>NC_134923.1:5400649-6025649 GCF_051014615.1 Bombus vancouverensis nearcticus
CAGTATACAATCCATCCTGTCTGGACATTGTCCGTATTGTCCATGTGTTTCAGCGACGTGAACAGTTTCGGGCTGGCTTAATATCGACCATGGGCCCGAATGGGGGCTGTATCTTGCCAGCAGAATGTTTTCAGCCCCGTTTCCGAAGCGCGACGTCGACTCACCCCCTGTCGTGAAAATAGAGTTCGCCGGACGAATCTGGAGTGTATTTGAAATTGGGGCTTGATACGAAGCTCGTTGATTTATTTGTCAACCGAATCCAGCTCTAAGGGGGGTGGTTTCTGCGCTGGATTTTTCTACCCTACGAAAAACATCACGATTCAAGAATTCTGTTCGCTGTACTGGTTGAAGCAACTGTGACAGATGTACTTCGGTGGTCTGTCGATTTTTTGTTTACACGCGGAAGAAACTTGAGATTGGTTGGTTTATCTGTAGTTTTGTACGAATGATGTAAAAATGATAGGAATCTGGAAGCGAGTGAAAAATATTTGGAACAAAATAATAAAGTTGCGAATGTCGAGCGATTGATTTACAGAGATGGAGCGAGAATTTTAAGAGTGTGACGGAAGTAAGTTTGGAATAAGTACTGCATATTATGATATTAGCAAAAGCGTCCTGATTCAATACGTGAGACTATCGTAAAACAAATTCCTTACCAGCTATTACTTATCTTTTACATTTATACAGATACTTTCGCCCTGACTGATTACTTTTATATTAATTACTATCATTTATTTTCTCCTTGCATATACCACGATATAATATTTACCTTTATACTATCACATATCGTATATTTCATCAGAAGGCAGGATATTTATATCCCATTTTATCCAAGCCCAACATTAATCCTCAAATCGATAAACAATTTTTCCCAATAACGCAATACCACTGTAAAAAATAAACGGGAGAAACACACAGTAATACCGAAGAAATACATCAAAATAAATATCCCAACAGAAATTGTCTCCCATGCCCAAGATAATTCGCAGCATCCGCCATAACATCCCCTCGAACCCCTCGACTTCCATTAAACCAGAGACAATACACATCATACAATCGCTATCCAATAAATTCCCGGAGCCAGGAGTGCATCCCAGATGCCCGAAGAAATAATTCAGAGTGCACATTGAGACCGGACACAGAGTGTGCAAGTCCAGGAGAGTAGAAGAGCTTCTTCATTGTTTGGCTCGGAGGGCGCTTGACCTTCTGCAACCTGTATCGAGCACCTGCCTCTGTGCTTTCCTTTCAGTTGCTCTTGGTACATGAAAAACCGGGGTCTCGATGTGACCATACTAGATAAAAAAAAGAAAAAGAGAGAGGAAAGAAATAAAAAACCCTACTTTATAATATAGAGCCAGCCTTTCTTCTCGGATATTAGATATTGTCCTTTGTCGCCATAACCGGAACGTCGCCGGTACACCGATTCATCTCGATCGTGCGCCAGTCTCGTTCACAGAGACATATTAGTGTAACGTATACACACGTACACATAGGTGTGGGATAAGTGTACACACCTACACAGGGTGGTAACTATCCCCCACCGTTCTCTGCAGCCCGGTTGCCACCTCGTACGAGGTCGAGCGCCCTTTCGAAATTTGCCGATGGCCAAAGGAGGCCTCGAGGACTGCTTGGCTGACCTCGAATCCGAGATTCTTATCTTTGAACCGAAAGCTCCGGGAAAGACGCCGTTTATCGAACGACAGTACTACTCACGGCCGTCCATGGCCGGTTTTCAATAGAGTGGCGGACTGAACACGTCGGCTGCCGCCGCCACCGCCCCCGTTTGTATCTCCCGTGGCCCAGAAACCGATTCACAATGAAAATTTTGAAATATAAATATGCCGAGACCGCCTTTGGCCTCGAGCACAATCGACCTCCACTCGACGCGGCACCGTGCTACGTCGCGACGATCTCTATCGTACGATGATCGCGATAGACATCCGGATCTGACAATCGCATCGGTCTTCACAATCCACGAAACCTGGGAAAGGATGCTTTGACGAAGAGTTTAGTGAATTTTTGAACTGTGCTTAAATTAGAGTTAAATGTAATAATAATAACACTACAAGATTTTTATTAATGCAGGATACAAGTAGATACCATTTATCAGTATTACTGCAGAATCTATCTTGTAGGAAGAAATAAATTACTAGTTGAATCGAGGAAAGTCCAACGAGTAGCAAGAAATTCATCTCGGAAGATATAAATGGAAAAATGTTAACAGACGAAGAATGGAAAGATATTAATACACAAGAAAAATGTTAAGAAACATATGTGTCGAAATAGCAGTGAGACAAATTTTAATTTGAAAATTTATAAAACGAATAGAAGATCCGAAAGATTAAAGAGAGCCGAGAAATTTCAGTTCCACGACATTAGTCTCATCCGTTCCACACCATTTGTTCCAGTTAATTTCTCAGTCACTCGTTTAGTCGATGAACAAGACGATACGAAATATTTATCAGAAAATGAATATCGTATCGGCCATCTGGTTCAGGAACGTCCACGTTTCTCGTAGATTGCCACGATATCCGGACGATTGAGTTATCGCGATAGTTCCGAGGAATTCAGTGAAATGGCTTGGCCGATTAAATGCACACAGTTGGCGTCAAAATATCGCAAACTATCTGTTTGATTCTATCGTGATGTGAAACGTAACGCGCCTTTCTATGCGTACACCATACATCGAACCTATTGATTCTGTGTCTTTTTCATGTTACAATCGTACGATATATGACTTAGTATTATTGACATAACTCTAGTATAAATGTGACATATATGTAATGAATGGACAAACTTTGAAAAAATATTTTTCAGCGAAGATTCGATAGAAACCATTTAACGAACATTGATGTTTTTAAGGCTCGTAAATTCTCGGTGATTTCGAAATTTAGTTGAAATTATTTAGCGAAGATTTAACTTTTATACACTTATGAATTTTTTGAAATCTTTAATCTTTGATATTTATTAGAATTTTAGAAAAATTTGGATTTCTTTACTTTTCTGCTATTTACAAAATGGAGAACAAATTGTTACTAATTTTGTTATTGATTCGATTTGGATAATTATAAAAGGAAAAAAATTGAATAGTGGCGATTTTAATTTTCAAAGGATAACACAAGAAATATCAGTGTATAAATATTAGTTTGTCTAGATTTTTAATATTAGACGTTATCGTAAATGTGTAATATTCTTTAACATAATAAGAAAAATTGGAAAAATATTGGCTTTTTTAAATCTGTGTTGTTAAATTATTTCTAATGTTGGAAATATTTTAGTATTTTAAAAATTCTATTGAAAAAAGTCTTAATCTAGACCTGCATCACATTCTTTACGCGTAGGTTACAAAGCCCAGTTTCCGCTCACTTAGAAGCTAATGAAACGAGTTGTTCAGTGATACGAAATACGCCGATCTTTGACACTCGATAAAAATCTAACGAATCGTCTCGATTCACATATCCACTTTGTGAATGAAACTTTGTTGTAATATACGATTTCATTGTAATCTTCATAAAGTATATTGTATAAAAATTTTTTCATTTTATGAAATCAATTCCATCAGTTAAAATTGTCAAATTGGTAAATTCCAGGAAATAAAAAATAATCTAAATATCTCCAGAATCTAGAAACAACGTATCTTCATTTCCACGTAAGAACTAAACTTAAAATTTTAAAATATTGCTATGTATTAAAGTCTTACTTTAAGGAACGCAAATTAGATTCATGTTAAGTTTGGGTTATATCTGTGTCAGATGTACGCTGGTCTAGGTCCATGCGAGGTCTAGGTCAAGACCAAGGTAGAACTGTGATAGGTCTAGATCATAATGCTCGTTAAGTTCAAATTAGATCCAAGTCGTTCTAATTTCAATACATGTTGAGTCTCGATTAAGTCTACATTCAATTTCTCCATATCTTTCGTACCCTTCAAATTTGATCAAACATCGTTTATAGCAATGTTGAAAATGTAGAATTAATTAAACTACAGGAACTATAAATTAGCCACATTTTGGACTTGCATCAGTATCTTAATTAAATCGTATTAGAGTTAGTTAAACCTACGTCAAGTTAGAATTCAGAACTAAACCTAACCAAAGGCCCCAAATCTATTTAACAATAAAGTTTCGTCCGGGGTAAATTCAAGTAAAAATAAAAATATGCTTAAACTTGGGCTTAGATTAAGGAATTACATAACTCAAAAATCAAAACTTTATCTTTTAATAAATAGAAGAAACAGAAAAAATCGTAATCTAGAATTGCTAGAATAAATTCTCTACAATGAATCGAGTTACTGAAAACGTTATCTCTGAGATGGATTAAAACAAAATAGCGGAACCCAATTTTCACATTTGACTTTAAATTACAAAACTGCGGAAATCCAAAATCGAAAACTTTTTCTTTTTTAAATAAAACTACTCGTGAAATAAAATTTCAGAAAAATATTTCGAATCACCAATTAACATCGCGATATCCTTTCGCATTTCCACTACGAAGTTGTTGCCATAAAAATTACGCTAAAAAATCATGAATAAATGCTTCTCTGAAACTAACTGGTTTTCACAGAAACGTGGTATGTGTTACACCGTAGCTCCTCTCTGTTTGTGCAATGGAGCTTCGCCTGTCTACACAGGTTACAGTGAGTATGGTGGCGCAGTATGGTTCAATGGGCAATAAGTTCATTCGATGCTTCACCCCACGTCGAGTAACTACGTGTGCTCAACCCCATGCACGTGTGTATAGGTAATGATGATCTGATTAACCTACCCGCTCCTTTTATTGCAAATAAACCGATGGAAAACAAAACGAGCAATCGAATCGACGGATTTAAGTGGAGTGGCTAATCATCGAGCGAGCTTTCATCGTGACAGCTGAAAGAATGGCCTACTACAATGGAGCTTAGCGTCCACTATACATATTGTCTCCATAGTTTAGAATATCGATCTTTACCTTTGGTAATTATACGAGGAATTATATGAAGCGAAAAATGCAATAAACCGAGACCAAAAGTTTAAAAAGAAATATGCATGTAAAAATGTACATTGGTAAAAAAAAAAATTTTGAGATTGCTAGAAGAATGATACGTCTAAAATACTACCAATTTTGGCATATTAGAAGAATCAATTCCAAGAGTGAACCATTTTTTGAGGTGAGAGTTTTATAATTTTATCAAAAGTAAATGTGTGCATACTGGGAAAATTTACAAAATTTTTCTTGGAAACAGATATTTAAAAATATTATCAAAAGAAATTCTATTTTATAAAAATTGTGTTCCTCGTTTCTTGAAAAGAATTCTTGAATAAAATACCACAAATTTATGTGGAATACTAAAAAAAATTTTTTATGTTAAATATATTTAATATTAGGAAATGGCGCGCGTATCATTATCCTGGAGAGACTTCATCATTAAGCTTTTCTTACTTATAAATCTCTTTCAGAGGAATCTGAATTTTCAATCTAGTGAAAAATGTTAGAAGCTCCAGTGTTTTCAACTATAAAAACCTTCAACAAACAAATATACAACTGTTAAAAATTAACTTGTATGGCATTACGATTTAATAAATAAAGTACGTAACCTATATGTATAGTAAAGATGTCTGTGTAGTTAAAGGTTAAAAATATTCACTGGGATACGTACATGCTATGGCTTATAAATGTGGAAACATTTTAGCCGATCTGTTTTAACATTACATGAACGTTATTAGAATATACGAATTAACGAGGAACTACTGGTCAAAAGCAGTCTTCTTATGAAATCAATGTATACACATGAAATTTAAATTGCATAATTAAAACCTTATCAATGGTGTATTAAAATTAAATACATGGTTCGTTGAAGTATTGACTGGTTATAATATTCCCGCTAAAATTAATTGCGATAATCTCTCTATTAATTTGCCAAAACATCTGTACTTCATTTATAATTTGGAAATCAAACGAATAAAAATAAATCAACTCCTTAGAATAACGAACCAGCTCTCTCATATTTGACTCTTACAAATGCCAATCTTTTCATTGCATATTAAGCTAAAAATAAATCCTTTATCATGTCGTAATATTCTACGATATTTTAAATAAATAAAAAAGTAGTCCTAAATCTTGCGCAATTATAATCCTATAACTGAATTTCATTCTATTAAAAATAAGCGAATGCCTTCATATTTTCGAGCGTTAGTGTATGTGTCCTACAAGGGTCGAAATGTTTAACGTGCATGTGAAAATTCACTGGAAGCATTCGAACGATCCTCGTCGGAGTAATAAAAAAAAATAAAGCACGCTTCAAGGCATTTCTCCGTGGATAAAACTGAGAGAGAGAGAGGAAGGCGGAAGTTGTTCTTATACATCCCCTTGAATATATCCCCATGACTCGGAAAAAATACGCGTACGAACGAGATCCAGCCACAAACGCGATTACTCGACCAGTTTCATCCACCGGCCGCGCTGGTGTCGAACAATTTCCTTAACTCACGTACAATACCACTTGGATGACTGTACAAAGGGGCGAGTCGCCCGAAGGTAGAATAAAAGTGCATCTTGCGCCGCTAACGAGAGCCGTGGTGAAACAAGGAGAGAAAATTCCAGCTAAAACCGAGACGCACGCCGCGCCGCGCCGTCTCGTCTCGTTTCGTTTCTATTCACCCTGATCTTGTTCTCGAGCAACAATTTCCCCGCGATTCTTTCGTCGTTAATCGTCGATGGTTCCAGTACGCTTCAACACGCCTGTTTCCTCTCTCACGGAGCACTGGGAATATTTTTGAAAATTATTTTCAGCATGCTGGTAACTCAGAGACCTGAGGCAGTTTGCGGGATAGCGGAACGCAGTGGGAATTGCGTAGTTGAAGAGGTTTTCCGGTGTTTGAGGAAGTTTAAGAGGTATGTAGATGTTTTTGTCGAGTTATTGTGCACTAGCTTTGGTTCAACATTTTGATGTATTTTTTGTGGTTTTACGTCGAGTTGAACTTATCATTATGTATTTTACTCCATTCGACGTTTTTCAGCTTTTACATAGTCACGTGGGAAAAGTATGATAGATCCCACTTTGTAAATCTTCTGACTTCGATGTTACTTGGATGCCACTAAAATATTTTAACATGAAAAATGGCTGAAGAAAGGAGTCGTCTGATAAATTTCAAAATATTTTGTGGATATTTAACTTTCTACATCACGACTAGTTTTCAGATTAAACATATGATTTTGTCATAATCTTAAATACTTGAATAATTGAATATTTGAAGGCTTGTATCTTGAATCTATGAAAGACAGGAAATGTGACTTATTTTTCATCCTCGATGTACTGTTGCCCTTCGATAATTTGGATTTAAATAAAAAAATGTAATATTCTTAAAAGAAAGAAAATCCTCTGTTTTAGACCTGCGGTGTTCTTTGAATCGTTTTAAACTGAACTATGTTTTTTCATTAGTAACAAAGTTAAGTTTGAATAAAACATAGAAATATAAAATACGTGAAAATCTCTTTGCTTGTTGAAAGAAGACTAAGATTGTGACATAAAAATTCGAAAACCACAGCAGGGTTAAAATTATGCAGTTTCAAAGTATTATTGAAAACAACAGATTTAAAAAATTGATACACCAAAATTGAATATATGTTACAATTTAATAATTATGTATGTAATTCGAGCTCTAATATCATTAAGTGGTTTTCCTATCTTTATATTTATCTTATTCTATGAAAACCAAGATTATCAGTGAAAAGATTATTGGAACGTAAGTCTTTCCTTACTCGATGGAAAATATTTTTCTCCAAGTTAATTCTAACCGCTACAGAATGAAAAAAGCTCATTACCCTAACTGTGAAGTCTCGTAAAATTACCCCTCTCTGTTACAGGAAGTCATTTTCTTCCTTTACTAACGTGAAACAAAGGATAGAAAATGGGCACTCTTTAGAAAAGAAATACAATGACCAAATGGTGGAGCGAGACAGTGAATGTATAAAAACAGAATCACGAATAAGGTTTATAAACCATCTGGTCTAATGATTCCAAATGTACATAAAAATTCATCTGGATTTTTCTTTTCAACGCATTAATAGTCATACATTTGACGTAAAACGCGATCGTTTTTCACTGTCTTTAATTAAGTAGTAAGATCGTTTTGAATTTTATTCTGGCGTAGTACCACTCTTGAACCGCTCGCTGTTTTTACTACGGCAGTTTCTTTCGTCGTTTCCACAAGATCCATCTATTTCACGCTAATTGCTACATCACTGCCGCGTTATAGCTCGTTAGCACAGTTACAAGCGTCTGCTCAAATGACAGAGTTTTAGTAACTACCTTGAAAGTAGGCTATATTAGTTTTGTTAAGACGCGTGTGTAGACATCATAATCAATTACTAGAAGTTTTAAACCTTCAGTACTAAGTTTAGGGTATGCAAACGTTCAAATGTCAAAGCATGAAAATTTGAAATGCTCATCATGTAACACGAATCTTTAGAAAATCAGATATATGTACTGTGTGATGTTTAAAAATTATGTTTCATAATAAATCTTATCAAGCTTGAAATATACTGCTCGACTTTAACCACTGTAAAGCTATAGAAGTTTTCATCTTTCACCACCAAGTCTACACAAGTATATATATATATATATATATATACTAGTATGTAGATTTCAAAGAATTTGAATTGCTGATCGTACGATGGTACAAATCTCTAGGAAATCAAATTTCTACTATGTGATAACTCGAAATTATGCTTCACCTATAGTAGAGCAATAGAAGATATCAAAGTTGGAATATATTACTGAATTTGCACCAATTTATCCAATTAGTACTTGGAAACCCAACATTTCGGCAAACTGTGTGTACTTTTGCACAAAGTTCTCAAAACTTTTGAGAATTATATAGTACCTATACACCGCTTATGTGACAGAGAATTTATTTGAAACAGAAAGTATGTCCAACACTAGTAAATATACTAATGTAACTAATACGATTTTATCGAAATACGTCTGGATATACAGACAGTCTATAACTCAGTTCGAAGTTGTAGAGCCGACCATGACTCATTCTAGGGTATTAGGAGAACATGTGAGCAATTCCCCAAGGCCGAGATAAAACCCGCGAGCCGCACGGTAGCCGTTAAAACCTTTATAGCGAATCGAAGACTGTGGTACCAGCCACGACCTAGCCCAAAACAGTAGAAACCTGTTCAATTGGATACCAAGATTGGTGGTACCAACAATACTATATCCAAGAGTCGCGTCATAGAATTATAAGATTGTAGTATCAATCATCTTGGAGTAATAAGAACATCAAGACTATAGTATCAATGTCAATGATACAATCGATAGCCATAAAAATTCGTGCAATGGAACCCTAAAATTATAATACCAATCACGAAAATAAATTGTAGAAAGTTACTCTGTTTGACGTGAAATTCTAAACTTCATAACATACAATGTTTTCATTGATTTTTATTGATTTTTTATTGAAATTTATTGGAACTGTTGTATTAATGAAATAGCATTTCTGTGAATACGAAATTAAATCAATTTATTAAATTATTTATTTCAATTAATATATGTCAATCTATGACAGGTCGCAGGATAAAATATATCTATAAAATTCGCGTGACAATCAACGTATTAAAGGGTTAAAACTCCATCAAATCGTCCTCCATAAATTACGCGCGAAATTTAATTTCCACGTTTCACTGACAAGATAGAATCCTACGAAAGAATATGCTTTCTACTCGTCTCTCTTATAACTTTTGAGAATCTTCAAAAAGAGAAAGTCGGTATGACGATCGAAGCGGGATTGATCCATATCGGATGAGACTGCAGATTTTTATTTGATGCGCGTGACGAACGCACGGGACACACGAGGAACGAGCTTTGTTCAGCAGCTTGGTATGAAAGAAGATAAAGGGTGGCGGAGACGCACACAGAGACACGGGACTGCAAGGTAGACTCGAGAGTCGAGAGTCGAGAGCTTTTGTACGCGGCTCAAAAAGACCATCGCGCCTATCCGTGCTCCACCGGTCGAGCACACCGCGAAGAATTTAAAGACGAAAGGCGCGAAGGTGCTCTTTGCGGGACAGCGACATGGCTTTTCATGCCCATAATTTCCATTGTCGCCACGTCACTGTCAACAATGTTCCTCTCCTGTTCAATGCTCGACATACATATTTCGTTTACCTTTCGCTATTTTTTTTTTACTCTGTGTTCATCTCACAGAACATCCGGATATGCTAAGAGAGAGAGATAGCGGGAAATGGATTTTATTAATATGGAAATTTTCAGCTGGAATTTAGATGTCACGTATGAGCATGTTTGGAATATTGGAACGAAGGATGTGGGATAAATAAGAATTGAATATAAATTAGAATTTTTTATATTTTTTAAATTAGAATTTAAAAAAAAAAAAATGTCGAAGACCGTTGAAAGACATTTACTGCAAAAGTTTCAATCTGATGATCGAAACCAAGAAATGAAGAATATAAATGCCATTAACCGATCCTTTCCTTACTATTACTATTCGAAAGAAAATTGTTAATGGTATAAATAATTTTTTGTTCCAATTTTATATTAAATATCTTCTTAAAATAATCCAAATGCTTATTGTTTACTTATACGTTTACTAAATAAAGGTGAAATTAAAATATCAAAATTCGAGGATTGCAGGATTAACGTATCAGGAAAATATTAAATGACTTCTTACAGTTTTCAGAAGGTAATCAATGTTTCGTCTATGTACGATTGAGAATAATATAAATTATGAATCGATTTACGTATCGACTTAAATTATTTGATAAATATTTGTATTATCTAAGAATCTAAGAAACTTCTCAATTTGTATATGACAATTGCAATAATTAAACGTCGAAGCACTCAATAAAAAATGAAAGGTCTGGAAGATGATCGAGCGTTCGAAGTTCACGACTCCAAACAGGAATAAAAGCGAGAAGGTTGTTTTTCTTTTTCTGTTCGCGAGGGTGCGCCGACACTCGCATTACGAGCCACTTAAACGACGCTTAACGAGAGGCCTCTATTGTCGCTAGGCCTTTGTTAAGCGGCGCTTTAGTTGCTTCGAATTGGCGCAATCGTAGGAGTGTTTTCAGAGATAATTCGACAAAGTTTTTACCCATTGTTTCCTACTTCTTCGTTTTTTCTTTTCCGTTAGCATCGAGGAACATCGTGTTTTTAAATCCATCCACAAATGTAATTTTCAAAACTTTAAATATTTCCAAAGAAATACAAAAAGCCTTCTTTTCTCTGTTGTTTACTGATAACAAAAATACATTTCAACTAATCTTTGTGTAAAAAACATAATGTACTAAAATTAGACCCAATTTTATTCAGAATAACAAATTTATAGATTTATCGTTCAACTAGGTAATATTTCAAACCATGAGATAGAACCTGAAAGATTAGCTCTCGGATTAAAGAAAGAAAATTAGTTCTCAGATCAACGAATAATAAATCTTATTTAAACATTTAAAAAATTAAAAAATAATCTGTATTTTGTTCCCCCAATAGAAATCGAAGTATCTAGAATTTCTATGCTGAATTGTCCAGCAAAAAAGAAAATTAAATTCAAAATTGTTCCATTGCATATGAATGACCTTTTCAAAAATTGAATAGGAGGAAGAATTAATTAAAACCTCAACGTAACGAAAAAGGGGTCTCAAAAAAAAAAGAAAAAATAATCAAAGAAATTTATACTTATCAAAAAGAAACAGGAAATTGAAAACCATATACCAGTTTTGAACAATACCTTTCGACGAAAATTTGACTTAATTTTTTCCGCTCTAACAATTTGAATGAACGATTATGCAATTTTCTCTTTCAAAATGCCTTATTATATTCGCACAATGAAACAGCCGGCGCTTTTAAGTTGGTTCAATCTGTGAACGCAAGCAGAAGATTAGAAGTAACCTAACGACTTCGATAAATTATTGAAAAGTAGCGAGAGTTAACGGATGATCGGTCGATGTACGCCACTTTGTTATGTCGTTTTGTACAAAGCTTGACTGCACGGTGTTCGTAATAACTCGCACGATGGTCAGGAAACGTTTGCCATATCGGCGGGAAATTTTCTCGCTTCTGAAAAGGGCGACTAATAATTGTTCCACCGATGGAATTTTCCATTTAAAGGACTTGCCTCATTTTGCTCGTGTAAAGCAAACGTTTTATAACTTTATAAAAATCGGATATGCCATTTTTGTTGCCAACGATTTCCTATTTGTATATATTTTGGTATTTTAATTATCAATAAAATATATAATGTATTACATGTACGTGTAGTCGCAGTGATATTAAAAGATTTAATGAAATTAAACGAAACGAAATTAAAGAACAATTTTTTAAGTATAGAACCGATAAATTCTTCACTCTGTATGGTACCATATTTCCACAAGGTAATGATTCAAAGTTACAACGTTTATCATGGACACGATATCGCGACAATGGTGGGAAACCGTTATCGATCCCATAACAAATCCTTTGCCAGCCATAACGTTGTTCGCATTGTTTAAATAACATGAATGCGTATGCTCCTAAAAACACAATCCATCCCAATTAACCTAACATATTACCTCTTCACGGATTATCAGCCAATTGCTTGCATTATTATTTAATATCTGAACCACTGAATGACAGAAGCACTTCTGCAAATCAATTAATAATTATTTCGTCCTCGAACCTCGAAACTTGATATCTCGAAACTTGATGATGAAAATCATGTTTATGTGTCATTTTTTTTTTTTTTATATCGTAGACTGAACATTGAACTTGCAAGTTTTCTACATTTACCGATTCATATCAGCTATCGGTCATGTTTCATTAAGTTTAAATAACAATGTGCCCCGTAATATAGCTTAAGCTGGCGTACATCTCTTACACAGGCAAGTTTTCCCAATCTTCGAATACTAACAACTAAGAAACAAAACCTCGAACGCAATTTTTTATTTTTGATTTTAAATCCCTTAAATTTCCAACCACTTTCATCGAAACATCCTGTATATTCGCTAGTATAGCGATCCACTGGACGCTTGCGACATTCTCAAATCTCGATCCACCCGTGGAAATTGTCTACGGGAAGAAGTTGCGAAAATCAAGCAGCTGCAAGACCGAAGATTATTCATTTCGAAAAAGTTTTTCAATTTATCCCGACCCGGTTCGAAAAACGGCCGGCAATTTTGTTTTAAGCGGTAATTACGACGGTGTCGAGGGGAACATGTATACACGGCTAGGTCTCGTTCCAACGAAGGATATCGCTTCCATCGAGGGAACTTTCGGTTCAGGAAGTTCTGACCGGAGTAAGCAAGCGGAATCGGTGCCGCGTTTAATCACCGGGATTTCATTAGTTGCGCGAAGGAGCGCTCGTGATTCGATTCTATTCGAGACGAACGGGCGCCGCGCCGTGGCCGCGAGCAATCGATATGGACGCGCGATTCCTGTGAGATCGACTAGTCGGCCGCGTGTATTGATTACGTTAAATGGCAATTTAGCCGCTTCGCTCCATGTCTTGCTCTTGCTCGGTTATCACATAACCACGAGCTAGTTCTGCGGAAAAACGTTGGGATAAAAATTAGATCGATTCAGCAGGAGCGGTGTGTCGCTTTGGAACAGCGGATTGCCATTCGAATATTCCAGCAGTCCTACCTCAATTTGTGTGTTTCATCGGCAGAAGCAAAGTTCAGAAGGTTTTACTTTTTTCTGATGAATAGTACGTTCTAAATGTCGAAGAATTATTATAGATCGTGAATACGGATTTGTGGAATATAAAGAGTAAAATAATTCTCTTCTGTTTTTACCATCTGGTTAAAAGGATTTAATATCTTCGTGATGAATAAAGCGTTAAAAATGTTGGAGAGTCATGAGAGATCGTGACTTATCATATATCCAATAGAACGTGGAATTTTGAGATTAGAGCAGTTCCTGATCCTTTTACGTGTATTTTAAACGATTTTCTTTTCTAATGAATAATACAATAAGAATGTTGAAAATTGTAAATTATGGGATTCATAAAATTTCAAGATGAAAACGATTCTCTTTTTTTATCTCTGCATTTCAGTGTAAAACATTTGCTATTCTTATTTCGTAGAATTTTGACATCATATATCCAATGGATCGTGGAATTTTGAAATTAGAGCAGTTCCTGTTTCTTTTACGTGTATCTTAAACGATTTTCTTTTCCAATAAATAATATGATAAGAATGTTGAAAATTGCAAATTATGAGATTCATAAAATTTCAAGGTGAAAACGATTCTCTTTTTTATCTCTGCATTTCAGTGTAAAACATTTGTTGTTCTTATTTAGGAGAGGATATTTCCGTAAAATTTTGATATTACGTTTAATTTGGCAATTTTTTAAACTACAATTAACCCAAATAAGTCCGCTAATTGCTTTAAAACTATTACAAGTACCTGTTTTTAACTAATTTTAATTATTATATAAATCTAAATGGATATAAATTAAGAAGAACATATGAAAGTGTGAAAATAATCGTTTTACCCTTGTATGTGGGTCAACGTATCATCTAGTATAATAAAATGGAATTCAACACATAATTGTGTGCATTTAATTTCGCAGAGTTTCAGTCTATTGTAATATTTAATTTGAATACCTTTTAAAGTATTTGAATGAGTGAACCTTCTGAATACCTTAAGACCACAGAAATCATACTGAACCCTCTGAATGCTTAAACCACCAAAATTATAACTATACCGTTTGTTTAGTTTTTCACTTATAATGTAACAACAAAATCACAAATGAAAGAGTCTGCCATAATTTGATCATTAAAGAGCGAGAGAATATTTCGACATGACAAAATTGACGTTTAAAAGTTAATTGCTTATAACAGAACAATTAAACTATTTTGTTATTTGAGAAGTGCTTTCCTTTTTTCAGATTACTTAAGTTTTAGATTATTGCTCGATTAAAAAATCTTTATTCTAAACTGAGTAAAAAGAGAAAGAAGAAAAGTTTTTCTGAAAATTAGGAACCACTGAATGCTACTTTTAAATAGAATATTTGGGACCAACATAGAATAATAAATTACTTGCAGTAGAGCGACGAGTAAAGAGAATAACATCTCAAAAACATATATCACTTCCAAATCACTTAACTTTATAAACAGTTAAATCGATCGAATTATGATTTAAATCCATATTGATTCCGCAAGAACGTAATAATAAATATTGAACGTCGCTTTAAATCGTCGAATTACCATTAATGTGCGTGTTCTTTACCAACTTCAACAATCATACCCCAAAAACTGTACGCTGGCACGAATAATAAACAAGCAATTACCAATATCCAAACTCGTAGGAAGCAAAACGAAACTACATATGCGCTTGTACAAACTGCCCACTGAAACCAAATAAAAGATCCAATAACACCCTTCGACAAAATGTTACACGGCGAAATTGTAATATTAAATCAACCTCGCCCACCCTCTCACGGCCTGCGAAACAATTTAACCTGAAAACCGGGGCTAAAACGTTCCCACTAAAATCGACCTCTGCGATTCTCCCCGGCGATTCATCCGTCACAAAGCGGACACGTCCAAAAATACTCGATCCCCCGCGGGCTCGTGTCGAGTTGCGATCGCAAGCGCAAGTAGCTTGCTGGTTGGATGAGTTGGCTAGCCTCGAAAGAGGGGTGACAACATGATCCATGCGAGAACGAAAGAGCTTCTCCTCGTTGTCGTCGTCGTCGTCGTCGTCGAAACGCTTTGTCTTAGGCGTTTTGTGTATCGCCACAAAGGGGTTAATCATCGTCAGGCCGCGGTAGAGAATGTAAAAGAGGGAGAGAGGGGGAGAGAAAGAGAGAGAGAGAAAGAGTCTCGCGCTCATCCTCGAGAAGAAGTGCAAGATGCCATCGCTTGGCCCCGAGCAAGTCGTGAATCGCGAATCCTCCCTTCTTCCCTGTCTCTCTCTTACTCTCGTTGTGTTTCCCTCTTTTCGCGCGGAATAAAAAGGAACGTTCACCTATACACGTTTCCGCATAAACGAAGGCTCAACGGGCGCTTTAGAGTGCACGAAACTGCAAAACGAACGAGCCTATTGTTTCGCTCTGTGCTCGACTGTTTGACGCCTCTTTCGTATCCCTCCCTCTCAGCCCATCTCTCCCCCTCCCCCTCTGTTCTCGTCTTTTTTCCATCGTTTTTACCTTTTTTTTCTTCGTCGTTTTTTGTTCCTTTGCTTTTTTGTTTTTGCAGATATCCCACCGGTACTCGACGCTTTGTGAGAGCAATTTCACCGAATCGCGTCCACGTGACAGAGCATACCACGGGAACAATGGACTTTCAGGCTTATTTGAGAAGTTATTGGCCGATTTTTTTCGGGGAAAACACAGTCGAGGCCAATCGAGGAACGAGCGCGAACGTAGCCTGTGTCGCGTCAAGTCCGGATTTTTTAATGCTCCGCCATTCAAGGCGGCTTTTGTGGCCTGCTCCAAGCGTTGGATGTCTGGCGTCGTGGTTTCAACGCCGTCTGTCGGTGAAATAACTTTTTCCACGGAAAATAAAGACGTTTCTCGGGTTTGTCCCGGGACATTGAAAATATCGCCTTATTATTCTTGTGAAGTATTTCGCGTACGAGTAAAAAACTGATTTACCAAGTTTCTTTCGATTATTTCGCTTTTGAGTATCTTTGAAATTAGAGGAATCTTTTCGTAAACCTACAGAATCTTTAATACACTCAAATGTGTCAGTTCTTTTATTAGAGGGGTGGTTTTATGCATAAATTAAATATTATAATTAAATATCACAGGAAAAATATAAGTTTTATTGGCAACTACGCTCAGCTAATTGTTCATACTACAAACGATTGATAAAGTATCGTGATAATTTGTCAGTTATTATGTTAATTTGCGAACAAAATTAAATTGCTTCAATATTTCAAAGAAATTCTTCCTTTGTTAAGAAAACAAGGCATAAAATCATTTTCATTAAGCAACTCAAAGATATTTCCTTCTTACTATGAAAAGTGAAACACGAATAGCTTCACGACGAGATATGCTGAATTTATTTGAACTATCCTTTAAAAAGAAATAGATGTAACAAATGCAAGAAATTATGAAGTAAAACGGCTCGATGAGATGCAATCAATTCTGACAAGAGCCGTCGAACGCTTCTCCTTTTTTCCAGAAGAACCGTGATCGTAATAAGCAGGAAAAGAGCGTTTGACAAGCCAGAAATAACATAGAAAAGAAAGATAGATGTTCATTTAGAAGTGCCGCTAACGAAACGTTATCAGTGTTGTTGTCAGAATATCGACAAGTTGGGCTTTATCTACAGATGTAAAAGATATAAAATAAAACGTAACATTAGAACAGACAAACTGTCGAGGAAATGTCTCAAGATAAAAAGAAATAGCTACGAGTAAGAATACAAGCTTGAAATCACGCCATGATTTTTGTGCTCAATACGATCGATATATACTTTCTGTACGATTCTCTATGTATGAATTCTCATTAATCTGTCTTCGTAATCAGTAATTTCAATAATCTAAAGTCATAGATGATTTCAACGATTTAAATTACATTTGAATTAGGTTATTTCGTTTTCATTTGTACTCTACATTTTATGTAATTATAATATATTCATTGACCAACCAATAACAATCATTTTAACTTCTAATTTATATTTGATAAACATGTAAATATCCAAAATGTATACTTCATATTATGTAGAATATCAAAAGTTTGTGTTCAATATTTAAGCTGTCGATATTTCGTAATCGCTAGCGGCACCTCCGTCTTCTTCTTCCTGAAACAGACTTACCTTCACGAGATCGGGACGTTCGTGAACGACACGACGTCGGTAAAGAAAAAATGAAAAAGAATATATAATAGAATTTAAAACAAACGAGAAGTACGATGAAAACCATAATGTACAGCATATCGTAGTGAAATGTATTACTTCCTCTGGCGCATGCAAATATGATAAAAGAGAAAGTCAATAATATGAATAACAATGTGCCTCCTACGAAATATGTATATATATAAATAAATATATATATACATTTATTTATATACAATACGTATGTACGTATATACGTATCGTACTTCTAGCCGCTTGAATGCACTATAAATACGGTGTGAAACTTTAGATATATAATAAATGTAATTATAAAATAGTGATAACAATGAAAAGATCGATGAAAATATGAGAGAAGAAAGAAAGTTGATGCATGCGAGATAATTAATCAGATATTTTAAGAGGAGAGCTCGAAGCTCTGAAAAAAGGAGAGAAAGAGAGAGAGAGAGAGCGATTTATTAATATAATGCTTTCTCTGATGTGAACAAAGGTAGAGTATTAATTTAAAAAGACGAGGCAGAAGATAGATAATGAGAGGTATATATATGCATGTATATGTATGTAAGAGAAAACACATGTAGTAAAGAACATAATCTGTTTGACTAAACAAGACCGTAACAAGAAAGATATCAGTCAGTAAACAGTAAGAAGAAAAAGTCCAGGCATAAAAAATAGAAAACGTGAAGGAAAAAAAGAATTCAGAAAAAAGAGAGTTAATGTACCCTATTGCTCATAGTCTGCGATGCTGATCGCCCGGAAGCTCCGACAATACGCCGACTCCTACCAACACAACAACAACAATGATCAGTGACTTTTCCTCGAATTCACAATAGCAGTGCGATTAGATGAAGCGGTATCATTAAGGACCTGCTTTATATTGTTCTTGAATCGCGTGAATTGTTTCAGAAATATTACTTTTGTGTATTCCCTTTTATCATTGATCGTCTTCCCTAGGGTCTTTTCTTTTTATAATATCATTCATAGGATGAAGTTATCCCCTTTTTCATCGACTGTCTTTCTTCTTAAAAAATAATTTTAGGATATCATTCGTAGGATAAAATTATTCGTACGCTGTAATTGATTGTTTGAAGGTCATTGGATAAAATAATTATTTGGATAAAATAATAATACAGCAGCTAATTTTGTCTGTCTTATATAAAATATCAAGTCCTAATTTTTCTTCTTCAATATAAATTTTTAGTTAAGAATTTTAAGATATCCTGTTGATAAGATATTTACAAAATTGAGAAAATTCTTGTAATATTCAGTGGTAAGAAAATATAAAAAATTGTCCATAAACAAAAGGGTGAAAATATGCGTTATAAGGAAAAGTGATGGTTCTCGTTAAACCATTTAACTTTCTCCCTTCCATTATGTTTCCCTATCTTCATCTAACAGAGGAGATAAAAAGCAGAGCATTTGCGTGACTCGAGCTCTGTATCGTTTCAAACGATAAATTCTAATACCTTAGGTTATACTGCTAATTTCTGACAAGTCTAACGTGAATCACACTCAATCGGTACTCATGCTTCATTATTATCTACTATTTCAGTCTTAAACTCGCCGTGTTCTTCCTCTTATATCATCAAACAAAAATCTTACATAAAATATTGCGTTATAAGTGATAATACTTCCACAGAAAAACGTTATTACACTTATACATATAATTCGACTGTATATTCAGAAAATTAATAATAAATGTCTGATTAATGCTATAGTTATAACGTAAGTAAAACTTTTCAAGTAATTTCATAAAATGCACGTATACTAAACTACAAAATAGTTCAATTCATTTTATAATTAATTTTCTTCCTATTAATGTAGTATATATTTTTAGTGTCTAAAATGATACAAGTCTGGCTTCAAATGTTCATATACACAAGTGGGAATACATTAACCAGTGAAGTATCATTGTAATGTTTAAAGAGTAAAACAAATCTCTATATTCATTTCGAAATTATCACTTATTTGAAACTAGAACAAGAATGACATGGAGAATATATTTTAGACAAAGTTTTTTTCTTACATAAAGTACTGTTAGTTTTTTAATAACACATAGCAAGAATATTAAAATTTATACAAAGTGTTTCAGATTTAAGAACATAAAATTTGTAATTTTTTCATTTGATGATAATAATCTGTTCACCAACTGTATGTTTCGTTTCTTTAATTCTATCGAGAAACATTTGGAATTATATAAAAGTCCATAATCTAAGAAACAGTAATAATTTTACACGTGTTTCTTTGTGTCTAACTAGTTTAAATATCAAAGTCTAAATTTAAGCTTGACATTATAATAGAAAGAACAAATTATACTTGACTATTTCAGGCATCCTTCTGCGTCTGGTTCAAATCGAATCTCAAGACTCTTAAAATAAAACAGACATTTACATCTCAAGTGCCGTAACAGCATCAAATTTCAATCAATCCACTTTCAATTACGTTTGCTTTCACTCTTTTATACTCCTTAAATATAAATGCACCGAGTACAATCACTTAATCACTGATGTAACAGAACCACACGATTCTCTCTGTTCGTTTGCTCAAACCTCGGAAACCATTCTTTAAGAGTAAAGTGTTAGCACGCAGAGTAAATATTTGCAACATACCCTTTATCTCAAGTATGAGAAGTTCAGAAGTTCACTCAGAGCTACACTTAACACGTTCAGCGCCACGTTGCGCGGTTACCTGTGACCTATGATAGTCACCGCAGCTTTGAAACTTTCACTAGTTTACCAAATTACTTTTCGTCTCGATAATACTCGAGCAACGTGGCGTCAAAAACAGATCAAAGTATTAGATTGCTTGAGAAGTTTGTAGCGAAATCTAAGACAAATTTAAAGGTAAAGTATTCGTATGGAATATTACTAAACAATATATTGTATTAATTTAATCTAATTTTACTAAAGAATACTAAATAATCTCCATGTATCGTTTTTCTATACTAATTTTTCGCCACTTACTGTATAATTTGGAATTAAATCCCATTACACTTGGGATCAGTCAAGGAGTTAAAAAAAGAAATTTAAAGAAAAAATTAGAAGCTATAATAAGTCATAAAGTAAGACGTTAACGCTAGAATTACTGATCTGTAACATTTGCCTAAATATACTCCACGTACATAATTTTAATTAAAGTAAAGTGTAATATATTGACGTTTCTATCGACATAATTTACAGTCCCCGATTATCGAATTAGGACCACTGAAGATATAAAGCAGAAGACCGCAATGAAACAAAGAGAACAACCTCTTTTTTTTGTTAGAAACCTACTGAACAATTAAATGTTCTCAACAGGAAGAAATTGTTTACGTATTTTCAAACTACAAATGGATGGTTCATATGATCGTAAAGGAAGCAATACGATATTTAAATCACTCCCTTTCATGTAAAGCAACAGATATGGTATTGTGTCAGAATATTAATGGGAGTAACTGTATCAAAACTTTGAACGCTTCCGTGGCTTTGAATGCATCGAAATCCAAGAATATACTGTATAACCGCAAAGGACATTAGGGGCTGTACTCTAAACACCTAATGTACGGCTTCTTACGTACCGAAAATGGCCACGAAGCGTGGTTAACCTCTGAAATTCCTAGTCGCGATGTACCTGGTGCAACAGAACGGTTTGAAACAGACGGTTGAGAAGCGGCTGGCAGCTAATAAACAGCGACTTTGATATCTCGCGACCGCGTGTTTCTCATCTTGAAGCCGGCCGGCCCCGGTTATATGGGTTAGAACGCAATATTAGAGATTGTAGAGTCCCCTCTCGAGGGCAGCTAACCTGCGAACCTCGACAGAGATTGCTGAGATATGAACCATTCTAGCACTTCTTCTGCCGGTTGGACCGCTTGGCTTTCAGGCCCACTCGAAAAACGCCTTTGGCTGCCACCTATTTAGGCGACACAGGCCGATCCGCTGCCAAAGAGACGAAACGAGAAAGATCTGGGTCGATGATTTCGATCGGGAAAGGGTCGTCACGCTCGTACAATTAGCGAAATCGTTGCGGCGTTTCTTGTTTAATAAAGCTGATACTGCTCGTTGCCTTCTCACTTCTCCTCTCCGACGGACAAACCAGACACGGTTATACTCTGACGCGAATAATTCAACATTGAACGTATGCCAAACGAACGACCAGCTGATATACGATTCTTGCTAATCCACTACGGATTCTTGACGAAGCCGCGCGAAAAATGCTATCCGCTTTACCTTGGTATGTTTGCTCGAGCGAGATTTGAGAAAGGAGGATTTGGTAATCGTTGTTCCGATCGGATACGCTGGTTTTCGTTGAATGTAATATGAGTTCTTCGGACGTCATGTTGACTGACGTCATAAAATACAAATACGACTCTTTGAAATTTATAAATATCTATAGTGTTTGCTTGTGATAAATAAATTTATGAGAATAAGTCGTTTGTTTTCCGAGATGTTGAATGTTATTGATATACTTGGAAATATAAAACTGTTAACTTCATGAAAAATCGATTTGTGTAGTTGGCTTCTGAGAAGCTGTCATAACGAGCAGAATAAGAATCTTTATCTATTTATAAAAATTTTACCCTTTATACTGCACTGGCGCTATTAGAGGCATTAATAACGTGAAAATATTATATAACAGATAAGAAATGAATAAAACATGATGTAGATAAGTTGACAGACATTTATAACTTCTTATCTTTGAAACAAAATACTTTGTTTCGAAAGATTATTTTGTCGAAGGATTGCAAAAGTCTACTAGATGATACTTAAATGTGTTCATCGTGACAGAAACAATGTTTATAATCTCTTATGTTTATTTGTTGCGTTTATCAATTCCAAGAAAAAGGAAAAAGCTTATGAAAGGATATCGTAAGAAGAAAGATGCACTATGGCACTGACGAGTTAAGAAAAAGATGGTGCTTAAATCATTTGGCAGAAAAGAAGAGAGAATTTCGTAATAGAGGGGCGGCACATGCCAACTCCCTGGTTCTCATAGTATTGAGTTGTTATATTTGTTATATACGCGGATTTGCGATCCATACAGAGTGTGTTCTTAATGCGTGGAACTTGCCTCAAGGAGATTTCGAGCTTACAACTTGTCCACGAACTATGACTACTTTCCTACTTATATATAGCGACTATTCTCAACTTTCTCGAATACAATAATTGATAGAAAGAAAAGAAGACATAAAAAATGTACAAAGAACGAATATAATAAACAATTTAATGAATCAATTAAAAATAAACTTAACACGTTCATCTTAAACTTAAATAAAATTATGTGATAACGTAAAAAAGTTATGATTATATACATACATAATGTAACATATGTATGTATATATGAAGTGTTATGTAATAAATATATGAGGTATTTGTACACATACTAATCGTAATATATGTATGTAATATATGTACTAATGTAATGTGAAAAAAGAATAAAGATGGGGAATTATTTTTCGTGAAATTAACATATGGATAAACGTGAACATTTCTAGAGATGTGAATTGATCCTCGTTCGATCCAGCAATTTACCTTATCGAAGCAAAGTAGCTGCGAAATATTTAATTGCATACAAAATTCAAGACTAATGGCTCTAAATTTTAAATGTATCGCAGGAAGTTGAACGAATCGAGTACGCCTGGCTTAAATCGCGTTAAAGCTTTTCGACGCTCCAAAAATGTCCGAATTTGCAGTTTCACGTAGAATATCGAAGCTCGAAACTTCGCTCGAGACCGACATCAATCATTAAACTTCGAATTTCACTGAAAAATCCCACGCTCCCTGCACGAAACTGAAAACACGATCGAAACTAAAGTAAATAAGTACATAACACAATGGAAACAAAACGGAAACTACAATTTCCCATTTTCATCAACGCCGAAATCCGCCTTTTGAATATTAAACGGCGAATATGCGACTTCAAGCTCAATTAAAGCGCATTAAACATGAAACTCCGATAAAGAAGACTAAACCTTGAAATGAGATTCTAACCAATGTCAAATAAAACCACATCTTAAGATCTATTACAATTCCACTTTTATTTTCTTCGTGTAGAATTCTCAAATTTCTGAAAAAAGAGAAACTTCGAAATGAAATTTTAACTATAAATCATGTTGAACATAAAATCTATGGATCTATGAGATTTGTACATAAATTCCAAAATGACGAGAAAAAAACAATTTCCATTTATCCGAAACTATCAATTTACTTACAATCCTGTGACCGTGGCTTTTGTAAATTCGATACGCGACTGAAAACTCAACTGACGATATGCAATTAACTCGATTAAATGAAATTGTAACCGATGTCTCAGGAGATCAGTTCTAAAATTGACAAACAAGAGGACGAAAATATTTTGTAATTGAAACTTACCACAACGACCATAGTTACAAGAATGTCACTTCTACATTTCTCAAACAAAATTCTAAAAGGAAAAGGAACAATTTTAACGAATTTGAAACTATCAATTTACCTGCAATCTTAATTTTGGAATTTGATGATCAATCGAAAATTCAATTATATAAGCAAAGTTACAACCAGTGTGTCGCAAAACTATCCCCAAAATTTACAAATACATATACGAACGAAAACATCTGATAATGAAAATGCCGTGTAATAAACGCGGTTACAACAATTCCACTTCTATATCCTTTTACACAAAAAATCCACGCTGAACAAGAGACAATTCCAACGCATTCGAAGCTATCAATTTCCCTGCAATCCTGTCACCTATTTCCAAATTCGATACACGACCGAAAACACAATTAACGATGTGTTAAACACGTCGAATTCGGGATTCCAGCGGCCTAAAAACGTCGTATGGCAAACATTCAAGGTGATATTTTTCCTGGAACCAATCCTATCCGCCAATTAGCCACAACCCAGTCTGTGACACGAGATATTTTCTGTCTGTGCGCGAAAAATGTCGAAGAGAACGCAAGTGGCTAGTGACGAATTTTCACGACGAACGAGAAGGAGAATCAACAGAAAAGAAAAGAAACATTGTGAACATACGGGAACGGGATTCTTGGAGAGAGTAGGAGACATAGGAATCGTAGGGGAAGGGATAAGAGAGGGATAACGGAGGGACATGGAGAAAGAAAGACAGAGCGAGGGAACGAATGCGTTGTAGCAGGGGGTGCAAAGAAGGAACGAAGAGAGAGGAGAAGGATGCGGAGTGAAGATAGAAGAGAGAGTAGAACGAGGACTACAATATGGGTCAGTTATTGATTGCTCCCTGGTCGACTCTGTAACGCCTACTATACACCTCCGCCGTTTCTATCTTGTTATCTTAGATTCCGAAACGCAACCACCACTTACCACCCTCTAACGTCGCCGAACCTATCTCTTTATTGGCATGTATGCAAATGTTATTAGACGATAGAGAGCAAGCTAAGGAAATACAGAGAGAAAGTAAAAGAGAGAGTATGAGAAGGAAAGGGAGAGGGGGAGAGAGAGAGAAAGAGAGAGAACGAATAGTATGGGTGCTGCAATAACGTTTTCCTCGCCAGTGACGTGTATTTATGGAATTTACCATGGGCCTCCGACCGACGACCGTTTAACGTTCGTCTCACACCACCACTGCCTCTCTGCATACGTGGCTGTATGTTTGTGTGTAATTTATTTTCGAACGATTCCGATCGATCCTAATGAGACATCGAAAGCTGTGAACGGGCGTGGTGGAAATGAATTTCAGAGCGAAATTAGGAAGCCGTGACGTGACTTTTTATCTTCTTCTTCTTTTTAAATGCACCCCTGGTTAAAAGTATCCGAATGCTTGCTTATTTTTGACACATTATATAATTAAATTGTTAAATTACGGAAAGTAGAATGTGTAATAATTTTATCATTTATAATTAGATTGTGAATGTTTATGCAAATCCGTATCTCTACCTATTATGAATAGACATACAGCAGGAAGAGATTTGTTTCATCGACTATATGTATATCGTAATGAGTAACTTTGAATAATCAAAGTATCGATTTGGTAATTTTGCGCTGGAGGTATGCGTTTGTTGAAACTAGCTATTAATGTTGTATATTACTTTCGTGATTGCGATTTCGTTATATTATGAACATGATTTCCGAATTTTAAAATGCAATGTTATCTAAAAAATCAAAGCAGTTTGGCAAGATTTGTTTTGTTCCATTATTTTATATTTTGCGAAACGTTATAATTATATTAGCTGTAGCAGAAATTATTACAGTTACGTTCAGATTTAGGATATTTGAAATTATTGGGATATTTACTGGACCACTAATATTGGACTAAATTATTTCAATCTGAACATTTTTGCTACGAACGATCACTAAATAATTTAAAGAATATTGAAATACATGTGCATCAAGATTTGTTATTGAAAGGAGTAAAATTTTGAAATGATATGTTAAATAAATTACTTAATCCATAAATGATAAGACAAAATAATATGTGTTATATAACGATCCTTAATGCTCTTTTAAAAAGGTACGAACGAACTTATTACTCCACCTAATATATGCATAGGGGATCAGGAAGTGTGCACATTCACATTCACATTCACAATTACATTCACTGTAATAAGACATAGGATCGTTTACAAATTCAACATCGTTTATCATAGATATTCACAAAGATCCTAAATTCTTTATCGTAGGCTCTGACGCAGCTATATAACGTTGCACATAATTTTTTGGCAAATTCAATACTACGTTTGCATTGAAATAGGAGAAAACGAGGCGTAGCATGATGTGGAGATTAACTCACACAAGATAGAGAAACTTAAGCACGGATGAACCCAGTGTTCGGGATTTCTGTAGCTCTTGGTATTTCCATTTTTCACCCTTTCGCTTGGCTGCGAGCGAAAAACGAAACGAAACGAAACGTGACTGCTCCTTTTGTTTCTTAACCTTTCTATTGCGCGGTTACGAGTTGTGTATTTTGCTTTTTCCTTTAATTTTTTTCTAAACGATAGCCTCGCGTTCCTTTTTAATGAAAACCGGCGAGAAAAATCGAATTTCATGCCGGAGAATTTTTAAGCGTTCGTCTACACGCACGAACTACACTTCGATAATCGCGAAATGTGACCGCATGCATCTCGGAAAAATCGATTTACCTAGGTCGACGTGTTTCGTTCAACAAAAAATATCCCCATTCGAAAGGTTTTTCTTAATGAAACCAACCTTTAGATCGTTTTCTTCGTGCGGAGTGCGCGGAACTCGACGATATAGGAATTGAATTTCAAGACCTTCGTGGAAATTTCAATGCAGTAGCTGAATTTATCGAGCGAACTATTTTTTTCCAGTAAAAACGGGAACTGTAGAATTTCAGGTTGAATGGAGTTCTTGAAATTTATGACACGGTTAGCCCCTCTGCCTTGTGATTCTTTTCGGTTAGATCAATATAAGATATCCTGCCTAATTTTAACAATTTACGATGCAAACATTGTATCTATAAAGAACAATTAATTGCAAAGAAAATAATTTTTCTTTTTCACAAAAGAAATGTCTATTTCCTTGAATTTACGGAATGAGGTTATTAAATCTCCAAAAGCAATTTTGTTCTTGGCAAAAATTAAAGATTGGCGATTCAAGAAATTTTCCTTTAAAGAAAGTAACAGCTCAAAAAATTTATCGATACGTTGAACAGATTAAATTATACTTTAGAAACAAACATTTTGAAGATACTTTTTTTTAATGATAAACTAAAGATCATTTTAAGATTTATAACGTTAAAGATATCGATCTGTAATATCCGTCTAAATATTCTGAATGTTGATAGTTTTAATTGAAATAATATAAAGGAAACAAATATATATATATATATATATATATATATATATTATATCTTTATATTATATCATATTATATATTTTTATATTATATATATATATTATATCATTATATCTACATATATATATATATATATATGTAGATATAATGTTGCATTTCTATATATCCAAATAGGACTCGATATCAGTTTTATAAAAAGCATCTGCATGTTCAGTTAGTTCCATTGTGAAGAACATAATATTTTTTCTGTCCATTGTAGAGAACATTAAGAGGAATTTAACAAGCACAAAACATGATAATTTTATTCATACAGTATCAAGTTTACAGCGATGATATGCGTCAGCGTTAACCATTTGCTGTTTCAGCGCTATGTCGAAAGCAAAACATTGATATATAGGGTGTCGTGGAAAAGGATCTGATATTTTGTGAGCTTATAGTACTTAATCCTTGAGAGTGCAAAATGTTTAATGAACATACAGTGGCGAAGATATAAATAGAAATATATCACGCGTGAGATATGTATTATTCATATCTAAATTTATATTACTGTCCTATAAAATAAAATATTCGCGAAACAATACTGAATATTCAAGAAATATGTCACGTTTTAGGCAAAAATATATTTAAAATGTATAAAATAACTTAATCGGGCAAATTATCAGAATTAAATGCAGCTAACATTAGATATGTATCAATATTAAATATGAACACAAATTTTGAATGAAAATTTCATTGTCTTTGTATCTCCATTCGCGTTTTCCGATCTTTCTTACTATTCATCAAATTTTCCATTAATCGTTGTTCCGATAATCGAGGTTCCACTGTGATTTAAAAACAGTAACGTTCGAAGATCAATTAATTATCACCTTTTCCCATCTGAGAAAATTCACATCTACAGAAGTTTTCAAAGCAGAGCAACAATTTTATTTATTAAAAGCGCCCCTTTAAACGATTTCAACTGATAAGTATCAAATATCTCTGACAAGGACTCCGTTCAAAAAGAACCGCGTGGCCGTCGATAATTGGGGAATCGGACTCAGGACACTCACAGAAATCTCAAGACGAGACTGACAATTCAATTTAGCCATACAAGGTGACTCCAAAATAGCTATCTATTCTTAAAACCGTTCCGCCCTGAATCGATCATTCAATTTCCCTCTCCGTGCTATTTGTATTTTCATCTTCTATTCCTTCTCTTCTCCAAGAAACATCGAATGGAATGTAATAGTGGAAGAAATGTAGAAGACAATCATAGGCCTCGATATAAAAATCTCTACATGACAATCAGTTTCTTCAAAACTCTGTAACGATGTTATTTTATTTTGATATAAATTCTGTTAAAGTATACAGGACGCCTCTGTAATTACAGTTCAACTAGGAAGCAGATTATTCTTCATTAAAAAATACGTCGACAATGCGAAACGAAGTTTTCGCATATGAAACTTCGTTTATGGCAAAAGTGATTTTAAAAATTCATTAGATACATTTGCACCAACTATATTCTATTTAGCGCATATGTAAAAAGTTTAGAAGGTAAATGGTGCGAGAAAGCAAAATAATTTTACAAAATGGAATTTTATTTGATAAAAGCAGTGAAAAGATTATAACGAACTCTTAAGAAATAAAAAACAGAGTCAATGAATGTAACATATGAAACTTTTCATAGAAATTCAAATAGATTAGAAAAATATTTGATAAAAACAGGTAGAGAATCAAATATCTCTAGAAATCGTGCTTGCTCTAAATAGTTGATTGGTCACATCGTTTTGAAGCTTCATTTCGAAGCAAAGAATGGTCACCCTTTATAATAATACCATCGAATTTTTGTTTTACTATAAATATAAATAGCGATCAATTCTGACATACAGAATTTATCTCTGTATCTGTAAATACAGTTACCGATTATGCATAACGTTTTGTTTCTCTTCTTTCTCTTCTTTCATCCAATGTATTTTTAACAGAACTTATAATAAGATCAGGTACATCCCGCAAAATGGAACATTTAACGAAGAGAAACACGATTTGTCAACGCCAAGCACAGGGACACGAATTTTACAACTGCTCGGTTCGTCCACCCATTCCAGGGGCAACATAAATTAATCACCGATGTATATATATTGACATTATGTAAATCACGCACGGATTATGCAAATTCGACGAGCACACACCCGCCGCGTAATCATTTCGCAAGTTATTGCACGAGACGACCGGCACGGAAACGAGAAAAAGATTTGAAGTGAAAACGCACTCGAACGACGCGAATAAACAGACACTTAAAACCTCGTTACTTTGTTTCTATTCGTTTTTTCTTTCTTTAGATTTTGTATTTTTCCCCGCATTTTTATATAATATTAAGTAGTAGAAAAAGAGAATAAAACATCGGAATCACGCGATGTTGGAGGGAACGGCGATAAACATGGAATTTAATAGCACAAGAAACGCGTTTTTTCGCAGCCGGCTTTTGATTTGAATGAAACGCGCCCAATCCTAATCCTTGCCTTTCATTTAGCTTTCGCTTAACGATCGCGTTGTCGTTAATCCGTCGAGCTCTTAACGTGGCAGAAAATTATTCCAAGTAATTACAAGACGAACCAAACAACGCGTAACATTGCACCAAGCTTCACAAACGATCGATCCTCTTGGAAATATATACACAATTATTTTAAACGATGCATCACTCAATTTGTTAAGTATTTCGTTTTATTTAATCTTTACTCTCTATGCTTCGCTCAAATGACTGCTCCAACTTACAGAAAAATCGTTAAACCTTAGCATCCGCATCAAAACCACGTGAAAATGATCTGCATCTGATCGAGCAGGAGCACGTGCAATCTGGCTTGGCAATTTTTCGCAAGGAAGATGCGGTTCAGAAGTTTACCGACGTTAATGGAGCAGCTCAACACGGATTTAACGCGCCATTTAACGCAAGAATATTTGCATAGGCCCGATAAAGCGTATCAACCGTAGAACAAAGCGTTCGCGATGACACGGCCAAGTGTGAATCCAGCCTGCGGCAACAATTTCTTTCTTCAGCGACGTTTTCAACTGGATAGAGGATCTAGCGGCGATTGGAAGGATACGGAGGAAAAAGGGAACAAGCGGACTAGTAGCGAAATTTCGTCGCCTTTTTCAACCAGATATTACGTAACCGTGTCGCTTTCACAAAAATGACAAAAAGAAAAAAAGGAAAAAAGAAAGAAAAAGGAAAACGCGTTTCGATCGCGCCACGATTTCTCCCGAAGCCTGAAGCTGTTGGCTACTAGCAGAGAACGAATCTAAGCGGCATGCTCCATTTTCAACGATCAATCCGTATGGCACGTTGAACAGAGACGTTTCGACGTTTTATCGCGAGAATTAATCGACGTCGTTAAAAGCGGGCGTTCACGCTGCAATGTTCGACTCCACGCCACCGGGCAACCTGTTAGTCATTATCCCATGCCCGTTGCGCCGAGTCACGTCCTATAAGCTCGCGGTAATTGACTTTGGATAATGGTTAATGGCGACTCAAGCTAGGTTTGACCGGTATCAAACATTCTTCCAGTTTTTCTTAGATTTACATGGTAGTTTGTGATATAGCTATCAGATACGATACTTGGTATGACAATAGAAGATAATGATTGTTAAGAGTACACTGTTCGAAATAAGTAAGGCAGACAGACATGGAATGTCTTGAGAAAGAAGTTAGTTTTTTTTAAAAATGATGTAGCATAAAAGGAAAAATATGTAAAATTCTATAGTGCTGAGTACAACTGTTAAATTTCTAAGTTATCGAACGTTCGAGTTTCTAAATTTCCTTCCTATTTAATACTATTTGCTTTCTCACTTCTGATTGGAACAAATTATTACAGGAAGTTTCACTATACCTCCTGCTATTGTATCTTCCAGTTATTACCTATTAAAAAGTTTAAATAATTTTCTACGCTGAAAAAGATTCAACGATAGCGAGGCGCTAAAGACTGTAGTGGTTACATTCTTCAATTCAAACGCTACCGAATGTTTCGAACTAGATATCGAAGATTTGATGGCAACGATGGTAGGAAGTTAGTAAAAATGGCTAAACTTATTTCTCTGTATATGATTTTCGTAATAAAGTTTATACAAAAATACACAACAACCTTCGAAATGCCCTGCGACAAACTGCAATCAATTCGAAAAAAGAAATCCACTTCTTCCCCAAAACGTGAAATGAAAAACAGATATTGTGGAACAATGTCTGTATATATTCAAGGCCGAAGCTATCAGCCGGTCACAGTCGATTTGGAGGAAACTGACTGTCACCTAGATTCTAGAGAAACAGGGTGCGCATCAATTAATTCCCGCATTGTAGCCAGGTTGGACAATACTTCTTTCAGGAGGGCGGCGATACGCCGCGCAGATAGTTTCCCCTAATTGTTTTGAGCAGTGCATCAGTTTGTTTTGTCTTGTTCAAAGGCTAACACGCGACTAACTTTGTTGACGCACGAGGGGCGGCGCATTTGCCTTGCCGCGCTGATAAACGCGCGCCGCATTTGCGAGCCTATTTTCGCGCCGTGAGCTTTTTTTAGACGGCCTCTGAGCAGTGCGTATATCACTCCCTAGAGATCTATGGCGATGTACAGGCCACCGGAAACTGGGGAAATACGAGAGAAACCGCACCGTGAGCGGGATCTCAAACGAAACGGTGAACGACCGCGGAGAGGAATATTTAATTTTTAATTCTTCGAGTTATTCTGGTTTCGCTTGAAGGTTTATCGTGCATAATTTATAGATTATCGGAGACTATTTTAATGCAGTAAGTGATGAAGTATTTGATACTAGTTAATAATAATATCGTAGATTTCAGAAGGAAGCAAGTACTACCTGACGTGACTGAAAATACTAGTAGAGAGAATGGAAGAAGTCGTAGTTGCGATAAAATTGTCCAGTTAAAGTTCAGTTGTAGTAGAATTGTATAATGTTGTAGTAAAACGGTATAAGAAATTATAGCACAACTGGAAAATTCTTTCTAAGACGAGATCATTCTTTATGACTGAAGTTAGAAATTTTCTCATGAACTATTTTAATTGTAACTACAATTAATAATTTTGATAATGCTATTCTAATCATTTATATGTACATAAAGATTGTCGTTAAGGACAAATTTTTTCACAGCAAGAAGCGTAAGTGAACAGCTTAAGGAGAATCAGATCGTTCAGCACAGACAGTAACAGTTTCTTAAGGCCAGAAAACCTAAGAGTAAATAATCTCCAACATGATAAACTCCTCGATAAAATACCACTGACACAAAACCAAATCTCCCCAGTAAAAAAAACTCAAACTTACTTTTACGCAAGAGATACACAAATTATGTAGTTGTATTATGATTTCATTTTCCTTCTATATAATACATTATTAACGCGCGAGCAAAAATGCATAAAAAAGAATGCACTAAGAAAAAGAAAAAGTTTCTCAACTTGCAGTCTCACAACAACGGGGATAAAACTCGCGTGAAAGACTCGTAGGAGGCGATTATTAGGGCCTGTGAGTCATCCGTTTCCGAGCGAAACGAATCTCATTCATGCGAGCGAAAATCGGTGGGAAAGATCCTCGGAATCGGGCGCCGTCGGATCGATCGTTCCCGATTTAAACGGAAGTTCGTCTCTTTTTTCCTTCTTTTTTCTCTGACTAAAGAAACGCGCTCAATTTTTCGAGGCGTGCCGATTACGGGCCGTGACGGTTTTGCTTGATGCGCCCGCTCGAAAAAAAGCCAGCATTATGTCTCTCCGACATAATATTTTTACTGCCGGTGACTGAAATAAGCGCAGATCGATAGTTATATTTATAAACGCGTCATTCTGAAGCAAAATTCGTGGAAAATAGATGAAGCAGACAGGCAAGAGCACGCCTCGGGAAACAGGCTCGGTTCTGCCAGAATTAAACTACGAATGCAAGTTCCGCCATCCAGTTATCAGTTTTTAGCTTCGAGTAATCGTCAGTTTCGCGAGCGTCAAAGGATTGAAGCGTTGCTGCTATACACTCTAGACGCTCCACGGATGGGATCGAGAAACGTATTATAACCAGTAAATAGCAATACATACGACTAGAAAGATGCGTAATAACGTCGACTCTGGATAGAATGAAATTTACGTGAATGGAGAAGCTCCAGTCTCGTTTCTAATTACGCCGCGTACAATGCGACGGAGATGCTGGGGTGTTAAGAATGTTGGCTCTACAAAGAGTGTTTGATATTCGTTAAGCTCAGAGTTCTTGGAGAAGGATCCTTTTTAGTTCTGCTTGGGCAATTTCTAGTTTCACGTGGATTCGTTTTTATCTCTGGTTAAACAGACGGTGAAAGTTTGAAACTCCTTAAATTATATAAATAATAAAGTGATTCAAGAATTTTATATAGAATTATCACTAAATTCATGTACATATCCTTTTTAATGTTGAATCAATCTGGAATTTGTTTCTAGGTATTTTAAAAATTAAAAATTAGTAGTAATAGCGAAGAATCGTGTAAAAGAGGAAATATGGTTGATCTATACTACTTAGTATATGCTTAGTATTGCCTTTGTATCGAGGGAAATAAACCAGTCGTGTAAATTTCGTAATATCCTTTGCAGAATATTTTACGCAATAAAAATTTAAACAAATTATTTTAAATCATTAATTGCTTATAAAGAACTTGTAATTTTAATTAGCCGAGAAAAAATTTGAAACTAGAATAATAAATAGTATTTTAATATTGGAGAAACGATAAAAGAATTTTCCGCGAGAAAACAATTTACAAGGAAATCTTAAATGCAAAAACATTTAACTTGTGGAAGCCTGCGGAATCTTAGTTGCGGGAAAGTTCGGGTACAGGAAATTAGACCGAGTTGAACCATTCAAATCTCTCCTCTGCCATTTTTCCCTATGTTCAATTCATAAAGAAAAAAAGACCATTCAACCGGATTATCGGACTATTATTCGAATCCGGATCTTTACCAGACAATTGCTTTACCGAATCGATCAATCCAAGCTGTCAACAGATTTCTGTTCCCAAATCCAAACGGTAGAAAATTCCTATATCTATTTTTATATCGAATAAGAATCTGACGACAGCGTGACCAATTTCACAAAACGATTTTATTGTTGCTTTTTCCAGGTATTTCTACGAAATTTGGCAGGATGGCTCAGTAGGATATTCGAATATCCACATAACATACAAATGTGTACAAGTATGTACAAGTATATAATGTTTCTTGGATTTAGCTCTGTTATTATTCTCGAATTATTATATCTCAATCTTATTCTTGTTTCAAAAAGCGAAAAGAGTTATAATATTTAAAGAAAAAAACTGTAGCACAAAATTGAAGCAAAAGTTTATACATATCGATATTGATTTTTTTATTAAACTTAAGAATCGTAACACATACACATTTGAGTATTTAAATAGCATACAGAATCTATTATATTCTACAGAATTCCTCTGAGCTTAGCCTGTTTATTTTCTCTATCTCTAGCAATCTCGATCCCATTCGCGTGTCAGCCGCGTGTCATCCAACTTAATCAGCAAAACTAAGGTGAACAATGGAATTAAGTGACTTACGGGTGAGAGACGCGCCGGTGCAGGCTTCTCACGGACATGGCTCTGTTCTTGCGATTGGAGCTCGAGGTCGATCCGTTGGCGCTTCCGTTCGGCGTGGTATGGCGTGGCGCAGCTGCTGGGGGAGCGGACTGCTCCCCCGTGGCCGCCACGGCCACCGCCGCCGACGTGAGGCCCCCCGAGGTCGCCAGGCCGGTACGCCGAAACGGGCCCGAGCTAGCCGCTAGTCGGCGTGCTAATCTGCGGGCGAGCCGACGGGCCAGGCGCGCCCCTGCAGCACCGGCACCCACGCTGACGGTCTTTCTGTCCCACCCCCCGTGGCCAGGGGGTGGTACACAATGCCTGGTGACTGCTCCGGCGACGCTGCTCTAAAGCTTTCTCTCCTCTCTTCGCGCCTAGCTTCACCTGCACTACGCGGCTCCTTACCGGCCTGATCACTGCCTCTCACCTAGGCCTCTCGTAGGATCAACGTCACTTTGCTTTGCATCAACGCCGTTCAGTATGCTAATAGGAAGCTTCTGGTCGCTCGTGTGGTGCTTTTGATCTTGAGCCCTCTGCTTCTTGTAATATTGCGATGTTACGCGGTTGAACTGACTGAAAAAGAGGCAGAAGGTTTAGTTGGATTGGTTTTGACGATTTTGTAAGGAGTTTTTATTCAAATGTACATATGTGAATATAATTCGAAATGTGTATGTGTATATAAATTGAAAAATCTTAGAACAATTATTACATTAACTTAAAACTTGGAAAAAATTCAGTAGTTAATAAAGACATTAAGCTGCTGATCATATGTTACAAGACCGACCTCCGAGCAGCGCGAGATATTTCATGGAAATATGGTTAGAGTGTGTTAACAGGTATGTGGACGAACCACGCGCGAAGCCGAAGAACCAGTAGGAATATTGTTTGCGAAAGCAAACCTGATGCGTAATCAGGGAACTTTTAAAATGAAGTCACTTGCGGACGAAAATGGCCTTAGGAAAAAGCGCAACGAACCAGACGCGCAATGGGGGAATCACTGGAGAAGACAGTGCAAGCGAACTCGATGGGAAATCGAGGAGGTTCTAGAAGGTTGGAAAATAGCATAGACGAACTTGAACGCGAATCTGGGAGCTATTAAGCGAAGATGAACCTAATACGAAATCAGGGAATTGCAGGAGAGATTTAGTTTTCGTGTACGAATCTGATGCGAAATTGGGGATCCACTGGATTGGAAAGATCTTTTCTGTATTGAGACGCACGCGCGTGCGAATGAACATAATAGGAAATCAGGGAGTCGTAAGAAATGTTAATAAGCCGTCGTAACTTTGATTAACGAAAATCGACACGAAAGTTCATTAGTGAAGATGGAGAAACTGATTTTGAAGTTTCTCTAAATACACGTGCACTTGACCGTATCTCAAAGAATAGTACCATAATTCTATACAAATATAAATAATCTACATTTTGGATGAAATATTTATTTTTTTAATTATCAATTTTTAAAAATATATATGTACATAAATTAATCACAAATTAAATCAAAAATTAAAAATGTTCTAAATGACAATAATTTTATTATATTTTTAATTCAATTTTTATAAATAGATAATTTTAATTTGATAAAATTTTCATTATAATATTATAATTTTTCATTAAAAGAAACAGCCTCGTTTATTCATAGCATATACTATTTTATTAATCGCGCAAACAAAAATCAAGTAGAACGATGCCGCGTCGAACTGCTGTTCCATTTCGTCCAACCTGTTCTTGGCCAAGTGCACGCGTACTCGACGAATTTTTAAAATCGATTTCTCTCATAACCTGCTACGAAAAAACTTCATTCCACATTCTCAACTCATGTTTACACAAGAAATAATTTGCTTGTTGATTGTTGAGTAAATTTTACATACTTTCACTAAATCTTGTGCGGTAACAACCATTACATGCAAAATAAATTCACAATAATCAAGATATTGTTTTTGACATTTCTGTAGTTGAAGCTGAACAGGTTATACACCTCTTCTTAATAAGAGGTCTGTCTATTGCACAATAAATTACTAGTTAATAATATTAATCAATTAATAAGTAACAAAATGCAGGTAAGAGATTTCTTTTCTTTGACTTGTATTTTATAAAATTTATTTGTAAAATTTTCTTTATTTTAATGTCAAGTTTGTATTGGTTATGTGAGAAAAGCAATTGAATGCCAACATTATCTTTTTCTTTGATTTTAAAATTAAATACATATTTCTATTAACGTGTTAAGCATTTCAAAGACATTATACTGAACGTTATAATGTATTTACAATATTCTACTAATCACAGATACTATCGGTCTTTCACAAAAGTTCGTCGATTTGGACCTAATTATTTCCATTTTCAATTATTTATTAAAATAAATAAATCATGAAAATAAACTGATCGTGTGTAGTTTACTAGCGATATTGATAATTTGTAACTTGTGACATAAAATTTCATTAAAAATATTAATTCAATGGTGCAAAAGAGCTCTGGGATTCACGACAGAATAAGAATGAATTCGAATGAGTTAACCATGTTACATGCATGCATACGATTAAACCGAGTAGTTCGAGTCAGTCTTTTTTCTTTTTCTAAAGAAGCACGACTATTTTGCTCAATCTCGTGTAGCACGAATTTCGCGTGATTTCTACGCGACACTTAACGTATACACGTGATTTTTATCGTTGATCACAACGTATTACTGTACGAGCATCGTGTTGATTCGCGTTTCGTGGCCCCGAGACCATTTTCGAGTTGCGTGGCTCATTTGCAATGATAACACGGAAACAAAGTCAAGGCCGTTCGAACACAATGCATTCGAATAACAAAAAGAAAAAAGGTAATACTTCAAAGAACGATTCGCCTTCGTCTAACATTATATTCCAAATGCTTATCCTATTTTCCTTGATTCTAGCCAGGAACGAAGGGAATAATAAACGCGATTCACGAATCTAAAACGCCAGAAGGCTTTTCTGTATCGTTCGTCGGAAAACAAAACGGAAAAATAAAACAGAACTTTAAACGCAGAGGCGGTAGCCAATTAATTTTCACACCGTCTTCCTGCTCTTCGCTCAACGATTCTTTTCGGATCTCTACCTAATTTTAATTATCTTCCAACACACGAAAAAACTGTGCGATGCTTTGGTTTTCTTCTGTTTAACGTACGATCCGCGTCTATTTACGTGGTTCCAAGTAGTAAAGCCAACTGGAAACTGTGTCAAATGAAATCGTTAACGAAAAAAAAAAGAAGGGCTCGACGGTCTTGCAATTGACATATAAATTGTCTTTGAACTCACACGTAATTAGTCATTGGAACATTAACCCACTATTAGAATCAGTGAATCGTGGATGACCCACAAGAGCTGGAATTTCAGAGTAGCTTATCTTAATTTGAATCTTATATTCTACGTGATAAAGACCAGCAATGTATTTTAAAATTAAATACCTATGATCGTAGTTGTGATAATAATAAGGATAATGGTAAGGAGCGGATGAAAAATATACTACGTACCTGCGAAAGAATCACGAGGTAGCTGAGAACACGACTCGAAACCGGCGATTCATTCCACTTTGTTTCTGGATAGGTCGGTACACGCGATTCGACGTCAGTGATCGAACATCAGACTTTCCTCGGTGTGGTTATCGGTGTATCACAGTTTGTAGATCCGACGCATGCCCCACGATCGACCATCGTTTCCATTAATTACACTCGCATTTCAGCCTGGCACTGTGTCGCGCCCCCTTTCATTCACACCCATCTCCTTGAGCGCACGTGTTCACCTAATTCTCGTTTAATATATCTTAGTATCACAATGGACGATTTTTTATATTTTTCTATCTTGCTTGTGTTTAATAATTTATATACTTCCTCCGCTTCTTATTCCTCCTCGTCTCTCTTTCTTCTTCTTCGTCTTTTGCTCTTTAATATTTGTTTATAACCTTAAGTTTAGAAATCACAGTCGCGAATTGATACGGATCACCGTAGCATGTGCAGCTGCTGTTGCCGTTGTTCTCTCAGAAACGAAACCACACTGTCTCGTATACCCAGCATGCCCTTCTATCTTTCTCTTATTCTTTCTTTATCATTCTCAACACGCTGCACACGATTGGTACGACTAGTCACCGATTATTCTCCTTGAGATACGATGGTTAGTCGTTGAACGATTCTCGTTCTCGAAGGGCTCCACATACACGCCGTTCTCTTCAGTTCTTTTATTTTGCTTTCTCTTCTTTTCTTCCTTTTTCTTTTCTATATTTATTAATAATCGTTCTAGGACGGAATGCGCGTGATTCGTTCGCCAGCCGTGTGTGTGCGGGCCGTCTCTCACCTGTTCGACACGAAAATTCGACACGAGAGAAAGCACAGGATTATTCCGCGTCTATCTGCCTCTGAAAGGAGTTTCACTATCGACCATCAATGCGCACGTGCAGCCGACGGGCAATGTGCCGAATCCTCTCGCTCGTCGTCACTCTGACGAGGAGGCCACATAAAAACGACGTCGACGGGGCGCCTCTCAGAATCGAGACTCAGCTACGAGTTACGAAAAACGAGTTATCGCAGTCGCGTACTTCCTCGCCTTGTTTCGTTCTTGCTGCACCCCTCGTTTCTTCGCTACAAAGCGATTCTTCACATTCGGCTTGGCCACGCACGAGCGTCGAGGTGCCATCCTCTCGTTTTCTCCACCGATCTGCTATATTCGCTTTCCTTTTCTTCTTCGATCCACCTCACGTTCTCTATTTCTTTCTTCGTCTCCCCCCTATTACTCTCAATTTTCTTTATTTCTTTCTCCTTCTCGTTATTACTGATCACCGTGCGTTTCGTCTCCCTCCGTCGACGATGTATCCAAGCATCGTTTGAAAGAAGCAGATGTGGCGATCGTTGTTCTCCCCCGTCGATCCTGTCAAAAATGACACATCTCAGCTAAGTGTCATCGTCACTGAACGTCGGTGCGCATCTCCGGCGGCAGTTCGACGGCATGGCAACCTACACACGTAACAAGACTCGGTGGCGCGATAGTCTCGATGCCGTGCGACCGTCAATCGATCGAAAATCATCTGCCCGCTTCGAGTCGTACTCCTCCGTTCCTCGCTGGCACGCTTCGACTCGATCCAGCCGTGTTCCTCGCAATCCCATCGACTCTTCTGCTCCAAGTAGGAAGCGGGAAGGGAATCGACGTTGACTGACGACAACGACCACCGCGACAAGCTGTCACTTTGTTCTTGATGCTCGCCTCGTTTATTCGATCGCCACACCGTTTCTAACGATATATCCGTTCCGGGTTCTGGCAACGGCCCCTAACGACATCTGATTTTCTTCGATTGCGATCCCGCCGCTTTTCCGGCAATCAACCCCGCTCTTCCTCCCCTTTTATCCAAGCCTATCAGTACCTGTTTTCACTTGCCTTCTCTATTTTTTCTCCTTTGACTTTTCTATCTTCGTCGTCCGCGTTATTCGGATAGATGTAGCCAGTCTACACTAGTGGCCGCGCACACGCTTCCTCTGTCTCTCTCGCTCAATCGCGACCAGCCATTATTACCGAGTAATCCCGCGACTGCTTAATTACTCTCGATACCGCACTCACCGCCAATATATCTCGATACTTCCCCCTCGAAGCACGAGACACCGATGACACGGTCTGCTCGCGTGACCCGTTTACGTTCCGCAATTTCCTTGCCCGTGATATCACCAGCTTCTTTTCTCTCTTTCTGTTTCTCTCCCTTCCCCTTTTTGTCTGCTTGTCTATCTAAATTGTCCTGTCTACAGTTCACTCTACGTTGTCCGCATTCCACTCTTCCGAGGACCGGTTGTTCGTTTCGACGTGTGGCGCACCGTTGGTCCTTTTCTGCGACTGTCAAACGAAAAGAGACTCGTTACGAAGAATCGAACAGCACGATGTCCACGGTGTCAAATGTGTCGAGCTGCTTCAATTGTTTCTTTATTTCTTTTATTTTTTTTTTTTTTTCTTACTGTTAGAGACACACGGGCGCGCGAATTTCTCCTTGTCTTTCCTTTTCCCCCCACCCCGTTTCCCTTTAGTCACGGTTATCTCTTAACCTCGACACCTATGATTCCTCTTACGTTTGCTCCTGTCTCCCTTTCTCTCCCTCACACGCTCGCACTCACCTCGTCCAAACGTACACTCTCTTTCGTTTTCTCTCTCTCGCTCTTTTTTCTCTCGCGACTTTCATTCATTTCGACATACTCGAAGGGCGCGACGTTTCCTTTAAGACGATCCTATACACGCGCCCCGCTCCTGTCCTTATCGATTATGACGCATACTGCATGGAGAAAGGCTGCCCACCCGTCGACGACCAAAAAGGATTCCCCGCGTGAACAGTTCGCAGATCCCTCTGTTCGCCTAGCCCACGACAAGAGAATCCGCGAGAATCCGTGCACGGGTGTCGCAAGTGTGTGTATGGGTGCCTGCGGCAGCCGTGTTACGTATACAAGCGTAACCCCGACCTCGATGTTAGGCGGCTGATAGCCGGCCTCACACTGATACGGCTCCGTCGTTACGACCACGGGCCATACCCGCCCCTTCGACACCCCCTCCATGTCATCCGAAAAAAAAACTACACCCCTCTTTAGAGGGACGACCGCCGCGCCTCCATGTGGCATTTCTGCCAAGCGATTCGTCGGCCCTTCGATTCCTACACTATGCGCTTGCGTTAACCGCCGAACCTACGTTTTTCGGACAGAATTGCATGCTGTTCCGTGCCACCTGACATTTTTTCATGGCTAGAATACTGCGAACATTCCAATCGAATATTTCAAATGCAAACCTTTCACGATACAATTCGTTAAGGCGTTATTGGAACGTACGCTTCGATTTTATTATGTGGAATATGTATCACGTTTAAGGAGACTTAGAATAAAATGTAAAAGCTTCATTCATGCAAATTGTATATTTTGTTTGTAGTCTTAAGAAATAGACGTAAATGTATGTTTCTAGCCTAAGTACATATGTCTTGTTGTTTTGATACAGTTTGAAAAACATTAAACAGCGTGTGCGCCATTTCTCCGTATATATGTAGAAACATATGCATATAAGTCGAAATAATAAAAAGGATATAAACTTGAATTACTTTTTATTCTCATAGTTTATTTCTATATTTTTCGATAACGTGAAATATGTACTTTACGGATCAGCTTCTATCTTAATTAATATTTAATTGTTCATAAAAGAAATAAAGTTCCTTTGTGCGTGTAACTGAGTTTATCATTTACATAAATAGTAACACGTAAAAGAGTATCTTCCGATTCTTTTCATGAAAATTCACTAGTAATGTTCCATTTGAGGCTATATGTTGAACATTTAATTGCGTGTGTAAAGGAATATTGCAGGACTGTACTTTATGTGGCGTTTTCTGCGGCACGAACTAACACTGAGGTTATACGATACCGAAATCACATATACATTGACTACGTTTAATCGATGCCGCTGATAAAACCAGCATGAATATATATATATATATACAGGACGAATTTCGTGCTGTTGAATTTGTACTTCATACCGAATGATAATTTACTGAGAATAAGTGTAGTCTTTGCAATGTAAAATTTGTTAAGATATTAGAGTACATCATTTACAACATATGTTAAATATTTTCAGTATAAACTTAAACTTTGTACAAGTTCATAGATGCCTCAAGGAATAATACTTTTAGTATTTTTATATATGTTTTCATCAATCAAAAAGTAAACGAAAAATATAAACCGTGAAGTAAGAAGATAACGTTATAGTAAATTATTTTTTCACATTAATTGATTTAATAAAAATGAAAACATATGATCGATTGTAAAAATAAGAATGTAGAATATATGAAAGTACATTTTCCAAATTGCTTATTCTATTCTGATATCCATGACTTTGTTAATTTTGAAATCATACAGGCGTTTGAAACGATTCGATCGTAACAACGCATGTAGAGTATCTGTTACGATATCTTTTCGTGCACATTGAAACTTTCTTCTATTCTTTTTCGGTCAAATTTTCTATCTATCTATATATACGTACAAAAAAATGTTAACTTAATTAATAAAGATATGCAACCTCGACTTTCAATCTCTATACGTTTGCAAATATTTGATTTAAAATAAACATGTATCGTGCACAGCTATAAATCACAATTGAGTCTTAGTCTAAAGCAATTTATGGACAGTAATGTTTTTATCATCCAATAAATATACTTACATTTTATTGTTATCGGTCATTTTCTCATCACATGTATTCAGATACAGTTAAAAATAATTGTAGCTTTACATAAGCAACAAAACTGGTATATTCTTGGACTAATTTACAGAACGATACCGAATGACAGCGCTTTTATATTCCAAAATGTATCCTCGATTCGAATCTCAGATGTCGCCACCATCCAACGGAGCCTTCCGTTAATCGTTCTACGTACAGTCGATAGATCGAGAAATCAGTATCGATCAGAACAGCGGGCGCAGCCTGTCAGAAACACTAGAGACGGGGTTTTTGTTGCATCGGAATTGCACTGTTCCGAACTGAGTTTTTTTTCTTATCAAGAAAACGAGTAATGCTGTCGTGACGGTCGCACAACAGAATCGTGTTGTGAGCAACATAGCATTTATAACAGCTTCGGTTTGCGTTCTTTCAAGAAACGATAGTATTTTGTACCGGAGTACTGTTTAGCCATTTTTGTAGTCCTGTACTAAACAAACGTGCCTCTTGTGATCCGCAATGGCGGAGACAAATGGGGCCGCAAATTTGAATACGAAAAATGGCAATTTTATCTGCGGCGTCGTCGAAGGTACATAAACGGTTTTTTCTACGGCGTGAAATATACATATTTGGTCATCGTTCGCAATGGCTTCACATAGGAGGGGGAATGATTGGAATGCGCTATTCATTACAGTAACTCGTATTTGCATAAAATATACCATTTGATATTTCAGGTTTTTATGGGCGACCTTGGACTACAGAACAAAGGAAAGATTTATTTCAAAAGCAAGTATTTTATATCAGTTTTTATTCATGTTCATGTTAAGGACAGTATTCTAAGCTTCCTTCATTAATTTTCAGATTAAAAAAATGGGGTATGGATTCGTATTTATATGCTCCAAAAGACGATTACAAGCATCGAGCATATTGGAGAGACTTATACACAGTAGAAGAAGCAGAACATTTGACAGGGTTGATAACAGCTGCAAGAGAATGTGGTATCACATTTTATTATGCATTATCACCAGGATTGGATATCACTTATTCAAGTGCAAAGGAAGTTAGTGTATTAAAAAGAAAATTAGAGCAAGTTAGCCAGTTTGGCTGTACTGCATTTGCATTATTATTTGATGATATAGAGCCAGAAATGAGTGAAGCAGATAAAGAAGTATTTCAGTCTTTTGCTCATGCACAAGTATATATTAAATAATTTAATCAGCATAATAATTATAAAATATCTTATTCATAATTAATTAAGATAATCTGTTTATAGGTTTCTGTTACAAATGATATTTTTCAACATCTTGGCCAACCTAGATTTTTATTGTGTCCAACACAATATTGTGCAACTCGGGCAATGCCAAATGTAGCATCTTCAGAGTATCTTAACACACTTGGTAGTAAACTGGCTCAAGAAATTGATATAATGTGGACTGGTCCTAAAGTAATATCCAGACTTCTAACTGTTGAGTCCATTGAAGAGATTACAGAAGTTCTGAGGAGGCCACCAGTCATATGGGATAATTTACATGCCAATGATTATGATCAGAAACGAGTATTCTTAGGACCATATTCTGGTAGATCTCCTGACCTGATTCCTAAACTCAGAGGTGTTTTAACCAATCCTAATTGTGAATATGGCGCAAATTTTATAGCAATTCATACATTAGCTCAATGGAGTAGATGTAATGTTGATGGGAAAAGGGATTTAAGTTTAAGTGAGTACCTAACTGCTTTTGATTAAAAAAGTAAATTAAGTCTGCATTATTTTGTTCTACTTTATGTTTTTTAGATGACACTGTATCAGCTGACATAAAATTAGAGACTGAAACAGAAGATGGTGTGCTTGGTGAAGATGTTCCTTTAACAATGTCTCCAAATATATATCATCCTCGGCACGCTTTGAAAAATGCTATTACCGATTGGTTAGTGGAATTTAACAAAAAACGATCTGCATGGGGTGTCATAGCGAAGCCACAGCCATGTGTCGCTCCAACCGTACCAATTCCAATAATTCCCTCTGTAAATACATGTATGAGTCTCACATCCACGACGACTACAACTACCGTTCCTGCAACACCGACGCCAGTAAATAATTCCAATCATCTTCAAGCATTGGCTGAGGTTTGCTCAAGTGTGACAACTACTGACAGCTACGTACAACCTGCCACTGGTCCCGTCATGAATTCTTTGGTATCTGAAACGACTGTTGTTAGTGAACCCATTATTCCATCAATTTCTACTAGTGTGGAAAATGTACCAAATTCAAATACTTTGTCATCAATGGAACCAATGGATTGTAATACAACACCTAATAATTCTCCAGCACATGCAGCCAAGATTCAAACAGAGGATGATGCTATGGTAGAAAATACTTCTGTGAGTTTCTTTAAATGTCATTAGCTATGGAACTTGTGAAATTTATACAATTGTTTATTTTGTTTCATAGACATGTAGTGAAGCCTCTGGCAGTATGCAAGTAGAAGTGGATGGCACCTCCCCTGTTGTAAATGGTACTCAGATGATTGTTGAAAATGACAGTGAAAATCATGATAACAGTGATAATGCATATCAAGAGTCTCAAGAATCGATAGATGCCGACAAGCGATTGACGCAAGAAGATTTATCGCTGTTATGCGATCTTTTTTATCTGCCATTTGAACATGGTGGTCAAGGCATTCAATTACTGCAAGAGTTTAATTGGTTGAAAAGTAATGCTCACGTTGTTATGAGAAAATCAAAAGAGGATGAAACTGTATCAGAATCTGATGTATGCAATTCTTCTATCAATGTATTATGACTAAGATATATATAATACATTATAATGTATATATTACATTATAATATTAACTATATATATAACTGTGTTAAATAAATTTTAGATCGAAGAATGGCACACGCGAGCAGCTAAGTTAAACGATATGTGCAATGCCGTAAATAGACTATTTCAAAGGCTTACATATTGTAATAATCGTGAGTTACTGTATGATCTGTATTCGTACGTGTGGGACATGCGAGGAGTCGTGTCTCTCTTAAACAGTTACGTGAAATGGTTGGGTAAGTTACATTATATTCTTACAAAAAGTTCAATACATCCATCAGTATGTCGTTATGTTTCGATATTTCTTTAAAAGAGATGAAAGAATCTAAGGAAAATGCTCCAAATCAAGTAGCAAGTAATATTAAAAGTATTTCATATTTTTAATTCTATTTAAATACTTCCTAATTTACCTAATATTCCTTTAAATATAAATGTATAGAAATATGAGTAATATTAAAATAAATGAAGAAAGTTCATTCAAAATGGTAGTATGCTGGTACAATGACAAAATTATAAAAACTACATAACACAAAATTTCATTATGTTTTATTTTTTCTTTAGTTTTCGTCTTATGTCGCGATAAGTATTTGTTGTGCTACAAATGAGTGCTGTTATTAATTTTTCTCAAAAGTACTATAATTTATTACCTATACTTATATTTCAGAACAAAAGTGTCTCGAGTATTGGTAAGTGTAATGTTATATTCGTTCCTTAACTCACTCATTTTGTCTTTTTACAAGAAAGATGTGTTTTTTTAGGAATTAGGCAATAATTTTTGTAACTAATGATTTATAATACTGTAGGAATTAGAATTATATATCATTTTAATATACTAAAAAAGCCGTTTATATACTATTTCTTAAACATTTTTCTCTAAACATGTAACTAGAAAATATTTTTCTTTTAAACTTGTGAATTTGTTACACTGTATATAACTTCCTTGTAAAATGACATAATTTATACAATCATAAAACACGCAAAAAACATTAGTTACTAATTTCAAGAGTTACTGATGTTTTGTTAATCTATTTTTAAAACAAACAAAATTATTTATTTTCTGCACATATAATTACCAAAAAATAAAAATAGATATTAACTTTTTTAATTAAGAGCCACATCATTTTGTGAATGTAACATTCTTACATATAAAATATTAAATATTATTTTGCGAATCTGTATATACAGTAAATGCTATATATACTTAAAATTTGCATATACAAATATTTATACAATATAAAAAGTTAGACAAAAAAGAACTCTCAATTTGACTGAGTTCACAAAATTCACTAAATTCTTTCGAAAATTGTTTTCCATAATTTGACTATTTTTAAATTAATCAGGATGTAAACATGCATCAGTAATACTTGGAATCGAAATATTTCATAGATCGCATATCTATGAAATTGCATCCGTACATTTGTTTCTGCGCTTTAGAATCAAATGTATCATGGCGCGCGTAAACGAACAAGCAGGGTTGCCGTAAGTCATCGAGAAATCAGAACAAATTAAAAATATAAAGTAAACTTACTCTCCTTACCTAATACATTCATATTTCCTGAAAATACAGTTGCACTATAGAATTGCATTATACAATTGCACCAAACATTAATTCTTATACAAAACTGAAACACGAACTTAATAAGTTATTCTGTATTTAAGGCTAATTGAAATAAATTGTTTTAATTTTAACTGTGTATAGTTTCTTACAAAGTAATTTTCTTATTTGTCGACTAACGGCTTCCTATTTATAGTTCTACTAGCGAATAAAGAATCTCACAACATTTCTCATTTCCTCATTAACTTTTTCTGACAATATGATTAAAATACTATATATGTTTTGTTATATATTATCATGATAGGACAAGTCATGAAAACAATGAGAGTTGATGTGACTTTCTAGCGCAATATTCGGCAAAAGGATTTTTCTTAGCAAACACTTTCTGGGAAACTATTTAACAGCATCTATGTGGACCTGAACAAATACCATGTTTGAAATAACCTTGTGCCAGCTATTAACATATTGGCTGACTTTCTTTCACAGATAATGTTTGGCAGAAATCTATTTGTTATATTTATTTATCAGAAGTTCACAATCTATATATTTCAACATGGTAACATATATTTGTATTATTACCATGCAGTGAACAAAGATAAACTTTCAGCAAATAGTTTCTGCCAACAATATAAGTGTATCAGGAACAGTACAGCTTCAATTCACTGACTAACGTGCGTTTATGTGTTTTTTGTCTTGTTGATAGCGTTTGGCAGATTCCCGTCGACGATGACAACGTTTACCCAGGGAAGCTACACATGTATGCGATTCACCAGTCTGAGTAATCCAACAAAAAGCGCGCGACTAGCAAAGCTTCAAACCAATGAAAATTATGACAGAATTTCAGTTCGAGTTTGAAGCTTTGTAAAAGTATTATTATTATAATTAATATAAGCAAGAGATTTGCGCGTAGAAGCAGCGTTCTGATGCCTTGAAGAATCTATGTATATTCAACAAAATATTACTAGTACTTGATGTAGGTTGGTACACGATGGACATACTTTCCTATTTTGCAAAAATTCTTGCAAAACATTTATTGAAATTTTATATAAAGCGTTTTTGTGTCCCATTATTTGATTTTTATTTTATTTTACAACATTTATATCTGTAACTGTATTTTAGTTTATTCGTGTATATATGTATTACGAATATACTTCAAAATTGTATTAAAGTAAACTTTACTTTTATTTTTAAAGACAACATTTCGATAAATCTTTTGTAATAATAATTTTTGCATGTGAAGTAAGTCCATCTAAAATTTCGAAAAGATTGGCGAAGTTAGGACAATGTTATAAAATATTGAGAGCTTTTTCCTGAGAATTATGCTGGTCAAACACAATCAACAAAAGTTGTATCGTCTGTGCTTTTTTTTTATTTCTTCAAATTTTTTAACATTATTTGCAAAAGATCAATAATGTTCACTGCATATTATGCTTTTATTATGTTCATTGAAGGCATCTTTCATAAATTGTGAATGACCAGTAGTACATCCTCCTTTTGCCAACTTGCCTGTACTAATTTCTTTTAGTTCCAGAAACTGTATTCTTTTCAGGAGTAATAGGAGTTTTATTTCAGGCGCATTTTGGCAAACTGGATTACCACTCCACCAATCCCATTTTCCTTTCCATTATCCTAGGAATTTATCATTGCGCGAACTTTGGTGCAACATTCTTTAAGCATTAATTCTTTTGTTGTTACACTTTATTTTAATCATAATTGGTTCAACATTAATACAGAAATGTAATCTTCTATGGATGGAAAGTCAATCTCCCTGTAACGAGACTCGTTTTTCCAAATTACCTTATGAATTTCTTGCTCCTTTTTATTTAAAAGTTGTTCAGTAGGTAGACGAATCAATTGAAACGTGATCAAGTTACGTATGATTTTATACATTAACGAAATGGTGCACCGTAGTTTTTGTGTTTTTGTGTTTTCGGTTAATGGTTTCTTTATCTCGCAAATACGATTCTCTCGATTCTATAAAATAATGCAAAGGACACAGTAGTGTGACCGAGATGAAGAAACATAAAGTACCATTGATCGAAGTCTACTTATGCATGTTACAAATTTTAAGCAAAATTAGTGTTCAGAGCAGTGGAGACCATTCTATAAATTTTACAAACTGCATAATCGCGCGTTCACAATGTTTTGTATTTTACCACTATATTAAGGTTGTACTGTATCTTGGGATAGGGTTCTCGAATGGCTGGAAAGAAACTTTTATGAGTGGAGAACAAGAACCATGGGTATTCCGTGGAGGACTTACGGCTGATCTACAGGTATATTTATCAATCATATCTTTTTTAAGTTAAATATGTAATCAAAAAAGAGAGAGAGAGGGTGGAGGAAAGAAAAATTAATATTAATTTCTTTTTATAGAGATTAATTCCAGTGGATAGTGGTAATGACTTATTTGTTTATAAAGCGCCAGAAGTGCCCAGTAGTAAAATCTATACAATTAGACCTTACTTAGCAAGTGATGAAGATGCAGTTTATGATGTGTGCAATAAAATATGCGGCTGTGTGGGATCATCTGCAGTTGCAGATCGGTAAGAATATATTTTCTTTATAACAAATTGCATTTTTTCTCTGTTACAATAGACAATTATAAATATTGAACTTTTAATGTCAGGTTGGTAGGCGGTTACATCACTTTGAGTCCAGAACTGTGTATGGTTGTCGAAGATGAAAATGAAATAGTAGGCTATGCATTGGCTGCCTTAAATGTAAAGTCTTATTATCAGAAGTTATCTATTTCTTGGATTCCTGAATTACGGATGAAATATCCATTGGAGGACAATATTAATGAATTACCACAGAATGTTCAGGTATTTGTCTGAAATTCGTTATCTTGTTAATTATTAAATCTGAAAATTGATAATATCTTTGAAATTTATTTATAGGATGCCATACAGTATTTCCACTCATTTGTTGCGGATGTACCTGAACAATTGTGCAGACAGCATCCGTCAAAGCTGTTATGCGCTGTGTTACCAAGTGTTACGGACCAATCTGTCCCTAAAAGAATAATTACATGTATTCTTGCCGCTTTAAGAGCGAATGGTAAATAGCTTTTTGCATAGTCTTTTAATTACTATTTATGGAGTGATCTGTCATATGATACGAATTCTTTTGCAGGTTCGTTCGGTGTACATACTACAATGTCAAATACAGACAAGGAGTCTCACGAGTTTTACAGTAAATTAGGCTTTGTCGACTTAAATCCAGCGCACGAGGAACATCCTGGAATCAAGACTATGTGTAGAAGTTTCTAACAAAGAGTGAATACACCAGTGATATTTGTGAATAAAGTGTATCTACTCGGAGCATCTGCAAAGAAGGCTTCTATGGTTTAAAAACGAAGTTTCTGATAACGTAGAAATCTATTTATTTCTAAAACAGCCCAGAAAAGCTTTCTTTATCGTGTGTTTTCCTGCAAAGGACAGGAAATCGATCATCAAGAATACTCTTAAGAATAAAAAAAAGAGAATATGGGCAGATTTTATATTATAAGATTTTTAATGACTTGTACTTCCTTTCCAAAAACTGTTCTACAAGATGTCTGTTTTAAACTACAAATAGGAAGAAGGAAAAAAGAAAAGATCACCCAAATGTGTTTAACTATATATTCGCATACGATGTATATATAACATGAAGTAGGCTGCAACGTTGTCGATCGTAAAAAATTCGAAAGTGTAAAAGGTGCAATATTAATGTTTAAACAGAGCAAAAGCAAAACACGATAAGGATAATTTGTTGATTTTATGAATATTTGTGTTTGTGAGTACAATACTATGGGATTTCAGTATACCCGGTATACTGGTATGTTAATATGAAGTTTTTTTTAAAAATCGGCGGATGTATATAACGTGTTGAATGCTGAATGATGAAAAAGGATAATGCCAGTATGTGTGTTCAATTACTGAATTAATCGAAGCTTTTTTAACCTATCGAAAGATATTTTCTTATAAAAAATACAGGTGTGAACGGCAAAAGAACCATGAGACAAGAGGAGAAAGTAAACTTGCTTCATTCGGTTCATTCTTACTGAAATGCTATAAAAGTAAAAAAAAGAACACAAGGTCTAATTTTAACATCAGATCCGTGTTTTTAAGAGAATCTAATCTATAGGTACAGTACTGCCTGGTAAAAATATGTTCACTTTAAAGTGTGTACATAATCGATATTTAATATCCTAAGCCTATTCTAAGGCCTTTTTATGTTTAACGTATCCTAATTGACTTTATAATTACATTACATTACATTACATAGTACTTGTGTGTGTATTACCAGGGAATGTGATATATAGAATTGTTTAGAAAATATTGATTATTTCACTAGCGTCCATACGTATTCAAAAGTTAGTTAATCACTAATTTAATTTTATTACGTCCAAGTTACGTATATATACATTGTGTTTTATACGATTGTTTATTTTTATTAATGATGATAAGTATTTGTCCTATCGAAAATAACTGAATCAGTCATAAATTACGAGATAATTGTTTTCCGGGAAGCTATTTATTCAAGAAAAAGCAGATACAGTTAGATCATTACACTGCTGATTAGGTACTAACAAGCCAGTTCGTATCACGTTGTATGCGTCAGTGTATCAAATGTACAGAGCCAAGATAGAAAGTAATTAACTAAATAAGGTAAACTAAATAAGAGAAAAAGAAAATAAATATGAAAATCTTAGATATTTGCCTTATAATTACTATTGATCATAGTACTATTACAAAACAGTTGTATCACGGACTAAGATGTGATTTTCCGACCCTTAGCGAAGTATAAGTATCATACTAGGATTTGAGATGCGGTGCCATGTATAAAACAAGAGAAAAAGTTCGATCGTTACGAAAATCGTTCACGTAACTATGAAATCTATTTTAATTCGAATTATCACTTTGTAGAATTTTTATATATACTCGCCACGTGTTTTCGTGACGATTGAACATAAAAACGATTAAAAAAGAATTGTATTCACGGGAAGGCTGGAAAGCAGAAATGTTCTGCATATTTTACCATCCTTTTTTTTCTTTTTTCTTCTCTTTTTACATAATATTGCTTTATTGATCACGTATATTTTTTCTTATCCTACTAAAGTAAGTTGATATACAAGTTTACTCTGTTCAATATGAGCTTACTTTCTATTTGATACGAATAACTGTTTGTATGTATAGCTTTTTTATAGCAAATATCTTTTTAATGCGTGTTTTGTTTTGTCAATACTGTTTAAACATGGAAAGAAAGAATGATGTGCATACAATAATATTTCCAGTTGTCCCGTCTTGTACTTGTTAAGTAACGTACATGTAATTAACACTATTGAAACAATATGTGATTATTACTGATTTATTTAAATAAACATGTCAAGACTGATATTCCTGGCGTAGTTGAAATGGACATTGATCGTATCGAAAAGTGATCAATAATTTTATCGTAATCCTTGTAGTTTGTTTAATTTTTCAATGGTATCGTTGCCACGTCATTGTATTTTCGCAAATCCTGAATTTCGCTTTGAAATTGTAATATCTGAAATTCCAAAGAAAATGCATGAGAATCAGTACCATTTAAAAAACAAACGTTTTTTTCTCTGTGACGAACATACAAATTTTCAGTATAAAAAAATAGCGTATCAAATACCTTTTTTATATCATTTTTAAACAAGTTCTGTTTGGTTCTAGGAGTTATTTCATCCGTAGCATTTACTTCAAGTTTACTTAAAGATTCTAACAGCTCGTTGATCTTTTTATTAATGTCTCTATAAAAAGTTATTTCATGAATTTTTGATTACGTTTTAGAAAACATATAAATTTTAAATTATAAAGTAGAGGGTGTATTGCTTAATTATTTACGTTCAAAAAGCAAATAACTAAGAATCTAGTTGTTCGTATCACGTTGTGTTCGTTAGTCCAAGTACACAGAACCAAAATAGAAACTACTTTTATAATTATAATAATAATATTATAATTTTTAGATTGTAGAGCAAAAAGTTTATCACTTACGCCGGTGGTATAAATTTTTGCTTGTCCTTTTTTCTTGATCCCAAATTTTTCTATAGTTTAAATTAATAGATGTACAATCAAATCTTTTGTAAATCTTTGTAAGAGAACTGTTAAAAAAAGTTAAAAAACAAATCTTACCAGTTTGGAACTTTGTTTGAATATGGAATCATAGTCTTCGACATCGAAACCAAATGGAATATCATCTGTTAAATAAATATTTTATTTAACTATAAAATAATGTAATTAAGTCTTTTTTTATAGTACCTGCGTTTCTTTTCATTGCCTTTTCCATAGCTTTGCTATAACTTCTTTTATCCCGTCTCCATTCCTTTAAAACATTTTCATCCCTAAACAGTTACGGGATTGTTGTAAAAAATGAGATGTATTTTACTGAAACAGGGAAAATGAAGATGATCTTACTTTATCTTTTGAAGTAGCGCTGTTTGTCTGGCAAACAATTCTCTTAGCTTGGAGAACCATAGCAAACGATGTTCCATTGCAATGTTTGCACCTTTATTTTCACATCTACGTTCAAGAATTAATCGCAATTAATTGTAAAGTAGAAGTTAATAAAATTTAGACTTCTTATCGTTTCAATATAACATATATTTGTGCATACATATATAGCTACAGAAATCATCAGTTTATTGAAAATTCTTACTAAAGGATAACAGGGTATTAATTAATTTTAAACATATTTTGGGGTGAAATGTATATATTCAATTTTAGTACTTAATTTTTTATATATTTTATAATCCGAAAGCTTCTGTTTTTAAGTAGAAGAAATTTTTATTCTTCATTTATTTACGTACATAAATACTTTAACTACCTGTTTCTGTACTATGTAAATAATTCAACTATTTATTTATTCCTATATAATTTTCTAAACATGACAGTATCCAGTTTGGATCGTTTAATCTCATTGGATTTAATTTAAATTTATTTCCATCGTTTGTAACAATATGAAAAATACGTTCAAAATTTTCTGTAGATTCTTTATATCTCTTACTGTTTCCTAATAATGTATTATTTTCCGATATAGCTGTTTTAATTTTATTAATACTTCTACACTCTTTTTCCATTGAATTAGAGTAAGTTTTCAAAATTTTTATATTCTTTCGGACATAAAGAGATCTCGGAGATGGGCCCATCAAATGTAAGACTTTATTATTCATTTTATCGATTTCATCATCGATTTCCTTATTGTTAAAACTGGTTGTACTTTCCAAAACACATTTATATTCTAATTTTTTATCGATCTTGGAATTGGTTACTTTTTGCAAATAGAAATCATAGAAAGATTTAGATATTTTTTGTAAAGAATTATTATTATCCAGAAATATTGGTTTTTCATGATAATACCTGTTACTGGGCTTATACGATTTACGTTTTTCTCTTGTACATACGTTCCTGTTAGAAATAGTGTTCTTCAATGGTATAATTTTTTTTTTATTTTTTCGTGGAGATTGATAACATAGAATCGTCGACAACGTTGGTCCGATTTTGTCTGAAAATTCATCATTTTATCTTATGGACCTTCTTAATTACTAAATATATATAGTCTTTATTATTGATAACTGTAGCTACATATACAAATTCATTTACGCGGAAATACACCTACTTTCCTTGGCTTCTACCCGTTCTCCAGGATGCGCATTATTCCATTCCATTCGTAAAAATTTCAAAATAGCCACGCAACCAGAAGCCACGATATCTTTCGGCGGTGTGACAAGCGGGTTCTGAGTCACTTGAAGGGTCTTCAAATTGGGCAAGGTGCCTAAAATTAGACGTTATTAGTGTTACGGCCCGTAACTTTCATAAACTAGAATCCATCCATCGGTAAAGACGACCGCATAGCTGTCTAAATCTAATTAATCGAATCGCGATAATCCTAAGGATAAAACTAAGCATTTCTACTTTACCGTCAAGGCCCTTAATTGCTGCAAAACATTTTTCAAGTTGGAACATTCCTTACGGTTATTTCTTAATCCGGCGAAAAATGGGAAAAAATAGGTTTTAGCTTGTTCAATGATCATTTCCAAACGCAAGCAATCATTGGTGGGCCGAGCAGCGCTCATCACTGGTTCAGTATAAATACCGTCGTTACAGAACATGACTTGAATTGTGTTTTGTGATCAACCAGCATATTCACGTGTACTCCATTCCGTCAATATCTTAACCTATATTCTATCAGTCGACATATTAACTGTTATATCAAAAACTTGTATTGTACGAGAAGAAGTTGTTGGAATAAAAGGTTAACTTGCTAATTCAGTGTTATAATCAATTAAACATTCCTATTATCTTAATAGAAATAGGGGATCGACTGATTTGATCATGAAATCGTAATGGGAATTTACGACTCTCGTTGGCGCGACTCTTCGCTCCCCGCAAAACGGTGGAACAATAAACGGTTTTGGTTCACATATTTATGCTTGTTCGGAATTTTGAGTGGCAGTCCGTTTACGACTCAAACGGGTCCTACCCTTTCTTTGCGGGTGAAATACTTCACTCTCAACAGGATCTTACAACCGCCGTGTTTATAACATCACACTTTACTTTAATACAAGTGCAAATAAAGTACTAAATTACACTAACATTCGGTCTATTAAACCTCCTCCACCTTGAGCGTTAAGTAATTATGTGTTATTACGAGGTACGCAATATCAACTGATCGGTTTGACCTGACCGGTTGCTCTTTAGTCGATAATTCGTAACAATGCTTATTCTTTTACAAATTATTCGTTCACATTATGGATACATGTAGATGAAATACTAAAAAAGAAAAAGTGGAAAAAATTGAAAAGTTTTCAATGAATGCTTACAAAGTTCTAACGGTAGATTTTCCACTCTGTTTCCTTGAAGTAGAATCGTTTCTAAGCACCTGTGTCCTTTGATACTAGCTGGGAAAGAAGAGAGTTGATTATTCCTGACATCTAACCACTCCAAGTACATTAAACAACTGAAAACTTCGTCAGGAATTTCGATCAAACCGTTGTTCGACAAATACAACATCTAGAAACAAAACAAAAAGATGTATTCAAAATGTAAAGACATACCGAGGAAGTTTCTGTTAATATTTCAGTTCAATTACTTGAAAAAGTAAAGTACCCTTAAATGCGAAAAGTTGTTCAATATTTCCGTGGGAAATTGTTTCAACTCCATATTGGAGAAGTCTACGAATATTTCATCGTATACGGGTTCCTTTTTTAGCGCTAATGGTGGTAAACATATAGTACTCTTTGAAGATTTTCGCGATTCTCTCATTGTTGCGGAGGAAGCTTCTGAACTATTATCCGGGTAAGTATCATCGATGAATGCTAAACTTAAATCTTTTTTCTTTGTATCCTTTACTTTGTTTGTTATTATTCCTATAATGAAAGATACTTGTTTAGGTACGACTAGAGAAAATATTGAAACCTCATTGCAATATTTTAGTGTTTAACGCGCAGCGACGAGGTAAGTGCAAAGAAGGAAACACATACATACACATACACATTCATACATACAAATAGTACACATATATACAGTGAACGGAGGTCGTAAATCGCCGTTACAACTTTTACGGATGCCACGATTTCAGGTTAAAATTCCCCGTAGGATTAGTTAGGATGATAGGGGTAGTACTTTGCAATTAATGTGATGATTGAAATTAAATTGAAACTTATGTCGATTAACGTAAAGTTATTGCTGCAAGAAAAGTCAGAATTTCTTGGATGGATATGTCGGAGAAGAGTCAGGAACAGGGTTGTGGGCGTTTGATAGACCTCCCTTGGAGTTGGCCATCGTTGTATGATAACGAAGATACGACCTGATGCTACGAGTATGGACACTGCCGATTCGACAATCAACAGCGGTGGTTGGGCACTTGCGATGTTAGTGACGTTGGTCTTAGGTTCGATGACGAATCCACGGTCAACGGGGTGAAAGATATACTTGCTCTAACTCAAACTCGCTGATCGTCAGGCGCTGCTCCCTTCGTCGGTGGGATCTCAAAAAAGAATTTCGTCCCAATTGGTCAGTTTGGGACAAAGACTGTTTGTTCGTTTGGAAAATCTTAATTGCCGAAAAAACCCAGGTTTTATAGCGGGTCCTCGGGCTAACTGGACTTGTGCTGTGTACGTGCCTCAACATCAGATATTCATTGTCCGAAGGAGGAATGTTTTACTATCAAGAACCTCTATTGGTATTTCTTTTAATGAGGGTCACACTATAATTCCACACCTTTGTTAGGCGAAGCGCCCGTCCCGTTGACCGCGGCTGCGTTCGGCGACTGATGGTCGCCTTGAGCCCAAGTTTATTATCACAAATCGCGAACAAGTACAATTGGGCAGGATGAGGACAAATTGTTTAATTACGACTGTAAACTTCCAGAGGGAAGGCTCCGGTGTCCTTTCATCTCCGACATATAGATATAAAGATAAAAACTCTGAATCGGTGTATGAGATACGTAAAACCGCGTACGACTTTTTCTTTTTAACAGAACTTGGTTGGAACATAGAGTATTTATTTGATATAAATGTTAATACCTAGATCTTCGATATTCTGCTCAATACAATCCGAAGGGCTATCGTTTGCTGATTGCTCATGTAGCATATTTTCGAAAATATTGCACATAATATTCGGCCCAAAATCGATATCTTTCAAATCGAAAGTTTCATCATCATTGTATGCATCTTCAATGCTGTTTAGAACTCGCGAAGATCGTGCGTACAATTCGTTCGCAATACTTAGTTTCCGGCTTTCATCTTCGTCTTTCTACGAACAATCACGTATAAAACGATTATGGAAATGTAAATTACGATCAATGTTATAAAATAAGAATAAATTAAATGTTCTCCTTCTCCGTAAACTGTAAGCGATTATTATTTTGTTAGCAATAAGCAAAAGTAAAGTAGTAGTGAATAAAATTAGTTTTTTTTTTTATAGTAATTAACCAACTGCAAAAAAGGAGTTTCGTTGTTTATTCGTCTTTAAAAATCGCTAATTTCACTTTAAAAATATATTTGATAATATTGTGAATAAAGAATTTGCTAGCATATTCTTACAATTACAAAGAATTAAATGTTTCTGAGATTAATAACATTAATGGCAAAAAAATAAAAAAAAATAAATATTTTGTATTTCTATCATTGTTTTTCTGAAATAATAATATAATCTTGACAAAACCACCTTATTAATTAATGATTAATAATATGAATAATAAATAAATAATAATAAGTATTAAAATTAATTGAACTAAAAAAATAAAAATATACTATGTCCATTGATATTAACAATGACAATAACGTCAAATTAAATAAACAATTAGAAATTATACAGATTTGACTACCTGAGACTCTACATCAGACACATTTTCTTCCTTGATGGTTAAGGAGGTTTGTTCAGTAACTTCTTTCTCCTCTTCGTTCTTTATGTTTTGGATACAACGATTAATCGACAAACACCTTTTGCTATTCGATTCTGTACCGAGTCCGTAATATTGGGTTAATAAATCTCTAGCCAAATCGGACATGACGTTGGATAAGTATTTTTACTATTTTAGCAAAAAAGAAATCGTTTTCAGAAACTGAGGGTTATAATTCAACAATGGTTAACTAGATCGATTATTATTCTTGTTTATTCATTGCCTAGGTGACGAGATACTTAGATTATATATACCACGTATTACTTTTACTAGAAATGAGAAATATATTTCTTATATTAAATTTCATTTCCTTTAGTTTGAAAAACATTATTTTTGTAATTTAATATCACGTTTTTGATTCAAAATTCTGAGCGTATTCTACTTGATATAATAAAATAAAATAAAATAAAATAAAATAAAATATAACAAAATAAAATAAAATAAAATACAATAAAATAAAATAATTTTGATATGTATAAAAATAATTGTAGCTGCAAATAATAAGTATATATGCATACGTATATACATGCCACGCATGCGCAGAGAGATCCTGTTCCTCCCCTCCAGCGCAGTAAGATTGGGAGTGTCGTGGTTATAACCAGTTACACTACGTGCTCTGTATGGGTTATATCGTATAAGTGCTTTGTTGACCAGTGCCCTAACCAACTCGTCATTTCATAGTGTACTATTACTCGTATTTAAGTGAATTCGATATAATTTCCGTGTGGAATGTCGGATTCAGAGGCGAGCAATCTATCAGATAATGAAAGCGATCGAGGAGTTGGCGGCAGCGAAAGTGATCAAGAAGAGAACCATTCAGTGAAATCCGCAGCTGGCAGCGATGGTGGAAACGCTGGTGAAAGATCACGTAGCGTCTCTCGCAGTAGAAGTCCGTCCAGGTCACGATCGAGGAGTCCACGCAGGTGGCGATCACGGTCTCGATCAGCCAGCGGGTAAGATTAATACTTATTTTATGTATATTTTATGAGAAAACTCCATTTTGAAGCACACCGAGTTCGTGACCTATTTGTACGTCATATGATAGTTTTCAACAAGTAGAGTTCAAAAATATCAATTTAAAGCACACAGATCATTGTTTAATAAACTAAACTGTACTGTAAAATTTGTACATAATTTACAATTTACCTAAGTGCCATTTTGAGATTTCGGATAATTAACGACCATATTTATGATCATGGCTGATACAGTGAGTTGTATCAGTGACTCTATATACATAAATCCACGTGATAGTTATTTCACCGTGCAAACTAAGAAGCCAAACTAATTCACTTATTTACAAATTTAATCTTATGTTAGTTGATTTACTGTTTTGTGCAAATAAACAATTGAAATTGTATTGTTACGGCTATTCGACCTATTTGTTTCTATTATATGTATATAGTACAAAAACTACGTGCTCTTTAAAATGAAGTTCTGTTCATAAATAATTTATATAAACATAAACCATATTTTTTGAAGGAATAAAATATTGAAACAACTGTTATATATTTTTTAATGCTTTTGTAATTACACATCGAGTTTATATTTCTATATGGAATACTTGTATGTCATTCCTAGTTGTATATGTTGGATAAAAATTCAGAAATAGATTTTGTAGTATATCATGTTGCTTATTAAAAATGGAATTGATCATGATTTAAAAAGATTTATTGAATCTTCAGTTCAGAGGATGGTAGAGGAGAAGAAGCAGAGGAAGCAAGATCTGGTGATGAAGAGATGGTGGAGCCTGAGGAAGAACCTGAAGGTAAATGACAAATAATATAAATACATGTATAAATTTCTTTTATCATATTAATATTTATTTTAATTCTTGTTTAGGCGAAGATTTGGAAGGAAGTAGCGAATATGACGAGGAAGAAGAAGAGGAGGACGATGATAGACCTCGTAGGAAAAGGAGAAAAGACAAATATCGTGATTTTATCATAGACGAAGCTGAAGTAGATGATGAAGTTGAAGATGATGATGAATGGGAAGAAGGTGCCCAAGAAATTGGTATCGTTGGAAATGAAGTGGACGAGTTGGGTCCTACTGCCAGAGAAATTGAAGGCAGGCGTAGAGGAACTAATCTTTGGGAGTAAGTACCTTAAATCTATTCAAATTTTTAAGATTCTTAAGATAATTCTTAATTAAGATTTTTTGTCCTTAAACTAATTTTTACAAATTTTTACAGTTCTCAAAAGGAAGATGAAATAGAAGAATATCTTAGAAAAAAGTATGCAGATGAATCTATTGCTACTCGGCATTTTGGTGATGGCGGTGAAGAAATGAGTGATGAAATCACACAACAAACTTTACTGCCAGGTGTGAAAGATCCAAATCTGTGGATGGTAAAGTGCCGTATTGGAGAAGAAAAAGCAACAGTACTATTGTTAATGCGAAAATTTATAACATACCAATATTCAAATGAACCTCTTCAAATAAAATCTATTGTTGCACCTGAAGGAGTAAAGGGTTATATTTACATAGAAGCGTACAAACAACCACACGTGAAGGCAGCCATCGAAAACGTAGGAAATCTAAGAATGGGTATTTGGAAACAACAGATGGTACCGATCAAAGAGATGACCGATGTGTTACGTGTAGTTAAAGAACAGACAGGCTTAAAAGCGAAACAATGGGTTAGACTAAAAAGAGGCATTTATAAAGATGACATAGCTCAAGTTGACTATGTTGACTTGGCACAGAATCAGGTTCATTTGAAATTGTTGCCCAGAATTGATTATACTAGACCACGTGGAGCTTTGAGAACAGCACAAAGCGAATCTGAAGCCTTAAAACGTAAGAGAAAAAGAAGACCAGCAGCCAAACCGTTTGACCCCGAAGCAATTCGTGCTATTGGAGGAGAAGTCACTAGCGATGGTGACTTCTTGATTTTCGAAGGAAATAGATATAGTAGAAAAGGATTTTTGTATAAAAATTTTACCACAAGTGCGATTATCGCAGAAGGTGTGAAACCAACATTATCTGAACTAGAAAGGTTCGAGGAGGCTCCCGAGGGTGTCGAATTAGATTTAAGCGGAACTCCAGCAACTGGTGCGGGTAATAAAGAAGATGCGACGGTGACCCATTCTTTCAGTACAGGGGACAATGTCGAAGTATGCGAGGGAGAATTGATTAACTTGCAAGGAAAAATTGTCTCTATAGATGGAAACATGATTATGGTTATGCCAAAACATGAGGAGCTTAGAGAAGCCTTAGAATTTCAAGCGTCTGAATTACGAAAATATTTCACTATGGGCGACCACGTTAAGGTTGTTGCAGGAAGATATGAGGGTGATACCGGTTTAATAGTCCGAGTCGAACAAAATAGAGTAGTTTTGTTTTCTGATCTTTCAATGCATGAATTAGAAGTGCTTCCAAGAGATCTACAACTTTGTTCGGATATGGCAACTGGAGTAGACAGTTTAGGTCAATTTCAATGGGGTGATTTAGTACAGCTGGACGCACAAACCGTGGGTGTAATTGTTCGATTGGAACGTGAAAATTTTCACGTACTCTCAATGCATGGCAAGGTTATAGAAGCTAGACCTCAGGGACTCACAAAGAGACGTGAGAATAGAAATGCGGTGGCGTTAGACTCACAACAGAACACTATACAAAGGAAAGACATTGTCAAAGTGGTAGATGGTCCACACGCTGGAAGGGGCGGCGAAATAAAACATTTGTACAGAAGCTTTGCATTTTTGCATTCGCGAATGTTTGTTGACAACGGTGGAATCTTCGTTTGCAAAACGAGACATTTGCAACTTTCTGGTGGAAATAAGTCCAATATATCATCTATTTCACCTGTGGCAGGATTCATGTCGCCAAGAATAGCTTCGCCAATGCATCCTAGTGGAGGTGGCTTCGGAAGAGGTGGCGGAGGTGGAAGAGGCAGAGGTCGTGGTGGTGGAGCCAGACGTGACAGAGAATTGATAGGAACCACTATCAAAATAACTGGTGGGCCGTATAAGGGAAATGTTGGAATAGTAAAAGACGCTACAGAGACAACTGCTCGTGTAGAATTACACTCCACCTGTCAGACCATCTCCGTGGACAGATCTCACATTGCGAACGTTGCTGTACTCACAAAAGATGGTGGTTTCAGCAGCTACAACAGGACACCAGCATATGGTGGTGGACAGACACCCATGTATGCTAGAGATGGATCGAAAACACCCATGCATGGCTCTCAAACACCAATGTACGAAAGTAAGTATTTGAAACAGATGTACAAGCATACAAGCAAGTATATGATTAAATTCAATGAACTAATCTTAATATTCTAAATTCGCAGATGGTTCTCGTACACCTCATTATGGCTCGATGACACCATCCCACGATGGTTCACGCACACCGGGACAATCTGGTGCTTGGGATCCAGCTGTTACAAATACTCCTGCCAGAACGAACGACTTCGATGGATATAGTATGGAAGAAGGCGGATCTCCAGGTTATGCGCCAGGTTATCCTTCAACTGGACCTTTCACACCACAAACGCCTGGCACGATGTACGGTTCAGAGCAGAGCTTCAGTTCATATCAACCGAGTCCTAGCCCGGCAGGAAGTGCCAGTGCAAGTCCAAGTCCTACAGGATACGTTGCAACTCCCTCGCCAAGTGGTACTGGATATACTACTAGTCCGCATGGAGCCTTTGCCACACCTTCACCCATGGGTTACAGTCCTATGACTCCAGGTAAATGCCTTTCTTTATTTTGGCGCTTTAGAAATGAAGATTAGAATGTTCGTTAAAACTATTCTTGCTCGTTCGTTAATACTACTCTTTCTTTTCCAGGAGTTGCAGGTAGCCCATACAATCCACAGACACCAGGCGCTGGTCTAGATACAAATGTCGGTTCTGGAATCATTGGAGGAGCCGAATGGCACACAACAGATATTGAGGTTCGAATTCGTGACTCTCATCAAGATCCTGCGTTAGCTGGACAGCAAGGTGTTATTCGGGGAATATCCGTAAGTATTCTACCTCTTGATTAATAAAACTAGTTTTATGTAATTTATAATTAGACTGCGGATGTTTATGCAAATACATGTCTATGTAAATGCAATCAAGGAGACAGAATCTAATCAGAGATTTATTTCATCCACTAAATATTTGTTATAAGGAGTATTATACTGTGAATATTTTGTATACAATGTTTTGTATACTGTATGTATTATATGTATTTTTGTGTTTTCAAATTTTCCATAAATGTATAAACATCTAGTTATAATGTACACTAATTTCGCTATACTTTTTTCTATATTTCTTTCGATTTTCATTTATTTTTTTTTAATATATATACTATTTTTATTTTATTACCTTTTTATTTCAAATCTGTTTACTACTTACGTATATGTATGAACAGGGTGGCATGTGTTCAATCTTCCTACCTGTAGAAGACAGAGTAGTGAATTTGATTTGCGAGGAGTTAGAACCGGTAGTTCCATCGCGAGGTGACCGAGTCAAAGTGATTATCGGAGAAGACAGAGAAGCAGTAGGCACTCTGCTATCCATAGATAACCAAGAAGGTGTAGTGAAATTGAACAAGGACGAAGTGAAAATGTTGCACTTGCGGTTTTTGTGCAAGATGAAGGCATCGAATACATAATTTTTCATTCCAAGATAATTTCCTAAATAGATGGGAAGGAGGAATCCACAAAGACAATTTTTACAAGGGGAGCAACTTCGAAAGATTTATAATGAAAATCTTGCAAGTAACATTGATGACTTTACGTTGTATTTCTTGTTATGTTCAAAAGTAGCATCTAAATTATGTAATTATTAAGTGTATATATAAATAAATAAATAAATAAATATATATATATATTATATATATTTTATATATATATTATATATAATATATATATATAATATATATAAAAAATATATATATATATATTGTAAAGAGTTTTTAATCTTTCCCTAATATTTTAACTTTTTCCAAGATGTTATAAAAACCGGAAAGAGTTATATGGATATGTATACTTACAATTAGTTGTGTATAAAACAGTTCATCAATTTTTATACAATGTAAAGATGAATTGTAATATAAACACGCCTAAGTACGAAAAGAAAACGGAGTTCTCAATCTTCATTTGATCAAAGACAAAATCGAAGCTATTATACCTATCAAACGTTTGTACTCTTAAAATTATTCACAATTTACAACTCATTAATCTGAAGACAGTCACATAACAAACGAGAGGAAGCCGTGACGAAATGATTAGGGAATACTTAAGGGATCGGCATAAATTTTCCAAGGGAAAATCGTACTAATCGGGATTTACCGATTGGATTATGAAATCATGCTTTCTATGGTTCTTTCCGGTATTTATTGCAACTATTCTCGTTAATATAGGAAGGTATATAAACATAAACACCAACATCATACTTGTTTTATTTAAAGTTCAATTGTACAATTAGAAGAATGTTATTATTAATTAATTATATGAAACTGAGACTATAACATTTCATTTAAAAATATATGCTTCATCACGTTACTGTTGCGAATGTAGGGTGATGGGTGTTAATACTTTCAAACATGAACAAAACATTGGCACGGTGTTATTTGAGAAAAGTGATACAGCTAAACATTGTTGGACCACGGAGGAATTTATTATCTTAAATAGTCGACGAATGTTTCAAGATCTCTTACCAAAGGTACGGCTCTCCTTAACCTAGTTCTGCTAGTTACAAATCACTAAAATTGTATTCTTCTATCCTATATAGTTTATTTTAACATAAAATATTCTAAGTATCATTATTGCTTCTTTTGCATATTTTTTATCTTCTTTATAATATGTTGTGTGTTTGTGATCTTTTCATTTTTGGTGTATCAATAAATTTTTAATAAAGAAGATAATGATACTTCAATCAAATACGTATATTTTATAACATATGTATAATTCATATTATTATTCAATAAATCTATAAAATGTATTTTTTCATATGCAACTAATAATAAATTACCTACTTTTTTTAAACAAAATTTATTCACTATCACCTGTACATATATGTTAAACATAATAAAAATGCTCAAATTAATAATGAATTACTAACGGACAATTCTGTATTTAAACAAGAAGATATGAAGCGGTGTTATCTTAAATAATGATACAAATTTATTCGTGACCAACGGATAATTTTTCTCTGAACAGAATCATTATTCAAAAATAAATCTCGGAACTTCGTTATTCTTGAAAGGTTGCCCAACTTTGTTGGGTATAATATCGGGTTATACTCATGGTACAGATTATAGTTCCAACCTAAGTAAGACAAATCGCATCGAAATTTAAGTTTAAAAATATTGTAATAATGTTTAATTTTAGCAATAGCTTAAGCTTCAATGTTTCAATGAAGACTACCAAATATAAATTATGTTTCAATAATTCGCTCTTAATATGGTCTTATAGCGATAAATAGTTGAGGACTGTTAAAATATCCACAAAAATATCGCAAAATGATAAAGTGTTAACACCGCAAATAGCTTCAATGTATCATCTTTCCATCAAACGTATCATCCTATCCACTTTAAAAAAAAGCTTGAAATCGTTCCATCATCGATTCCTCTTCAAAAAAATATCCATGTGTCTATACCGTGCCCATCTATGGTTACTCTGATTCTCCAGGTGAAAGTTCTAAATTATGAGAACGATCGGTACATCGCGCTGCTGATGGATTACTTTCACATTTGTCTGGAAAACGTGCGTAAGCTGTCGATAGGAAAAACGAAGCACCTGATGCTGAAAGCCCTGGCGGACACGATGGGCGGTTACTTGCAGGTTTACATTTTGCCCCTCACCAAACACTCCTATTACGCGGGCAACGTAAAGTACCGAAATGCTAGAAAACTATTCGAACTGTACGAACAGCTGAAGGTTTTTTTACGAAGCAACGGAGCTGGTTGGCTAAATCCTTCGAAGAAGATAAAACAGACGAAGATTCAAGCGATAGTGATTACGTCGCCGAAATCGTCGTCGATTGCGTGCGATGGGGTTATTACTTACTCTGCATGTAAGAATACGTTTATTAACTTTCGTAAAGTATTCATGGGCATTTTAAGCAATTCGATAGCGATTGTTTCAATCGAAAGTTTGGAGAAAATAGCCTTTTTTGTAGATTGGAATGGAATAGATTGCTAGGATACTGTAATGGGTTTATTTGGTACTAATTTGGAGGGAAGTTTCATAGATACAAGTGTTGAAATGGTTATGAGAGATAGCAGTGCTATGTACCAACACAGAAAAATAACAATTTTACATTAATCGTGTGTGTATAAGTTTAAAAAGTTTGGAGGAAAAAAGTTGTTTATTTTGTATATTGATTGAAATTAAATTTTGGATTTATGAATCGGAATGTGAATATAACGTAATTAACAAAATTTATGGGCTTGTGTCGAAATATGTAGATAATGATATGTATGATAACAGTAACTGTAATGATATGTACTGTAGATAGTGTAATGATAATGATAATAGTAACATTATTCTTAGCTATTATGTAGCTAAAGTTCAAACAATTTTTAAGCTAGTTTCTATGCAATGATCAGTTTGATATAACTGTTATTTATTTATTAGCTTCGATCGCTAACAGGCGAGAGACGAAACGTTTCACGTTCAAGCAGAAAAAGAGGCATGTTCCGAAGCACAAAATTAAAAGTACAAATCCGAGTGAGTTCATCAGAATTAATACAAAAACTAAATACTTGCTAAGTATAATGTATCCCTAATTTTAATAAACAATCCAATACTAAAAAGATGATATTTGTTTAAACATAATATTATCATTATTTGAAGGGCACAAAGATGAATCTGATCGAGACAACGAATCGATTATCATCCCTCTTCCTTTCCTGGACGACGATACACAGCCAAATAGGTATTGACAACTTGAACCATTTCCTTCCATTGCCAATATTAACGATATTAAAATAGAATTTTTCTTCAGTATCGCGTTACCTTTTAAGAAGAACACCTTGCAGTCTTTATACAGTGAACGATCGACTTTTGCATTGGTCAAATACTACATAGCTAGCGTGAAGTGCATCGTCTCGAAATCGAGAGAAAAAACTGAGCTGGAGGCCTTTAATCGGGAGTTTTACGATTGGCTGCAGCAATCCGTACGTTGTGAGTCGCTGTGATCGAAAGTGGCAATCTTCCTTACATATCATAAATACTTAAGGGAATTGTTCAATTACAATCAAGAAACCTTTTCCTCGCAAAACATTTTATAACCATCATTAAACAATGGTATAAATGGTTAAACGATATTTTTTAACATATTTCATGCAATATCATATTGTTTAAGGTTTCTCAGATTGCATGTTATTTTGTGCAATTCAGTTTGAGTAATGCTGTTCTAAAATCGATTGTTTTGGACAATGTTTATCCGAAATTCTCTAATTTAATACAGCACTGAGCTGCATTGCATACAGAATGTCTACATATAATTAGGTTTCGTTTCTTTAATTATGCCTATTAAAATGTAAATTTTCATAAATATTTATAGCCTATCGATCAGTGTTTTAATAATTAAGGTTCTACCATAGCTTTATTTGATTCTACATTGCTCAAACTTGAGCAACAAGCATTAGACGACTCTCATCGCCTTTCCAGGTGCAACGACACCTTGATGATGAGAAATGGTACCCGGCGTTCGGCGGTGTATTGAGGGTGATCGCCTCGTTGGAGGAAGCAGGTACGTCGCTCGATTCTTTTCCTTATTAGCAATTTTCCAGCGCTAGATGTTCCCTATAACCCATCGTTTTTCCATGTCAGGCGCGGGAACCGGTCCTACTAAGGGAGCAAAAAGTGGAACGTATGAGATTATGCCCAAAACAGGCATGCAACAAACTATTGAGCCCGAGGAAGCCGTGCCACCTCTGTACAAAGGTGACGAGAGAAAGCAGCACTTCAATCACCGTCGAATTTTTTATTGGTTTCTGCTTTCTAACGTTGTCTCGTTCCTTCCTTCGTTCTAGAAGAGGAAACGGGAGTCCCACTAGGAACGGCCGAATTAATATCGATTGCAGTGGTGAGCGCGTTACTAGTGTGGTTGCTGGTGGGCTTGAGTTTGGTCTGCTACAGATTCCTTACGAAACACTCGGACGAGTGCGTCTCATATGAACCACAGGATCCTCCGTATGTTTTAGTAAATATTTTTTACGGGGAAAAATTTTTTTCGGCAAAAAATATACTGAATCATATTTTGCATACTTTACAAGGGAGGAATTTTATTAAAATACAATGTTATAATATACGAAGAGACATGATAAATGATATTCCTCGCTGTTTACAGAAGAACAATTTTAAAATTCAATATGTTCTCAAACAATTTCACATCAAAATATTTTATAGTGATTTGAGATTAAAAGAAAATCAAAGCGATAAGAAACAAATACAATGATTTTTTGATGAATTTTTCCATAGATTTTAACATTCTATTAAAATTTGATTTTTCCAATTTAGTGATATTACACATACAACGGCTTTTTAAAAGAAAATTTTCTATTTTTCTAATTTAGAGTTGCTGTTTTGTACGAAAATAAAGAATACTGCCAACCTGATACGTGTCCAACACAATCACCTCGTAAGAGTTTGCTGGAAAGAATTAAGGATTATTGGAAGAACAGGTTTGGTAAATGTCATGGAGGTTGTCAAGATCGTATGGACGAGGAACGTTGTTTAGCCGCAATTAGTTATACTAGCAAAGACACGATCGACGTTAGTCATAGTAGCAGAAGTTATCAGTAAGTATTTATTTAATATTTATTGATTATCACTTTAGAAAATCAATTTCCTACGATTAATTTATTATTTTCAAAGATTTATGTGTTATAATAAGTAAATTTAAAGTAATGATTGGATAATTATTTCGTAGATCATTTGATTTTTTTCTGCTTGTTATAAATATTGATGGCAAATCTAAAACAGGTTCTAAAAAGTTATTTAAGCCTTAAGCAATTATATCTTTTATTATTTTTCCAGGAAAAGGAAAATAAATAAATCGGTTTCAGCGATGTTATCGTGTCATCGAAAGGAGCATGTTCCCATCAGAGTACGTAATTTCAATTATTAAAATTGTTATTAATTACGTGGATGAGATATAACTGTAAATTCAATTGAATTTTTGTAGAAAGTTTGTTATAGTTCAGATGGCTCGTTAACCACGAATACGGAGAGTCCGGAGAGCAAACCCAGATAATAAAAGGTTATAAGTTTTCATTTATCTTTTAATACATCCCTTTTTAGTATGTACGACGTAATAAATACAATCAATTACAAATAAAATCACCTTTCTAATTATTGCTATCTAAGTATAATAATTTTTAAGTACGTTATATAATAACTAGGTATTTTTATCCCTTTGATAATAAAATTGTAATGTTATGATAGTGTGACCGATTTAGAAAATAATTATTTTTTTATCCTTACAAGACTTTATATTTCTAATATAAAATAATATAAGTAAAAAATACGTAATGTAATGTAAGAATACGTCCATTTAAACAAAAAATTAAGATATTTTTAATGATTTTCTCCATAAAATTTCAAAAAATCTCTAACTTTTGTTCCCTACATACGATTTATCATGTCTTTTTCGTGACCTTTATACATTTATTGCCCCAATAAATGATTAAACACACGTTAAAAGAATTTTTTCATCTCGAATCCCCGTCAAGAATGACAAGGTGGCCAGTCCGTTATCGTAGGGGACGCGAGAGGGCAGTTTTAATTTTATTACAATCGCGTTCTGCAGAGGCGGCTAGCAGTCGATTGCACTTTGTTATGCCGGCCGCGTACGTGCGGATTGCATTCAATGAATGCACGTTCCCGAAGCGTGCAGCCGAAGAGCCACGCGCTGCAACTTGTTGCAACAGGGCCGCGGAGTCGAATGCCGGCATCTCCTGGTTTATCAAACGCGTCGCAACAGCAGCGCCATCTGGCCTCGGAAGCGTGTCGAGTGTCGGCCACGGCGATCAGGACAGTCAGTGTCGCGCGATACGTTTAAGGGTAAAGGTATTTTGCGTTGTCCTCTCGATATACTTTCGATCGTGTACTGTCGTAAGTGCTTCGAATCGGTAAACATTCCATACTAAATGTGATACAATTGAACTTCGTTACATGCTTTCTTATTCACGCTTGATAATACTCGTTGTCGAACGAATCAAACAAAAACTAAATTATGTTCGCATATTTCACTGGTTCGTGAAGACACGTGTGTTACGGTTACTTTTGATTCAACTGTCTCTTTGTTTTTACTCGGCTATTTGACTAAAAATCGTGCTCTAACGTTCATAGTGGTGGAAAACATTAGTGTAAAAAATAAAGGTTAATTAACAAACATTGATGAGATTTCGGCGCGAATTTGCGTTCCTTTATCTAAATTTTCATAGAAACGCGAATTGCAACGTTTCGCTTGTTCAAACGATCTATTGGTTAATTTCAAATAGATCGAATTCGTTGAAAGGTGAAGCTCGTGCGATTTGTTGAATCGACTGTTTGAAATTCTTGAACTGAGTTTTCTAGTCGTGTTAGACGATCGTTTCATTTGATAAATCGAGTAAATAAATCTTTGTCGATTGTGGAATACGATGCTTCAGAATTTCGTACGTGTGAACAAAACAATTCGAGGTTAACTTTGTTATCGGTTTCGCGGGACACATTTTTTTTATAGTTCTCCTGAATTAGAATTCGTGAGAAAAGAGTGTGAGAATACTTTGTAGTTGATACAATTCATGAATTGATTCGTGTAACTATACGATTGGGACTAGTTTCGACTTGTGAACAATGTGCACTGCGGATAGATTCTCGACTGGCGTTTCGCGCGTCCGTAATTGACTGTGGTGTCGTGGTGTGCTCTCCTCTTTAAGGACATGATGGAACGACGAAGCTGCAGTAAACTGTGCCTACTGTTCGTCGTGTTACTCCTCGCCTCCGTTTTGAAAGGTGAATGACGTTCTTCTTCAGTTTCTTATTTGAGAAGCTTACTTCGTTGAAAGATTCATGTATTCAACGTGACATTCGAGGTTTTGAGAATTAGATGATTTGAAGGTCATAGAGAAGAAACATGATAAATTACACTTCTTGCTTTTTTAGAAAAGCAGTTTTTTTTGTTAAAATTCAGCACGTCAGTCCCATATTACCGAACTGTTTTTTACTTTGTTTAGCAATTATCTTAGATAGAAGAAATGTGTTATTACCTATGTGAATATTTAAAAACTAAAATATCAGTTATCATTAGATTGCGAACCTTTATGCATTTATAATAAATTTAAAAGTATAGAGAACGCAGATGATGCATGAAAATGTATAAAATATTCAAAATAAAACGACCAGTGTGATTGTTAGCAAATGAAACGAATATATATAGATTCTATTTTTTTAGTTGCATTTATAGAAATATGAAATTGCACAGTCTAATAAATATGCACAGTCTAATTAGCACAATATTAGTTATGCTGTTTATTTTATCTAAAGCTTTAACCAACTTTTAAAAGGTACTACATGAAAAGTCATTTTGCTTTTCAACTCAGTCTTACTGAAATACCCACTTTTAATCAACAGGCGATATAAAAATTAGAAAATCAATGAATGTATACTTATTATGAGTGTCTCATCAATCTTCGTTTGTAGTGATATGTAGCGAACACGTTTGGGATGAATAGGTTGAATAATTCTTATTAATTCTATTTATTGGCAGTGTATTTCATTTTTTATTTGTGATATTGGAAATGAAAAATATAAACAAAAATAATTTTATTTTAATCGAATTCGTTTCATTAACCCATTAACGATCAAGGTTATGTTAATGCAACGTTTCATTTGCAAATTTTTTCTATCAGTTTCTCTGTATTTGTATTACTTGATATTAAAATATTCTTTTTTAATTATAAACTAACTTTATATACATAATACATAGCATGTACTTATCATGCTTGTCCTGTAATCTTCTATTAATATAATTATTTAACACAAAACAAAATATCAAAATCAAAATTATTGTAAAGTTAATGTCAAATAAAGATTAATCGTTGAACAATTTCTAGAATATCCAAGGTTTATTATTATTACGAAGTATACATAAAAGATACGTTTCATTTTTTCCGGGGATCGAATTTCACTGAGAGAGTATGAAGGACATCTGAATAGGAATGATATATTTTCTTAATGTAAATAGAAAAAGTTCCGAAGGCATATGGTACACGGCCACGATGATTGTACCTTTTACACAAAGTGATCGTGAAACGTGATGTTTACATTGGTACGACCATATACAAAAAGTGAGGAGGAACGCAATAAGGAAGGGAATTCAAAACATATTTATCCAGGCTGTATTTGTATCAAGGGCACCACAATATAGCCTGAACTCTGTTGTCTTTTTGGATCTGCCTGAATATCAACGTCATTGTTTTCTCCGCTAATGAATAAGACCAGGAATTTGTTTCTTTTTTGTAGTTATTGTATATCGCGTTCAATTTCTGCTTTATTAGCTTGTGGAAATAATCAAAGCCATTTTCGCTCCGTCAACAATTTTTATTATTCGTCTGTTGAATTAATAATTATTAAAAAGTTAGATTAACAAGGTATTACGCAATTGAAATTATTATTATATCAATATTTTTTATTTTTCACCCCGCATGACCAAGAAATGGACTTGGTTCACGCAATCCTTGTTTTACAATTCTATCTTAACCTTTCTCTCCTCTCATTCTCATTCTCATTTTTCCTTATTTTCTATTTCTTAACTGTGTATACATACTTCTAATAATATTATTTATCGTTAGCGCCACAGATAGGGGAGGGGTAGCCTTAGAAGCACTAAGAAACACGTGAAAGATTTTAGATTAGAAACAGAAAATTTTATATTAATTTATTAATTGCGAAATATTTGTGCTTACAATCAATTTCTGGAATAAATGTACTGGATTTCCAATCATCTTGCTATACTTATTTTGCTTATAGAATAACGCGAGGAATCAATTTATATAAAACAAGCTAATTTTTTTAAGCTATTTTTTTAAATCTGTTGCAATTCTTTTTTAATTTCTGCTAGAGTAGGGTAAGGATGAGATTATGATAACTAGATTATGATTAGTTCCATAATACGTATAATCATGCGTGTAAAATTGGGATCACCGTGATTATTTCGACAACTTATTATAAGTTTGTTTATAAAATTTGAATTGTTCAAAGGATATTAAATAATATTGCAATATTCATTTACCTAGTTCGCTATTGATTAAACTTATTTTCTATGACAACTTTGTAATCAGATTGTATTTAATACAGGTTTAATATATTCTGGGAAATGTAACAATTATGAGGATTTAAGTAAATTATTAGGTCATCTGACATAAGGACTTGTAGCCTTTCTGATTGTGAGAACTGAATTTACAATGAACAATTCAATTACCATTCATAACAGTAACACTCTTCGCGCTAGAAGTTCCATGAATAGAGGATAAGAAAAGGTAGGTTATTGTAGGAAATAAAGAAAATTATTAATAGATATATTAATGATTATTGGATGAATTATTTTTCATTATTAATTCAAAGAAATATAAGGCATTTTTGTTTGCTCAAAGCTATTGGCCACACTTTAGCCACGAAAGAAGTAACACTAGGTCAGTAATTTGTTAATAAGTAACTATTAACACAAATTACATAAATAATTCAATTTCTTCGTTGCTTTGGTATATCTCAATTTATTCCAATAACGAGACGCACAACATCGACATACACAGAAATTTCCATCGTAAATGTTCCATTCAAACGTTTTTGCACTTGCGAAGAACAGAAAACCTGGTATTTTATCTCACAAACCGACAATATACCGTGGCAACATTTTTTGACTAAATCGAATCTACAAACCATGCATATCTAACGAATCCAAAGAGGTTCAGGGGAAAAAAGGTGAAGGAAAAAAGAGCAGAATATTTACGTCTCCTCGAAAATAAACACCAATACGTGGCACGAAACGCGAGTTCTCGCATTTCCCGGCTGCATGACCGTTTTTCACCCGTAGAAAAAAGTAAAAAGGAGAAAGGAGGAGGTGGAAGAAGAGGAAGGGGAAAGGCAAAGCTTGCGTCGAAATTCGAATGGAAAAACGTCGACAGGGGGTTCATTTCGCTCTGGCCATCGTTTCGAATCCCATTCCGAACTCGGATCTCATTCTGGACACGCGTGATCCGGATTAGAAACGTCCGATTCCTCTGTTTTAGATTACCCGGGTCGTTTTGTCGCATGCAAAAGTTGGAAATCGAAGATGAGCCAGCGAGATATCATGTAAATTTTCCCCCGTTTTCATATTTCGATAACCTCTTTTCCTTTCGTTTCTGGCGAATAATTTTAGAAGAAATTGGACGGTCATGGTGGTAGAAAAACTCTAGTTTCCTTTTTATTCTGTTTCTCCTTATTTTTCTCATATTTGCAAGGCAGAATATTTAGACAAATAGTTAAAGGGAAGCGCTTCGACGGAGTTTGAGAGAACAGGTGGTAGAAAAACTTTGGAAATTTTATTTTTCTTCCTTCCTATTCTTTTTCGTGTGTTTTTATAGTTGTACGGGCGAATATTTCAGCGAATAGTTAACAAGGAAAAATATTGTAATAGACGGAGTTTATGAAAGAAAAGACGGTAGAAAAATTTGAAAAATTTTAGTTATTCTTGCTTTTATCCTACTCGTGTTTTTCTGATATTTCAAACGGTAAATATCCAGACAAATAGTTAAAATTCAACAATATTGTATATAAATACAATTTGAGACAAAATCATTTCCCTATTCATAAACTTGCCATTGTACATTCCCACTTTGTACAGTCAGCTCTCCTTCAACTATCGTCCACGCAAATCCAACCTTCTTTATGCTAATCTGAAGTACCTGTACATCAATATGAAGTTGATTTCTCACACACGATATGTATCATGCACAGGTAAGAGAAGAAGCGGGAAGATTTGCATACATCGATGGTTGTTCCTTTATAGTGGCACGTGTAACGGAAAATATCAAGAGTGGCCACTTTAGACTTACATTGCGCTTTATAAACATTCAACAAGTGGCAACGGGTCCATCGACTTGTGGAACTTCTCAGTTCGCCGAGTGTTCCTTTTAAAATCGATCGAACTGCATAAGTATTTCTCCGCGGGACGAACTTTCGCTGTTTAGCTTGCCACCATTAAATGGGATTCTTTCCAAGTACTACTGGCTCGCACCACCGTGAAATCGATGGCGAATTCAGCATCGTGCCAACGGAATACACCCCTGAATTTTGTTGAATGTTTTACCACCACCAACTTCTCATGTTAATCCACGATGTTGGACTTTTAAGACGGTTGAGGGGACTCGTTGAACGAGATTTAATTCGGTACAAGCATTACGATGTATTTAGTTGCTTGTTTCCGTTTTATTTGAGGTGAAAGTTTAGGATGACACACAGTGGCTAAATTAGTGCAGCCACGTGAACAAAGTAAAGATATCGGCACTCTAGAGATCATTTAAAATCTATTTCCATACGTGTTGTAAGTCTAATGTATCGGATTGGCAACTAAGTGATTGCGTATTTTAAATAAGAAGGAAAATTCAATATTTTTGCTTAGAAATATAACTTTATTCAGTTAGGTGTTGTCCGTTTTTGTCCATCACCTTTTGCCATCTTTCAGCCAGTGCCATAATTCCATGTTCATAAAACTTCTGATTTTTGTCAGCAAAAAGCTGAATTAAATGTGAGTTTACATCATCAATGTCATTAAAAATTTTACCGTTTAAGGAGTTCTGCATGGAACGAAATAAATGGTAATCCGAAGGCGCAAGGTCACGGCTATATGGTGAATGTGACAACACATTCCAATCTAGTTCCAATAATTTTTGGCGAGTGATCGAAGATGTGTGGAGCTTTGCATTATCATGCTGGGAAACAACACCCTTACGATTTACTAATTCAGGCCGCTTTTCTTGAACTGCATCGCTCAGTTTGAATCGTACGTATGACACGTTTGTATCGATCGTTTGGTTTCTTGGTAAAAGTTCAAAGTACAGAATTCCTTTATAATCCCACTAAACTGACAGCATAATCTTTTTTCGGTGAATCTCAGCTTTTGATGTCGTCTGGGCTGGTTCATCTTGCATTACCCACGATCTTTTCCGATTAACATTGTTATAAATTATCCACTGTACGTCGTCAGAAATCAGTCGTTTCAGAAATGGGTCAATTTAGTTGCGTTTCATCAAATGCGTTGCATCAACTGAATTTCCTTAAGCTGATAAGGGAGCCATAAATCGAGTTTCTTCACATAGCCAAGCTGTTTTAATTTTTTTTAATGCATGTATGCGATACATTGTGTTATGACGATTTGAATCAATAATGGCCTTGACATGGGTCTTATCAACTTCAACTGGACGACCAGATCGCTGAGCATTTTTCAGTGAAAAATCACCAGAACGAAATTTGGCAAACCAATTTTGACACTGCCTTTCTTGGCACTACGGCACATAACTTGTGTGCTTGCGATGCGTTCTTGCCTTTTCGGAAATAACACAATAAAATATGTCTGAAATACGCGTCTTGTTCTTCCATTTTTAAATTGAGATAAAAACAAAATTAAATAACTAATCGATAGAATTTTTTTACTAAATTAAAGGTGGAAGTTCAAACAACAAGGAAACAATATAGATTAGGTGCTTTGAACACGTTGACAAAACAAAAGAATGTGCTAAGGTCACCTATTGACAAAATCCGCAATCACCTAGTTGCCAACCCAATAATTTCGTTAAGTACAGTTTGATTATTGTTTTATGTTTACACATATATTTCCATGTATTCGTATATGTACCTTTTTGTATTCTCGCTAAGTTTTCTAATTATATTTGGATGCTGATATTAGCATAACGATGAGGGATCACGAGAAGGAGATTGAAGGTAATAATGGCGTTAGGTTGCGAGTATATCATAAATATAAGGCAGTTAGAGAGAAATTAATCTTAAGGTTAGCCCGATATACAAAGTGCGACATGACTGTGGTGTGGAGGGACGAATGAGTGGATTTTTCTTAAACCAAGTCCATTTTATGGCCCGCTGGGGGCTAAAATTGCAACATATTATCACGTTGACTGCCGCGCGTGTTTTCAATAAAGTCTCCTTCAGGTCACGAGTGCCGCTGTACCAAACGTACTCTACTAGGTACTCTTACCAATATTTTAGATAATTTAAAATCTCTGCCCTCATTCGTTAGAATGTCGAAAAGAAAAATGGAACACTTATTTCTTAGTGAGTCAGATAGCAGTGAAAAAGAAAGCTTTTACGAGGCTTACAGAAATTCGGATAGCAGCGATGAGGAAGAAATCAGATTTCCTAGAAATAGAAATATAAATAGAATTACATCGTCTGATTCTGATTCGGATATTGATAAGTGCAATCGTAGTGATACTGAATGTAATGAAGATACTGTTGACGAGATTTTACAAGAATTGGTCATTGAAGAAGGAAGAAGAACTGATGATACCGTGGATAGTACAATTTAATTTGGTGAATGGAATGAATTTAGTGGTCGGCAGAAGTCAGTTCCTTGTCCCGAGACAGACGGCATCATTAGGCGATTACCTGGCGATGTCAATCCATATGATGTGTTTCAGTTGTTCGTTGATAACGAAATAATAAACTTACTTGTATCAGAAAATTGCAACAAGGAAAGATGTAAATATTAGAAGATTTAGAGAATTATTAGCTACAAAAGTATTAAGCTTGTCTGAAAATAGAAAAAATCCTTGTCTTCGACGGAATCAGCATAATGTCGCCGCTCGGAAAAATGATTCCGGAAGAAGCATTAGACGCGCATGTAAACTACGTTATGCAGATAAAAGACGTCGAACGGACCGATCAAAGACACCGGAGAATTTAAAGAAAACAACAACTTATTGTCCAAATTACTTTTATATCTTTTCAAATACCTACGACGATCCTTCGCAAGTAGTCAAATAAGCGTCACCCGAATACGGGTGACGCGGTCCTGCTAGAAACCTTGCTGTCACCCGAATATGGGTGACGTCGCAGTCAACGTGTTGTTATTATTATTATTTTGATTATTAAGGTTAAATGATATTCACCCATAAACTCGATATAAATTGCTCTAACAAAATATTGATCAAAAGATTGATTTTTTAAGCAAATATTTAGTCCAATATCGATCAAATATTAGGACGTTTATAGATTTTCGTTACTATGTCTGTATGACTTGTCAAAGTTTAAAATATATGTATAGATTAAAAATAAAATAATATTGATGGAAACGTCGTTTAATAAATCCGTACTATTCATCTATTGTAGATCGTTCAGTTTGGACGTTGTGTGACAGTTTGTTTATTAATTGTTTTAGAAATATTGATGATGGAATATTTATGATGCATACAGTTGAAAATTAATAGGGAAAATAGGTATAAGATGACGATGAGCTTGTTCAGATGATTTAGTTAAATATAACGATGATTGATGTGATACTGATACTCCAAATCGTATGGAGCAAGCGGCGATTTATTGATGCATGAATTTACATGTAGCTCGCGATTTTACTCGGTTTCTGATTCTAAATTCATTACGTATTACACATTCTGATATTTAAATTCATTACATATCACGGATTCCGATCCTAAACTCATCACATATCCCGGATTCTCATTCTAAATTCATTACGTGTTACAGATTCTGTTTCTAAATTCATCACAAATTAAAATTGTAATCTAAAAATTGTCGAAAAATACTCGGGAATTTCACGTCCATCGACAATTATAAAATTACAAAAATATTCAAATACAAATAATTACAAAAATTATAAAATTACAATTATAAAAAAAATGTCAAAGACTGCTGTCTACCAGGTTATTATTTACAACTTACATGCCTATATTATTAGGTTGTCCGAAAAGTGTCTTTCCTTTACAGACACAATTTTTACAACGATGCATCTTTATACAAACATGAAACCTAATCTGTCGAACGTTGTAATTTTTATCTTGATAGAAAAAAATAGATCATACGTAATTCGATAAAATAATATAAAACGAAAAATGTCGTGCATCCATTATTTCCTTATGAAATGAAGGAAACTTTTCGGACGACCTAATATTATGATAGGTACTAATATGTATCAATACTTCAACTAATAAATGAATTAGTCGATTGATGTACGAACCTCGCTCACAAGAATATTTTCCCGATCCTTTCACCTATATATTTTGATTGTGAATTCGTCACACGGTACATTACGATACAAAATTTGTCCAAATATGTCGTGGAATCTGACGCCCACCAGCAATGATAAAGCTCGTGCCTCCTTCAAACGAGCTTAAACACGAATGAAGGGACATTTTCAACGAGCCATGCGAAAATAGCCCGTAAAGCAGCAATAAAATGTGAATTTTCTGCTCGCTGAAACGTTCGAATGCCCGAAACTCGGGCTTTACCCGTTTTAAACGGGGTAGAGGGGGCTTCATAAAAATTTGAATGCAATTCACTCGCGGGTACCTCGCGTGTGTCGCCCAATTTTCCCAGCTTTTTTCATGAAAATGTCTCTTCCTCCCCCTATTATACACAAAGATAGAAAGACATAGAGAGGGAAGAATGCAGAGAAGAGAATGAGACACGGAGAGATGGATCGATTCGAGCGTTTATATTTATTACCAGTTTGTCGTTTCGCTATTCTAATTTCAATTGCAACCCGACACCAGGCTGCCTGTAATTACGAACGTTTAAAAGCTTCGGCGACGTGTACTTTAGTTTGTAAACAATTTCAAACGCACCCAAGCCCCCGTAAGCCGAATTAATGGTCTCACTTTTAATTACCACTCCGCGTGCGTCCGGACGCCATTCGCCACTCCCTTTTTTTCGTCGTTTAATTTAATTGTTTGTAACGATTACTCGCCATGCTTTTTTAGTTCAATTGCAGCTGGTAAGTTCGTACGTCTTCTCGTCTTTCTATCCCCATCCCCAACAGTGCAAGCAAGTTCTCGCGAAATTGAACGAATTTTTTTCCAGCCAGCTGGATGCGCGACGCTTTTTTCGCACAGGCTTTTCCAGGCAGTTGCTGTTGCTGGTTTATGGGATGGTTTGAAAAAGATCGACGCGTTACGTTTCTGGGGCTTTTAATTTGGCGATCGAGAAAGCTTGGAAGAAATTTTATGGCGAAGGCTGGAGAACTTTTCGAATTTACGCCAAGGGTTGCTGAAGACCAACGGTGTCTGTGTTTCGTATTTTTCATGTAGAAGTTGGATATTAAGAGATTTAAGGGTTTTCAAGTTATGGAGTTTTAGTAGGTTCGAGAAAAATAAATTAGTGGCATATAATATCGGGAAAAAATAATAAAGAAATCCAGCAATAAGTGACGTTACTAAATTCATACTATACACATGTGCATGCACAATTCATATTACATACAAGCTATAATACCATTTTTCAATGATGAACGAGCTCATCATCCCCGGTTAACAGAATCATCATAATAATAAAATCATATATATATATGTGGATAATACAACGACACCCAAACACTCACACTGCTTTCTATCTTTACCCCAGATCGAAGCAAAGTTAAGATATACTTTATGTGGACCTGATTAAAGTTTAGTGCCCTTTAGTATACTAACCCTTTCCTCCAGTGTATGCATATCTGTCATGAATAAAATATCAATCTTAGAAATTCAATACCCGTGCAGGACACCATTAGCTTTGCACGACTCGCGCTATATAACTTACAATGCCCAGTCTCCAACTTTAATACATACTTTCTACAGGAAGTCAGTTTCTGAAAAGTTTGAGCCAACGTCGTTCCACGATGTAGAACGATTTATCAGTGCCTGGAGCGGCCCTATGGGGTTGCATAAAGACTCGAGGTTCACCGAGCCGATCCGTCACTGCGAATAATCGTCAGAACGAGGTTGGTTTTATTGGCAATGAGCCTCGGTTATCGATCGCTCGAATGATAACGCACATCCGTAAATAATAGCGAGTCGATCGAACGAGAGTTATCGATTGACTGTTATTGTTATTGAAACGCGTATCAGTTGGTCCAGTTGAAAAACGTCTCACAGTTAAATTACTCATCTTGGCGCGCCGGTAAAATAAATATGGCAGTGAGCGTGTAACTACCTGCCTTACGTCGAGCGAACCATCGACGTTTACAGACGCGTTCCGCCGTATTTACGGCCGCAAAAAGCGCGGTTCCGTTCGCCGTTGCGTCTTCCTTGGGCGACGAGCCGCACAGCTTCCCGTTCAGTTTTACTCGAGCAACAGCGCCAGGGTAACGAAAGTTGGTGTAGGAGTTTTTATTGCTCGGTTATGTCCGCGGACGTCGGAGAAAATCTTTCAGGGTTTATCTCTGCGTGCACGAAGATGTGGAAATGGAAAATAAAGGTTTAAAGGCCGATGAAGATTTGTGTTGCGGCGAAAGAAAACGGTGAATCGGTGGATTAAGTTTAGTCAGCAGGCTCAAGGAATTCGTATTCCAAGGATGTTAGAGATATGTATCTGCTGAATAGGAGAAAACGTGATTAAATTAGGTTTTGTTATCGATAGACTTCGGATTTTTATTTTTATTTTTCGGTTTATATCTTTGTGGGCGCAACTGGAGAAATAGAACTTAAAGAGAGATTCGTCCTATCTATTAAAAGATACGAGTATTTCTAATTTAAATATTTCATATGTTTTTCCATATTATTTTGTATACTTTTACATCTTTAGATTTTGCACAAATACATAAAAATCCGTGGTAATTATTACGGATGTGTTAACGAGTGAAGAGAATGATTTTACTTTTGTGGGGCGGATGGGATGGATACTGCGCGGTTCGAAGTTTCCATTTGTCGGTTGCTCCCCAACCGGTACGCACACCCACGTAGCTCGAGAATGATTTTATCTTAAAAGGATACAAGGGAGTTGCTAGATTTGTTAACGAACTTGTCGTAGAATACAGGGAATTGTTAGAGTAATTTGTATAGAAATATTGTATCAGATAAACAGTTTACGCTAAATAAAAAATTTGAAAGTTTTTAATTTCAAAGTATGTAAGTAATGATGTAAAAATTTATCAATTTAGAAGCTTAAAAAATTCCATAAGAATAACTTGTTGATAACAATTTATATTTTTGTTGAAACGGTTAACAACTACAATTCTACGAGCTAGTAACGCCGTCAGCCATGCTTTCCTTCGAGATTAGTGATAAACTACACCGGCAGCGATATTTTATCGACGATGCTTCAAATTTATTTCGCTCGGCGTGCTACGGGGCGGTTCTTTCGCGTGATTCTTACCACTGAGAGGCATAAGAAAAAGGAAGCGAAGGAGAATATAGACTTGGACAGAACGGGCGAGGAAAACCCAAGGAGAATGAAACTTAAAGGAACTGCTCGAGATTTTGCGAAATTTATGACCAAGTATAATGGCCAACGCTGAATTTTCTTTCTCAAAAGCTGCCGCGTAATTCTGTCAACCAATCCGGCACATTTGTACGCTTTCCTGCTTAAGAAACTACCGTGGCAGGCTCTTTTTAAGAGCAGCTTGCTACTATTAAAGTTTTCTTGGAAAGTTTGTGAGATTTCATTTATATAAAAGTGTGTACCCTGGACAGAAGTATATTGTTGTTTGTCCATTAAAGTTGATAATTTCAATAGTTGCAATATTAAAAATTGTTTTCAGTATTTGAAGAAAAATTTTAGCCTACAGTTGAGACAAGAAAAATGTATTTATTTACGCATATATCCTATTTTCGTCTTTTTCAACCACAATCGTATCTCTATCTTAGAATAGCTTTGAAAGCTGAAGTAAATTATTTTAACGTTTATAACTATTCCTACCGTATTTCCCAGATAAATAAATGGAATCTACACGTTTTCTTTTTCAAAAAATGCTCGTTTACTTTTTCTGAAATTTACATCATTTGTCACTTCAAGCCGTCAATTATGTTATAAATTTGCATCGAAAGATGCTTGACGATGTCTGAACCGTAATAAAATTGATATTCGATCGGGACTATTAATTTTATTTTGTTCACGATAGTAAAAAGCTCGGTTATTCTATGCCACGATATCCAAGATCTGCGAATACGAAACGCTCCGATTCTACTTGATCGTAATTTTTAAATTTCGTGGGTATAACAGCATAACAGAAACTTTGTTAATTTTACTTTGTACATGACGGTGAAAAGCTCAATTATTCTATATCACGATCTGTAAAATCTGCAAATACAAAAAGGCTGCGATTCCAATTCGATCGCGATTTTTAAATTCCATCCGCAGGTTCGGTCGTAAAGCTTCAATAACAGAGGCCATTCGTCGCGCGATAAACGTTGCAAATCCTGGTGTAACGCCGGTAGTTTCGAATGCACGATTCATCACCTCGTCGATCACCGGAACGATAGAGTGGAAGCGCATCTCATCATACGGAAATATTTATACACCGACTGCGGTGAATACGATCGATGTAGGTACGCACGATGACAAAGTTTGAAGGAACTTGTCTGAATTATACATGTTGGAGCTGCATGCTTCCTGTTTTTCTCTATTTTCCCTTGCGTTCCTCGCGCAACATCGCTCGAAACTATGTGTAACCTTTCGTTTGTACAAATCGATGAGGGATACTTGGATGTAGCATTCGCCAACGTGTTTCGAGTTCCCGAGTCTTTCCGCTGTTCCTCTTTCAACGAGACGACACAGCTGTTTGCGTGCCATTTTCGTGATCGCGTTGATACTGTTGATTCGATGATGCTCGTAAACTTTTCTGATACCGGAACTCGGCAATCCTTTCGTTTCTTCGTAGATATTTTAGTCTTTTTACCGTGTGAAATATAGAAGTTGTTTGGGTGTTAGGAAGTTTAATTTAAGAACAGTTGACAATATTTATCTTACTAACATGTTATATTTGTTACTTTGCGTATCATTTGCTCGGGGATATTTATCCACTTTCTTTTAGCCACTTTTCAGCCACTTTCTACGGATCTTTTTACGCGTAGTTTTTCGTCTTTTTTTATGCAGACTTGTATACGTGAGAGAGTTTAACGCTACTTATTTACATATTATTATTAATTTACATATTATCAGATAATAAATATAGATATATTTATTTGCAAACAATTTTATGATTAAAATTTGATTGTAATATTTATAACGAATTTTGAGGAGTACAAAGTAGATGAAATTGGCAAATTTTTATTTGAAATCTAATTTGGAGCACGAATTTTCAATGGGATATATATACTATAGGGAAATTAGCTTTATTCGTAACTTTTTCTGTTTATTTAATAAGATACACAAAGAATTGGATAAAGCATTACAGCTCAAAATGACGTCAATATCTGCTGTTTGAATAATACTGTTTTTCATCTAATGGCCCATAAAAATTTAACTTTAAGAATTCTGTATGCATAACATTCACGATCGTCTATAGACTACACTTTGACGTCAGCTATGTCTCAATAACCGCCGTTTATTTCCCCATTCGTTACATTTTACGATCGCAGACAACAAAGATGCATAACAGAAATACTCTGCGCTCTGAGCTAACAAGTCAAAACCTAGCGCAATTTCGTGTCTTCCATATAACTACTAATTCATATACTATAAATAGATCAGTGCCTCTCAACCCCATCATATCGCTAAATTTCTCTATGATAATTCTGTCGTGAAGCCATTTTTACAAAAATCTCATATTAAAATTTTCAATCTCATGTAGCAAAAGCAGAAAAAAAGTATTTCCGCACATCCCTCCTCCTCCATACAGTCTATTCAAAACACTGAATTATACTAAAAAAATCTGAACAAGATTTATTTATTGGCAAGATTATTTTGCCAAAAAGCAAAATCTTTTAACATCCCACACATTCATTACGCTCAATACACCAAATCTATACTGAACCTTATTAATTTATACCAACGATTTATATCAAATATAAAAACTTGCAGCAAATTTTATACCAGAAGATTGATGTTCTGTCTTATCAAAACTCATAAACACTCTTTTCCAACACATTTTAAAAGAAAATTCTTCCCCAAATTACTCCTCTCATTTTCTTTCAACGTACAGCCTAAGCTAACCACTCGATTCACGCTAAACCTTATCACAAAAGTCGTGAATACTTCCAGCCAATTACCTCGAAGATAAAAATAATCGAATAATCCGAAAGATTTACCGACGGCAACGTCATCTTTCACTTTGCGTTTCGCATGATTTATTCGCGGTCCCTGTAGACGGAATAAGAGGGAAAAATGGTGAGTTAGAGTCGCATCCAGGCCACGCAGAGGGTGACTGGGGGTGGGTTAGAGAAGCAGGCGGCGGGGTTGAAAGCGTACGAGTCCGAACAAAGTCAATGGCCGGCGAGCAAGGGCGTATAAATCTGAAACTTAAATTTAGATCGGCTCTGAAACGATGCTTTTCCCTTCCACACATCGTTCTATCAGTTTGTTGGCCAGTGCTGCCGCCCTATCCGTCGATGTTCGAACCGGAAAACGCGTTTTCACGAAGGCGGTTCTTTATGACGGTCATCGTGCGTCGACCGCACTCTCCTTGGCCAGGGTCATGGTCTTTCGTACTGGTTCAGGATTATGCTTTACGACGCTGTTACTGCACCAGGAATTTTACCAAGCCTTGTTCTTTATACATATTGTGCGCTGTATCTCGTTTCATTTATATCTTCTCGCTATTTTTAGATGTTCGTCGGAAGTAAGAATTACGCACGTAATTCGAGTGAAAGGTTTTTTGGTAGGACGAGTAATGGTATCTTGTTCGAGAATTTGTTTTTACGAAAGTGATTTTTATTTGAGAATTTTCGTGTAATTTAATGGTCGATATTGTTGATGGCAATTGTTATTCGTATTTAGTAAGAACGGAAAGCATTTTTCAATTCAAGGAGAAACGAAAGCTTGTTCGAGAATTCGTTTCTAAAAGAATGACTTTCATTTGTGGAGTTTTATGTAATTCGATGGTATATTTGATCGCGCGAGAATTTGTTTTTTCTATTTTTATGCATTCCTGGTAAGTGAGAAGTAAACTTGGAAATTGTAAGCTATGTTTCCTAAAATTATCGGTATCGGATGTCTTGAAACTACAAAGTACAAATAAACGTAACCACGTGCTTAATAAATTTCTCGGTTTTCTTCGGAAATACGTTAATCGAACTTGTAAAAAAGTATTTCTATTTTTTTCTTCAAAATTTGAATGAAGAAGCTGAAATACAAACCGATACTTACTGACAATATCGAGCCAGTTCGATACAGCAGCAAGTTGGGAGAAAATTAAGTCCCCAACAAGGCTGTTCTTTCTTTTTTTATTTAACTTGGTGTTTTGTTTCCTGTAATATCATAGCCGATATTAAGAGAAGTTTTACAAGCCTGGTCTCGAGTATCACTTTGATCCACTGCTGCTGATACACTTTAGTCTGGCCGAAGTTTCATAATTAGAAAGTTTATCGCGGCAGGAAAACTGCTAGGAAAAGTACGCGCGTCTGGCGTCAGCATTTCCTTATCGACAACTTTAATGACGTTTTGTGATTATTAATTCGGGCAAAAGCACCCTGCTTTCTCCTGATATCTGTATTTGATCGGAACACGTGAGCTTTTCAGCGTTCGAAATGCTCGATCCATGGGCAAAGTTCCTGTTCGTTCTGTAGTTTGACTGCAATGGAAAGCGAGTTTACGAGAACGAAAAGCTGTTGATCGTTTAATTAAATTCTGCGAGCTTTTCACTTTATAATCGTTGAAATCTGATGGTGTTTCAGCAGTGAAAGGAAAGGGATAGAACGAGCAGAAATCTTATGTACATACCGCTTCTTGAATAGAAGTTGTACATTACAGTCGGCAAAATTGAATTGCTTGGGAGTTTTCAGCTTTAATTTTGGTTAAATTACTGACATTTATTCTTATTCGTAGTATGTTTTACTTTATGTTTTATTCATTTTATATTCTCAGCAAGAATCTGTTTGTATGTATAGGTAAGTATGCATACTTAACTTTTAAATTACTGTATTATATTAGGTTGTCCAAAAAGTTTCTTTCGTTTTATAAGCAAATACAGACAATGTTTTTTCTTTTATATTAGTTTATTGAATTGTGCACGAATATAATAATAGAAATGAACGAAATGGATCATATCTAATTGAATAAAATAATATAAAACAGAAATTGTTGTTCATCTATTATCACCTTATGAAACGAAAGAAACTTTTCGGACAACTCAATACATTTTTTCGAATATATTCGTATTACCGAGATATATATCGATGTGAGGGGCAAAGTATCGAAGGTATCGACCAAGTATGAGATATATTTTTAACGTGATTTATGTTATATTTCGCATAGAAAATTCATTCAACGAATTGTAACTAAAGGAAATATATTAAAAAGCAGGGACAAATTTTTACGTATCTTTATAGGAAATTTATTTACATTTGATTAATTGCAGCTAGATCCAAAATAAAGAATTTTAGAAATATTTGAGAAGAAAGAAAGCAACAAAATTATATCGCGTTTATGTTTAACATTTTTCTTAAATGAATAAAACTTGGAACAATAATACGCACGACAAGGAGAAGAAAGTAAAGAATTCGAATTGGCAACGAGCTTGCCCCTCTCTTCTTTTTAAATTCTCTAGTCAACAGGTTAGTAAAAGAACAGTAAGGGTCGGCATCTTACAAATTTAACTCTCAGCCTGCCGCTCGAACGAAACGAATACAGTCCACCGCATGTTACTGTTATTTCTGGCGACAGTTTTTAACTAGTGCAATCTGCGAATAAAGCGTTGCCTGCTCGTCGAGCACCAGTTAACATCTGCGAGTCGTTTTCCATCGTTATTTTCACCGGGGTTCGTCGAATCCTCCCTTTTTATTCTTTCTTCATGTGCTACCAACTCCCTGTAGAACTCTCTTTTAATTATCTCGCCTCTTAAAACATGAAACTTTAGCGTCTATATAAATTTTACGATCCATATGACACGATGTAACGTTCTACAGCAACTTATACATTTGCCAGATCTGCAACTAAAATTTATTTCCTCTTTGTTTGTTGCATACACGTAGATTGTGCGTGTTTATGCAAATTCGTATTTTCGTGTTTGATATTGTCTCATTTTTTCATTATTATATCGAAGGCTAATAATATCTCGTAATAAACAACACATTTGATTATTCTGTAAAAAGTTGAAGCACGAATTTAAATTCACTTTATAATTATGTTGCTTCGTCTTTTAAAACTCGTTTCTTCACAAATTTTACGACCTATGAACATGACGTACGTAATACTCCAAAACAGTCTGCGCGTTTTCCGAGTCCAACATTTACGTCTGCTTTCAAGTTATATGATAATTTTTACGTTTACGCAAATATTCCACATAAATTAATTCGTTTTAACGAGTTCAGCGAGTTACCTTTAATTAAAAGAGCTTTTACGATTACGCAATTACTTAATTATTAATAAATATAATTGCACGATTGTTAATAAAGCCAAGTAAATTTTTATGAGATTGGTTCTATTCCTCATAAATATAATACAATTAGTTTCTAAGGGGCATGAAAGAAAAGAAGTAACTGAAAATAACTGAAGGTTACATTGAAAAATTTGGCATTCTGAGCGACGAGTTAATTCACCTTCTTTGGTTAACAGGTCCAAAACTTCAAATACTGCGCAACATAATTTCTTCTAAATTATATAGTTGTTCCTTTTAATATTAAAATTTGAAATTTGAATAGAAGTGTTTCTGTTATATTTTTACTACGAAGCAGACAGCGGGAATATGTACAGGAATAACGATGTTTCAAGTGAAATTTTTGCTACCGAGAAATTTAATTACCGTTGTATTTATTGAACTGTAGGAAACACACGCGTGCCGCGCAGCCGTCTGTGAAAGTAATTAATATGAACGAAGGTAGAGAGGCGATTCTCGTTTGCTTTTTCTACGTCCAAAAATCAAGTTCCACAGAGAGTTCTGCGTTTGATGTTGATTCCGTTCGAGACCGATCGGATTACCCTCGGTTTATACTTTGACTGACAGCTCGACCAGCTTGTAGTTTGTTCACGATAAATGAATTTTTTGAAAGCACGAACAGTAGAGTCGTCGGTATTTGTTTAATCCAGAGGCATTTTCCCTATTATGTATCTCCCTAAAGAATTAATGAATTTCACGAACTTTGTTCGATGCTGTTTCCGATGTACCCGAAGCATCAAAGTCATAACTTATATCTTGCTTGAGTTGAGGGCAGCTACGAATTCTCAAATGCCAAAAATCTTAGAAATAATTGAAGATCTATCGACTCTATATATGTTAGCAGTTTTTCCAAATTTTCTTTAATTATAATAAATATAACTTTGCCTTTCAACACGGTAAATTTACTAATAGCAAGCGATCGATACAGTTTATCACTACAATACTTTGCCTCTAATAGTATTTTTGAAAAAATGTTCTATATTCTGTAAAATCTTGGTTCGTCCATTCATTGCAAGTTTTTCATTTACGAGCTTGGCCATTGTGTGCATCTGTCATTATTTATTACATATATATATGTAAATTCTATAAAATTGAAACTACCCGCCAACCGACATTTTCATTTTTGCTTTGTTTTACCGACAGCCATTTTACTGAATAGATGAGATGACGCGAGAAGATCGGTAATTTAGGACATAGAAAATCGATTCTCGATTATATATACAGAGTGTTTGATAACTGGTGGTACAAGCGGAAAAGAAGTCGAAAATATAGAATAAACATTTTTCGTTTGAGGCTTTGTTTTCGAGAAAATCGACTTTGAATTTTCGCTCGGTACACGTGCGGTACGTTATAACGGATCTCACTGTAGATCGTTGTCTTGATAGAAAAATTAAAAAAAAAAATTTTTTTAAATATTTTATTCTATATTTTCGCGTAGAATCACCCCCTTTCCGCTTGTACCACCAGTTACCAACCACCCTGTATATGTAATAACGTAAATCCTTAGGGTAAATAAGACGATCGATTCTGGAAAATCGAGTTTATTTTGGGAATAAATTAAATTATATACAATAGTAATTGGTAACAAATCTACTACAAATTTTGCCTGGAAAATCGAGAATCGATTTTCTAAGTCCTAAATTTCCGTTCTTCTCTCGTCATCTCATCTATTCAGTAAAATGGCTGCCGGTAAAACAAAGCAAAAATGAAAATGTCGGTTGGCGGGTAGTTTGAATTTTATAGAATTTACATATTCATTATTTATATTAGGTTCAGATAGGACGGTTAAGTTTTAACTCAGAAACAAATACACAGTTACAAAAATAGATAATACGTAAATATATTGATTTTCGGCGACCTGGATATTGCGAAGCTTCTGACCGGTTTTCATTTTGGGCTAAGTTTTTCACTCAGTTCTCTTGTCGTCTTATCAGAAGGTTCATCGCTCTGCTCACTCCGTGGCCAGGCCCTTTTAGAAAATTCTTATCACTTTGCACGTGTCACGGGACACCGTGAGCCCGTGACTTCGACTCATCGGCTCCGTGCATGCTATCCTCGGCGGTGGACAACAACAGAGAGCGTCGGGTTACTTCTCGGCAATTCGAATCTATAACATCCGCGATTCGTGGAAACGTGCTCGTAACACCATTCAAAAGCACTATTGAGGCTAAACCCTGATGACACACCCATTTATGGTGTCGACTATCAGCAGTACAATATTCTTGGAAATGGATCGACATCACACGATGCGTCGACCTTGACGCATGCATATTCTCTACGTCCCTGACATATCCATCGTGTTTGAGCTTTAAACAACTTCGGGTATTTTACATTTTTATGATAATCTATGTTCTTCTAAGAAATATACCGCTTAATATAGTTTATGTAAAATAAAATTTTAATTTATACTTTTTTATTTCGTATGTCTTGTATTCAAAACAGAGAAACTGTAAATCAGTAAAATTATTTCCTATATTTTTGCAGAAATAAGTTTCTCTCCCATTTCTTGAAAAACAAAAGCTCACCCATTACTTTCTCAAAATGTTCGTCTTCGCTCGTGCTACAACCGTATTATAAAAATTTCGATACCTCAAAAGTGATCAACCGTTGGGAACCTCGTGAAACTTGATCAAAGAACGCGTCTTATCGGCCACGAATTTTTAACGTCCGATCGAGTCGCGACACGTAGACGGTGAAACGTCGATTCCGCGCGAGCAGCTTCTCGCTTCTCTCCTGTATAACTTGCTGATTTTATCAGCGATGCGTGTCACAAAGTCCTGGCTTCGGTTCGTTGCGTGCACACTTACACACGTACACTCGATCAACCGTGTACACGCGCGCGCCCCGCTACCATCTGCTATATGCCAGCGGAGCATTTCGTGATTTAATTAATTAGCGCAAATTAATCCCAATTAGCGAATCTTGCCTGACGACTGCGAGGTGAGTGGCTCCTCTCTCTTCGTTATGCACGAACGGTGTGCAGCTGCTTTCACACCGGGGCACCTACGTGACACAATGTGTCTTTGGCCATGCTGAATTTATTCACGGTCCCTTATGGTTCGAAAGGCCAAGGTAGAGAGAAAGGAAGATGTTTCCCGCGAAAATGACATTTGCTGGAAAATTTGCTCGTTCGATGTTATAATGCATTTAGGAATTTTAGGAGTTTCTGTCGATACGATTTGTAGAGGATTGTTGGTCACTGTAGAGGATGGTTGGTTTGTTCGAATAACGAGATAACTCGCTGTTGAAAACCGTCTAGTATATATAGTATATATAGTATAGTAAGTATATTTAAAATGATAAATAAATTAATGCAGTCAATAATCGCTCGTACTAACAGATTTGCTAAAGACAGCGTGCAAATCGCTAATAAGGTCGCTGATAACTCGTTGATAACTGGTAGATACTGTCTTTAGCGAATCTGTTAGAACGAGCGATTATTATCTGTATTAATTTATTTATCATTTCAAATATACATGACGGTTTTCAACAGTGAATTATCTCCTTATTCGAACAAACCAACCATCCTCTACAGTGACCAACAATCCTCTACAGATTCATAGGACGTTGCAGTCTTTAAAACTACTTGTCAATAAGTGGTGGAACTTTTTTATAGAAATTGCGTGTTATTGAGGATGTCACTGATTTTTTGTAAAGTATACGAATAAAAGCTTGCGTTTACTTCTTGCATTATACAAATATATTTATTATTAGCGAGTTGAAAGCATATTGACTCTCCCGTTTCGTATCATTTTTATACTGTTCTTTGAAAGACTCTCTATTATTTCTGATAGCTTAGAATAGCATTCGTCAGATACATTCTTTAGTTATTACGATGCACTTCAGGTATCATTTTGAATTAATGGGACAAATCATAGTGTCTTTTGGGTTGTGAATTTAATAAAGAACTAATAAATCGAAATGTTGTTTCCTTATTGTATATTAAAATTGTTGTTTGTGCTCATAAGTCACAATACTTAACACATTGTTGACCGGTCACGAGTTAACTCGTGATACTAAAAAATTAGTATTTTTTGTGATAAACTGCACCTTGTTCAATGCATATAAAATGTACTGTACCTATCTGCCAGAAGATAAAACAAGATACAAAAAATTTCTACTGGAAGTAACTAGAGAATGGATAACTGTGGATTCCAAAGAATGCAGCATTGCACCTGACACTTCTCGAATTTCTAAAATAGCTCTTTATAATAATGCACCCTTCAGGCTTTCCGGGCAACTAAGAGACCACGTCTTAGAGAAAATAGTCACTGGCAGAAAAACAAATTCGTCTAGAGCGTGTAGAGTATGCTCTTTAAAAGGAAGACGCAGCGAAACTGGATATATTTGCAAAAGATGTTGTGTACCATTACACGTAGGTGATTGTTACACTGTTTATCATACGAAAGAGAAATATTAAAAGTTGAATAATAAATAAAATTTATTAAAGTTTATTTATATTGTTTTACTTCCACATCCAATTACGAAATAATAGCCGGCGACATGAGATAAATTCTTAGTAAAATTGCCAGTTAACAATGTGTTAAGCTTCGACATTTTGAAGCTCTTTTTATACTTGTTTCGTTGTAGCCTTCATTTTCATTATTTCGGTACATATTTTAGTTCTCGATTTTGTATTAATACTTTCGCGAATATCTAAAATATGTCGCGTGAAATATCTGCAATTATTAAAAAATCACTGATATAATCACAAGCGTGTAGAATAATAGATACATACACAGATAGTTGATTAACACAAATCTCGAGCAGGACTCTAAGAAGTAAAACATTATAATCCCCATGACTAAGAAATTTGTCATATCTGTGTAATTCTCTGGAATACTTTAATCCAGGCTACACCGGATACGGAGAATCGTTTGGATTGCATTTTGTTACTTGGAAAATGGAAGCAGTAATCTCAGACTGATTAAACAAGATGAGTTCACGGTAATTCGCGGCGTAGTTTCGACTATAAAATTCAATATTCTATGAATGAAGATTACCTCTAGAGTTCTGCTTTATGGTCGGTTCACATGCAGCCGCGGTTTGTGGTTTCAAGAGTCATCGTCGATGCATATGTGTCGATGTTGTACGTAGATACGCTAGCCTCTCATAGATGTTTTCGTTTTTCGTATTATTCCACTGTTATTGTTTCGAGTTATAATCGAAACGTTAATTAACGAAGACTGTAATATCCCATGATATTTCCAGATGATCGTCAAACGTTATAACGATATTATAATTGGACATTTCGCGTGATTAGAGGTTGTTTACAATAGAATAAAATTATTCAAGTTGAGCTTTGATATAAATTAAATAAATTTAATAAAGTGGAATACTTGACATTATGCGGAGGATTTGGAAAATGAAAATCAAATACAAAAGTTTAGCTGGATGTAAAAGACTGTAAAGGTAGATATTATACTTTTATTAAAGGAAAGATTTTTATTGTACAAATTCAAGAACTAAATATCGCAGATGTTCTACACTGAATAAAACAAAAATGTAAAATTTCTACGTTTGAAAGAAATAAAATAAAAATGTTTCGTGTTTATAAAAATAAAATTCGCACTTCTAACAATTGTACAGAGAACTTCAAACAAACACTTTCGGATTTCACTATTACACGTTCAGACTTTGTTCAATCGCAGGAATATACGATTTTTTGTTTTTTTTGTTTTTGTCAACCGAAAATGTACCACGGTACTACGATTGTTTGTTCGAAATGGAGCGTCCACGCGAGTGGAACTTTGATATTGGAATACAAAGTCGACGTGTTTTACGATGGCTGGAATTTTGCGTACTCCGATTTTCCAGAGAAATCGGTTTGCGCCATTGGTGATTTGGGACGCGCGCCGCCATGCGAAATAAGCTGAAACACGTCCGGAATCCTTGTTGGGAAAGCAAACGCTTTCACCGTGATATTCGCTTTCATGGAGTTATAATTAATATCCGCGACCGGTCAATTCAAATATCATCCCTCTGGTTGAAACGCGGCGCTATGCCTGTCACGATAATTAATCCCGTTTGATTTAAATCTGAGAAACGTTGATAGGCATATCGACTTTATCCGGCTTGTTGCGAATTCGAAAATTTGCAATACTGATAGTTTCATTTGATAAGGATAATATCGTGTTAAAACTACGATTAAATATGGTAGGAAATACAATGATATTAACGCTATATGCAACTGTGATTCTTAAATGTGTACTTAACTACCGATAGTTAACACGAAGCTATTTGTATCAAAATCAGTCAAAATGACTGGTCGTTAAAAAATACTTAATAATAGAATATTTTTATATTTATTGATTTATTACTTTCTTACAGGAGGAATTCCATGTTATGTAGTACATTTTTGATATTATTGATCCATCTGGGACCATGATCCTTAAACGAGGGTTAACATATTTATAAAATTGTAGATCCAGTCATTCGGACTGGTGTGGTATTTCTAGTGTTAGTATCTAGCGATCTAGTGATCCATTCGGAATTTTCCCGATAACTGATATCACCATATTGAATGATAGTACAAATTTTAAAAACGTGTGGGAAGTTGTATAAAACGAGGAAACTGGTTAATTGAGGTTCGATAAACAGATTATACGACCTTTTTACACTTTGACAAGTCCCGGTCATTTTGTCTGGTATTGGTACAAGTAACCTTGATACAAAATTATTTTGAGTTTGAATACATAAAAAACAAAATAAAATTCATTATGTTATCCTTTTAGTTATCGCTGCGGAAAAAAACTGTAACATGAAGTAGGAATTTGAAAATAAAATTGTAAAACCAGACAATTTGACTGGTGTGGTAGTTTTAGTATTAAATATGTTATACACCGTTAATTAGTATTAAAGTAATATGATAAGAACAAATAGGTAGAATGTAATCGTCCTTGCATCTCAATAAACATTTTAATATGAAAGCACGTTCACGTTTCCAGTAATCGGAAAGATGAAAATCCGCGACCAGCCATTTCCAGTGGTGTACGGTAGTTCTAGCGTTAAAGTACAAGAAAAATCAATGATTCATCGTCGTGAAACCATCGAATTTCATAAAATCTATACAAAATTTCGCGCTCGGATCAAAATTGTTAAGTGTGATAATACTTCGTTGATGACGTTCTACAGTAGAGGCGTTCGAAACATTATTTACAAGCATGTAATAGGACTCGGATGTAACGCGGTTTCAGCTAAGTACCTACCATCGGGTCTGCATCATGTTTCATAGTGAATTTACGCAGCGCGCAAATTTAATAGCAGCCATGCGTGCGCATCAATTACGATTACTCGATGCGACGTAATATAGGATTATCGATCGACTGCCACGCACTTACGCCGTTGTATAGTATATCGCTGGGACGATAATAACGCCGGAACCCGTCCAATTGGGAGGATATTACTAACGATTTTAATTAATTCCACGATACACCAGGAAATCCCTTGCAAAACGATAGCCCTCGCCTTGCCCTAGGGCCGGCATTGCCAATCTTCTCCTGCCCCGTTCTTTCGGCTGTTCGTTCTGTCTTCTCGTCCCTGCGTTCCTCTCTTCTGTCTTCGAACGTTAAAATGCATGAAAGAGGAAGGATATTGCATTTAAATTTTAATTTTTCATCAAGATAGAATTTGAATTTGTATATTAGTAAGTAGACTACGGATATTTATATTTTCATGAATATAATGTAGAAAATGTAATCCAAGTAGTAAATTATTTCGTTCCTTCAATAATTGATAATATATTGTAGATATATTCTTGTATATCCTTGCGTATTACGTTCATTCTTTGTATTTTTGTACCTTCAAAATTCACAAAAATACAGAAAAATTCGTGGTCTACTAATAAATCGTCTGTAAATTTATTCGTTTCTATGTCCAGGTAGTTAAATTTCTTTATTGGAGATATAAATTAGTATATTGTTTTTCGGTTTACTTGTTCGTTATCATATCAGACTTTACATGTAACAATTTAGGTTTTTCATCGTAGATCGTATTGATGGACGCTATAATTTCATTTCTCTTTTTAATTAAAACAAGGAAAGATATATATTATCGTATAGATTTACCTATGTTTTGTGCTGAAAAAAGATTGTAGTTTAACTACGTTCTGATGAAAACATACTGGTCCATTTATCACATCGCGCATCCATCAATAATCCGCAAACATGCCCGGTTGTTCTACGTCAAGCGATCGATTAAAAACGACTCGATGCGTCTGTCCTGACACTATTTTTCGTCTTGGAACTACACTCGCCAGAAGATATCAAATCATTTTTCGCTATCGTATCTATCATACTCAATTTTCCAGAGAGATACGGTCGATAGAGACATTCGTAAAACTTTTAACAGGCTGTAACGCTATCCATTAAGCCATCTGAAATATTCGTATCGTTGGAGTTGATTTATTTTTTAGTCCCAAAGGTAACTTCCTTTTAGTAAAAGAGTGAAATGTAGGATCATTTAAGAAAGTGTTTTTCAATGATACGATATACAAATATTGGAGGAGAATATAAATTTTCAGAGATTTACAATTTGCCCCGAAAGAAATAAAAAATGTACATATTGCCAATAAATTACAACATAATTAAAGAAGATATGGAATTTAAATTATTTATTTATACACTTATATACATTCTACCTTTGCACCTTTAAATTTCCCATGAACGTATAAAAGTCCACAGTCTAATAATCATTTCGATATAAAATTTACCTTTGTATCTACGAGTATCCGATATCGTTAAGAATCCACTTGGATTTATTTTTATGCAGATATTTCAAGAGTTTAATCTACTTCCGAACGATGCTGGATTTACGAGTAACATACTATTAGGTCGTCCGAAAAGTTTCTTTCGTTTTATAAGGAAATAATGAATGCACAACATTTTCCGTTTTATATTATTTTAAATTACGTATGATCCATTTTGTTTTATCAAAATAAAGATCACAACGTTCGACAGATTAGGTTTCATGTTTGTATTAAGATGCATCATTGTAAAAGACGTGTCTGTAAAAGAAAGACACTTTTTGGACAACTTAATATTTATATTTATTTATTTGATAACAACTTCATTAAGAAACGATAGGAAGAAAAAAGTGTCTCACGAAATACCATGCATAATCAGTCAGCTTTTCAAACCTTTACCTATTTATTTTAATCGTGCTTTTCATCCATTCGAATTCCACTGGGAACGTTGGTTCGAAGCGGCGTGGAAAGTTCACGTTTCGTCGAAAGCACGATTTTTCCTCGAATCGTGCCCGCCCTTTTCCTCTTTTCTTTTTTCTCCCTTCTATTCTCAAAGGGTCGGAACGAGACGCTTAAAATCGGTCGTTTTTTGGCGGACAGCCGGTGGTAACGATGGCTGGCTGATATTTATACGATGGCCGGGAGTTATTCGCGTACGGGTGTAGGCAGAGGCCGGGGATTATTACGTTGTTCGGGATACGTATGAATAATATATCGTGACAGAGAATAGGTTTTGTGCTTAAGCTTGAGCGACGGGGAATGATCGAAGGGGAATTAATGGCGAAATTGGAAAGCGAAGGTCGAGAATGGCGGGGAGAGTCTGGCTCACGTTTTGTTGCTTTGCGTTTCGAAACGGACTCTCGATGGTTATCGAGTGAAAAGGATCGAGATACCGCTCTTGGCAAAGCTTTTTCGCCAGGATAATGTTCGAATGTGATGTCGTGCGTTCGATTCTACTGAATGACGCGCACGAATCGAGGTTCCCTTTGATTTAGACCGTGGCGATTTGCCGCGCTACAATTCGACTCGGCTCAGTTGCCATCGCATTTAGCTCGGCTCAGTTAGTTTCCGGTGGTATCGCTTCGGATCGTGAAAGTTCGATTTCCTGTCTTCGGATTAGGCCACTTTTGTCATGTGTGTATTTTAGGACACGTTATCTCCGAATTCATTCGATTCTATTGTTTTCCCGCGTATAAAATTCATTTTCTCAAACGAAAGTTCGATCGCGTATGGATATTTTTTTGACGAATATATTTTTAAATGTTAGAATCGATGATTTTTGTAAAATCACAAACTGCGCTACATCATATGGTATTTATTTTGATTACGTATTGTATAATTGGAATATTTATATTTATTTTTTAATTTATATTTATATATGGAATAATATTGGAATATAAATTTCAGGGAAAAGAAGATAAAATTTAAGGTTTTCGTACGACTATTTTGGATACACTAGAATAATGCGAAAAGATACAATTAAAATGAACTAGGTTTGATAGGGTGATATATTAGTATTATGTTTGTTACTTAAATTATTTTTAAACTAGTAGAGTAGTCGAGGAAGTTCTGTATCGATCGAACAATTAATACAGTTAAAGTCTGGATCGGTTCAGTTCAATTAACACCAACTCACACTAATTCATATAAGTTGAAACTAAGTCGCATCGAATTAGTCCAAATCCAGGTCAACTTCCATTTCAACTCATCAATCTATGTATTTCGAATCAACTCCAACCAATCGAACCGATAACTTTCTTTCTATTCTTCGCTACTTTCCTTCCTCACAAACTTTTACCCTCACTAAGGACAAACTTATGTAGCTGTTCTTCATCATTCGTCATTCATCACAAACCTTTGTGGACTTTCCTTTCTCACTCTTTACTCTTTACCAGATATTGGTATACCACTTGATGTATCTGACACCACACATTTGTCGCATATTATTATAATATTTATACGCGTTTTGCATATTGTGCATGCTTTTTACAATTACCACAAAATATTTTCCAAGACAAGACAATTCATTTTTATGGGAACCCCGAATTGGGTTCTATGGAATATTTTTGACCCTTTCGTTCCTAACGCCGGCTTTATCCGACAACTATGCAAGAGCCTCTGTATCCCAGTGCCAAATATAATCGGCATGCACATAACGAGCCATCATTCACAGTGCTGTTTTCAATAAGTACTTTTTAATCGTAATAACCGTTTCAATACTTATATGTTCGCTAGTATTCAAATAAGTATTAGAGTAAAGTAAAAAAGTATTAATTTTTTGTTCTAGAACAGTTATAATCTTTCAAAATATTGGGAGAATTTGAAAGAAATCGCTGACTGATACCTGTAAGTTTCTTTTTTTTTTTTTACAGGTTTAAAAAAAAAAAAAATAAAAACATATATTTAGGCAATTGTTTTATAACGTTACACATACTTTGCTCTTTATACAGAATAGATACTGGCAGTGGACTTTTCCATACAGAGGGAAGATACTTGCGCACACGCCACGTCGGAACGACAGGGTTAAGCTACACGTTCCATAAGTTTCAAATACCTAATGCGCTTATTGTGTTCAACATTACATCTGTAACACATGTATACCCAAACGATCGGTAGCAACTATAGAACCACACTTTACTGTTAACGCAACTTTGACCAAAATGTGCTATAGACCTTCACGCGAGCTTTCCATGCAATTATCACGTTCGCTATGAAACCATCAGATATTCTAATACTTACGAACACCACGTATATATTCCATCAAGCCAGCTGAACGATAATAGGACCCCACTGAGCCATTTTCTTACCACTCTCCACCAATTAACCAGTAACGAGAGAAGTTACTGTTCTATTCTGCAACTCAACGCAGCACAACGCGTGCAACAATATTGTTTTGTATCGTGAATTTTCAAAAGAGTAATTTCCACGTTGGTCGGACATAGCATCGAGAGCGCGTTAGGTAAACGGTATTCGATCGGTTACCGGTCGAACGCGTTTGGATCCACGCGATTGGGGGTTAACCTCGTTGCTTGAATATCCTGGACCCTGACCATTGTGCTTGGCGGCTGCACGGTCCGCTTGCTCCTTTTTAGCCGGCATGCCGCGTTTCGTGCGCGACGCTCTCTCCTCGCTTGCCGATCTATCCCTCTGAATGCATCTCGTTGATTAACTCGCTTGGGGTTGCCGTACGCTGGCCGAAAGGAATACCTGGCGAACCCGATGCACCCCTGCCCACCGTCGACTGCGTGCCTTTGCTAATATGCGCGCCGCGAATACCGTTCTCGGACAAAGCTAATCGAATCGAACGACACGCTCGCCTCGATACACTCCCTCAGCTGCGAATCCAGCTATGCGAATTCTTGCTTGCCGCCGGTTTGGTCAGTTTGCCTACAAAATCATCTGCCTCCGGTTTGCTTGATCGAATATACCGGTACCTGCGGATCCACTGCAGACTGGCTCAGCGATGGAGGAATATCTCTGGTAATATTTTTGCACAGGTTTATCAGAGGCAGATAACGCAGATATATAATTGGTACGATTTACGATTTAAAGTTGTTTATTTAGCCCAAGATACAGTTTTAGATACATATTCACAATAAACGGTGAATTTTTGTAATGATATGATAGGCAAAGGTGCCGATACGTGACGATACGACGTAGGCATGCTGTATTATGTGTCGGCGCATTTTTCGTGTATAATACAATTTTTGGGTTTAAGCCGCTGGGGAGCGGAGCTTTTTTATGAATTTTTTTTTATTCTTTTCTGTCCTGAAAACTTGGTCGCAAAACAGGACGCTTCGGTAGTCTGCTTTTTGGGTGCTGTGTAACTTTGGGGAGGAGTGGGTTGAGAGGGAGGGTGCGGTGGAGGGGGAATATATCTAATAGTGGGAGATCAGAATGTTTAGCCTCAAATAGGAATTATGGAACTACACTTTGTACAGGACGACGGTGGCTATGTGGTTACTGTAGCTGACTGCAAACACATAGGTTGGCGGTTCGAATCCGTATGTGCCCTCCTGGATTTTGATTTAAGTGTGTTTAGGATCAGAAGTGAAATGTGATGTGTGTGAGAATCCGTACTTGGACGACGCACCTTCTCTATGTCTTAGGTCTCTCTAGGACATTACCTCCCGAGATGTGAAAAATAAAAATAAAATAGAAAGAAATAAAAAAAAAAAAAAAAAAAAAAAAAAAAAAAAACCTATGAAAACAACATAGAAAAAAAAAAGAAAAGAGGAAAAAGAAACTCTTCCTCCTCATATTCGTAATACTTGTAACACAGCAACATTGATACTAACCCCGAACAACGAAACGAAGATCACCTGTCATCGAAGTGATTGTGAAGAAGAATAAGTTCGTGAATATCCGTACTGCCATTGCCTTAGTGTAGTAGTCCAGCTACAGATTCCAGGTTTACATCCCCCTGGTGGTGCCCCGTTGTCCATATTTTTTGATAATTCCTACAATAATATTTTCTAATTAGACTTACAGATTTTTATGCAAATTTATCTGCGAGAATATATTTAAAAAAGTAAAATCCCGGTAAAAGACAAAGGGGTAGACAATTGCATTACCTATTAAGTATTATAGAAAAATATTAATGGAAACATAGGAGAGCGTATTATTGTGAAATTTTGAGGGATTTTTAGATTTTAAACTTTCGTGGTGATTATCTGATGACATATTTGCAATTGTTTGAGCTTGGTTCATACGTCTTAATTTTGGGGGATTTTATTCGTAAGAACTCGTTCTATTTGAATAATTTCTTAAATTGATAAAGGACGTGGCGTGACGTATAACAGGATAATGAGATTCCACAAGAAAGAGCAAGTTGTAGAATACATTTCTTTCATTTAGGGTATCGTGTCAGACAGAGTTGATTTTAAACAAGTATCCGATCAACAGAACGACAGCATTTCCTTACCATTATCCAGAAAGATAATCAACAAATTAGAAAAATTGTGTTATGATATTTAAATTTATTTTCAAATGTGACTAATCTTCGCACGAACCATTCTAAAACCATATTATATAATCCCAACTATATAAATTGAAAAGCATAGGAAAATAATGACGTGAAAAACACTGTATTTTAAATTTACCTTAGAATTTATCATTATATATGCATACATGTACATAAATTTATGGAAGGGAATCATTTGTTTCCCGAGAATTAAATATCAATCATTATCGTTCTGATAAAATTAATCGATCAGTTCGTCTTCGAGGAGACTCGTATTCCTCCCAAATGTTCTGTCTGTAGTTTACAATTGATTTCTTTCCATTTCGAATAAACAATAGCACGGTCGAATTCAATGCAAAAGCAACCGGCGACTCGATTTAACAGTCATAGTAAATCCTTGCTTCCCGTCGAACCCTCACCCCGAAGTTCACCAGCAGCGTATCCGATGTCGCGACGCGTTTTAATAATTGAAGCCGGCCCGTGGAAACTTCACTCTCGTTTCGGATTCCCAGGGCTTTCGCGAGTCGCGCAACAATCGCGTCGTCTGATTGCCCGTGAGGTCGCCGGGTTACTACGGCTGCAGCCATCATTCCCCACCAGACGGATCGGGTTGCGTTAAAATCGCTCTAGTCGCTGGATCATCCAAGTTTCTGTTTGCCCTCGAGACGATCGTTTGAAATCGAAATATCTTAGTTGCTAGAGTCTAGTTCGAGTTTCTTCTTAGTTTGTGCATAGACGTTGGTAGTTCTGTGATTCCAAAGAGCGTAGAAATTTTCCCGAGAGAGAGAGAGAGAGAGGGGGGGGGGAGAAATAGTATTCTAAACTGTATTTTAGCGGTTATGAATATTTATGATAAATATTTCACTATGCTATTGTAGATATTAATTTCAACTATTAGATACTAATTCACAGTCGCTCGAGCTGATCACGTGATAACACAACAGCAGTATTTGCGGGTTTGACAAGTGGATTGTTATGGAAAGATTTCGTTTTTTTTTGTAATTTAGATACAGTAGAACTCCACTTATGTAAACTCGTCAGGGGCAAGCTTGTAACATATATATTGGGTTGGCAACCAAGTGATTGCGGATTCTGTCATTACCACCTAATGACAAACTTAGTTGTCAACCCAATATAATTAAACTATTTCTTATATATTAAACTATTTCAGTATTTCAAAGTGGACGATTTTTAAATCTGCCGTTCTTGTATCACATTGATGTGACTGATCAATTCATTATCAATTGTGTTTTACTTGATAGAAAATAATGTTAATAGATTGTAGCATTATATATGTAGTTATTAAGGGTGCTTTTAGAACGATGCAATTGTTAAGGATGGTTTTAGAAGCTTTTGCTTGAAAATTACGAGTTTAGTGTGCTCTTAGGAAAAGTGCATTTTATGGCTGGTTTTAAAGTCTTATAGCAGGGTTGTTTGCGATGACAGGAGAATGTAAGTCCTCGCCGGAAGTGCAGTAGAATCTATAACATCCGCATTAACGGAAAGACACGATCTTTTGGATATAGGAATTTTCGTATTCGAACAATTCGAAAAAAAGAGAGGAGGAAAAAAAGGAAAGTAAAAACTCGTCAAGCGACCCAACTCTCCCTAAAATCATCTCGAAGCGTCGTTTCTCCCTCTTTCAAAGTTTATTCACTCGCAGAACGGCGTCGAACGATAGCCGGTAGAAATTAAAACCGGCGCACAAAGAGGAAGCAGCGGATGGATCGCGAGCGAAAAACGCGAAAATCCTTGCTCGAATCGGCGTGGCGGCCTTTGATGTCGCAGATTACGTCATTCTAATAAACGACTTACCCTTGCGTCGTACGTTTTGCGCCCCTTACGATTACTCGCCTCGTTCGTTCGTTCGTTCGTTCGTTCGTCACCTGCACTCGCTGGCGAGGGAAGCTTGAAAATCGCACGTTCGTCGTAGCGAGCTTAGAGCTTCGCAGTTTGCTTGTTATTTCGCGGACAAATCAAAACGGCCTTTGGTTTACCTAAGAAGAAGGGCGTCGGCGCGAAAAGGCGCGAGTCGATGCTCTGCCCCGGTACTTAAGCTCTCTGCTTCTCCGCTTTTAATTGCTCGAAATCCCGGCGATTTCTTTGCGACAGGTCCCCCGTGCTCGCTCCTCCTCCTTTAAGCGTCGTTCGAGCGTGATCACCCGACCCAACCCCCGGGGCTTCCTAATAAAGCCGCCCCTGGCCGATGAAATTCGCGCGGCGCGCGACGTTTTACGTACACGCGCGCGCTCTTGTGTACACTGGGTGTGGCGAAAATCGTGATACTGGTAGAATGATTCTCTTTGCAAAGGTAGTAAGTCGAAGTTGTGGAATTAATGAGTTTTCGTGTCGGCCCTTGATTACCAGAGAAATAATTAGTAAATTGATCGAGGGGAATCGTTTCATGTGTATAAGCTGTGTGCGTGTAAGAGGGGGAGGGGCGAGTAGGCAGAAGGTGTTCTCGGAGTGGTAGGTGAAAATTTAACGATCTTTGTTGCGCAGCAGTAAGGTTTTAAATAAATGGTTGGTGTGATGATCATGTTAATTATAAGAGGAGTTGCGAGAATATCACCGTAATCCAAAAAGGTAATTTCTGCTGCAAGTTGCGAGCTTGGCTATCAGATTTTTTGGGATTTGATTCATTAATGTAATTTTAAGTGGAAAAATATATTATGGGATGAGAGTAGCGTTACGTAATCTGAGAAAGTAATTCTTGTTTTACACGGATGGTTTAATTGCAAATGCGGATATCGTAATCTTGAAAATTGAATAGTATGGATTCAAATAGAAGAATGTTTTACCGTGTGGTCAGGAAATTAAAGTCGATTCTTTTATTGCTTTACATAAATAGATTAAACTATTTTCAAAGCAATCAGAATTTATGTCAACTTTGAGAGATAATAAGCACCAATGGAACGCAATAAATGCTAGAATATAAATATAATGAGGAAAGAATAGAACGAATCAGATTTGTTAATGGTACACTAACAACTACCTTGAAGTGTTACCTATCCACACTTGGCTCATTATTCTCGCTCATTATAACGCATTAAACGTCACGCCAGCCGCGCTTTGACGGCACACCAATAATTCATTTACTTTTATTTTTTTCAATTACTCCAACTTATTACTCTCAGTACAATTTTCACCATTCTCCCTCGAGAAATTCTCGCTACCAACAATTCGCCCCTTGCGCGCGCAATTAAACCCACTCGATCGAGTTTCAATCTCAAGTTCCCTGCATCTCGCAAAAAAAGTCAAGATACAAAGGCAAAAAGAAGAACAGAAAGAAACAAGGGGAAAAAAGCAAGAACTAGCTACCATTCCATTCTTGAAATCTCGTGTCCACACACTCTCTCTCTCCCTCCCTCTCTCTCTCTCTCTCTCTTTCGAAACTCTCTCTTCCCTTGACGACGGAACCGTGCGATTTCCACCGCACCCTGTATATAACGCAAATAAAGGCAGGAGAGGGTGGCGTAACAGCGTGGTGGGGCTTGGGGTGGCGCGTACAGGCTCATTTTCCAGGAGTGTCATTATGAACTAGCAGATATTAAATTTGTGCCGGTCGGTCTGGCCGTGGTTACCGTGGAGACCCCTTTGCGCCCTCGTGTACAGCTTTTCGCGGCTTTGGGATCATTATTAGTGCAGCAAGCGCGCGCGCGACTGTTTAATGAATGTCGACCGCGTCGTGGTCGCCGATTAAATTCCGACGAGTGATCGATATGGTGGGAGAAACGGTTTGTTTGATAGTGTTTCACCATGCTGAAGAGTCTTCTTTCTTTTGGGGTAAATCAACACCAAGGGGAGAGACAGCAGGCGTTTTCCTATACTTGTAGGGGTAGCAGGTTCATGGTCGCGAGGCTCGTCGGGGTGTGAACGTGGGAATTTTCAAGGGTTCCCTTTTTACCGTGGAGGAAATATACCGGGGAAAGGGGTGGGTCGGTTAGACAGGACCTTAGAAAGTAACGACTCATTAGTTGCCAGTACTTTGCGTGTGTTGTGTAGGGTAGATTTAGGCGAAAGTGTGGTAGTAGTGTGCTGTAAACATTTTACGGTTGTGATCTCTTTCGCCCTTTTAAGGTAATATGCATTGAAAGCAGGGTAGGTACTCTCTGTGTTGAAATATCCTGTGCAGCATTTTCTCATTCTCCGAGATACGTTGAGATACTTGAAGCTTCTTTTGATTTTTACTTTTTGGATAAAGTTATATTTTACAGGCTGCTACGAAATAACGACTAGATATTTGAGATCGAAAGAAGAGAATCAAGATGGCACGAAAAAGTAATGAAACTTGAGTTTCCTCGGATTGTTCGAAATATGTAGTACGTCGATAGCGCATTTCGATTAAGAAAAATACGATAGCAGTAGTGTACTACTTAACACTTAGCCAACCGCGTGCACCACGGCAAACTATACGTTTCCACTGTGCTCGGAGCTATGCGCTGTCGTACCACTATTTAAAAAACAAAGAAGTCTAAAAATTATTTAAGTGGTTAATTGTATTTCGCTGTAATGATTTTATTTAACGATTTTACATATTATTTATACAAAACAAAATTAAAAATATAAAAAATATAGGTAAAATTAAAAACATTAAAGATAACCAAAGATAAATAACAGGACTTGCAGGTGAAATAAAAAATTCATAATGTATTTTAATATTTTTTTTACAGCGTGATATCGTTCGATTATAACTTTATTTAGTCATAACTGATAGTGTAATTTTTTAATTAATTTTAACACCACTAAATTCGTATATTTTATTGTATACTGTACTTTGTAAAAGCAGAAAAAGTGGCGCAATTAATTAATTCCAGGCAGACAATAACTGCTAATAACAACAAAAAAAAGAAAACGCGTTTCTAAAGTCAAAAAAGGGAGATCTCCCCGTTCGATCACCCAGCGATGTTCTTCACAGAGGGCAGATCTCCCTATTCGGTTGGCTAAGTGTTAACTATGGAATATTTTGTATCTGTGGATAGTTATGAAGATTTCGCGTCTCGATTTAATGGAAAAGTGCGATAAAGTACGATATTTTGTTGAAAAAATCTCTAATATACTTTTTGTCTTCAGACATAACGTAATATGCGAACATAAACGAGAAAAATAATAACTGTGTTATAAGATACTATCTTTGAAAGTGTACGTGACACGTTATAAAAATTTACGTCGACTGGATACATCGGAAAGAAGCGGAAACTTCGTCTTTTTAAATTTAGCTCTAGAATTTACGATTCTTTGCTCTATTCGTGGTAAATAAAGTTATGAAAGTACTTAAATCATTTCTACTTTAAGAAGTTCAACGCCAACCATATACCTGAGTAACAACAAAGAGTATAATTGATTAGTTTATCTTTCGTGGAATTCATATATCCCCTACTATGTATCAACAGTTATTTAATAACGTGTATCGCATGCAAGTTAACGTTGATAATACTAATTTCACATTGAAGTAATAAAGGCAATATGCTGTTTCGCTAGTGGAACGTGTACATAATAAATCATTCGTACAGTAGAACCTATGTATAATAGATATTCGTATAGCAGAAGTTCTGTTGAAATACGAAACGCAGATACGTTTTCGAATAATAAATTTTACCGAATAAATTCAATTACTCGATAAATTTTCGATGGAAAGTTTCAAGTAAAAAATGCATGTAATCGATACAATGGGAATTAAAACATCGCTGGGGTTGGTTTTATCTTATTTCCGTCGGAATTGATGTTTGTTCATGCGTGACGTTCAATGTTAGAGGTAGAAATACAGAGGTAACTCATTTTTCTAGTTTTCTTTATTGCAACACTATGCACGCGCGCTAAACCGCGCGAGGAAGTAAATTTCCAGACGGTCGTTCTTTCTGTTTTATATTTCATAACAAAAACGTTTCACGAAGAGTAATCTTTTGTAGAAGTTTACACGGTAATAACGGCATGCGCAGCCATACAGCAAGACCTCATACGGCTACGATATACGTAACATAGTACGTAGCACATTGTGTGAAATATAGAAGATATTTCTAAAATGGTTTGCCAACCTTTGTCTATCTATAACGCCTGTTCTATCGATGGAACACTTTTATTGTAGCTTTCAAGATGTAGTTCGTAAAAATTGGAGGTAAAAGTCGATGAATTTCAAGAATGTTTGCTACTATACGAAATTGAAATATTTTAGAAATATTACTTCTTCTATTAGTACATACATTAGTTTATAGTACATTCTGTTAGTTTATACAAAATTCAATCGCTTTTGAAACTTTTTCCTTATAATCTAAACACTGATTCGATCTACTCTAATCGTTTAGTCGTAGTTACGTTTTCTACATATGTTTCTGTTGATACGTGATCGTTCGAAGATTTCACTGTGAATTCTTCTCTTATTCTCGAGATTGTTCAACGAACTATAAGAGTTTGAATTAATTTAGATAAATTGTTTTAACTAATTGAATAAACAGAGGTTTTTCTTCGATTAAAAACAATAGAGAATCACGTTATCAATGAACAATTGAATTAAACATCCGTGTAATATAATATGCAGTGGCGTAAAAGCGCATTCCAACTTCGTAAAGAAACGCAGATTCCATTGGGAGAGAGACGTTCTCCAACGCCATACGTTTCATGGTATGTAATACTTACGTACTTTTGCCCCGACATCCGTGAGGCATCTGTTCGCTTCGTTCACCATGAAATATCTATCTCGACGCGCGTTGACACGACGAACGGCATTCTAATGGGGAAATCATGAGTCGGAGCGGCTGATGCATGAGCTTCCACCATGGCGTGTTGCCTATACGAGCTCATAAAAACCGATCCACCGATGAGAAATATCCCGTAGACGGTGCACGGATGATTAAACTGTCGTTTACGCTGCTCGTGGAAATCTCTGATGCCCCGAAGACGTGACTGTCGAACGATATACCCAGGCCAGACTAACTGCGTTCATTTGTCGATCAATAATGCGCACCACCGTGGTGATGATAACGTTTATCGATCTTCCATATCTCTTGATTCATCTTTCTTTATTAATCTATTTGCCTCGACGTGTTGATAAAACATTCAATTTGTTTTTTAGCCTTCTACGAGCTTAGTGTCTCACCCGTTTCGCACCATCATTATATTGCTCTTTGGAAAACTCATTATTCGCGTATTCACGCCATTAATCTGATTTTTATACAAATTATATGGTATTTTATATTTTTATGGATACAACTGAGAAAATACCAATTTAATGGAGATTTGTCTTTTTTCTCTTTTAAGTTAGATCAATACATATTTTTTAATTGTTTCCAATGGAATACGTAAAATACATAGTGTTTATGAATTAAATCGAATACACATATTAATTTAATTTCTATGTTATTGTTCATCGTTGGTTTATTTTTCCAACTGTTCGACCAAAGGAATAATTCTAAACGCGATCGATACCGTTAAAGATCGAAGTATGAGAATAGATACGATAATAATTGTTTTACTAAATAAGCTGCTACCTCTATGAATCTCTCCCATAAATCATAACAAACTTCAAACACAAAGCAAAATCCTGCGTAATTAATGGTTTCCCCTAACTCTACGTTCTAACTCGACTAATTTATACGCCGAAACGATCGAACTTATTTCGATCATTTGTAAACATAAAACAGCGCCATAAATAAAAGTCGTATTTCATATGCAGCAAAACGAAATTAGAATCCGCAATCGAATAAAACACTGCCATAAACCAGCCCTCGATATCGAGCGTTCTAGTTTACTTAAACATACTGTCGCGGAACGTGCACTGGTTCCGTGGTTCTCATATTGTCGTAAACAAATTACGCAAACGGGGTGAGAGCCGGTCGATCGCGGCTCCTCGTTAAAATATTATTCGTTGTGCCGATTCTCTTGTTACGAAACGCGGGGAATCGAGCTTGTTACCGTGCCCAGGCAAATAATTTCGTTTCGCGTAATTGCTGAATATTAAACGAGTCGACGCGCGACTATTAAGGGACGAAAAATGAGAAATTTCGTGGAAAACGGTGTTTCTCGGTGCAAAAATGCAATTACCGCGTCGGTTCTTTTGCTCTTTACATCGTCGGTCGACAACGACAGTAAGCTGGTCGACGAAAGGGGAAAAAGAAGTTCTCGATAGTCTCTGAAACTCGTCGAAACGCAATAGCTCTGTGAAAATTTCGACCACTGCGATTAAATACACGAGTTGCCGCGAATAATGCGATTCGACGGACAAAAGAAGCCCCGATAATTAAGCGATTCTGGTGAAAAAGTGGCGAACGTCTTCGTTGAGGAAGTTTTAACGGCCGTTCCGTGCTGCGAGCTTTCCTGCGCGAGGCTGGACAATAATGTTCTTTAAGAATTTTCGTCCTTCGATTGTAATTAGGTACCGTACAAGATTGGTACGATCGAGTGTTAAAGTACGAAAGGAAATTACGAAGGATAAGAAATTCTTTTTATTGGATTTCTTGTATATAAATATTGTACAATGGCTCGTACAAGTATTCGTACACCTACCGTACAAAACTTTTTCATGTACTTATATCATGTGCGTTATATAATATATAAAAATGTACTAAATATCTTGTAACTTGTGGATTTCAGAATTTTACTAATATAATCATGCTAGTTGAGTGTCGCTATAATATTAGGTTGTCCGAAAAGTTTCTTTCGTTTCGTAAGGTGTTAATAGATGAACAACAATATCTGTTTTATATTATTTTATTGAATTACGTACGATCCATTTTGTTCTATTTCTATTATTACCTTTGTGTATAATTCAATGAACTAATATAAAAGAAAAAACATTGTGTGTCTATTATTTTCTTATAAAACGAAAGAAACTTTTCAGACAACCTAATACTAATGTACTACTCTTATAACATACGTAATATATTCATAAAAGGTGTTAATAAATGTGCAAATATTTTCGTGCGACATGTTATTCGAGTAACTTTGACTTAACTTCTTGCTTTATGGTCTTTTTTAAGTGAGCGTTTGTTGTTCACTGATTTAGAAGTATACGTACAATTTATATGTAATGATTCTCAGTGCAAAGAATTGAAATGGAAATTTGCGTTTAGATGAAACAACGCATGAAACTATCGATTCTAAAAGCCAGAAACATTCTAATTATCGACCGTTAAAAGCTTATGATATAAAATTCTAATTTGTTTTCTTTCGTTTGTTTTAGGTGAGTCGAATGGATGCTCGTTAGAAGATGAAGTTTTTGATGGCATTCACGAATGTGGTAGGATTGGATTTTTTCTATTTTTCTATTTTCTAAAAGACTCTATGTATATGTGTGACTTATCGTGTTTTTTCATATTAAATACTCATGAACCAGTGTGTTGATCTGACGCTTAAATAAATATAGAAACGATACGTTACAAGTAACTAATGACTTTCCTGGCGAAAAACATAGAAGAAAATAAATGAAAATCACTGAGCGGAAACGACGAAATTAATAATGGGCGCCATTCGTCGAGCAACGTAACGAGAATTCGCTAGCAGAGGAACAAAGCGAATTTACATGTCCGATAGCTATTAACCGACCACATTGTTATTATAATTGTATGTGCTCTATGGTACATGCGCTCTCGACGAAAGACGATAATGAGCACTTTAAGCTTAACTCCAGATTGATGTGGCAAATTGAATTCTCTATGGGATACATTTGATTCTGGCCGGGCAAAGCGGCTTGACCGACAGGATTTATGCACAAAGGAAGCCCAGGTAATTACCTGTGCGTCGACAGTGCCTTGAATATCAATTCGGACGAAAATTGGATGTCAGATCTCGTCGAATCCCACGCGTGTCTACGTTCGTTTTACGTCAAGCTTCTTCGTTTCCCAAAATTGCTCGCACGAAAATCGAATAGAACGCGTTACTTTCTATCGCTTCGTTATTTCTTCTGGTCCAATTATGCTCAACGCGGACTTAGTCATTGCGTATCTTGTTTTCAAATTTATTCTTCTTTATATGAAGAAATGGGGAATTTTATCTAGCGTGTGTCGAGAGTACATTTGCAGTTCATGTTTATAGAAATACTTTATTTATTTGTATTTATTTTAATTCTTTTTACAGAACATTTATTATATATATTTGTTATATAGAAACATGATCGCTGATATTTCACTAGTCTCTCAAAAGCAGCAATACTTGAACAATATTCGAAATAGAAGGTTGGATAGAAAAATATTTTATATATTTCTTTTCCGATTCACTGCCAAAGTGTTAGTACCAGAGAATTACATTTAAAAATTCTCAGTTCACACCGAAGGAATATTCCGATTCGATAGTAGACTTAAATAACATCGTCCATTTTCCTCGCTATCGAGGAAAGATCGTATCGCCTGCAGTAACCCGATCGTTACAAGAAACATTCAAAACATTAACCTTATCTTTTTCCATTGTCCCAACTGCTATTCCAGAAGAAATGTAAAATCGACCGTCGCAATGTGTACTCCATCTACGAATCATTCATATACTCTACGATCCTCTTCTCAATCCCTCGAGCAAATCACTCGCTCTGCAGAACGACAAGTATAATACATGTTTTTCCAACTGAAATTTACACCACTATGAGTATAAGATCGGATTACAATGCATATAGTGAGAGTCAAAATCGGGTATACACTTAACGAACATGAGATTTGTGTAATATCGACTTACCTACAGATCTACTTTTACTATTTTACATTTGTATCTTTCCAATAAATTTTCAATTTATGGAACGTATGAGCCGCTTATTTGCCGAATCGGTCAACCCAACAAAACAAAAAGTAGAGGAAATTGACGAAATTGCATAAGAAGAGTGTCAATTGACACTAAAATTTCAAAAATTTCAAATAGTGCAGATAGTCAGTTTGGTCCGCGAATGGCTCGCATGTGAAACAGTTTTCGAATAAACGTCGTGCCTTCAAGCTGTGCACTCACTTTTGACTCTCGCTGTACATACGCATATCGTATAATTTGCCATATCTCGGGCCATAAAGGAGCCCATAAGCAACGCCAGGTCGCTAGATTCGCGTGCACATCTGCTATCTGTCGATTCGAAAGGTGGAACGCGAGACGAGCAAGCGGAATCTTTAATGTTTGCAGGCTGGAATCGATGGTACGTCGAGATTCTGCGTAAGCACAATATCAGCTCCCGCCAACGAGAGGGAGAATGCGGCTACGAGTTATCTTAAGAAAATTACCGTCCGCGGACATTTTGCCAGAATGGAAAATCGATGTGTTAGGGCGACGCTCGAGCAACCCTGCAGGCTCTGTGGAAGCCTCGACATACAGAGAGAAAGAGAAAGAGACAAATATAGGATGGGTAAGAGAAAGGAGAGAGAGAGAGAGAGAAGGAGAGGGATTGTTCGTTGGAGACGAAAATTCCAGTCGCAGCGACGTTACCGGCCCGTTATACATTCATGCCCTTCTAATTTTCACATTATTAAAAGATTTATCGGCCACTCGGTCAGCCGTGATACCGGCTGCGCCCGAATATCGAGGCTCCATTAAGAGATGGAGGCGAAATTGCGTTCCAAAGCGAATCTATAGGGTGACTTGAAAGTTTCTGGCACTAATGTTCAGAGGATATCTTTCTGGATGGTTGGACTTAAACTTACGATGAAAGTTTGAAAGGCAAATGATGCAAAAAACATTGTAATTTTAAAAAATAAATTTCACAAGAATAATGAGCAGATGATAAAAGATGCGCATGTGATACTCACATATACTCAATTTCTTATAATATTCTTTTTTATCCGCTGCCGCATATGTAATCCTATCAGTTCTGTTCTGTTTGAATAAGTTTAAAAATAAGGAAAAAAGCTATAACAACGCTTTATTAAAATTACTTTTTTCCTCCTCGTTGTTTTAATTTCGCTTTTACCTCGTCAGTCTTAAAAGGGTTTAAAAAAGTTGCGCGTCGTTGAATGAGTAGGCACTACTCCGTTTACATTGTTAAATCGATTGTTTCTCGGCCAATGGTGTTTACTACTCGTCTTAAATATTAAAATAATTTAAGAAAATCGATCGTCGTGATCGATGAATCATCGGTGGTGGAACTTTTGTGAGCAATCATTTTGGAGTTGCAAACATCGTGCACTAGATATACACTGTATTCCTCCATGTTTAAACCCATAAGGGGATAGACCCAGGTGTTCACGAGGCTATCGAGTCCATTAATTGCGGCGACACGTCTTCAGGTTTATGATACATCAGTCTGCAGGACATTGGAAGCCCATGTGGTTACAAATGTTCAGTAATAAGAGACTTCCAGGTCACCAATTGTGTAGTTAATATCGTCTAACTAAGGTGCGGCACTTGTCCATGCCCGGAAGACGGTCAATTTTGATCGTCTGTATCATAGAATTAATTTTTCAGCATGAGATATCTGGTATCGGAACTCCGATGTATTTCGTGAAATTTATCGATCTAAAAAACACACGATTTCTGATAGAAATTGAAAAACATTGGTAGCAAATGGGTAAATTTATGTTTTCCCCGACAATTACATTTTTTCATTAATGATGAAAGTATTATTCTATAAGTTCAAAGGAAGTTTGTAAAAAAAGGATATAAAAAAAAAAGAGATTCATGGAGCTAGAAATTGGAAATTGTTGACTTGAAAATGGTACTAAAAATGAATGTCTCTTCTTCGCAAATTAAAATTACTTTTAATAATATAGAGTAGCATTAGTTATACATAAATGAATTTTTTATAAATTTTCTAAATATAATATTTTCTTCTTCGTATGACAACATGGAAGTCAACCTCAAGATTATTACAAGAATTACATGAAATTTGTAAAATTTCCATTAAAGATAAGCGTTCGTGAGTGTGTTAATTCAGTTTCGCGGTTGCCTTAGTAACGACATGAAATTTGCGCAAACTTTTGGCGGTGTAATGTTGAAGGTAGACGTTCACAATGGCGTTAATTCAGTTTCGTGGTTGCCGTAGTAACGACGTGAAATTTGTGCAAACTTTTGGCCAACTAATGCTTGGAGGCCAACCTTCCATTTGCATAGGGCGTGATTACTCCGAATTGACATAATAATACCATCTAACAAATTTATAAATCTCGTCAGAAATTTCCTCAACCACTTCCCAAATCATTATATTAGTTATTAAACTCATGTAATATCAGTTATTAGTAAAGCATCAAGTATATCATATATAGTTAATTAGTTAATTATCACTTCTATCGACTATCTAATTATCAATCGACTAGCAATCTTGTTGTTAATACCGATAGCAATTTCTCTCAGTTGGATAAATTTCTTTTACGACGATGTTCCCTAAGATAACACAGAATTTCAAGTCAAACGTTTTTCGAATTTTCGAATTTTATGTAACGTGTTATTCCAAATCGTGTTTTCCCAATAGATAATAGAAGGTAACTTATTCTTTTAAAATGTTAAACTAACTCATTTATTTATGTATCTACTGAAATGCAAATTTATTCATTTTCATCCCAAATTTGTATGTAAATATTTCATTAAAAAATCTGCTTTGCCAATTTATAATTATAGTTTCTTATTAAAGTTCCTATTAATCTCGTCTTTCATTAAATTAATAACATTCAAATAACATTTTTTACAAAAAGAGAAAGTCATAGTAAGTTTGAAAAATGTTCCACAATTTTAATATACCTGCGACTGAGATTAGGTTTTCCACGGCGGAATGATATAGTTTCACAGGTAGGGTGTGTCTCGTCTTCAAAAAACCGATATTCGAGAGTGTTATTACGAGCTGCTATCACCTTACGCTTTCCTTACGCTGCCAAAGCACTCACTCTCTACCATACTTGAAGTTGCAGCCACACGATTAAGTGTTGACGTTGTCATCGATATGGCTCTTTGCAAATTCAAGCTACGTCCTCGTCTCCAGTTTCACGAGGAAGGCTCTCCTCTCTCAATTTCAAGCCGTGTTAGGTTGTTCCAGTCACGATTCGATAAAGACGTCAAATTGTGTGTACTTCCTCTTTCGTTTCATACTCGAGAAATGATCGAGTATCCCGCGGAAATTAAACGTCACCCGATGGTTACCAGAAAATAAATTACTATTTATTCCCTGCGGGAATTGGAAACTTCCAATATCATTCTACAAATGTAACTTTTACATGTTTCAGAGTTTTCAATTTCTTTATGGGGAAACAAAAGTCTGTATGGTTTGATAAATTTCAATTATCGAATTTAACGTTACTCCATATTTTTGAAGGTTCAATTTCTAACATTCTTTTACCGTGCTAGGTTTGAAAAATATCTAAGAAAATTGTGGGATATTTATTAATATTTATTATACAATCGTTGTTTGAATCAGATGTTTGGGACATTTTCTAGAAAAATAAGAATCACGTTGAAAGACAATCGAGGGTGAAACTTTGCCTGGATCATCATCGACATTGTTCGTTTCTTTTATAAACTAAAATTAACCACTAAATGCTCCCACCCGTGACATATATAAGCATCGATTATTTTTCACTTACCCGATTATTTTATCCATGGATCTGCATGAACTCATAATTAAAACACTATCTTATATTTATGCTAAAGTATTTATATATATTATACAAAATGTATATCATACCCATTTTTATTCCATACATTTTCGCGACTGTCTTTCGTATCATCATCCCATACTTCAATTTTCGAACAAAACCAGCCAACTCTCGTATACAAAAACCAATCGATCTCCCAGTATGTTTTCGCTCGGAAACGAATTAATATTTGTCTGGGGCGCGTCAATTAAAATCGTGCCCCTTCCACTGGTCGATGGGTAACGATGTTGATGGTATCGCCGAGACGAACGACAGATTATTAGCGGATACACGTGAATTGACCGATGTCCTAGGTCGAGTAACACGATGTCTCGTTACCCGTATTACGCGTCGCAACAAGATAACCAGAAAATCGAGCGACGTTGTAAATCATGGCCCGGGATTGTGTTCTCCGCGTTGGCCAAGATAAAATGGCTACAACACCGGACTTGGACGATGTAGTAAATCGCCGAGCGTGTTCTTAGCCTTTATTACGTCGCGTGCTTCCTTTAATTAGATTCTACGCGTTGTATTTTTATTCGCCAGGCACGTTTCGTTTCGTTTCTTGTCGTGGCTAGCTTTTGATTCTCAATGCTTTTTTTTATCCGTTGTTTTCAGAAGGATGATCAGGAAGAAATGTATTCCGATGGATAAGGATGTCAGCTGTGGAGTTTGTATTTTGCCGTGAATTATTCGTAATTTAGATTACTAAGTTTAAAGTGTTTGCTTTATATTAGGTCGTCCGAAAAGTTTCTTTCGTTTTATAAGGAAATAATGGATGCACAATATTTTTCGTTTTATATTATTTTATCGAATTACGTATGATCCATTTTGTTCTATCAAGATAAAGATCACAAGTTTTACAGATTAGGTTTCATGTTTGTATAAAGATACATCGTTGGAAAATACGTGTCTGCAAAAGAAAGACATTTTTCGGACAACCTAATATCAATGGTTCTTTTGGTGGGTGGTATTTTGAGAATTGATGGTAGGTTAGACTTAATTAAATATATCCTTTAAAATATATTTTTCTTGTTTTATTGTAGAAGAGAATACAATTGTGTAATCTGAGATTCCTATCTTATCTCACACTCTGTATTTAACCCTGAACTGATATCGTATAAGCGATTACAAGAAATTATAGTTCAGTTTGCGCGAATTAAATTAATTTTAGTATCTGATTTCATTCCTTATTCCTTATGACTATTAATTGCCTTCAATCTCGAATTAACTTACATAATGTGTAAGTAAACTAATCGAAAATGAAACAATGCGATATAATTTAAAATTATTGCGTAATATTCTTCGATGCTATAACAATACCAATCGAATGTTAATAATCACTACTTAATATGATTACACACATTTACATATGTAATATAATCACGATACAAAATTTCAAGTTCCCATCGTCAAAATCTATATTCATTTCGCCTTATAAAACACCCACCTTTTAACATTCGCAAATATTGAAAATCTTCGATATGAAAAATGTGTCCTATAAATCTCTCTATTCTCTCATCCCTTCGATGATTTCATTGGGGACCCCGTACCAAACTGGAACACCATCTCTAATTCGATCACATGCAACGAAACGAATCCCTATTCTCAATCTCGGCCACCCGAAGCGAAAAGAACATCAAACACACGGGGTGGCTGACTGAATGGCCAAAATAATGACGCAGTTAAGGGTTGATCGATGTCTCGGACCGCGTAAACACGTATAGCCTCGTTATGGTATCGTGAGACAAGGGGTGTGCAACAGCGTCTTACACGATGCCCGCTAGGACAACATTGTAATCCCTGCTCTGTGAGCCGTTGTCTTTTCCTTTGGCCGAGCACCGGGTTAGCGCTAACAAGATTGCTCGAAGGGATCGGGCATAATCTCTTCCCTTCTCCCGTCTGCTTCGCTTCCTCGTCTCTTTTGAGATTACATCTTGTACGTCAGGCACAGAATCCACCAGCGTTTCAGCTCAGGCCTCCTTGTCTATGTGTAGCCCGCGCCTCTCTCTTTCTCTTTCCCTTTGTGTGTGTACGTCTCGCGGAGCGCTTTCCAGGCTGCGAGCACGTTACAGAAATCGTTTTCTCCCTGTCCCAACGAAAGGTAATCGACTTTTAAGCACCGCCGCCTTCGCTGTAATTGCAGAAGAAGACACTGAAAGAAGCGACGACAAGGGTAAAGGGAGAAAGTTAGGCAGGGCGTAAAAGAGATGAACGAAGAAGAGAGAGGGTGGAAGTTCTTGTTGCGTAACAACAGCTCGCGGCTTCCGCGGAGGACGCCTTTTAATTTGCAATTGATAGCAGGAAATTAAACGCCCTCCACCGGTGAACGTGGTGCTGCTGTTCCTCAGATTGGACTGCACTGTCTCGGGGAGATTCTTGGGAAATTTTACGACTGAAATTGCAGATAGCGATTTTGTTTGGTTAGAAAATTGCGAGCAGGAAGTTTTTAACGAGTCTTGGGATAGCTCATTCTGTGTCAAATGTGGGCCGATAATCTTGGAACATTGACTTGGACGTTATTTCAATGAGGAAAGAACTTGTTATTTCACATTTTAGGTGTGCTAGGCTGCAGACAGATTTTGAATCGAGGCATGTTATATAAGACGGTGATAAGTATGTTTAATAAGGGAAGAACAATATTAATTTATAATAATTAAAAAATTTTTGTTTGCTTTATTTTACCGATATGTTTGGATGGTATCATTATTCATTGTTGAAAGATTAAACTAGACAATTTCCAGAGGTAAATTATAGTAGTTGTCCGAAAAATAGTTTGAGAAACTCAAAGCTAACTTAGTCAAAATCTAGTGGCAACTTAAATTTAACCGCTTCAAAATTGGCCTAGCCTGGAACCTGATTGTTTGAAACATTGTCACGGTTTAATTGAAGTGACATGACATAACAAATGTTTCTAATTTTTAAACAAATTGATTCCTATAATTAACTTTCTATTGACGAGATTCTTCAGTTTCCTGTCAGAGAGTTAATGCATTTCTAATTTCTGTTTTTCCCTAGAAATCAAAGATTAATCCTACTTGTTTAATTTTACTAATTTTTTTATTTAAAGAACATATACTTTCATCATGAAGAACATATAGAACAATTTTGACTTTGGCTCAGCGTGTTTAATTCGGGAAGGAAATATTCCTGGGACGATTAGCTGAACTTCTCGTATCGATTACACAAATTTAATTAGCGCAACCCTTTGCAATCTTGTTAGCGTCCGCAATTAAATGATCGATCGAAAGCAGCGGAATGACTGATAAAGCGAAGAACGGTTTTCTAATGCGAATAACGTGACCATGTCTTACGGAGTCAGTTTAACCTAAACAACGTCCGGTCCAACTTCTGGTTAATTACGAGTCGCAGCTTCGACATCGTGACGAGCATCTGTTCGTGCTTTCTTCGCATTGTCGAGCGTGCTCAAAGGACCCTTTTGACACCGTTGTTTGCGCTCCACGCGATCACGCCAACGAGATAGCGCACGTAGCGAGAACCTGGCATTGGGAGTGAATATTCATTCGTTGCTATCAGATTGGGGGCGACAGAACTATGCTTCGCCGAAAGAGAAACGCCCTGAACAGGAGAAAGAGACATCGTTGATCTGGCGAAGAGAACCAGTTTCGAATATTCTTCCCATATGTATTTCAAATATTCTCTTCAAATGTATTTCGAAGGAAAATTATTTCGAATTTGCAACAAGTAACAGTGAAAATAAGTTTGATACATTTGTTGTTTACGGATGTAGGCAGAGGGCTAAATGGTTAACACCTTGACTGCCACATCGAAATCACATGTTTCGCTCAGGTCGTCACGGGAGCATTTTTATTATTCAAAGCATATAATGGTAAAATAATAATAAATTGATGATGTAAGACAACATTCTTCCCCAATGGACCGTTTATCTTATTGGTGGTCACGAGTGACCACCGTGACGCCTTGGTAACAGTTGATAGCGACATATTATAACAAGGCTTCGTTTATTTCAACAAACCATTCGCATTCGTTATTTCGTCGTAGGCAAAACGTGCAGAATATATTGTTGAAACGTGTAGAAGATATTAGTAAACAATATTTGCTCATTCTATATATAATAGTAAGGTATGTGCACACTTCTAACTTCAATTATACGATTATAAAGCAGCATTTACGATTATTTTCTAAGGTGTGTTTATAATAATATTCGTAGATTACCCCTCGAAGATATGGATGCAAACACAGTGCATCGTTAGCTGGAAAATTTCTTCTCATTTTTTTTTTTATTAATGTTCTAATAAAAATGTTTAATTCTTCGATGGGGCACTTGTTATTTCAAAGTATCTTCTAATTATCGGTTATGTTCAAAATGCCCTAACCGTCAATTTTCATACGATTTTTACAATTGTAAGAAGTTCAAGCGCTCCGGTCACCAATGACCACCGTGGCGTCACAGGAGAAACCGTGACCAACGTGGCAGTCAAAGTATTAAAAAAGAAACGAGTTACGTTCATTTTTTACTTCTGTGTTTTATGCGATGAAAGTGACCGAAATCTCGGATCTGGACCTCTTGCCGTTTTCTCGGCGACTGTCCAAAACTGATCATCGACGGTTCCATGTCGACGAATGTTTCGATTATCGACGCTCGGCCCGTCGCGAACACCAATGCCTGACACGGGTCCTCGAGAGTCCGTGCCTTATTGCCTACACGAATAACGAAATTAATTAAGGTGGTAAATTGTGCAAATTGAATTTATTTATTATCTTTTATTCTCTGTTTATAGTTTTGAGATAACAAATGTTGTATGAATTTCATTTACATTTCATTTAAATGTTTTCTCATCAAATGTAAAGCGTAAGATGAAGTTGATTTTTTCAGGAAAAAGACAAGTATACCAGACTTTTTCTACAAAATAGACTGTCAATGATTAAAAAATGATGAAATTGAATATTTATTTGAAATGATGGCGTTTAGTAATTGCTATAAGAATGGAAAGAATAAGATATTGCTTATATTAATCAGATAATATTAGCGAATAATTACTATAAAAAGTGGTGCATATATTCAAAAAATATTAATTGTGTAAAAATATATTATCTCTGAATGTATCTTCAATTCCGCTATAAACTACTCAAACAATTCAATACACCAATCTGACATACTATTTTACCGTGATCTAAGGCCATTTTGCTAAAATTATCCTGGAATTCTCGTCATTGTACAATCAGGATCGTTTTCACCGTACACGAAAGCCACCAGCATCACCTAATCCAACGCAAGACAAATCAATACGACCGTTTCACCGGTAGAAACCGCATTTGCATACAATGTCGAACGTTACAAATGGCTACACGCCGGCGAGTCGCCAGGAACTTTTCCCGATACGCGTCCATTTTTCCCTCGGCTTGGCCCTTTCAGGGACGAGCGGCTTTTTTCCGCGATTCACACGCTCTCAACGCACGGTTCGTTTCCACCTAAGCGAGCATCCACCTCGCGTAAACGTTACTACGGCTTAGCTCGTAAACCGACTGAAATTTTCTCTAACTGCCGCTCGTAAGGAAAAGGCTATCATTCGAGAGGCTGTGTGGATATGCAAACCCTGAAAAGAGAGCGTACCGTGTTAGAGCTCCCTTAAGAGGACGCGCGCGCGCGCGCTATCATGCGAATACAGCACTGTGCAAAAGAACCGGACTATCGAAGATGTTGTTACTTCGTGAATTAATTTAGGAACATTTGGTGTTTTATATATTTTAACATATTTATATCTTTAAATGAACATTTATTAATCAGTAAGCCGTAGATATTTGTGCATTTGTGCGAAATTTAAAAATGCAAGAATTCGCAGAATTTGATGTGCACATATATAATTCAATATAATGTGCTGATAATCCATAGAGTGATTGCATATAGTATGCAAAGGTGTATGAAATATTCAAAGTAGAGTAGTACTGGTTAAAATTTTCAGTAGATAAAATGAATCTTTATTTAAATTGTGGTTTTTAGTTATGTTTATAAAGATACAAATTTACATATTAATTAGACAACTATCTTTCCATAACTAATTATTTACCAAATTATTGCGGTTATCGCATTATTCGTTTTTAAATTTTTCGTACAAATATTAACAGTCTTTGTGCTGGTCTTAACTGGAGCTACAATATAACAATAATACTTTGTATTAACGACTCAGCGATTATAGGCTGTACCTTAATTTATTATTTTAAATACAATTTTAAATACAGTCAAATCTCGCGTTATTCGTATCATCGAGTTTGATTTTCTTAAAGAAAGTAGACATTACTGGAAAATGTTGAGATTTCTAATTCGAATCTTTCGAAGAAATTAGACGAAGCTGATAATGAAATAATATGATAATAAAAGTACTTCTATAATCCCATTTATGAAAGATATCAGAGATTTGAAAAACTCGAGAAATATAACCTTAAGAAAATTTTCTACTTCCAGTAACGTTTTCCTCTGATACTTTTTCCTATTATCAACGTGTAATAAATAAAGTATTCAAAATACTCAAGTTAGATTGGATACCCTGTATATGCGGAGGTTGAATACGGAATAATCGCGACTCAAGACACTTGTATTGCTTGTTGGAGACGTTGTTTCACGTATTGGATGTGTATTCAGCAGACTAGTCGCAGAAGCTGGTATGATGGTGACGAGAAGATTGAGATAGCTGTTTGTTCGGTCTTTGATTCGGTCAGGTTTCAGCTTACATGATCGATCATTCTAGTAGCTCGTTTATATCTATAGGAGAAATGTCATTATTCTAGGCGGAGAAGAAGAGGGCAAATGTGGGTAAAGGTGAAGTTCATTGTTCCATATATGTATATATTAGGTTGTCCGAAAAGTTTCTTTCGTTTCATAAGGTGTTAATAGATGAATAAGAATTTCTGTTTTATATTATTTTACTGAATTAGGTATGATTCATTTCTTTCTATTTCTATTATTGCGTTATTGTGGGTTTATTATTTCTTCATAAAACGAAAGAAACTTTTCGGACAACCTAATAGATAGAATTTGTTTGTTATTAATTTTCTTTTTTCTTTTTTTTATACCAGAATGATTAATGCATTTGGTTCTTATAACATACGGTTATAATAAGAAGTAATTTCTCCTTGTAATTTAACTAAACTACTAGATCAAAATCTTAGATCATTCCATCCTGAAAAACCGAAAGATAACGTAGCTATAGAGAAATTAAAATCTCAACGCTAACAATGCGTAAAACTAAAATACTATTTTTCGTCATAAAATATTAACAAGATCTGGTTTTTAAGAAGCGAGAAACAACGAGAAGAGGAGAAACAAGCAATTATCGCTGAAATTCCGCACTTCTAAAGCGAGAGCCCTATTTCTCAACACAGTAGACGAATTAAAATCCGCAAAAGACCAGCGGCAGTACATTCGTTTCTCTCTACTAAATTTTTCGTGCTGCTTGCAACGGTTCATGCTACGAGAGCGTGCATACCGTAGCGCGGTGGATAAATTTCTTTGCTCCACCGTTGTCGCAGCATCCAATTCTCTTTCCCGTTTTCAGAGCTTCGATTTTCACGGTCGCATATTTCCCAACAGCGACACAGCTGCGGGAATATTTCTCCGCCCTCATTAATAACAATAGTTTCCTTAAAAAGAGCGTTTCTTATACCATAGACGGTGGTACATCGCGTGCCCTGTCGCGTTCATGCGGTTCACATGCGTTTGGTCGAATGTAGCCACGTGCAGAATAGATGTACACGACCGCGTATTCACACGCGTAATTTGCAGTAACTCCGCAAAGCCGGCCATATATATGCGTACAAACCGCATTTACATACGTGTAGTCGGTGTTTCACGTGGCCAATTGCGCACGTGTACACTTACATAATAACCATGTACGGAAATCGCCTTCTGTTATTACGGCCAGCAAGCGGTCTCGTTTCCAGTCGACTTTCAAGCTCCTACAAGCAAGCCGAGTCTCTTCAAGCGACGAATTTTCTCTGACTTTTTAACTGGTTGACGATGGTAGTGAGAAAAACGGTTATTTCTTTAACAGGATTAGGCTGGTCAGCATGGTTGTAATCTTTCAGAGAAATTTCATAGATTTTATGGCATAGAGGCTCTTTACCGTAGCAGTGACCTTATCTTGTTACGTTGATTACGTTATGGTGATGCAGTATGTATGCGATATTGACGATAGTCATTTATAAATCAGTGAAATTTATGCATCTGGTTTAGTGAAACTTCAGGGTTTGGATATGTCAAATTGGATACGGATGTGAAGCTGAAGACGATTAATCTTTGAGTAGATTAATCCCGTGACGTTAAATGACGTTTCTGGCATGTCGTGCATTTTCCATGCCAAATTGCACAATGACGTGCTAGAGACGTCACCTGTAGCCGAACGATTAGAGGAAATTCATGACCAAATAAACATTTTGATTTTAATTGGATAACCGTTTTGTCAGTGTCTGTATGGAGATTTCAGCAAAATTAGAAACTTCGGAAAAAATTTTCTATTAGAATTGCAAGAAGGATTTATTATTATAATTACGCTTAATTAGTCTGATTGAATTTACAGGAATTTTTAAACTTTATTTTACGTATATTATACGTATACGTATATCATAACCGTGTACAACAATATACATATCTTGCTGAAATAAGCTACAGGATTCTGACGCTGTAAATATGATATACACTGTCGCTTAAAAGGATGTGTACGTTTTGATTTATTTTTATTCAGAATACACGAATGTCACTAAAATATAAGAATTAATGGCAGACCAATGATCAAAAGTATTTGCTTACTATTTTCTTCTACCAATTTCTTTACAATTTTCTTATGTGATCATCAAGTATATGTTATAAGTGTCGAAACACTTTTAAACAAGTCGACGCGTTAACCAATTCACTTGTCAAATGCATCAACTTCTATAAAAGCGAAGAAAATCCTAGCAAAATCGTCTTTCCTTAAACCACCACGAGAAAGAACATTCTCTTGTTCTTCACTGGCAAGTCGGAAAGGATTGACCACTCGAAATCGATCATCGCTTCGTACTCGTGTGTATATATGTGAAATGCAATCGCATAGTGCTCGGAAATAGGTTCGATGGACACAAGATCTGCGATGAAAACCGGTCTTAACCGATACCAGCGTGTGCTGTTTCTCACGTGGGTTCAAGAGCTGCACACTACCGCCGCTTGAGGTTGGATCGCCGCAAACCACACGCGCTTCTTGTTTTACGCTGCTTCTTCTCCGAGATTGCCAGCTTTTCGCCTGTACTCGTTCTATTTATCGGAGCTATAGTTATTCAGCTGGATTCTTTTGTCTGGAAGACCTGGTCCGTAAGAATCGCGATAGAATTGGACCTGTTTCGTCAAGCTACCGCAATTTTAGTCGCGATGAACTGGTTTCGACTACTACTGGGCTTTCAGCTCGAGATGGGATGTTGACTTCATTCTGCATAGCGAGTAAGAGGAACGATGCGGTTTGGAAATACTCGAGAGCTTTTGAAGGCTCGATGTGGTTGATCTTTTATTAAGCCAGCTAAGATTTTTCATGGATTTTCCACCTAATTAATAGACTGCGGATTTTTATACGACACGAATACAACTAGAGAGATTAAATAGAGATTTATTCTACCTCTCGCGTATTATAACTAGCATTCTACGTTGAATTCATTGATAATTTACCGTAAAGATATCTCGAACTTTTGCATTTCAATCTTACCGTTATGTTAGCAAACAAAATAGGTCTGTGATATTTCAAGAAAATTGTTTCGTGCAGTTGCAAGTCTCATCAACGGCCGAAGCAAGATTCACAAGGCAAAACCATACTACGCTCTTTATGAAAACGGTACATTGAAAGTTCAGGTTGCACCCAAGATAAATTTAACCCCTTTGAGAATGTTACGCGACACTCGACTGTGGACGATCGTCATATAGAGACAGCGTACGGTAGCAAAGTGGAAGACAGATGTTTGACCCGTGAAAGTCCTTTTTCTGGGAAATTACAGTACCGTTCAGGAGTAGTAACTTGTTACCAGAGAACCGGTAATTACTACCGTGGAACCGCTATCGAGTCAGCTCTCTGAACCTCTTTGGTTTACCTTTGCTTTTGAAATTCTCCCTATTCGTGACTGAGTGCGGCGGTACGTTTTTACCTACCGCTTATTCTGTTTACCTCGTGGTACGCAAGCTCGCTTGCTAAACGTCGGTTAACCGTGGAGGACCTTTCATCGAGATTTCCTCTGCGGACCGTTTGAATTTTCATATGGCTTTTGACTCGCGTTCTTCGACCCTGTCGCTCGTTCACCTCGCTCGGGAATAATCGCCAATGACGCTGCCGTCGGTTTCAATAACCTACCCGTCCTGCGAAATACATCGACTCGAAACAGAAGAATCTTGTTACAAGATCGCTAGGGTTTCCGATAGATAAAACCGATACATTCTTGTTCGAATCGATTATTCTCACGGGAACGAGAATTTGTTACGACCGGCTGTAGCAAGTGTTTGAATTTCGAGTGTTAGTCCTTTTTCACACGAAGATACGCGTGTCGCGATACACGTTTGAATTACTCGTCTAGAAGTAAAAATAAAAAAAAATTAAAAAAGTATAACGTAGTATTTATGTAATAGGAAAATAAAAAGCGACTGACAGATTGACACACGAGAGAATTGAACAGAGTGAGCGAACTAAACGATATGGTATTTCTCGTTTAAATTACAATTCGTTGTTTCGCTTGATTTGTCGATCACCAGTAACCGAGGAACCCAGAATACACAAAATCGGTATGTATTAATGTTATTTATGACGCTTCAGATGCCTCTAGTATTTTATTTAATATAAAATGTCATACAAAGAAAGCACCGTATAATATTTCGGCAACATGAATTTATGTTTTACATCACGCTGTATCAGTAGTATAATCCAATTTTTAGATGACATAAATTTGTGCTTTATGTCGCATCGTATCACTAGCATAATTCAATTTTTCGATGGCATAAATTTGTCCTTTACATCGCATCGTATCACTAGTATAATTCAATTTTTCGGTGGCATAAATTTGTCCTTTAAAATATAGTTACGTTAATGTAATTAAAATACAGAAACGAGAATGCGTTGATAATGAACCAGTGACTTTTAACATTCTTTCAAACAGAAGTGAATTTACAATATTCTATTGTATATCGTCGAGTATTAATATTTTAATACAACTATGTACCGAATATCTTAATACAAGTATATTATACTCTAATAATTATAATTATAGGTATTCTAAGAATTCTACAAATAGATTGGCACAGAGTACAAAAAAGCGTGTTAAATGATCATTTCTAGAGACTAGAAAAAAAGATGGTAAAGTGTAGATTCTTTTAAATCAACAAAAGTTTCTCTATATAATTGTTAATTTCTTAGGAAGCAACCATAGACTTAAAATAATACCAACTACTAATAACATCCATTCAATAGATCTAAAACTTTGCACATCACGTGCTACAATTACGCCATTTTCTTCCTTCAATTTTCGATCTTATTTCAACATGATCGGCGTTATAATCAAGTAGCCGTTTCCAGGGGTATTTGATTAAATCCGCAGTCGATTAAATAACTGCGAGTTTCCACAATATTTCATACATCTTCGCCGGGTTCGCGGAAAGAAACGTGCTCTTCGCCCTTTACTTCATTCTTCGCCTCCCTTTTGGTCGCTAATGTCTAGCCTGCCGTTTTTCCTCGAATTCAGTTCCCGTACTCTGAACACGTTCTATTGGCAATTTCGATCCCGAACGCCCGGCGAATGCCAACGGTACGCCTTATCCGTCTACTTGGACCGCGTTATCAGCGTAAATCCGTTTACAAGCTTACGAAAGCGTATATCCACGCGTACACCGTGAAACCGGCCTCGAACCCTAGCTACCTGATCGTAGTAATTCCATGTACGCTCACGCTGTGACTGTATTACGTCGGAATTGGATTATTTAAACGAGTGGAATATTTTTTTCAAGGAAATTATTGGGTATTTTTGATTCAGTGCTCGTTTACTGTAGTTGTTCTTAATCGATGTTCATCGGAACACCTAATATTTCTCGAAATTAGATGTTTCATTTTGATAAAAGAATTATTTTAGTTACAGTTTCTGTTGAAGTGCGTCTCACTTCTAGGAAAACTTCACATCTCTAGTGTTTAGTTTTTGGCACAATGATTCTCTTTACAGCGGCTTCTTTGGTCTCTTTTGTAGTACCCAACATACAGGCAATGTTCGACTGTCCGCGACAGATCGCGTCAACGAGAGTCGTAAATTCTCGTTACGATTCGATAATCGAACTGGTGGATCCCCTATTTTCTTTAGGGTGATAGAGATTGTTGACTGATTATAACACCGAAGTAACAGGTTATAATATATAATTTATTTCAATATCTTTGTAGATATAAATGTTGCGGATTTTGCCATTAAGTAGTAACGACAAAATCCGCAATCACTTAGTTGCCAACCCGTTACGCGACGTGCGTATAAACGTATTCTCAAAGACGTATAAATAGTAAGTTACAACCCATGACTGATCAATGAATGAAAAACTAGTCAAGTGATGTTCACTTATCTAAGGCAGATAAACCAATCCAGAGATATTGACTGATATACAGTGAAGTTTGGTGACGATGTTGTCGCAGAGGAAAACTATTGCTGGGTGTTAGGCCCCACCACCGGTCGCTTGAACATGAGAAAAATCCGACCTTCCCATTTTTTACCTGATGGAACAATAACCATAAGGAACGTCTCGACTTGAATATATTTTATAATAATTAAGGGCCCTGACGGTAGAATAAAACTGCTTAGTTTTATCACAGTTCCTTAAGATTATTGCGGTCCGATTAATTATTAGGTTGTCCGAAAAGTTCCTTTCGCTTTATGAGGAAATAATAGACGCACAACGTTTTTTGTTTTATATTGTCTTGTCGAATTACGTATGATCCATTTTGTTCTGTTGAGATAAACACCGCGACATTTCACAGATTTGGTTTCACGTTTGTATGAACGTGCACTGTTGTAAAAAACACGTTTGCGAAAGAAAGACACTTTTCGGACAACCTAATATATTCGCACAGCTAGTGGCCGTCTTGACCGAGGGATGAATTCTGGTTTATGTAAAGAGTCACCGGACGTAACAGGCGATGTCGACGATAAGACGAAAAGATCGGAAAACTTAAATAAGCCTAACTACCATCAATATATTTCGGCACCGCAGCCGTTCATCGTCAGTCAGTCACCGGAGAGTCAAGAGTCAAGAGTCGTTAATCGAGAGTTGTCATATCACACTACTGCATTAAGTTCAAATTAAATAATCATTGTTTTTTGTTTAATCCACTGTAATAAATCCATCTAGCAATACATTATCATATAGGATAGAAACCACTGGAAATCCTAATTTCTAACATTTCTAAATAAAGAACTTCTATAATACATTGATCCACGCGTTTGCTCTTCCCATTCCGAGATATAAAACCTCAACAGTTTCCACGAATAATAATATAATATTTTTCTTAAACTAACGTTCCCGTTTTACATCGTTACATAGGAAATCTATAATTTATATATTTTAATGAAAAGCATGTTCGCGTATATCTTTATTGTTCGTTTTAAGACCTTTGTGATTTTGGCGTTGCGAAAATTTTTCTTGTAATCTGTAATCTATTTATAAAAAGTGAGATTCGTAAACGATACGATCACACTGACCAATCAGTGCAATCGAGAGAGATAAAAAGAAAGAAAGAGACATCGGCGTACAAGCGTGGAATAATGCCGACAGCAGGGCAAAATCCGGTCTGATTTCGTCGATCCATTCTTCTCTATTGAAACAAGTTAAAGCTTGCTGATTTTAATGGATGAAGGATGGCGACGACATTCACGAACACGTGCGAAAATTTTCTGATAAGATCTACGAATTGAACGAAATGGAAATCAACAGAGACGTGGACTTGCAAGTCTGAATGTTCCTTTTCAGCCTACCGCGTTGTTTCGAAAATTTCAGACGCGCGATCGAGTCCCGCAACTATCTACCATCACCGGAAACGCTTTGTACGGAAATAATCGAAGAGAGTGACGCTCATAAAAAAAATTGAGGTCTCGACGCAAAACACGATGCCTACGCACAAACGATAGATGGGAAAAATGGGAAAGGCTAGAAGCGGTGGGATCAACGCTGCATACAATTTTAATACACGCTTGTTGATGCGATGACAAACGGATTGACAGGATCGAAACATCAACGTTGTTTGCAGATATTCGACCTGAGATCTATCATATTGCAACGATCTACTCTGCCTCTCGGATAAAGTGTGTCGATAATATCTGTACCTCTGTCTTGCGGGCGCAACTCAAAATTACTAGTTTTGTAGAGAAACATTTATAACAATTAAAGTGCAATATAAGATCAGGTGTTAGATTTTAAGGTAAAGGAGCGAGAAGGAAATGAAATTGTCTTGGACGTGTTTGACGATTCACGTTCGACCGACACCTACATATGGACATGCACATATGTATGTATATGGGCAGTTAGTTTTCTGCTTGCAACCACGTGTGCATCTCATTTGTGTTCTTTTTCTTCCGGACGAGACGATCGATAAGCGTATTTTTTTCTTATTTGAGAAACCTCGATATTTTTTCTTTTGTGTTCGCGACCACGCGAGGATCATACTTCCGCTCACAGATTAGCTCGTCACTTACATGTCCGACAAAAAATGATAAATCGAGACCGATAACCTGATTGGGAAATATACAGAGAGTATGATATATGTGTTATTCGGATAATCGAACGTTCGGATAAAAAGTGTCCACAACAGAAAAAAAGCTATGTAAAATAAACAATATAAACGAACGAAAGGTAATACGATAGGAGAAATATTGAAATCCAGGTTTTTCCTCTTCTGAAACATTTCCAATATCCATGCGGTCTGATTCTAATGATTCTAGAAACGGAATTATTCAATATTTTTAGAATTCTATACTCTTCGAAGACGCTTGAACCTCTTGAAGCAGTTCCAAATATAATATTCGAGAGGTCGACTTGGCGCGAATGTTCGAGCCATGGTAAGTCGAACGCTAAATGAATCTGCTGCGATTAATCACGAGCTCAGTCAGGTGCCATTTGTTACCGTTTCCAACCCGGAAAATAATACCGGCCGTGTAACACCTGGTCGCTGACTGCAACTTTGAAATCGCACCCTTTCGGCTGCTACAACTATGTAATTTCGAATTCGATTGCTAGGGTCCGTTATACTACGTGGAAAAGGCTGTCTGAGCTAATTGCAATTTCTAAGGACTATCAAACATTTCGTTCTCTGATATATTGCCAGAAACAAGTTGTTTTCATTTTATTCAATTTCCCCAATTTTCATGTATGTATATTGCAGTGAAAATGTGTGATCAGTCGATATATGCGTTTATTAATATATTTACTAAATTAATAAATTGGACGTAATATACGTATGTATGCGCATAAAGGAATAATCGAGCTTAAAATCATAAATTTCATCAATTCATGTTGGTCAATTATTTACGCATTTTATAAACATAAATTAATTCAATCTAAAACTCTGCATTGTAATAAAGTACTACAATGTTATAATTCAAGTATCGTAATAAGTTTCCAAGTACGTATTTCCAGCATATGCAAGTTCGCTGCAAATAGAAACCATATACTTTCGTTCATTATTCCAATATCTTATTAACTTTAAAGTTAAATTTTGATATTTTTTCTATTCTTAGTTCGTCTTACTTCTTTCACAGTTCAACAAACTACGATTGGGAATCGTAAAAGACAAATATCAAAGATAAATACAAATCAGATAAATCAAAAAGTTGCGGAAATATCGAATAACATACAACAGATGCCATGAGTATCTCATTTTGAAAATCGACTAAAGTAAATCGCATGTCACAAGGTTGTAGTACCTTTCAAGCGCATTGACGTTCCAAATTTTCACGAGCAACTCGATCGTTTTTTTAAGCATGTCTCTGTTCTTATCGTTTTAATAAAATGTGACCCCAACTCGGGAAGGACCCTCTAACTATGTCAAATTAGCTTTTTCTGCATTAAAAACCCGTCTCGACAAGCTGTCATGGCAAGGGTCAAATATGAGCCGCCGTCAACGCCGAGGGAATGAAAGTATTTTTACCACCGCGCAGGGGATGAAAACGGCCTGCCAAGGACGGGATTAATTACACCCAACAATTTTAATTCCAGGAGATACAGATCGCGAATTAACGTTGGATTGCTATGTGAAATAACTTCTGTCTGGTCTCTTTCACGGTGTAAAATGAAAATCTTCTCATTTCTAAAAATATTCCTGTGGGAAAAAAGAAATTTTTATTATTAGACAAATTCATACAATTACTACCTCTTAGAAATTGGATATTTTCTTGCATTAAATACAAAATATGCCTTTGTTCGCATATTTACTTTTAACAAAGTAAACGAATGTGTGGTTCACGATGAAGTAGAATTAACGACAGCGGAAGATCTGATTACCTAATTTAAATACAACATGGAAAGACGCAGGAGGATGAAATATCCATTGTGACGAAAAGCTTTGTTAAACAGAGTACAAAATTAAACATTATTTTTATGTAACGATCGATGTATATCGATTTCAACGTTTCATCGATAAATATCTTCATTTCACCTTTCGTTCGACAGCCAAACGTCTAATTACTAATTAAGATTCAACATACAAAAACATACAAGGATTATCTCAAATATCCTTTATGACAAAAAGCCCTGTTAGGCCATGATTGCGATGCATATTCAGATGAACTGGTATTCTGACGAATGAAACGTCTAAAGGCTGCAACGTACATACTCATAGAAATCTACATACGATTCTTTGAAATACGCATCCACTGTAACCAAAGCCCTAACCAGAATACATAATTGAACATTATTTTTGTACAGCGGTTCGTGTGTGTGTCGTTCGTGATTTCACTGTCTCGACGATAAATATCTTTTTCGCCTTTGGTTCGACAGCGAATAGTCGTCTTGGGAGAGAGGGTTGCGTGGGCGGACGAATTTTGGTCAGGGAGCTCGTAAGCAACCCCATGAATCGTACGTGCCTCGTCGGAACTTGGCTTCTCCGTTGTCAACGTGTATCAACGCCCTCGTGCGCGTGCACACGCGTGTCTACACGTACACTGGCAGTTGCACAATATGTGGGTGGATGCAGTTCTGTCGACGAGTCGAGAGGAAATGTGTTTTCAGAGCTATGGATACAGGTTCGGTTGAAGTGCGGTCGGTTTAAGTACGCGGGTTTAACTGTTTCTTCAGATGTTATAAAAGCTGAAGAGAGTTGGGGCGGGAAGTCGTGCTAGTGGAATTTTCGAGTCTCTTCTTTGAATATTGATTAAGTCTCCGAGGACGAGCGACAAAGTTCTGCGTGGTGCAAACGTTCCTCATGTGGCACCCGGTGGTTAAACGGAACAACGTAGGAATGTGGACAAATTTTAGTGACATTTACGTTATTGGTCTTGTAATAGTGACTAAATGTTATTTTTGGTTACCTGAATAATTGAATATTTAAATAACCAAGTAACGAGAGGTTAATCTCTGATTTCTTTAACATCTTGATACAAAAATCAATTTTATTGCAGCATCGAATGTTTCAATTTTAACTCTGCTATGATTCTCGAATTTTCCTCTTATTCCAACAATCAGAAAAACTTTTAACGTTTTACGAAAACGTGTAACTATCACTGTAATGATGTAGCTTTGTTCAAATTATTAATCTGTATGCCTTATAATTTTCTTATGCGGAGTATACACTTCAAAGTTAGCAACATATTCGCCGTTTCATATAAAAGATTGAAATATTATGCACAATTTATATTCTCCAATATAGAGTAAGTTGAAAGCAAAATCAGAATTTTTTTGATTGAACTTCTTTTTCATACACTGGGAACCTGCCTCCATTATATGCATGATTGTTACTTCGCATTACAAACATAAAGTTATTAATATGAAATCGACGATGTTAATTAAAATTCTATTTAATTATAATTGAATCGTAATTTAAAATTATAAAATTAGAAGATATTAAAATTAATTTAGAGTTATATACTAACAAATTCTTGAAATACTTCATAAATACACTTGGATTGCAATAAGCTTTATAGTTTCATGTTATTCTATCTGCCTCTATTGCCAGTCTAAGAAAGGAATGCCAGACATTATGAAACCTCCTATATGAAGCAAAATCTCGCCGATCCCTTCATCTCTTTTCTCCTTTCGCCGAAAATCTCTTGTCACGAAAACACTTTAGTAGTTCCCTGGAGTGTCATCTGGCTCTCCTTTTCACCATCGTCTACATTGCTAGCCATTTTCACCGCAAATTGTTGCGCCACTGTTCATCGCGTTGTTATTAACCGTGCGACAAAGGGACCCAGATAAATCTTGATAACGCATCCAGGATCCTCCGCAATTCTTCCGCGGTGTATCGTCGCTCTGATTCATGGCTGATGAGAATTTCATTGCTCTCCGTGGATTTGGTCACTGTTTCAAAATTATTGCAATAAAGAGAAACTTTCCCTCTAGACTTATGAGTATTAGGTCGTTTTACAAGCTGTGTCGTTTTATAAATCTTCAATAAAGCAACACTGTTCCTCATTGTGTCAAAATCGCATTGCCTCTTAGTCGTTTTGGTTAATTCTATTCCGATCGTCGAATTCTCGTATTTCAATTTTCTTCTCATTAAAGAAAAAAAAAGAAAAAAATTTGTAATGTTGTGAAAAAATGTAATATGAAATAACATAAAGTTAAAACGAGAAATTTGTATATCAATCAAACAGTCTTCTCACGTTTTGCTTAAATTTCAGATATTTTTTTAAAAGCAGGAAAATGTAGTTGGGTCGCAAATGATGACCACTTTAGATGACGTAATACTGATGACAAATGGTACTAATTTCCTGAAAACAGGAACTTCTCGGATAAGAATTGATAATAGACTTTATCATCTTTTTTGTCGGCTTCAGATTAGATACGATGATTCATAATTATTCTGATCCTTTTGTTACGTGTATATAAATAGTATTTATTAGTACAAACAAATTTTTATATTTTGTTTCATATTATTGTTTCGTATACTTTTTTTCCATATTATTCTCATTTTTCCGTTTTATCCACAAAATTCCAAGCTTCTTAATATCTCGAGCTCTCATTGTTTGATACACCAGGCTGCAATATAATATGTTTTGTCCATTGCATTCCGCAACACTAACCATTATCTACCATTAACCTACTTACAACTGATACCAACTTCCATTCTGATGTTCCACATAAAAGTTCTCTGCTTCTTTCACTAAACCAGACATTTTTTTCTCTCTCTTTCAAAACAATTATCCAGTTGTGCACATCTGTTGTTACAATTCTTCAAGATACTCTTTAATATCACTAGGAAGAGATCCTTAAAACTTTTGTGTTGTATTTAAGATAAAAGCCCATTAATTCCACTTGACGTATCAAACATGGAGAAATTCTTTGATTAATGAGGAAATAATATTAGTTTTGTTAAGAAAATGAATTAACTTATGCTTTAGTGTCCATATTTTATGTGCATGTAATAAAAGCCCATTTATTTGAACTCAACGAGGAACAAACAGCTCAGACAACAGGAGTTTACAGATCTTCTATTGTTCTCTTTACTAATAGGACAATAAACAAGATTTCTCTTTACTATCTACGATTTTTTTATTTTTACAATAGGAGCTCAGATAAGAAGATTCAATCAGTATCGTTTAACTAAGCACGAATTAAAATTACGTTCCAATAATCAGAGTTTAGATAAACGAAGATCCAATTTAATTAGTTATATAATTGTAACTGTTTATCGTGACTAACTGAGTTTCGAATGCTACAGATACGTGAATCGACTAATTGTGGGTGTTCGCAACTGAAGAAACGGCAGGGAGGTTTCAACAGAGATTTCTTTCATCCTGTGAATATTATAACGAGAACTGTATATTTTTGTATTAGGTCGTCCGAAAAGTCTCTTTCGTTTTATAAGGAAATAATGGATGCGCAACGTTTTCCGTTTTCCGTTATATTATTTTATCGAATTACGTATGATCCATTTTGTTCTATCAAAGTATAGATCACAACGTTTGACAGATTAGGTTTCACATTGGTAAAAAACGCGTCTGTAAATGAAAGGCACTTTTCAGATAACCTACTATATTTCAATTTTTCGTAAATGCATAAACATCGAATTTGAAAATGACACTCTATACTAAGACAAAATTTTTCGTTAAATTCTTCTTTTACGATTAAGAATATCCTATTTGTATCTTTTAGCACGTACTTAACAATACGTAACGTATTAGCCATTCGTTTATACGTACACAGTCGCAAATCGACGTTATTTTCCCACGAGCTCAATAATTTCTCCTATGGAAATCCTATCGTCAATCCTGTTGTCAATTCTTTTCGTGTATCGCTTAATTGCTACACCAACTTGGGAGTCGTTCAAAACAGCAAACATCGATCAACTGAAATTTCTTCTTTCAATCCGAGATCTCGCCAATCTCGAAATATTTTCATTCTCGAATAATTACTAGCCATGTAACGATTCGTGTTTAGTCCAATTTCAATTATGAAACTGCCTTATTGAACGAATGTTCGTGTATCACGTAGTATCTCGCGCAGCGGGTTGACAGAACGAATACGCGGCTCGAATGATCTCGTTGCAGCGTGAAGAGTGGCCATGGGTCTCACCGCGAACCAATTACGATGTATTCAACTGTGGAAGAGCTAAAATTCCGGTCGAGTGGTTCTTGAACCTCATCCGCAGATGCGGATAATCGTGTAATCCCGCGCGAACGTGCACGAGTGGCTGCCACGACCTCTCGGTTGTTCGGATTGACTCGGATTGAGCCACCTAAACGTCTCTGTGCCTCCTTCGCAGACGCGGTCTGCTTGTCAAGGACACAGTTGCGCGTGGTTACAAGGGGCAAATATGAGGGTATAAACGTTTGTGGTGTCTGGAGATGTGGCAAGCCTCGTGAAGATCGGTATTAGAGTAGTGTTAAGTTTGTTGGAAACCGTGGTTGCTTCTTGTATTGATTTTCGGCCTATGTCGTAAGATGCTGCTTAATCTTCCAAAAGTAGTGTTGGGCTTATGCCAAGTTTCTTTTAAAATATGATCGTCAGACACGATAATGAACTCTTTCGCTATAAACGGTTGTACACTACTGAACACACTTAACAAAGACACCAGTAAATTTGAATAATCGCCGAGGAATTGTTAAAATAATTAAGAACGACTATCTGATTTTAAACGTGCTGTTATAAAGAGCTGATACCTCGCTAATTATAATTAATGAAAATTCTTTTTTATCTATCTCGATAACTGTTTCAACTAATCTCGACAATTATATCATTAATTTCCCTGTTCCGTGTATATCGTTAATTGAATTCATGAACGTTATAAATGATTCCACGAACTAGATTTAAATTTTGACTTTTAAATTAAAGTTTCTTCTTACCCAGTTTCACTCCAAACTTTTCCAACGAGTTTTACAAACAGTCTCTCTTAACTTTTATCGTATATTTTGCATCATTATTTTACACGAGTACGACATTCTGATCGACCATTCGTTTGTCTGAAGATCTAAATCGACTAGTGCGTTTCTTATTGAACCAAAAAGTGCCTTAATTATGAAAGGATAGAAATGTAATACATATAAACTATGATATTTCGATTTGAACAATTACACAGCAAATAAATTTTGATAAATTGATACAATTTTAACATCACCGCGTCAGAATTTTAAACCGATTTCTGAACTTTTGATTCGTATCCTACGTGCAGCATATGTCTTAGTAGGGCGAACACGAAGAATAAGAAGAAGATCCTTTAAAGAAATTACTCAGAAGAGAAAGAAGAATTTCCAGGGTGACAAGACATTCTTTCCCAGTAGACTTGCCGGAAACCGAGACATTTAGCTGCTTCGTCTCGTATAATGCACCGCAGAGCCGGGAATAATCTTTTTCCATGTATCCGCGACTTCTAGCAAGCCTGTCAGCCTATCTGTCGCACGCCAGCCACTCAGACACGTTGCAACGTATGTAAATGACGCAAATGCGCCGTGCTCGCTGCTTCCCGTGATCGAGCCTCTATATTACCAGCTCTTCTCTAAGTAGATTTTCGGCCAGGAGTGTCGAGCTCAGGTGCGCCTATCGATTTCCGTAAGAGACTCGACGAGTATCGAGACGTTGACACACTGGAAATTTGTCTCATATCGATGTCGACTTTCTCCCTATATTATCGCACGTCGATTGACTCTTAAGCTCATTTTCCTGTTTATTTCCGTTTTAACGACCGTCTTGTTTTTAATTTGAAGGATTCGCTTCGATACTGTATGAAAATTGTAATGTATAGTATAGGCTAGATATAACGGGATCGTAAATTATCGTATCGTAACACGTTCAGATATTTATTTTTATTGTGGCAGTTTGAAACAGTCTGCTTATTGAATTCCCGGTGCTTTTATTATCTGTTCGATGATCAATACGTAGCACGTTTCAAAAAGACGCTTCTCTGATCTGCTGGATTATTAAAGCGTTGTTTCGAGCCTGGAAAGCTTGTTTTTACAGCCAATGGGGCTTTCGATTTTGAATATACGGCAAAACGTTCGTTGGTATGTAAACCGAGCTTAACGGAATAACGTAGCCAGATGAAACAGCCGTTTCAGAGTTTGTAAGAGCTTTCACGCTTGGCTAAATAGTTGCAGATCAATTTATACGCTAAATTTATTCATTATGTTATAAATATTTTAGAGGGAATGCGTTGAAATTTGCGATCGATTTGTAGAGAGATACGCAGTTGTATGGATTACGTGTGATCATATACGAAACTAAAAGTATTTACGAGACTCACGAGAGTGAAGTTAATTTACTATTCAAATTGTAGTTTTAAGTTATTTCAGCATACCAGTTTCCGTGTTACGCTACATGCTAGATATTTGAAACTCTATATTATATATTCCCTATATTCAACTCTATACTCTATATTCAATACTATATATTCAGAGTTTGAGTTTTTGGCTTTTCTTAAATCTGAAATGTAATTTATTTATTCTAACAGTTATTCGTATAAAACTTGGAACGAAATTTAAATAGTAACGTACAAAATGTACCTGGAAGAGATTTTCGAATATAAAAATGAAAGATTTTCTCTTTTCTGCAATATGGTTAAAGCTTATATTTTTGTTTTTAATTTTAGTATCAGAATATATGATGAGTACTACTTAATTCTTCGAAAAAATTAAACAATTAATCTAAAAATTATTGGTTAATTTATCTTTTATATGGCTCATATATCATATTTTTGTCCGAATTTCTATTAAAATTACAGGAAGACGTTTTGTTCTATCTATTACATTAGCAAAATCGAAAAGAGATTGCGCGTTTATTTATATATCCATAAATTACATGTATCCAATAGTCAAACAACATTTCGATACAGAATATAGTTCAATTACTCAAATCAAAAAGCCTTTTCATAGCCAGAATAAAAACGAATTGGTGGCAATTGCTACGAGATAACCGCTGTGTGCCATATCCCAATAAAATCACCGGAATAAACACATAAAAATCATCAATTAATCCACTTAAACCGCAAACAGAACTCGATTCCGACCGAATCGTTTCGGCGACAATTTCGCCAGATTTTTCATCAATTTTTCCAAATTCGCTGCCACGAAATAAAGTATCGGAAACCGAGAATAAATATTAAGCTGTGGGATTGACCAATGATTAAATCAACATTCAGGTTTAATTTTCACCATATTCTCTCGGAAAAGTTACAAATTTAGAAGGCGGACCGTTAAAATCAAAGTGAATTTCAGGATTTCCATTGCGATTTATTTACTTATATCGTTATCGTGTATTGCGTCTATGAATTCTAGAATCTTTGTTCCTATTAATTTATTTGTCGCATCACGCTTTTATATCTATGCATTTAGAATTTCCGACTTATTTGATATATCAACGTTGAAATAAACAACGAACCAAAAATTGAAACCTTTGGTGGATATAAAAATAATTGTTAACCGATTTCTAACCCAACCTGAATGAATTTAAAGTATTGGGTTGGCAAGTAAGTTATTGCGGATTTTGTCATTAAGTGGCATTGACAAAATCCGCAATAATTTAGTTGCCAACCCAATAAATTCCATGTGATTTATCGATATAAGAAAAAGAGAATATATTGATATATCGAATTAACCTACATCGATATATGAAATACTGGCTTAGAATTTTTATTACGAAAAATTTATTTATAGTATCATATTGTTATATCTGTGCATTAAAATTTTTTATTACTATTAATATTATTTATAATGTTACGGCATGACGGTTATCAGGTTATCGTTTGAGAGAATTCACTAATATACGAGGACGTATGTATAGCTTTAAGCCAGATTTGAATGGCGACCTATCATAAACGTTAATTTGATACTGAGCCATGGTTTAGTCCTATCAGTAGCGAACAGACGACAATAACGATGCTTTGTAATGTTTCCCATTGTAGCGGTCTATCCCGGGAGAAGACGAAATACAAGCTCTCGTCATCCGTTCCGTTGCCAACGAAGAATTTCGTTATTATTGTTTCCGCTTTAATTAGAGTTGGTTAACGTTTTGAGAATTGGAACAATGCGCGTCGTTGCCCTTCCTGCTTAATACGGGACAGGGAATGAGCTCATTTCGTGCTCTGCAAATGAATTCTGCGTCCATTTCTGTTTCGAGTCGAGATTCGTTTGTGACAGATTGAAGGAAATAGGATATTTCGGTACGAATCTGCAATTTTACGATGGACTGGTAGATCGACTATGAATTTCTTATAAATTGTTGGGAACTGGATCATGGATATATTGTATTATTTGTCGCGTCACTTGTACGAGTTTAACCCTAGAACTACCGATAGTTAACACGAAGCTATTTCTACCAAAACCGGTGAAAATGACTGGTCTTTAAAAAATACTTAATAATAGAATATTTTTATATTTATTGATTTATTAGTTTCTTACAGAAGCAATTCAATGTTATGTAGTACATTTTTGGTATTATTGATCCATCTAGGATCATGATCCTTAAACGAGAATTGACACATTTATAAAATTGTAGAACCAGTCATTTTGGCTGGTGTGGTATTTTTAGTGTTAACATCTAGCGATCCAGCGATCGATCCGGAATTTTCCTGATAGCTGATATCATCATATCGAATGATACGCAGTAAAAATTTGAAAAACGTGTGGGAAGTTGTATAAAACGTGGAAACTGGTTAATTGGGGATCGATAAACAGATAGCAGAACCCTTTTACACTTTGACAAGTATCAGTCATTTTAACTGGTATATTAGTATAAGTAGCCTCGATACAAAATTATTTTGAGTTTGATTACATAAAAAACAAAATAAAATTCATTATATTATTCTTTTAATTATCGTTGCGAAAGTCATTACATCATTGCGGAAAGAAAATATAACATGAAGTAGGAATTCTAAAATAAAATTGTAAAACCATTCAATTTGACTGATGTGGTAGTTCTAGTGTTAACATCTATTTGACTGAATTTTGTGGAAGTATACTTTGGCAAGTTTTTTTTTTTTTAGAAAATATGGACATTTTAGAAATCACAATGCAAATTATACATACGTAAGTATGTTCTATTTTATACATACACGAGTTGAGAATTTTTCCTCGAAATTTGTCGCGATTAACGATTAATCACAGATAACATGAGAATCAGAATAATTTCTTCTTTAAGCTGAAAACAAGTTTATATTCATGCCGGGTTAATCTGTGGTGAAGGATTGCTGGAATTCAGCTGCACCAGTAACTTTACCGCAATTATTTCCAAGAGTATCATTTGTCATCACGCTACTTTCAGTGTCCGTATTCGTACAAGATCCGAGTTGTTGGTCTAATGACTAGCAAGCGCTACGTCATCTTTTCCCACTAAATAGTCTAATATATCCACGAAAATTGCACTTTCAGCACTTAACGCGAATTGCAGTAGTTGCTAGTTCGTGTCAGAGATTCGTCAAGTGCCTTTTATCTTCTTTTGTACTTTGTGCTACGTGTTGTCGCAAGAAACTGTTGGTAAAACATGTTTACAGTTCGTAAAGTGCAACCTGTTTCCTCTTTCTTGTTCATAATTTCTAAAATGTGTCGTAATATTTACTGCCACGTCTGGGTTCCGGAATGTTTACGGTTGATCTAATTTTCCCCACGATTTTTATCCGAAAGATCGTGTTAACCTTTTATTCTGAAAAATATTGCGGGTAGATTCTGAAACGTTCATGGTTGATCTAATTTTCTGAACGATGTTTAATCGAAAGATTATTGCAATCTTTTATTCGGTAAATTATCGTCAACAGATTCCACAATATCAACAGATCCGCTGAAAACAATTTTATTACGAAATTACTTACACTGCTTAGACTATAATTATAAATATAATAAACTATCATAACGTGATATAAATGCGTGTACGCGTAGTGTAATGTAAAATATAATAAAATGCAGCATACCAAATATCATCAGAATATAAATCACTCTACTGTATAAACATATCTGCATTCAGCAAACCCCATTTTTATTCTAAATTTCGTCCGAAAATTCTCACAATTTCTTTCTAAATCTTCCTCTTATTTTCGTACCATAGAATAATCTTTTTTAGAATTGTACCACGTGTACTGCCACACCCTGTATGCTTTTCTTTATATTCTACCGCATATTCCATACTGCACTTCACCATTGTAATACAGCGTGGTATTCTTCCCTTCACGCATGCAACACAGTCGCTGCGGAACTCGATCGCGCATTATTCATCGACGCGTTTTTCAATCCCATGGTACACACCGAAGAATACTCGACAACGCGTCCGCGACGTCGAGAGCCTCGTTCGAGATAAATCGTAGACGCTTTCGTTGGAAGCCAGATAAGCCTTGTACGTCGGCTGTGATACGTGACATCGTCTTGCACGATTGATTCTTTTTTTCTGCGGTCGTGAAGGGCTCGCGTGGGTGCCTCCTCTGCGAAAATGGATTTAATATTTCCATTCGCGGCGCGGATCGATATAAATGCAAATTAGGGCTAGCGGGGGTGGTACGATTCCCGCGCGAGAATAGGCAGACGAGTACTACAGGGTTGGAGGAAGAAGAAACGTGGTCGATGAGCCGAGACCGATTTTCAATCGGCTGCGTTGCGCCAACAACGGGATTATGATCGAACGTGGATCCGACTCTCAGCGAGTGGATTAATGGATTTCCAGGCAACCGGATGCGGATAGAAGAAAAGTGGCGAATTCCTTCCACGAATAGACTCAGTCTTTTCCATTCGCGTTAAGGTTTCGTTCGCTCTTTCACAGCGTGATAATTAGACTACTACTGGATTTCTTTTGCACTTATGGGAAATTTGAAGGTGCACAAGTGTATATAAATAATATGTACATAAATAAACTCCGAATTTAGTATTCATCATATTATTTAGTAAATGAAACGATCGTCTAAATTCCACTACTTAATTAAATTTATAAAAATATGAATTTATACAAATATCCACAGTCTAGTTCATGTCTCTTAATTCCAAATACCTTCTACGTTAGAAATAACATTGATTTTTCATTTTAGTATGTATAATATTGTTCGTGCGTTAGTCCTCGTTTTTATGCTGATTGCGTGGTGATATATTGGCTTGGCAACTATGATAAGTGATTGCGGACTTTGTCAATACCACCTAATGACAAAATCCACAACCACTTAGTTGCCAATCCAATATTTGATGTATTGGAGTTACGCGTGAGAATGCCCATGAGAAATGCTACGATACGCAGAAGCTTTTTGTAGCTACATCATATAGTGCAAAAATAAAATCATACGAATCGTCAAATATAAATCATAACTTTCAAGCATCTTCTCTCGTCTGGAACTCAAGACGAACAGATCCTTCTTTTTTCCTGTCAAATTCGAGTCTGACTGAATCTAACGATCTAAATGAACCAGTACGAAAGCAGACTCGTTGGAGAAATCGGAAAAGTCGGAGAAAGTATAAGGCAGAGAGTAAATTGGTCGGTCTGCCGTGACTCCCGCGGCGAAGTTATTGCTAGATGGTAATTAAATCGCGAGTGTACGTAGTCGCGTTCGCGAAACGTCGAATTAAATTAATCGTGTCGATGCCACAGCCTCCGTTCTTCGATAAATTCACCCGCAGCGCTTGCTGGCCAATCGAATTAATCCTGTCGCGTGCACACAGACTTTGGCTCGAAAACGCGCGGCGGTCTCGAACTTGCACAACCAGTTACACTGCTTCGTCTCGTTTGCATTATTAATCGTCGTTCATTGTCGTGGATACATCGTGTTGCGCCGAGTATTTTCGATTATCAACTCTTATACAATAGCATCTCGATTGCCCGAACTGATTACTATGATACCGCGGATATTTATGCAAATTTATACTTTTGTGAATTCATAACTTAAAAAATTTGTTTTACTTACTAAATAATATAAATAATACTACACTTTGAATGTTCCATATACCTTTGCGAACTATATACATTACGTGTATTTTTGGAAAAAAAATCCGCAGTCCACAGATTGCTCACAGAAGAACCGGATAATCGAGTCTTTCAAATAATCGAACTACTAATACCGCGACTATGTTTCACACGCAGGATAACTTAGATCACTTATTGCATATGTATTAGGTTGTCCGAAAAATTTCTTTCGTTTTATAAGAAAATAATAGACGCACAATGTTTTTTGTTTTATATCAGTTTATCGAATTATGCACGAACGTAATAAGAGAAATAGAACGAAATGGATCATAGCTAATTCAATAAAATAATATAAAACAGAAATTGTTGTTTATCTATTATCACCTTATGAAACGAAAGAAACTTTTCGGACAACTTAATATGTCCCAATCATTTCTTTCCTGGATTTTTGACTCGAATGATTTTTTTTGAAGCGACAAATTCTGCAGAATTACTGTTCTTTCGCGCTTCGTACCATCTACCAGCTGTTTCTATTGTTACGAATGCTTCTGATTTACAGCTCATCGATGTTCTCGCTACAGTTAAATTTCTCTCTAATTCTGTCGATAATTTTCCAGTCACTTACATATGTAACGATGAATTGAGAACGATAACGTGATTGGGAAATATACAAAGAGTATATATGACATAGTTAAGATCGTTTGTTTCCTTTTACTTCCCGATGTCGTTTGGATAATTGAACGTTCAAACAAATAGATGTTCGACAAATCGCTGTATCATGAGAACGTTACGTAGAAACGTATCGAAGAATACAGATGCATGGAACATTTCCTTTATCAACTACGCTTATCATCAAGAACCAAAGTTCAATAAAACCGTCGCTGACAGTGCCATTCGTTCGATAATATGACAGATCTTCTCCAATGCCAGCTTCCTCGCTAACAGTGTCAAACTTGGTACAACTATTACAGTCATCGAAGAAGCTTCAGAAGAAAAAGTTTAAGAGTAAGAAAAGATTATCAAGTCCGTTTCCGTTTACTGGAAAAAGTTGACAGAATTTATCGAATTGCAAAGTCGGAAGTTTTGGTCGCGAATGGTGAAATTGGAGATGAACCGATAGACAACTTACTACAGTCAGCTACTCCCTTTATCCCAACAGGACAGCCCAGTATATCGTGTATCTTATTCCTGTGTATCCGTCGGTACTCCCCGTGGAGTTCCATCGACGTTTTCAACGTTCTTTTTCTTCGTTCTCGTCCTTCGCGCTTCGTCCTTGCCCGTCGACCGCACGCTGCTTCGTGACACCTAATTTTCGCGTGTATTCCGACGCTACGTTGTGTGAATATTCTCCGTGTAAAGAGGAATTCAACCAGGCCGGGAATTAGTGTGAAAAAATTGTTGCGAAGATTCGATGGTTTTCGGTTTTATTAAACACGGTTGTATAGTTATACACTTAGGTTTTATTAAATGGGATGCAACTACTTAGCGTTCGAGAGGAAACTTCGGCGAATTTAGTTGCGCCGCCAACTATTCGAACAGGGAAATTAGACTACTTCTTGCTTGAGATTAGAATCGGGATCAGTAGAGCGTGTTGTTTAAGTTCGAAGAATCTCATCGAATGTCGAGTTATTTGCAATTCTCCTTTCTAGATAAGAAACTACGATTAAAAGCTTAGTTTAATAAAGTAATGTTATTTTTTTTGGAATTATCATAAACCTGTATCTTGACTTTTAGCTCAAAAGTTATAGAATTCTCAATATTGAGATTCTAATATACTACAATAAATCTTTAATAGGCAAATTCAGAAATTCTAAATAAGAGAATACGCTAAAACACTTGCTTTAACTGTTAATAACAATTTCCAATTGGTAGAATACTTCTCAGATACTCGTAGATGCTTTTCTAATCTTTGATCAAAAATTAAGACATTTTACGTAATAGAAGAATATTATTAAATTTGAAATTAGATTTTCAATAGAAAAAATGATAAATAAATCGTGATTTTAATTCTTAAACCAAAAGTGTCGAAGTCGCAAATAATAGGATAACTTAACGATTTTATTATGAATTAAACTAAACTTTTAATCTTGATCTCCTATTTGAAAATGCAGGTACTGAAATTGTAAATATTGTCATATTCGATGGGATTTTTTGAACTTAAATGATACGCCTGACTGATCCTGATTCTAATCTCAAGCAAGAAGTAGTCTAATTTCCCTGTTCGGATAGTTGGCGGCGCATCCAGGTTCCCCGAAGTTTGATGTTCTTAACTCTATAATCCAGGTCTGTCTGAATCCTGACGTTTCCGTTGGTTGTCTAGAGAAGTAGGAAGAAGCTCCAAGTCCGCTCTAAGACCTAATTAGAATTTCCGATGTTTCTCGTCCTGAAATGTCACAGGCTAAAACTCTATACAAAATCCTTGATCCAAGGGTTTACATGCCGGTATCATGTTCCCTAATCCTCGTTGTCTTTAGTTAACAACAAACCATTTCCCAGTACCATTTAGTTTATTCACGTTGAAACGCTATCCTCAAAAATTGATTGATTTTATCATTTCTATTTCACAATTTCCAACGAACAAGAATTATAATCTCAATAAAAACAAGAACTAAATAAACTCGACCAAATTAAAACAATAAAATCAACCAAAAGGTAAAAAGCAATCATTTTCACGTCGTCCTAATGAATTCCTCCCCGAACACGTTAGCAAACCATATAAATATCATTACTAACACTTTCATCTCGAAAACACGAGACCAAAATCAGCCATAGACCCTCCATCTCGTTTACCCTCATTCACCCCAATACCCCACATCGAAACCTCCTTCTAATCGATACGACTGAACGCATCATATTTCCCACATAACCGCTTCTATCCTTCATCCAAAATCCAAGGTCAATCATTTAAAACCCTTGTTAGCAAACCAGCATCGTTTCACGCTCACGTTGAACACGTGTCCCCGGAACTCGTATATTTTTGTAGATGCATGCAGCGCGAAGAACCATCCAGCCAAACTAGAGAGTGAGCGAGCGAGAGAGAGAGAGAGAGACAGAGAGAGAGAGAGAAAGAGAGGCGAATAGAACGAGAGGGGTTCATCGTGGAAATGAATGAGCGTATAAATCAGCGTTAACGATCGTTCTGCAAACAACTCGGGAGGCCGACCGGTCCCGAAATTAAATAAGTCCACACCGATCGCTATCGTATCCTCATCTTTTTTCTCTCTATTTCACCTTTCCCTTTCTCTTTTTCCCCTCTTTGCCTCGCTAGCTTTAATACAGGCATATAAACATAGAGACGAGGCAAAGGCATCGATCTACCAAGGAATGCATTATTCTTGGGTTCTCGGAGGTTGCCTCGTTCCCGCCGATTCGTTCTGCTTTGCATATAACAGCAATAAACTGGAGATTTATGCATTTGATACGATAACCGCTGAGATTCCGATCGGTCCGGTCAGCTACTGCTTCTTCTCGCTTGGACAACGAGAGGAAGAGCGTCGCGTGTTGGCCACGGTTGAACGATCTGCAAGCAGAATTTCTGTGATTAGGCCCGGAGTGTCGGGAACTGCAGACTCGAGGGAATATTCGTTTCCGGACGACAGAGCGTACAGTTGTGATTTGAGCTGTTATACATCTCTGACGTTCGATCGTTGGAGCTTGAACTTTCCACTCTGTTTTTAACTACGCTCCGCTCTTTCGCTCATTTTCTCAGGCTCAACCCCATTTTTGCCATATTGAAGAATATCTCCAGTTTGAACAAAAAGTCTCGTCTCAACTTTATGTCAAAAACTTTGTTAAAGCAGCGGGAATTCTTTTTGTCCGCTGAAATGAGCGCAGGATTGAAATATAAAAATTCAAGGATCGAAGTAGAAGTAAGGATGGATAGAGATAACGATGTTGGAACATCATTTGTTCGTAATTATAGTGCGTTTAGGAATCTTAAATCTACCGTTCGAATATTATAAATCAGTAACACGCTGTTAGGAATTGTAATTAAAGACTCGCGAATGTAAAATTTACTCCAAAAAAGTTGATTCTAGATTTTGTATTATAACTCTTAGTTTTGAATCTTCTAAAAGTTATTTTTTTTATATAATATTTTCAAATGGAAATTTTAGTACATTTGAATCTTTTCTTTTCTTCTTCATTTCTCACTACTGTAGACTAAACGTATATTTGTATTTCGTCGAGAGATTCTTATCAGAGGGATAGTTTGCTGTTTCTAACCAACAATATCGACGTATTATAGCTCCGTTGGTTACCGGAATGGCTAAACACGAGCTGTACTGTTGTCGTTTACTTAAGCTCTGCTTGGAAACACGTACCGACTTTGTTCCTTATAGTGGTAAATTTATCTTTGATAATTGCACTGCGAGCTCGATCAATCATACGTAAATCGAAAGTATTTTAAACATGTATATTGTATATTTAGTATATTTGAATATATTGGGTTGGCAACTAAGTGATTGCGGATTTTGTTATTACGTGGCAACGACAAAATCCGCAATCATTTAGTTTCCAAACCAATAGTTGTGTAATATATTTCAATCTATCGCGAGTTCCAAGGCAAAATATATAAAATTCGCGTGAAAATTAACGCGTCAAATAGCAAGAAAAGTTAGATACGTTAGAAAGATATTTCTGCACCGGTTAAGTACTTTCGAGAATCGAGATTGACAAAGCTTTCGCAGAGGGAATCGCACGTGGGCTGTGTCCATTAGCGCGCGCAGGAAAGGAATTCCCATTTCCGGCGTACTTTTAAGCGGTTCGATACTCTTTTAGCAACGCGGCTTCCACGGAACAAAATTAGACACGGGAGAACGTCTTCTCCGACTGCATTCATGTCTCGCGACTTCTGCTAAGTGTACACGTACACATTAGTGCGTTTACATGAGTACATTAGAGTGTCGGATGAATTCATTATGCAGCGTGTGACTATATAATGGGAGGCGTTTGCTGATGAATTTATAGATATACGATATACATGTATGATTAACCCTGTGGATTTACTTAATTAATATCGACGCAGTTAATTATTCATGTTATTTAATTTTCATTTCTATATCGAAATTAGAAAAAGGCTAATGAAGTAATAATAATGTACCTATTAATTAAGATGTAAAAACAGTTATAATATCAACTTTATTTGTTGAAACGACTCATACAATTTACCTACGGGCCCACGTGATAATTTGGAATAATGTAAATTAGTAGTAGAGTTGGACGTTCTGATTATAACTTTCATCTTGATAATCGTACTATGCTTCATTCGTAGTAACTGACGTTTAAATATTACTGTAAAGGTAGAGATTGTATACGCAAGGTAAATTTTTATGAATATTTCATCTGATAAACCTTAATTCTTATTTTTTCAATCTACAACAAGATTGATGTATTTTATGAAAGTATAGGTATGCTATATTTTTAGTATGTTTTTAGCATATTGTAAAATTATATACGAGTAGAGTTGAAAATATTATAATATATTATTGTCATTAATAACTATTAAGGACACAATTAACGACAATTCAATATTACGGTATAATACTTTAACAATAAAACAGATAAAAAAAGTTACAATTTAAAAACTACATTTACATACCTACATATCTAAAAATTAAAATCTACATATCTTAAACGTGTCTCGATAAAATACAAATTTCCTGACACTAATTTGACGCCAGTTGTTATAAAGCAGCAAGCAATCCATAAAAAGACGATTTCAATAAAAAAAAAAGAGTTAGCATTATTCTGGCCTTAAGGAAAGTGGATCTTCGGGGATAAAACTCGCTTCGATTCTACGGAATTCCGTAGAACGGTGAGATTCGAAGCGATTAACTTTTCAGATGACACGGCGTTTCGATCCGATCAGAAGTGGATTCGACACTTCAACACACTTCGGAATTTCGTAACTTTTTATTTCGCGTCGGATCAGCTTGCTTTCTACTCGAACGCACCCCCAGACTTCACCCCACTTTTCCCCTCTTTTTACCAACGAGTGTGGAAGGCGTGCCGAATCGCAGGAAATTTGAAACTGAGAGCGAAGCATCCGCGATAAAAGTCGAAAGCTCGCCGAAACGTTCTCTTCAACGATCGAATTGCAATGTATGTCCGCACGGTGCACAGGTCTCCGAGGAAATTGCGTTTCCACGGTAAACCGCGGTATTTTCAACTTTGATTAGAAGATGTGTTCTATGACGGAAATTGATTAGTCTCGTATAACCGAAATTTTATTCATTTCGCAAAAGAGAAAATTATTTGATATTTCAGGACTTTATTTGAAAAACGAGGTCTAATAATAGAAATAATAATTTCTTTATTATACAAATAAATAATACCAACTTTATTACACAGATAAAGGTATATTTATGCTGTTCTATTATAGAAGCAACCAGCAAGTGTAAACAAGTACAAAAATTTCTGTACAAGCTTTTTTTTTAAATTTCACTATAGTACTCTCATATTTAATCTTTCTATACCTAACTTCGATACAATTATGACCAGTGACGTAACAAGATTTAGATAATTTTTAATACAATAAGTGCAATCCTTATAATTCTTGTAAAATTACGAATAATGTAGGTAGCTCAACAAATCTGAATAAATCGTGTAATGCAATTTTGATAACGTAAAAAAGATAACAACTGGTAGTTTAAAAACATTAAAAAGATAAAAAAAGATAGAAAGATATCAATCTAGTACGTTGACAGTGCATCGTTTGTTCAGAGTTCATCCATCGACGCTGTAGCTCGTTTCGCATGCCGGCGCAATTCGCAAATATTTGCGCGACGAAGGAGCGATTGCAAAAACGCGGAGTTCCGGCAGAGGCAGAACCGGCTCCGACCGTACAATACGTGTGCTCATAACAGGATATTGGATGTTTCGTGTAAATGAACCATTTGTGCCGCGCGTTGTTCCACTGTATTTCAATTTAACTAAAGTTTTTAATCGTTTGATAGAAATTTCTACTGAATTATTTAACAAAAGATGTTGGAGAGCTTGGTGATAATGTGACTTCAAAGAATTGGAAATCGATTCGAGTAACGTCGTTCGATGTTTAATTAAAATAAACGTGAAAAGAGAAAAATATACGCGAACAGAGATCAGTGAAGTTTCATTAGTTTAATTAACTCTGATTTATTTGTCCACATTAGCAATTATTAGTTTTCTATATCGATGATAGAGCAACGTATAAAACGAAGAGAATATGGGTTTTTAATTTGTAGAGTTGAACCAGAAATGAAATATTTATAGATTACAAATATATTTGTTTTTTTTTATACTGCACAAATAATTGAAAAATATTTATGATCAAGATGTATATAATTTATAGTCTCAGTAATAGATTTTATTTCTAAAGACAGCTTTAAAATTCTTAAAAATTGTTTAAGAAACTCAACTTTCGCAATCTATATTTGTTAAATAATTTTAAAACCAAGGATATGATAACTAGGACGCTCCTTATTTTGACGTGGGCTGTGATAAATTCGAATATTACTGAAACTTCTGATATGGAGATACAAAGATAACCAACTTTGGAACGATGTACATAACTATATGAAAGTTCATTAATTATTATGATACAGTGAGTTATTAAACTACCAGCGGTTAACCAGTGTTTCAACATAAGTTGCAACATAATTTACATAACGTAAATTGCTAAATATTAATGCAAACTATATAGCAGTGAAACACGTTTTAGAATAAAAATTATTTTCTCAAACTACAAGAAGCATTTTCCTGGAAACCTTTTAATAACATTCCTCCACTGAAGTTTTATTTTACTATTTCTTTATAAACCAAAAGATTTCGGCAGAATCTTGTAGGAGTCGCGTAACATGGTAAAACAAATTTATTTCAAACATCGCAACGCTGCTCCAGCTATTTTCAATAACGCTCTCGTTGAGAATTACAAAGAAAACTTCGACGCAGGGCGAATTTCCGTGGAAAAAAAGATGTTACAATCCTGTCGAAATTACAGGATGGAAGTTTCACGGAAAATATTCCTACGGGAGTTTTTCGCGTCCAATAAAAAGGGCGGATGAAAGTGGCTGCAAGTTTCTCGCTAAAGAAATTTCAAACACTTTTGCGTTTTGCCCCTGGCGAAGAATTCAACCGTACCTCCGTTGTTTTCGCGTTCTATGTATACTACCAGCATTACACTTGCGGCAGTTTCATTACTCTTTTGGTAGAAGCGTCGTCCGCCCAATTTCGACGGGCAGACTGCGAGCTTTATTACGTTCTCGCGTTATATCGCTGGGCCGGACACTCGAACACTGGCTAGGAATTGCGCTTAATACATGATGTCAGAGCCTGGAATGAAGTTTCTTCGTTTAGGTCTTTGCCTGTTCCCACGAGGATTAAATTAGATTGGATTATCAGCTTTTCTAGCCAAGTTATTGGACATTACAGGATATTAGAAGTTAGTTGATAACTGTTTTAATTTTTATGCAATTTCATATTTTTATCAACATAATCAAGAAAATGGAAAGTAACAATTTACCTGGAACATTAAAAATTGTAACAACTTCATATGTACAATTATATTTTTTTTTATATTTTATATTTTCTTTTTTACATTTTATATATCTTTTTATATTTATATTTTCGCAGGTTATCTGCATTACGTAGATTTTCACATTTTTCAATTTCTCATAAATGCATAAAGATCTACAGTTTACATCGAATACGATAGTAAAGTGTTATTCTTGTAGAATAATCTTTAATCTTTTGATGCATCGTATCCTCTTAGTTTTAGTCGTATCACTTAGTTTTGTTGGATTTTTTGACATTTTTGTATCAATTCTTTTTTTCTTCTTGTCTTTATGTTTGCATGTATAAATTCAAAGAACATATATATATTAGAGGTCAGTCGGTGGTCGTTTGAATTTAAGAAAAGAATCGACACTTTCACTGTGGGTTAAAATAGTGGTTTGTTGCAATTATTGAGTTGGCAACTAAGTGATTGCGGATTTTGCCATTAGGTGACAAAATCCGCAATCATTCAGTTGCCAACCCAATAATATGTTTCAAAATTTACTAATAAGTTGTTTCATATTGATTTTACATATAATTATTTATATCGTTAATATATGCTCGCCATATGCTAGATTTTAAATTAGAAAACACGATTCTGACGATTATAAATCTTAACAACTTAGAAATACGGATTCCACAGTGAAAAAGTCGAAAGCAAAAAGAAAAAATAGAAAATTACATAGCGATATTAATAAATCCGAACCACTTAAGTACACGTCACTAAACGTTTTTCTTATTTCAGGTAATTATACGTCTTTACACAAAGATTTGCTTAAACTACGGCGCCACGACGTTCGCTCGGCCTGACCGGATTCATAAAGGCTTTACGAGGTGCGTAATTAAAGCTGATTATCTTAACGGCCATTGTAACAGTAGATATCGTTCCCGTCTTCAGCCTATAAATACTTGCGATAGGCTTTTAATTGGAATTCATGGGCTCGAGTGCATAGTATTCCCATCCGATAATCTTCGTTGTATCGCGCGATATCTGGCCCAGACGAATATAGCCAAGCTCTGTTTGGTAGCGTACGTGATAAACGTATTTCTCGAGGAGGTTGTTGCACAATTACGATATATCTTCAGGGTAAAGGTAATTAACAGTTGAAACAGGTTTTATTTCTTTCGCTGATTCCTTCGTCCCAGCGAAATTTGAAGAGTCGATGATACTCGTAAGTTTGAATGGCTCTGACCATTTGTGGCTAATCCATAGTAGTGTGTCGAGTATTTTTGCATTATTTTTATGCAGTTAAAAAGTGATAGGAAACAGGTTTTTCAGATACAAGAGGTTTGCTTTAGTTAGAATAAGATTCGGAATAAGTTTAACACGTTCCATGCAAAGCAGATAATCGACAAACTATCAATTTATGGAATCTATTTTCTCTTACGATAGCTCTCTTCGGTTTTCAATCTTTTTATCGGCAAAGAAACAAGATAAATAAAAGTTTTCACGTTATCAATGTCACTGTAGCTGCGTCGGGATAAAGAATTAGTCACACGAAAGGTTCAAATGTTTTCTCGTCGCAAGATATTGACTTCAACTTTAGATAATCGATATTGGTGTTACATATCTTTCGATGAAACTCTCTATCTTCTAAAGATAAGCAATTCATCTTATATGAGTGTGTAACCGTAGGAAGTTCCAATTGCTGGAAAACTTTTCCTTCTATAAAAAAAGTGTCTCGAACGAGAGTTATTGGTACTCTCAGATCTTTCACAAGATTATTTGACACGCAATAAAAAATTCCCCTAAATTAAAAGAATCTGAAAATGAACTCTTCGAATATCATCAAACGCAAGGCAACTTCATTAACTTGATTTTCCTTTAGGCATCCAATCTCTGACCCAGTCAAACCTCCCTCTAATCCACGCCTACCGCATGATCAAAGTACGTATTTCCTTGCCCGAGTCATATCACATCCCTTGTCGCGTACAATGAATAATTACTCTCGTATAAGTCCTGCATATCGTTGTTCTTGTTTCACAATAATCGCATCAATTATTCAAACGACCTGTCACCACACAAATACATACCCTTAGCTGCTCTAAAGAGAAGTTTAGAGGTTGCTACGCGTTGTATAAGAATTTAATCAGAGATTCAGAGTCAGAAAAGCCCAGGCGGTGAAAATCATGGTCGAAACGAAGAAACCTGATCTCGACTGACATTTGCAAATGACGTTAGCTCGTATTAACACGGCGGCTGTGTCCGCGCCGTGAGACAAAACGTTTCACGCTACCTTCTGACGATGGAGTCGTCGTCGTAAATTAGTTCCAAGTTAATCGGTGACGGCGTAGGGTTGCGAGCGCCAGTCTCTTCTGGAAAGATGGCCGCGTGAAAAGAGATAATTTGCATTTTAATTGCGCCAGTCTGCTCCACTCTGCTCCCCTCCCCCCCACCTCTCGAACGGTGTGCACCCTCGTCGACGTTGACACTGCACCCTTGCAACCTGCCCGCGCCTTTTCTCGCGAGCGTTTCCACGCCAAAAGCTTTGTTTCAGCCGGCATTGTGCCATGAACCTTCGCCTTTTCGGCTCCCAACTCTATCAGACGATGGTAAGCTCATCGTCGATCGTTGCCAGCTTTGGTTATCTTTGTCGCCGCGATTTTGTCTTCGTACTTTGCCACTTTTCACCTTTTGTGTTGGTAATGCGATCAGAGTGGATGCTTTTGAAATTTGTTTTATTTGCCGATAAAATTTTCGATTTAGGATATCCGATTTTGTGATACTAGTAAACTGCAATTTTTGTGCATTTACGGATAATTTACAAATGCAAAAATGTACAACACGCGTGTAACATACAGAGATGTAAAAAATATTCAGTTTTTGTAGGCTTTAACGAGCGAAATACATATTTGCGTAGTTTTCATTGCCTCAGGTATGTTAATAAAAATTTCAGGTTTCTGATTTTGTAACATGGCAAGTCAGACCTTTCAATGCAGTTTTGGCGATATAGTTGGAAATTGAACTTTCTGAAATTCGATTTGTTCCGTGATGAGGTTTGTAATTTGAGGTTTTTGTTTCTGTGGCAGGAAAAGCTATATTTGGCAAAAATGATGATTACGTAATTGGAGGGAGGCATTTGAGATTCATTCCGTTTGATAATAAGCTTTTCAATTTCAGTTTCGATTTCGTGGTATGCGAAGTTGTGGAGATTTAGTGAGATTTCTTTCTGTTCATTATCTACCTGCTTAATTATTTTTCTATCGCTACAATTATGAACTACTGTGATTTAAAAATACACAATTTTTATTTCACGTTTAGCAAAAATGATTGAATTTCTACAATAAAAGCCAATTACAAGTAAATTATATTCTAAAGGACTCGGGGATACCTTTCACCGAAATAAATTGAATTGTTCAATATTTCAAAGCCAGCAATCCTGGAATCATAAATTAAGGCTACGGAACTTCCATAAATACAAATTCGCGCATAAATATAATTTCGTTTGAAAATCCTGCTTATTGAAAAAAATCAAAGAGCATTTCGCGGAAAGAAATTATCTCCGGCCGCGGTTCAAGTTTCCTCTTTCCATTTCATGGCTTCCTCCCTCTTGATGCTCTTAAACTTTCCTTCCCGCGGAATGGCAAAGGAGAGAAAAGAGAGGAGAAGCGGCGCGTTTAATTGTAAGTACATTCAATTTACCTGGCCGATTCCTTTCTTTCGATTTCTTTCAATTTCTGCTTCACTCTCCGCGTCTTTTAAGCAACGGCGAAAGGAGTTGCTGGAGGATGGAATAACGGGAACAGAGAACGCTGGAAAAGTTTACGCGGAAGATGCTCGCCAACTTTGCCTTTAACTTGCGCGCTCACTCGCTAAACCCCCTCGCACCCAGACCCATTAATAAATCGGGCTCTTCGAGTAAGTTGCGTAGAATAATCAATAATTCGATGAATTACCGAGAAGGATGAATGACTCGGCGAAAATACAAGGGTCTGCCCCGTTGTTATTCCTCAGCCGGTGTACCATGGTGGTTTGTTAAGAGCCATGGGGAAAAAATTGCTGGTAGTATCAAGTCGAGCTTTGGGGATCGGAAAATAATTGCACGCAAATTGCAGGATGTTTTTAGTATATTAATATCTCGAGTACAAAAGCGGAGATTCGAAGTGGAATCAGTTTTCAGTCGATATGAATAGTTATTATTTATTTCTTTTTTTTTTATTAATGGACTAAGGGAATCATTCAGTTAGAGTAAGCATAAATAGAAAGGATGATTTTAATCCTCAACAGTGTCTGCTTTTCAATTTGTAAATAATTTCTCGGAATGAAAAATCTCTTATTGAAGGATATGGAAAATATTGAACAGCTGTTGGATGAGCATGTCGAAATTAATTTTATTGAAAAGTACAATCTTTCTGGGATATTTGTATGAAATTTCACATTAGAGATTGTTAGAGTAACGAAGTTATCGCATTTTACTCTCAACTCTAGCCAATTACACGTATACGAAGTTTAGTTGGAATCGTTGATTGGATTTTTCTAGGCACAGTATTAGAAATATTAGAAAATATGGTCCAGCTAATTTGGCTGAGATTTTACATAGCTGTTGTACATCGAATGATTTTTTACATCTTTTCGTAGGATATTTTAAGAAATTATTACCTTTTATGTATAAAGAGAATATATTTGTAAAAGAAATTTTCAAAAATTGCAATTACTCTATATTATAATAATATTGTTAAATTTCCTACGATTTTATTTATCTATTGAAAAAAAAAATTGGTGTTTCTTCGGCTTCTGTTAAACAACAGCACTTCGAAACCCCACATCGAAAAAGGCATTTTATCTTATTACTTTTTAATAAACTTTATACGATTGTCAAACATAAATATTCCTTCTAAACGATCTAAACTTTACTTTAAAATTATATTTACATCTCTTAGAGATTATATTATAAATAAAAACCAATCTGTCTGACTTACATACATCAATTTGATATCACGCAAGATTTGAAACATCAAACAGACTTCGTTTCACTTTACAACAATTTATACTTTCGAACTTTTTTAATGAATATCGCCCCTTAAGCTTAAATTAAATGCGCAGACGTATTATTTCTTAACGTAGTAACTGACGTCGAAGCTTAAGCTTGTAAAAAGCTTTCTATGAATCGCGTTGTATGAATCATTTTTCTCCCAGTCGTATTTTTCTACCGTTAGGAAATTTCTTCAGTTTTTTCTTTCTCAAATTTTCTTAAATCCTACTAGTAAGCTCTTTATCCGATTAAAATAAAAATGAGATTAAAATATAAAGAAAATAAAAGAAGATCGCAGCAGGGTTAAATTCAAACTGGTTAGTCGAACGAATAGAAAATCGAACTTTTATTCCATCCTTTCATTCCATTATTCTTAGAATCGGTATTAAGAGTAATCGATATAAAATTGGATAATACCAGGACTTTTTACTGGCACAGTTCACGGAACTTTTATCGAGGCGATCATTGACGTGGTCTGGCTTTTCCGCGTCTGGTTCCTCGTTAAATATTAATCCCCTGATTCGATCCACTTGCGCCTTAAGCATCGTGAGAGGGCAGAGACTGTGCTTCCGTATTCCTGACAAGAACACCACGGTTGCAACTGTCACCTGAACGGTAACGGGTTTTATGGTGTCCTGGTTCTGCCGGCGCTAGTTTTACGACCTCCCCCATTGGCTACAGCGGTTGCCCTATAGTATAGTTACGCTGAAGTGAAGGTCGATACGACTCCTCCTGGAGCATGCTAGCTCTCTGTTCGATATTTTCCTTGGCTACCCAAGAATTCACCCAACTTAAGAGTAGAGAATTATTATTACATCGGTGCATATAAAATACCGCTCTTCTTTTTTAACTTTAAATTTTAGTGGGAAAAACTATCCATTTAATTTCGTTCTATCGCCAATTATTAAATACATCGAAGATGAAGAAATTTGCTGTAAAACACATATATGTGTGATACATAGATGTGTGAAATACTGAAATGATTTATAATAAAAATATTACAATTTCGTATGAGGTCTACATTTGGAAAATGTGCTATTAAAGTTGTTGGTAACACAGAAGCATTTGAGGAAGTTCAAAGGTGTTCTTATTTAATTATTTAATCAAATTGAATTATCAGAGGAGATACTGTAACAGTTCTATTTCGAGGGTATTTCATTTTAGAACCAATAATTTACATAAGTCTGAAACGATGGAACTAATCAGTTATTCTGCTAGTGTATTGAATGACAAGTAGAAATTCGATTAAATATATGATTCTTTACATAAACAATGAGCGGCAAAAGTTTTCTTTGATAAAACGATACTGTAGATGTATCGAATTAAAGTACACCGTGCAATTAGAAACGTAGTCTGATGGTTTGGACTATTTATTCTAAATTCCTCTTACAATTAGTATCACTCTCGCTTGGTCGAACTATAGATTCGCTGGCTCACAATACAGACCGAATAAATTAAACACTCTCACATTCCTCAAAGATATCAACCCCCCAAGACATTCCATCCACATCAGGCCAGGCTGATTAAAATGAAACCCGAGGGCCACACGCTGATAAGCCAAGCCACAACATAAACAAAACTCGAACGTTTAATTAGATCCAGCCAGAGCCACCAATAAAACCAATTACGGACTCCCTAAACACACCCGTTGCCCCAGCAAGCGCACCAAGGCACGTTTCCACTGCTGGTACTTGCTTTCCTTGCCTTCACGCTGCCAATCTCTCTGCTACTAACAGAATTAGTCCTCTCCCTCTCTGAATTCAGCACCATCGCCTCCTTTTCTCGACCAATATCCAAGCTGCCACTTCTAACTGTCCTCATTGAAGTCAACGAAGGCCTCTTCTTAGCGTTGAAGTAGAGAGACACCCTTCTCATCTGTTCCTTCTTGGGCGAATCTTGACCAGACGAAGACGATCTGCTCTCGTTTTTATCCTCCTGACCCTCTGATGTAGTCGTAGTAATACTAAGTCTCGTAGGCTTCTTTCGTGTCGATTTTCCAGGAGACTCTGGCACTTCCGACGACGTGACGCTACTCTGCTTCTTATACTTCCTTTGAACAGTAGGTGACGCAGGTTTTTGCTCCTTATTGGCACTACACTTCTCTTTTTTGCTCGTTCTCTTCCTACGTCCACTTGGTGTACTCGGTACACTTTCTTCGTGAGAAAACACGTGTTCGTCTTCTTGATGAGAATCTCCATCTATGGAGGTCTGCGTCTGAGCTGGCACCTTCAATGTTAGGTTGTCGTAGTACATCATCCCTCTTTGCGGATACAAGCCTCCTCTTGGCAAAAATGGCACGTTCTGATACAAATTCTGTGTATGTAAATAGGGATTGGTATTTAACCTACGCATAGTGTTGAATTCGTAAGGAGTAGGTGGACCTACTAGAGTATGCGGACTCGGTCTCTCAAAAGACGTTACCTGAATCTGAGGCTTGCTCGTTGGAGACATCAGTTTTCCATTCATTAGTTGGTTAGATGGGATTAAGAGACGGTTCTTGTCAGACTGAACCGGTCTGTACCTTTCTGAAAAAGGAACTCTGTTAAAGGTAGGCACTTCAGATTGTGATGGGTAGCAGCACAGGTTGTCATCGTTCACTTGGACGGACAGCGGTCTGGTGACATTGTTTTGGTTCATGTAGCTGGTAGACGGCTCGAAACTTCGTAGAAAGGGGTTCTTGAAGAGTCGATAGTCTATGGTGGGTAACTTGGGGATTTCTGGGATGTCGGGGCTCACTGCCTGTTCCACGCGAGGCGCCTTCAGAGTGACGTTCAGGTACGATTTGTATGGCTTCGAGTCTGATATATTGTCCAAAGTGTTGTCACTTCGGGTCAATATTTGCTGCTTACTGTTAGATTGATTGACCGAAGCGGTTTGAGACTTACTAGGTAAATCCTGCCACGACATCGACTTTGTCAATTGATTGGTCGTACCTGATTTGACTTCAGCGATTAGTAAGTTGTCTGTACTTAGGAACGTCCTCTGTTCACTTTTATCATTCAACAGATTGCCCTCGTATGGAATTGCTCCATCAACGTACAGATCAACTGATCCCTTTTGAGATGTGAACTGACTTTTTGAGATTACAGTGGATCCAGTCTTGCCACTACTAGAACTATTCCCGGTTCCAAAGTGACTGACAGTCGGCGAGGATTCTTCAGTCTGTTTCTTCAATTTCGAAGGCAGTGGGGCAAAAAAATGCTTCGGTTTCTCAGCTCCTGATAACCCAGGACTCTCTTCTGTCTCTATCTTCGTTGCATCACTAACACTCAAATCCGTTGGTCCCTTCATATTTGGCAAATTTGCATTCGTACTCCAACCATTTTCAATCATCTTCTCCGAATTCTGACGACTATTTCCAAAGAATGTCGAGTTGAGTGGATTATTTGACAGTTTTAGGCCAACGCCTCTTCTTTGCACAAAGCTTGGAAAATTTGGAAAACCACCGATGGTCGATGCGAATTGTTGCTTTAATTGTTCCTGGTGAATTGTAGCAAAGCTCTGGATACTTGGTGTTCCGTCAGTATCAGTTGCTCCATACGTGGTCACCTGTGTCTGAGGCATTATAACGTTACTTTGCCAGCCTACAGGAGGAGCGTGTATTATTTGATCGTTGATTTCATTTATAGCCGGACCTGCTAAACTTGATATTGAGCCTATTCGGTCTGTATTTATTCTTGGACACGGAGAAGTTAGCATCGTTGATGCATCAGCAGGAAGCATTAGGTTTAGCGTGCTTGGGAACTTGAAAGGATACTCGTTATAGTAAGTAGAGCTACCTAAGCAAGTCGATGATTGATAGGTGCCAGGACAGAAGGGGATGTTGTCGTGAAGTTGCCTCGACTTTAGGATAGAAAGTGGACTTTTCTGTTCTTTGGATTGCAGAACATCTTCCGAAGAAACTTCCTTTTTATCCTTGTCTCGTTTCGGCTCTTCCTCTTCGTCGACCACTGATAAGTCGTCGAAGTCTACGTGTAGCCTATGAAGGCCGTTACTGGTCATTTTCTCCGTGGAAATCTTCTGATTTTCCGCGTTGTCTAATTGCTCAGATTTGTCGGGTTCTTTGGTGGTATCCTCGCCCTCCTCGCTGAGCTCTTCGTCCTCCTCGAAGGAGTAATCAGATTGCAGATCGCCATCCTCATCGGAGCGATCCTGAAATGTATAATCCTTTAAATCTCTTAATTATTCTAATCTGTAACATTTTTTGTACATACCATGTACATTTTAATTTTTATTAAAAATACAGTTTTTATAAATTTCGTAACAAGTACTTCTGAATTTTTACATCGATATTCAAATTGATTAATTCCATCAGGACATTATAACAATTGTAATAACTTTATAATAATTCTAATAACTTCTCTCTGGTCTTCTTGTATGCAACCAATCAAATTTTATATATTGATACGTAGACTACAATTATTACACTGCTTAAAACAACCAAGGAATCACTGCTATAAACGTTTCGATTACACCAATCAGGAGAATAGAGTCGTCGAAGTATCCTTTAGAAACAACAGATTGATATACGTATAATGTTACTTATATGATACTTTGATAAAGATTGACTTTAAGATCATTGTCCAACATCCAACTGTTTTAAGCATTGTTTAAGTAATTATGTAAATTAACTGGTTTTATCTAGAATGTATACTTTGAAAATACCAGAAATCTTAATTTCTTAACAAAATTAAGAAAAGGAGTTGTTTCCAGAGTCGTGAATCATTCATTGATGACCACGCAAGTCCTAAGCAGATATTTATATGAGATATTAATAAATCGATATTCGATTTCGGGAAAGTAATTTATAAACTTGTTCTCGCTAATTCCTCGCGTACATTAATTTCCCATCAGTATCCTTCAAATCAGAATACCACTGCGAAAACAAAGTTTCTGTTATCAATCAAATACGCAAAATCTGGAAAATCGACGAATCGATCAGTCATCCCTTGTCTCAATTCACAATGAACCAACTTTAGCATCGAGTTACCTCGTATTCTTCGCTTTCTAGGTGGCACTTTTGCCTCTTCAGGATCTCCTCGAGCTTGTCGTACTCGTCCCTGAGGCTCCATATCTCCCTACGCAGCTGCTCGTTCTCTCTGCGCAGCTTCTTGATGTCGTTCTGACCTGAAATCGAATTAAATTACTTTCCTCCCTTTTTTTTTTTATTTCAATATATTTCTCTACAATTTGCGCGAAGAGACGTTTGACAAATTATTGTAACTATTACAATAATTATTATTGTTATTATTTTATACCGTAATTAGGTCAAATAGGTGTTTCCTCCTTAGAAAAACAGATTAAATTTTATTCGTTATCATTGTCGGTATCGTATTTCAGAACGAACGTTCTTTTCAATTGGGTCAAAGACAATCTCTGTGGCTCGATTTATTTTCAAGTTCCACTTCAGTTTCATTAACGTTTCGAGGTTCAGATTACGACTGGGCACAGGCCAAACACACGTACCTCTACATAAACACTCACTGGAAATTGAGTAAATCTAATAAAATCAACAAAGATCATGGAAGAATACGTTTCCTGACCGTGTAAAATGAAATTCGTGCAAAAGTACCGGTAATTTTCTGCGTATAAAAGGAGTTACGAAAGTTGAAGAGCGACTATTTTATTTAATTGTGTCAAAAACACGAATTAGAGTTATCAATTAGTTTCATCACGTTTGAAACGAACCACCTACACAAACACAATAATTTAAAGATTCTTCGAGTTCAAAGGTCCAAGCACTAAGTACACTAGGAGGGCTCTTACAGTTGCAGATTCGAACCCACTGACTTCGAACATTTACATGTTAAACCACGACTCGAACTCTCAAAGATCAAGGCTCGAAGCTCATTTCAACGATGCTGAATCCGCTTGAAAATGCTCGGAAAATTCTACACCACGTGTTCTCTTGGAACTCGTTTTTCTCGTGGAAATCACTTAATCACGATCTGACCGGTCTGGTAACGGACAGACCGTCCGTTGCACCAATCGAAACGATCGATCATTGGTCAGGCCTGGCAACAATCTCTAACCCTTCGTCTTTCGGTGCGTCAAGGAACTGGTGATAAATCACCCACGGTGAGAGACCTTCAAATTACTTAGCCGGCAGATAGGAATAAAGTTTCGGCAAAGCCTAATCTAACCGACGAAAGGCTGGCACGCCGCGAAATAAATGAAAAATCGCGATAAAACGAGGCTTCCTTTCTTCGTTCTTCTGCTTTTTGTTCTTCTCGTCCTACGCGCGCACTTCCAAGGCGCGCTTTTTGATCGATCGTTCGGCGAAACGGAGATTAGGAGGTCGATTAGATGGACTTCATGGATTGTTTCCATTGTGTCTGTTGGCCGTTCTCGAGTGATTAATGCGATGCTCCCTCATCGTAGAGGAAGCTCGGTGTTTAGAGGGAACACGCGAACTGCGGTTGTCTTCGCGTCTCGAGATACAGGTGCGCAGGAAGTTCGCCTGCCACTTGTCTGGCGAAGGGATTGTGACGATAAGTGGGAAGTTACTGTGTAAGGAGTACGGGAAGTTCGCGTTGTTCCGTCAGGCTTGATTTCGGCTTTCGTAAACGTGGTTCCGATTCTTGGCAATTGCTTCGGATGCTGCGATCCAAAATTGCACCAACATTATTTTTCTAATCTGAAAGATTCTTTTGTTTTCCATATGTTTGCGCGTGCATCGTAGATTGTTGCTCTTTTAAGCTAGGAGATTGTCACAAAGCCATAAATTAGCGACAGAAAAACCAAAGGGTTCCAACGAACATCCCGCAGGTCATCGAAACAACAACGTAGAGAGTGTCCCAGTGTCAGAAAACAGTAACAGCATGATCATCTCTAACCTGGACCCCGGCGACACTACTGGCGACACCCCCTCCATAGGAGCCAAACCCATAGTGTGTAAACCTTCCTAAAATCAGCTCTGGACATTCTCTGTTCTAACATTCTGAACCGTCACTCTGTTCGATTCGTACAATACATTTTATGTATATATATTTCAATTATATATTTCAATTCTTTATGTTATTTGTGAAACGTTCGAACTGTGATGCGAGGAGATCACCGGTGATTTGTCAATTTCGTCATTTCTTGTGTCTTCTACGTGATACGATCAAAGTCGTTAAACGTTAATAATATGATCGGTTTGATAGTTTGTCATTGGAAACTGTCTAGGAATAACGAAGTTTAGGAGAATTGAAACAATAATATCTGCTTATTTTCCGAGATCATGGACATGGAATGGATCGTGGAACATAGAAATCTTTCCATTATTCGACTTGAAAACTCGTTTTATGATATAGCAAAGACTAATAATTTGCTCAGATTTTTTGAAAGCCTGGAATAATACAAAAGCTAAGCGTGACCATAAACGACTGCTACGTTCTTTGTAACAAATATATATATATTTTGGTTTGGTCAAGATGTGACAAAAGTCTGATTGGAACGCACGATTTCCCGTTTCCATTTTGTGTTAACATTAGAACTACCACATCAGTCAAATTGACTGATTTTACAATTTTATTTTAGAATTTCTGTTTCATGTTACATTTTTTTCCGCAATGATGTAATAACTTTCACAACGATAACTAAAAGAATAATATAATGAATATTATTTTGTTTTTTATGTATTAAAACTCGAAATAATTTTGTATCAATGCTATTTATACTAATACCAGTTAAAATGACTGATACTTGTCAAAGTGTAACAGGGTTCTGCTACCTATTTATCGATCCCCAATTAACCAGTTTCCTTGTTTTGTGCAACTCCCCACACGTTTTTTCAAATTTTTACCGCGTATCATTCGATATGATGATATCAGTTATCAAGAAAATTCCAGATCGATCGCTGGATCGCTAGATGTTAACACTAGAAATACCACGCCAGCCAAAATGACTGGTTCTACAATTTTATAAATATGTCAACCCTCGTTTAGGGATCATGGTCCCAGATGGATTAATAATACCAAAAATGTACTACATAACATGGAATTCCTCCTGTAAGAAAGTAATAAATCAATGAATATAAAATATTCTATTATTAGTTATTTTTAAAGATCAGTCATTTTGACCGTTTTTTGGTAGAAATAGTTTCGTATTAACCATCGGTAGTTTTAGTGTTAAGCATTTCCTTAAAACAGTACAAATATCGCATATTAAAATAACAGCGACATTTAAATATAGAAATTCGTGAATCATAGTAGGACCAAAAAAAAAATCCTTCGAAACAGTCCAGAGATTGTGTGAAAAATTTCCGATCATGTACCTATCATGAAACCGTTAGAACGTTTGATACCGGAAGCCGCGCGTTCTCCATTATCCATCTCCGCGTTCGAAAACTGCCAGTCCGGTTTCATGGCCGCTTATCGGCCGCGCAAACACGCTTTATAAGCAGCCGCGTGATAACAGGCCGCTTAAGCCGCACGCGGTGCCCATTGCATGGTGGAACAAGAAAAGCCATGTGGTAAATCAGGATTAAAACGGCGCTGGCCGCTTGGAAATTTAAATAAATTAAATCCTTCCGGAGGTTCATAAATTCGGATTTTCCGGCTGGACACCAACGGCTATTTGGATCCTATTAAATCTCGCGCCTCTATCTCTCGGTCGTTTGCATTTTTTCTTCCGCTTCTTCTTTTTCTACATCCCCGCTGTATCCCCTCTTGTGCATCTCTTCCAAGAAACCTTTCCTCCACTGATATTCTCGTTTCATTCGATGTCGTGATGCTCAAGGGTTTGTGACGAATCGCCACGTCGCGTCGAATCGAGTCAAACTCGAAACGTTTCTTGTCTATTGGCCGAAACGTATCTACGTAGCATGGAGATTGACGAGGATAATGGATATAACTGTGAAAAGAGATCGTAACTAGGGATGAATCATAGTGATGTTAGCGTGTAATGTGCGATCGTATTTACAGGCTAAATGACTTTTATAAGCATCATATCTCGCGGTCTTGAGACGATACTTTGGGTTTACGAGTGTATGTAAATTCGTTTTGCAAGACGTATATATTCTAGTTTTATGTAGGATGTTTTAATAGTGAGTTTTTGTCTTGTTGAAGATAGGCTACGGTTCTTTGAAATTCGTTGGAAATTGTACTATATGATAAGCGATGCTTCTTTGGTTCTTACATTTATTTATTTATTTATATTATTTATACGTAGTATTTTATTTGTATTATGTTGTGGGATGTGGCTTATTTTATTATATTTAGTGCATGGAATGATTTTGATACCGTGGTAATAAATATGTTAACTATAGTGATAGGTTAATTATATAGAATTAAATTCTTGTTTTATGTAGAGATTTATTTGCGAAGAAATATTTATTAAATATATCCGGATCGAAGGAAATATCTACCTATTAACGATTGTTACTTTGAAATGTCAGAAAAAATATATTTTACCAAATTAATACTTCAAGTTGCCAGGTATGCTTTAATATTTCTATTTCAATTAGCTGTTTTAAAACGTGAACATGTTGCCGATTTGGGCGAATATCGTAGCGTAACATCGTCCTTTCCAGCAAGTTATTTATTCCAGAAGGATTTCCGCGTTGGCGAAATGTCAGGGCTCCGTGGGAGTGATATTTGTAAAGATGACACGGAAGAACGTGTTCACGGCTCGTAACGCTAGTTTGTCATGCACCGAGTATTCCTTATTTCGTCGTATTTTTCTATCTGCTGAAACATTCAGCCATTTTTCAAACGCGGAAAATTTTCCAACGTTGCCTTTGCTTCTATTTCAACGGGACCGTCTTACGAACGAATTTAATACGAAAATTGCTCAACATCATCTAAAAACTATCTTATCGACATAGACAATGTACAGCATTAGCCAGAAGCTTCGAACCGGACTCATATATTCCATACGCAGATCTTAGTGAAAATCGTAGGATGCAAGCTTATCTCTCAACTATCGAGTGCAATTCAAAATCACCAACTTTGGATTAACGAGACCCTGTCAACCTTTCGCCCTAAAATATTATCCTGGCTGAAACCATTCTTACCCTCTAAACATGCTACCAATTAATTCATGTCCAGATCAGAAAATGGTGCACATAACTCCTGTCAAATTAACGCGAGACTTGAGCGTGCAATTGCCACGACAACCGTCGTATTTCGCCGTACTGCCTCCTACCAAACCATAGAAAACAAAAACGCAGCTCGTGGTTCTCCGTCCCAGCTCTATATTAATTATTTCACCGGCGAGGGAAGGTTTTGTCGATCGCAACTGCGTTAGACCGGAAGAGGTACATAAACAGAGACGACGTACATTAACTCGGAGATTGGTATGCTCGATGGAAAAAGGAGAGGAAACACGGAGGCCGGCGTTCTCTCTGTTAAAGAAGAAACTGATCAAAGCAGCAGCGCGAGCCGCGTATTTGGTTTCGTCAAGTTTCCATCGGGGTTGGGTTGCGTACGTTGGCCCCTTTGAAAAATGGAAATTGCGTCCCGTGGATGCAAACGAACGTCGAGCAACGGCGAGGAAACGGCCGTGGGCTGTGTTTTCCCTCCCCTTTGAGCTAAAAACAAGAAATCGCGTAAGCCCGGCTTGATTGATCGCGCGCCCCTCCGCAAGAAAACTTCGCGCCTGTTTGCCCGTCATATTTACGGCCGATGTTAACGAACCAGAGAATCGGCAGAGATAGAGAGTAGTTGAACCGGGTTTTAGGATGACGGTCTCTGTGGATGGTTCAAGCGGCTCGTGAATATTTTTAGGAATTATTGAAACTGCCGCGAGGTGTGGTTGGAAAACAGCAGAATTCAGTGGAAGGGATAGGTGCGCTGAATATTCATTTTTAATGAGCTAATGCGAATCGTTCAGCCTCGATTTTCAACTTTTAGATTTCGGACATAACGAGCCGAAAGATGTGCAGAGATTTGGTTGGAACAGGTTCTTTTTGCAATGACGGTTGAGCGAATATTTTGAAAGGGATGAAATTATTGGAATTATTGCGGCGTGTACGATTGAAAAACGGTGGAAAGAGAAAACGAATAGGGTCAGAAGATATTCATTTTGATGTGAATTACCGAAAGGGCAAAATTGCCAGAGTTTTTACATTTCAGGTAACAAGTTTAAATATTTGGTTCGAAAACAGTGGGAATATTTCAATTTTGACGTTCGAAACTATATTTGCCTATTCTTATTTTCAAATGTAAAATCGTACACTTTAAACATTACGAGTTGGAACGTGGAAAAAAATGCAATTGAGAATATTTTTAGATGAAAAAAATTATTGAAATCCTTCATCGTGGTATCGTGAGATATCGTGGTTGAGAATGTAGAAAGTGGAAATTAAGAGTAATACAATAATAATAGTAACAAGTATAATGATATTCATTCATTTTAACGCTCGATAACGATGAAATTGTAGATATTAGAAGAAAGAACGTCAGATTTTCTGAATTTCAGATCGATTACCGAAGCTGAAACAACGGGAATTTTGAAATTTGAAATTCCAAACCGCAGACTTTACATTTCTTTGCGCTTCTACCCATTCTCATTTCATCTCTTTATTTTTCACGATACGTTGAAATATTTAAAGTTCCCCGGGTTATTACCCGAGTAAACTTATGATATTCAAATTGGGTTATATTACAAGCACAAAGAAATAACAAATCTTCGGTTTCCTTGCATCTTTTGAAATAATAGATAGGACATTTTAACCGAGGAGAACAGAATCCTGCACTTTGAATCTCCTTCCATTGCATTCGCTTATTTCGCATCAAAACGAGAACTGATCTGTCAATGAAAGACTTTCATAGAGCCTGCAAAGATTGCACCAACGACAGTAACTGTATTACTAGGGAAAATGCCGATCGTCTATGCTTAATGGCACGGTCGGTCCTAAGCCATAAGCTTGTAAGCTTATAATCGAACGTGACACGGGCGTCTGCCAGCGGCCAAAATTAGATCACGCCAATATCCCGTGTAAATTATCGCGATCGGGTTTGAGAGAGGCGAGACGACGTGGCAAGCTCGCAGGAAACTCGAGGAACCGATTACCATAATGCAGATTGCCTTTCGTATTTATAACCCGCGTTAATTAACTCGTCGCCTCCCGCGCGAAGATTAATCCGCCTCGGCGAGCATTCCTTCGAAGCGTTGATATTTCAACGAAATCGACCAATGATGAATCGAGACTCGGTTTCTCGAGCACGCTAATTGCCGTTTTATTGTGTCTGCAGCGTCCTTGGTCGTTTCGAGAAGCGACTATTATATCGTTGTTTCAATGATCGCGAGTTTCGAGCGAAGTAACTCTGTTCTCTGTAAGATACATAGTTTCGCTATGTTTTTCTTATACTCATTTTAGCGTATTTTGCTAAACTTTCGATGAATCGGATGGGCTTGAAACAGAAGTTCTAACGGCTCGACAGTTGGATGGTTTTAAGTAGAATAAGCTTGTTTTTGATCAGACTCGCGGTCTCTACTTTTAGTCATACTTCTGAAATTTTTGATGCTAATTATAAATTTAAAATTGATTTACGAGCATATTACACGTAACTTATAGTCGTAAACGAGACGGTTTATTCTTTTGTAAAATGAAAATGTTTAATTAGCTTTCTTCTTAAATCGGAAATGTTTAGTATAAACCTGTTTTCAATCAGGTTTATCGATACACTTTAATTTTCTTTCGGATTGTAATGATATCGATAGATCTGCAATTGAGGCGGATATGATTTCTTCATTTTGGAAATGAAATTCGGAAAAAGCGTTTAGTAGAAATTATAGATTCTATGTATAATAGTTGGATTATCTTCTCGCAGGAGACATCGGTAACTCAGGAAGATTCTACTTTTTTGAAACTCTGCAAATTCTCAGGAAAACTTTCGTGGAAACTTTGATATAATTATTACAAAATTTTTCTTCTTTATACTTTTTGGTTCTTCAGCTTTGGTTAAACACCCTATGTGAAATAACGTGTGTCCTCTAGTTTTATAAGCAATCTATCTTGAAAACCCTGAAGTTTCAGGTTTTCGTTAGGAGTATCAAACAAGTCCTTTGTTGGTCAATTTATAATATTTTATTAAGTTGAGATTAAACAAATTTTCTAAAGTCTAATGTCATAAAAGAAGAATAGTTTCTATAGTAACTTCTATAGCCAATGTGAGTTAGAATAATTAGAGGTTCATAAGAGGAGCAGAATTTTCCGAAGTTAGTAGAATATGCTTGTTCCAGATCAAACGTATTCTAGTCTACAACTATATATATGTCCAATTTTATTTATTTTCTGAATTCAACCATTCTGTGATCGAAACAAACGATTCCGTCAAATATCTCATACTCCAAATTGACAATTAGAGATCACGATTTTACATTAAATAAGGGAGATTTACATTAAAATTTGATCAGTCGTGAGATTATCGAATTCGATGAAAATTTATATTTTTATACGAAGAATTAAAATCACCTACACACGACTGGTGCAAAATTTCATACTAATTGTATTTTGACGAATTTTATATTAAAATTTAGAGATCTCGCGTACGGCAGATAATTTCTACCTCGATTCAGACTCACGTCTGTCTACATTAATGAATACCTGTTTTCATCGAGTTTTCTGGATTTTCGGTTTGAAATAGAAGAAATGGAATATTCTTCTCTAAAACGTACGTACAATATTGGCAGAGCGGAGAGAATTTGACATTTCCAATTTATATCCTACTCGTTCTCGAAAATTATTCAAACTGTTCACTTCGAAATAGAAAGAACAGAAGATTTTTTTTGGAACGTATTTGTAAAATTGGCAGAACGGAGCAAGTAACGTGACGTTTTCAATTTATACGTATCTATTCTCGTAGTTCTCGAATCTTTGCAAGTGAAATTAGACGAAACAGAATATTCTTCTGTGACTTATTTTCAAAGTAGATAAAATCAAGTAAATGTGATGCGACAGTTTTCATTTATAAATGTCTATCCCCGTAAATTTCGCAGTTTTTAGTTCAAAATAGAAGGATCAGAATATCCTCTGTGCCTTTAAAATTGGTAGAATGATATATTTTCCTGTGATTTACCTATTTCCAAAATTGACAAAATCAAATATAAATGAGATTTAATAGTGTTATTTATACATAATGCATAAACTGTGAGTTGTTACGCATTTATGCAAAATTTAATATACAAAGTTTAAAATAAAATATATACAAAGATACGTACACTATTCGAAAGAACATTCGTCGTAATTTTTGACAGGCGAAACGAACCTCTGTTTAGATTCTGCCTCTTTACGCGTGTCCGTAAAAATATAAATTCGCATAAAAATCCACAGTCTAATACTGAATTTCCAAAACCCTTTAATTGAAAATAGCAGAAACATCATATTCTTCCCGAAGGTGTTCTTCAAAGTTGGCATGATGGAGTAAGTGGTTCTATATTTTTAACGGTGTTGCGTATGCAAGACTATCGCCCCAGGGAAACCGTCCCATTGACAGAATGACGAACGTTCCAGGTAGTCGGTGGTTACTCCCAGGGCTTATAAATCAGACGATATTTCCTGTTTCGACGTTCACGGAGACGTCCCGTTTCCTGCGTGCCATCTTAAAGTCAATCCTCGTGGAAGCTCGCTGGCTGAAGTGTTTCTTTCCATTTTTAGATTACTCAGAAACATTCGAATGTACTTTTGGTTCTCTGCATCTCCGTCTGCCTTTTAGAATTTCTATACCTATTTTTAACCTACGTTCGTGCGAATTTTATTCCTTTCTTTTTATCAAATCAAATCGTTTTATCAAATAGATTTTCCAAGACTCGCCTACTTTAAAAAAATTGATATCATCGTCTTTTAAAATACGTTTAGTCTTGGTACGTTTAATTTAGCGTATTTTCAAGTTCTGTGTGATTAAATAATTTTTATAAATCGTCGCGTTAGTATTCCATGTGCTTCCGTACGAATATAATTACTAAAACACAAATAAACGTCAAATATGAAACATAAGTACGTCTAAATGAAACAAATCAAATTATCAAAGTATTATCAAATTATCAAATTATCAAAATATCCAAAGAATAAAGCTCATTGTGATATTTGATGGGAGAAACAAATCTGTTCTTGAATTTTCTTTCCTACGTTATACTAAAAAAAAAAAAAAAAAAATGTGAATTTTCATGCACATTCACAGTTTAATCGTGGCAACTAATGGATTATGAGTGAGAATTTACGACAGTCCCCAATGTCTATGCACATTTTCCTGTTTCAAATGCAAAGCAGGCTAATAATTAGGTAATCCTTGGATATGGTAATGTTATCTAACTTCAACGCTCATTGTCGTAATTTAATGTATTTAACTTTAGCTTTCTACGATAGATCGTTTCAGGATTTTCTCCATTCTAAGGCTAAAGTAGTGCTCCTATCTACATCTCACCCACGGCGTCATATTTCAGGATCTTCGTAAGTTTCCTAATCCGCTAAGTTCGCTATAAGAGGATGGATCTTCGATGAAGCACTGGCTGTTTCTAACTTCAAAGCAAGGACCGGTTAAGTAGTCGTGCAAAGTAGAATTACTTAGAAATCGATCTTATCTTCGAATTTTACCGTGTCCAGGGCAGCGTGAACTTTCGAAATTTGCGTGTTCAAAGTGAGAAGCCTTGTTCAGCTTCCTGAACTTTCTCGAAACTATAGAATTTAATATCACAAGCAAGCGTTAGTTCCAAAACACAATCTTCATCGTCACCACATTATTCTATTTTATTTTAGATTATTCGTCAAATTCTTTATCGAGTACTTTATGGAGAACTTTCTCTAAATTGCAGCATTTAATATTACAAGCAAGCTTTAATTTCAAAAAACAATCTTCATCGTCACGACATTGTTTTATTTTATTTTATTCTCTATGGAATGTACCTTTTTTTACATGAAAGATAGAAAATATAATAAATGTAATGATATACAAGGTTAATCGATAATATTGTGAATTGAAGTTTCACGGAATTTATCGTTCAGTTTATTGGAAAATTCTAATACTGAATTTTTCACAAATGTAAAATTAATATGCAAATCAGAAAATCGGCAAGCATTGACATTTCGTACTTTTCAAGATTTGCAATCTGGAAAGCGAAGGAGGTAGCCCCGGTTGTCCTCGTTTGCTATTCAACACTCGAAAGAATCAACGTGTCGCGTAAATCGACAATTTTCAGACAAGTTATGGCGTCTTGGGCAGAAATCCTAGTTCCTCGGCTCGACTATCATATTCTTTTGTCGAATATAGTTTATTGCACGTTCGGTTGCACCTGCGAAAAACACAGACGTAGCGAATGTCGTCGAAATAAGAGATCGTTGTTTATGGTTTCAAGCAACAGACAGGCTTCGAGGTATTGCTGCACGCTCGAGTTTTACAACCACTACAGTTCTCTTGACACTAAATTATCGTCGGAGCAAGCGTACAGGGTGTCCCTGTAGGAAAAGGCGGTATCACGTAGGTATCGATAAATCTTGGCTGACGAGCTTCATGCAAGATATATTGCCACAGTGTCGAAATTTTGGTTTCAGCTATGTGCAGTGAACATATTCTGATTTCCTTTTAATCTGTTGCCCTTTTCTAAACACTTTCTTTCTCAAGGCGACCTAATCATTTCTTTATCAAACTAGAGTTTTTGTATTTTTCCTTATTCATAGGTTTTCGTACATTTAAGTAACTTCCCTTAAAAATTCCACTTTAATTAGTTGCGCTTTTCTGTAATTTTTTTTCAACTTTCATACTTCCTTTTTTTCCATTTATATCTTCATTCATTTCTTGCTGATCGTAGTAGGTATATTTCTGTATACAAAATAACTGGGTGTTTAGAAATGTTGTTCTCGAGTCAGCTTATACATGATCATTGTTGTATATTTATACAGCACGAAAGTGGTAACAATTGTGATCACTACACTTCTAACGATGCACAGAGAAAATAACATAAACATCATTTCTCTACAGGATTTCCGCTTGATTTTTCCTCTATGTTTAGATATTCGAGACACCAGAAATTTAAATATTTGCCATTTTCGAGCCAAGATTTTACTCGAAATTTACATCTCTCATGCACTTAATTCTTCTTCATGTAAAATTCGCCAGACTCTGGGAATATCAATTTTCTAGAAATCAGTTGCTTCGTCACTTAGATGTTACAATTTTGCGTTCTATTTAATCCACGATTCTGTATAATCTTTGCAATCTGAATTTCCTGTTTCTCAGTTTAAAAAAGTGCTAGAAAGCTTAAAAAAGTGTTAGAAAGCTCGCTGCTTTACTTATACCACAACTTTGCCCTTTTTGTATTTTATAGCTATGATTTCAAATTTGCAAATTAGATTGATGTTGTCTAAGTGAGTCACCCTATATTCCCGGTTATGGAGCTCCATAGAACGCTGGATCACGTCGTTCCCAAGCATGACCATGTCAAAATGCCCATTTGCCCGCTTTTGAATAATCACCGACGTCGGTATTTTTAACTGGAAGAAGTTGGAGGAGTAGTTCCCGGAAAGCATTTGTAAAATGTCGAGACGACAAGCTTTCATTGAATCTTTAATCTTTACTGTGGAATCGTGGACAATCTGTGCTGGTAGCGTTCGTTTTCTTTTCTTTCTTCCGAGAAACGTCCATGGAAAAACAGAAACGTTCGTGTAGAGCCACGCTATGTTCATTATTGACTATAAGCGTGGGATTTCTCAGTGCTTGGAGCAAACTGCTACTCTTAATACTCGTTGCACTGGTATATGAAGCTTTGTATGGAACAGAAGAACGTAATTTTTATTCATTAATCGAGTGAAAAGATATTTAATAAGTTTTTTCTGAAATTTCATATTTTTCTCGTTGGTATGTCAAGTACTATTAAAATATATCGTTCATTGTCTTTTCTATCTTTCTGCGTCGTTCTGTCGAAACACGTAAATGTAAAGCAGTACTAACCCATATTTAAATAATACCCATATAGCGACGGTGACGCAACATATGCGTCAATGGTAGCGAAAGTGTTAAATAAATATATTTGATATAGAATAATTAAGGAATAATTAAAGAAAATTAAATCTACGTAAACTTAATATCTCGTTGGAGATTCGAAGAATGATCAGTGGAAAGTTAAAGGATATTGAAATGGTAGAGAGTGGAAGATCATAAGAGGCAAATAGCATAACGAAAGAAAAATCAGGGAAGATAGAAAATCAGGACAAAAATTCGTAAGATAATCAGAAATAAAAGTCCAGAGAAATCCAAAGAATAATCACAGAAAAAGCCACAGAAAATCTCAAAAAGTACTAGAAACTGAAAAGGCTATGAATCACATCTAAAAGTCCACACGTCGAATCGTAAAATAAAAGTTGGCAAATAATCAGGAAATAACGAAAGAATGCGAGAACTGCGAAAACTTCAAATTCAAAACGTCAAAGTGATCAGAGAATCAGCTGAAAAATCCAAACCACGTGTTGAAGCCATTCGACAGTGTCTGCTCAAAGCGAGCCACCGCAATTCCAAAGAAAACAATGTAATGTCCAAGTTACTCCAAGCCAAACTACCCTGCTACTGGGCTTCCCTCTTTCACGGAACTCCACTTTCGAAACAGAATTACCCAATTTCCTGCAACCACGACATATACATATAGACACCCTTCTACACGTATACACACGTGCGCATATAAAGACAAAGACCACGCTTGTAGAAAACGTGGAATACGCAGACCTTGTCCGACAAGTCAGTCGGCAATGTTGGAGATCCAAATCCGCGACAGGCAAAATGATTTAGCCCCAGTAAGTTCGATGGTCCCTTGAAAACCCTTGAACGAAGCTTCCTCTATAGATCTCCCTTCGAAATTCTGGTCATGACGTTTACTCGACAAAGTTTCTGTTGTGGTTTCAAAATGCGAATATCGCAACTTCTCGTAAAGTAATAATGCAATAATACAGTATTACAAGCTCTCGTTGTAAAGTAATAATAATCACAATAACACAAATACACACTACAAAAGATAGTTGAAAATGGAAATTATAAACTAGATTGGGACAAAGCAATGCACATCGATAAGATGCAGTTACATGTAACAGGCCGGATATATTTATATTACAAAAGAGAAAAGAAAAGCTGCGTAGTCGACGTTACGGTACCAAATGATACGTGCGTTACGCAAAAGGAACGAGAAAACATGAAAAAGCACACTCCATTTGCAATAAAAATTCACACCAATGGAAATAAGAGAATGTGACAGTACTACCGATGGTTATATCCGTCATACTTATCATTCATGAACAAAGAATTTCTCCAGTTATTTTAAAACACTAGGTATAAAGACACACCTTCGTTCAAACGTACGATCAGCTACCATATTCGAAAGAGCGGCAATAGTCGAGAAAACGCTACGACAATAACACGAGAATATAGATACGAGCTGGTGAACACGAACACGTCATGTAATCTTCAAAAGCACACAAGTATAAATAGGGATGATAATAACAATAAAACACACCTAAAGCTCTAATAACAAATAATAATACCCTTCCCTACACACAAGAAAATTCAACGCCTCGTCCTAACTTGGTCGAAGCACTTTGGAGTGAACAAATCCATCCTTCAAAAGATGAAAAAAGAGAAATAAAAAGCAATGATAATAATAAAACACATCTAACGTTCTACGTAAAATAGAGACACATCGGCGCATAAAAATCATTATTCTTGGTCATTGGTACGAAATTTCTTAAATACATGATGGACAAGGCGAATATTTGACGATAATTCCGTATTTACCATAAACATCGGCGCATCTTAAGAAAAAGAAATAGACGATAATAATATTAATGATAATAGTACTGATAATTATAATAACAATGATAATGATAATGATAATGGCGGAGCGATAATGGTCGGTTCCGAGTTCACCAGGAACTTTGGCGGGGAACTTTAAATGCGCGCCGACGGGATAATAGGAGAGTCTCGCAGTTCGGGCAATTTATGGCGGTCATTCTCTGGACGATAACGAAACGCTGCCGCGCTACCGCGAGAGGCGAAAACTTGTCAAAAGGCGAAATTACCGTTGACCCAGCACGTTTAATCCGCCGTAGCGATGTTTGTTAGTTTGTTCTAGCACGGGGAGGGCCGAACGCCGAGGATACACGAGTTTTACGTTTCAGATAATTTCGTCTATTTTTGGAATTTTCGGAAAACGTGGGCTGCTACACTGGCGAGAGACACCGAGGAAAATGTATAATTTTAGTGGAAATGTATTCTTTACGAGGTTAGATTCGAAGGTATTAGGTTTCTTGGAAGTTTCAATTTAACGGGCAAATATTAGCATCTATTCAATTTTCACCTACCATCTATCACAAACCATGTTAAGGAAGAAGAAATTTGCTGTTTTAGATACGTGCAACATTAAGAAAACTTGTTAGAAAGAGTTTATTTATAGAGGTCTTATTTTATTGTAAGATTTACAAAGAGTTTATATATTTCTGAAAATTAACAATGGTCAAGCGACGTGACTCATTATTGTATCTAGTTGTATGTTTACATCTGTACATATTTTTATCGTTCTGAACATCCGCCTACATCTGCATAGGAAATAATTTTTCTAACTTCCACTTTGTATCCACGTCATCCACCTACGCTATTTCATTTATCCTAACTGTGAAAGAGATTAAAAAAAATTATTTTTTTTATTTGGAAGTAGTTTACAATCCATTCTCATCGAGAATTATAAGTAAATTATTCTGGCGTGGTACTATAACGTGAATAATAAATGATTATCGTATGTTTGATTCTAGCTGAATCTAATCTTTAAATCTAGAGAGTAATGTCTTTTTAGCTTGCGGATCTGATCCGTCGTGTCAAGTAATTGAGTAACTAGTCGGTTTTGATGGTTGTTAATTTTTATGTTATATCCATTACTGAATTTGGATATTTCTTCTTTAACTATAGGTACCTTAAGGTCGCGATGTATTGTTTTGTTGGCAACATACCAAGGTGCATCTATTGAGGATCTTAGAGTTTTTGATTGGAATCATTGAAGAATTTCTATGTTGGAATTACTCGCTGTTCCCCATAGTTGGATCCCATAGGTCCAAACAGGTTTTAATATGACTTTATATAGCAATATTTTACTCTGCACGCTTAAGTTTGAAACGTCTGCCAATGAGTCAGTAGAATAAAAAAAGTTATGGCACAGTTGAAGTTGAAGCTTATTTTTCTTCAAATTCTTGGCTCCTATGGAACACGTAGTGATTCCGGACATTTGGTTGGCAATGTATTACTCGTTCGCAACAAGATGCATATAATTTCATATTAGTCGTTATATTTCATTTTTATTCGTACTTAATTCTTGTAATTCATATTTTCAATCACGGAATTACATTCTAAGGTTGCATTCATAGTCACTAAGACGATAAAAGAAGTTAGAGAAACTTCTTTAAAATTGATATAGAAATGCGAGAAAGACAGGCGAAATGCGTATGCAGAGTTTCAACTCAAAGGGAGTGCAAAACCAGTCCAGAGTATGCAAACCAAGAGTGTGAATCCAACTAAGGGTATGTCAACCTTAGATGTAACTTGCGATTCGCTAAACCAACAACCATCTCATCTAAAATTCAAACTCGGCTCTGTAACATTAATTTATCACGGAGATAGCATGTAGAAATTATCTTATGCGTACATTACGAGTGTCAGACGAATTTACAATTCGTTAACCTAAATGGGATGCAACTGCGAAGACAGTGATTAGACGGGACGAGTTGCAAATGCAGCTGAATAAATCTACGCTGCAATCATTTAAAAAGATCGTTAAATAATTGAGAAATTGACAATCTTCTATCTTAAATCATTCGTTTGAAAGATCTTTCCTCTAATTTCTCATTGCGTCACTTTCCTAGCAAACCAACGATACATAAAACGAATATAATCTTCCTCGCCCCACATACTATAAAACACGATATCAAAGAAAATTCCATGAAAATTCGATGAGAAACACACGACAAACGTTCTAACGCCAGTACACTTTCAAATCTACGAAAACCTTCAAAATTCAGCTAAAACAGGCAGAGACAACGTTTCTGCGCGATTTTTACTCGGTCGAGGCGTGATCGTATGCAAATTGAAAAGAACGACGAGAGGATTGCGTCGCAGCGTGGAATTGCAACGCAATTCAAGCAAGCCGAAGGCTGCAAGTCCGTGGAGCGACCGAGTTAGGTTTCCAAAGCCGTTTCAAAAGCCGACAACGGGTTTTCTACCGGCAACGAGAAACCGACAGCACACGTGGAAATAGCACAACGCGTTTGCCCTCGGCGATTTTTCCGTCCACGAGCCGGCAAATTACGCGCGGTTTTGGGGTCGCTGGTTATTTCTGTCCGCTTTTGTCGGCAAATGGGTAATTAATGCGCTCTTAAAGACGACGAAATGACGATACAAAGCTTGTTTGACTTTCACGGTAGGTAGTTCCCGCGGAATTTGGTTCGCGAGTTACGCTTTTAGGAAATTTCTATAGACCGGCGTTTCGTTCTTTCCTAAAGTTTCTAACTTTGTTTCGTTTTCTGACGGATCTCGAATAATTAGATCCGCGGGTTTTTATGCATTTCTACGAAACTGAAAGTATCACTGTACAGAAGCTGACTGAATGTATATAATTTGTAAAGATATGTAAAATATTTGAGGGAGAATACTCGTTTTCATGTTTAATAGATATAGTGAATCTTTATTTTTTTAATTGTATTCGTAAAGATAAACATTTGCATAAAGATCAGTTTCGAACGACTAGTTTGGTTTTTCTTCTATATTTTTTTACTACTTTATGATCCTTCATTTTATGCGATTTTCTTATAGTCAGGGTTAACAGTTATTTCCCTTCTTAAAATTAATTAAACAATTATTCATACAAAGGTTTATTCATATACGAGGCTATTTACCCACAGAGCGCACAATGTTCAAACGTTAAGATGAAAAACCTTCGTCTAATCTGAGAGAAGACAGACAGAAATTATCGATAGTAGGTGTACGACAATAATAATCGCGATTAAACGTGAAATACGTGACTCGTCTGCAATTTAATGAGTAATCACGTCAGCAGAGAAAAACCATTACCATTGTCTATAAAATTAGTCAGTGTTATAATACCATTACGCTCCCTCGCACTCGGCAAGATTACAGTCGTGCTTTTGCTCGCGGAGGACTACAAAGACCTTTAATTTACTAACTCCTCTATGCGAAGTTCCTGCAGGACAATTAACGAAACCTAATCAAGTACTCTGAAACACGGTAGTAACCAATTTGCATCCTTGTCGAATAAATTTTTGACAATGTGATCCATCATCATAGCAATTCTAAATTCAAGCGGTGCATTGTTATGTAAGTTTTCATCTTTAATCCTAAACTAATACTTTAATCCTACAATTATACGACGACTAAAATATAGAATTTGTATGAAAGAAAAATTGAAATATGCGTATGGTAAATAAAATAAAATAAAATAAAATATATATATATATGGTTCGGGAGAAGAAACAAGCCTTTATCCACGTGTTTCACACCATACATCGTTTTCATCCACTTCAAACTTTTCTAAACAAACATTAACGTCATTTGAAATTCTAACTGAAAATGATGGTTTGGTTATGTAAATACCAGCTAAGGGTATGACTTGTTGTTTGCTTTTTTATGTGAAGAATTCTTAGTAGAATGACTCACGAATCGCGCTGGTCATCGTATTTTCTCATGTTCAACTTCATAAGTTTCCTAAGCTCCAAAATTAAACATAAGATGAGATCTTCATTGACGTAACTTCTACTTCAAGTGCAAATCTCGACCACGAGTTTGTTATTTTTAAGAGTAAGGATCTTTAGAAAATATGAAATTGTTCAATGAAATCTTCACCATCATCGAACCAACAACGAGAAGATGACATTTCTCTTCGTTAGTTATTTATTAAATTTCTCGATCTTCTTGTCAAGGTTTATAAATTTCGGTAGGATAAAGATTCGAATGAATATCATTACTAGTAATAACTATGCAATCTGTCGTTAACTCCACGTCAAGAAAGTTTGTTTTCTCCACATTAATGTCTTATAGGATTTCTCAATATTCTCTTAAAACACGTAACTTTCGAAAACAATAGAAATTAAAGTCTTGAATTAAAACTTTACCACAATGTCAGTTGTTACTCTCTCGCTAACATAAAAGACACTTTCTTTCACATTTACATTTTGTTATATAAAACTTTTCAATATCTTTCCAAGGTTCGCACTCTTTGAGAAACTGCAGATTCGAATAAAAATCTCATGACAATGCACGCCATTATAAACTTCAGCAAATTCCACTCCATGCTATTTTCTGTAAACTCACCTATATAAACCATCTGTCATCTTTCCACCACGAGAAAATGTAAACTTCAGTTAAAATCATACCATCAAAATTATATCGCCATATACTATATACCGCGAGCTATCAATTCCACAAAGAAAAATACACTTTTCGTAAACTTAGAACCGTAAAGTATCAGAAAACTCTTGCGATAATTCGCACTACTATTAACATATTCGTTGCTATTTACTACGTCTATCTATTATACATATTTTACGCAACAATATTTCTTCAAACACATTATCTTCTAAACTATATTGTATTAAAACTCAAAGAAAGTACAATCCAACGATTATGTCAACAGCATTACTTAAATAACTGAGCATAATCGACGCAGCATATGCGTCACTAACAGAGAATATCCACCTCAAACTCTTCTAAACTAAAATAAACTTGAACTTTTGCACGAAGAGCGATAGATTTGTCACTTTTGCCTCGAACAATCGATAGATTCATAAACTCTACTCACTGTCTTGCATCAGTCGTGTTCAAACAACGTACCACCGGTCATAGATCGAAAAGAAAACAACGTTTCTCATAGATCGCGCACGTTTGCAGCTTGTTTTATCACGATTTGCTTTTCTTCTCGGGAACGGTTCATTGTCGCGTTGTCAACTCGAGTTTTCTGACGATCTCGGCGCCGGATCGCGTTCGCCGCGTATGCTAATTTTGCTGGTGCAGTCACGTGCTTTCGCAACGAGGATGCACCGGCTTGGCGTCGTTCAACAGCGAATATGAATGTTCCGACACCGGGATTTGCTCTGTGCCTGCGCTGGAACTTTTTTCTACGCTTTTCACGACCTCTTTTGTTACCATTATTAAAACATTCCGCTGTTGTTCTTTTGTAAGCTGTGTTTTGAGTGCTTCAGTTTGAAACATGAACTTGTAGATCGTTTAACAGGAAAATTTGTTCTTCTTGTGATAAGATATCTTTTTAGAATGTGGGATTTTTTCTCACATTTTTGTGAAAAAGTTTTATGTAGTACGCCAAAATTGGAACAATTTTTATCGCGAACAAATACATTTGTCGTTTGGTTAATAACTTGTTGAAGCGCTATGTTGCTCACGTGCAACGTCAACTGTGAGAATATTAAAAGAAACGTATTGTTCGTGTTTTTAAAGGGAAAGAAATAGCGAAGAAAATTCATTTTATTGAGATAGTTTCTAGGTTACGAAGATTAATAATTCGGTGAACTGTGGCAGTGTCGTGTCCAGGTCAGAATTTATATTCGTAGAAATGTTGAGTAGCAGATTAGGTGGGAATAAACGAACGGTTTTCTAGAGGTGGAGAAACTTCGTATTTCATTTCAACTAGTTTTTCTAGACTGAACAAAGATGATTTACAAAGACGAGCACTATTGTTCATACTGGAAAATGCTTCTATTAAGTGAAGAATTTTTTTAAAAGTAAATATGAATAAAACTGCGTCGTGATATAAAAGTAATTAAGAGTAGTTAACAATTGCCACTATAGTTTTAATCGATCATTTATTTCCCATCTATGTAATAAGTTTTTAAGTTTGAGAAATATTTTTCCTAAAGTTTCAGAGTTCTACCTAAAGAGAACAAAATAGATCGATTTAAATTTGAAACTTTTGCTTAACACAAGAGAAAAAGCTAAGAAAAGTACCAAGTAAAAAAGATACTAAGAATAATTGTTGTAAATCTTGATGCTTCAAATTAAATATTGTTCTTTTAAAAATTGTTATATGTCCACTTATCTGAAGAAGAAGGAAGGAAGGAACATTAGTTAAATTAAAAATCTTCAATTAATTATAGAAATGTCTATCTAGGGTTTAAGAGTCCTAACATTTTTCTCAAACAAGAAGCTTTTTAGATTTTTACAGACAAGAAGAATTTTAATTTCATTTAAATAATTGCTTCGAAATAAATTGGCAGATAAATTAAAGCTCAGCCGCGCGTTTTTTTCGAAAAGAGAACTTCATCCAGCTTTCAAGGGGATCGCGCAATTCTTTCCTTAAACTGAAATAAATTTTCCTTAATGCAGGCGAAACTAGAGCGCAGCGGAAGCTGCTATTGGTACTTGCGCTTAATAAGTTACAATAACGTTAATTACTGCAGATAATTACGTTAAAACTCTAATATAATTACAACGTGACTCGCTCGTGGAATTCTCTCGTCTGCCGTTACTACAGAAAGATTTTACAGTTACGTTTGGATGTTGTTGAAACGCAATAACAAGGTAGTTTCTGCCCCCAAAAATCGATTACAATTTTCTATTTATTTAATTATAACAAAAGACTGTTATAATTAAATCTTCACCCGACTCTAGATTTAATACAACTACAACCATCAGTTTCAGTAAACAACGTTTTCTATCCCGAAACTGTACAAACGAATAACTTTTACAATCCAAAAGATGATCATTATGAATATTCGAATTACACAGAACAAAGAGTTTCCTCTCTCCAACAAAAAAAAAAATATCAAATTTACGGCAGCCTATCCAAACACTGGAGCGTGGTATTCAAAGTACGGTGGAAAAGGAAGCAAGACAAACGGATCCACGAAACATCCATCAACGCGGAAGAATCCCAGGGCGTGTGAAAGGGGTTGTAAAAATCTGCATGGTCGAGTTTAATATCGAGGAACAAACGATGATTCCCGTGAGCTGACAAACTCTCTCATCCCCTTCTTCTCTCTAATTCCTTTTCTCGATTGTACCCTTCATTCTCTCAGCGGAAAATTTCTTTTCTGTTTACGACCGACTGATACCTCTCTTTCATCGGTAGATAGAAGACTAGAAAATAAGGCGCAAGGTGTACGTGGATCCTATCAGTGAGAATCATATACACCTGTGCCCAGTGGTCATTATCCTGTCTTCGTTTCTTCCATTTCCTTCTTCTTCTTCCGTTCACCAGCAACGTAACAGGGTAAAGAGGAGAACAAAAAAAAAAAAAAAGAAAAGAAAAGAAAAGAGATCCGAGGGATGGAAGGAGAGAATATTAAAAACTTTTTCCATAAAACGTCTTTGCGAGGCGAGACGCCGTTAGACCGAGCATGAAAGCTTTGGTTCCTTGCAGTTTCAAGCGTATCCTCGCCGGTTTTTCCGAATTAGTTCAGACGGTTTTCCGCGTTGCGCCTCCTATTTTTCTCGTTTTTTTTTCTTCGCCACTTGGGCCGCGGGCGAAATGAGCGCACGTCCCCTTTCGCTGTGGATAAACGCGGCACAGGGCTCGAGAAGAGGAAACCCCGGGAATAGTAAAATTTAATTTCGACCATTTTAGTTGTGCATCGCGCCAAGTTATTTGGCATTTCGAGGAAATGCTCGACCTTGAGATTATCGGTGGAAATTCGCGATGGTTAATAACATTGAAAGGAATGTTCGTGGAGTATTTTTAATAGAAATGAAAGATAAAGCGAAGGATACAACGAGAGTTTATGGATGTGTGTGTGTGTACAGGTGTAGATACTTAGGGAGGATGGGAATTACGACAGACTAAAATCTACTGGAAAGTGTGGTTTGAAGTTTCAAGCTCAGTCTGAAGCTGAGATGTGGAATCACGATGCAAATGTTTATTTCATTTGGTTGAAACTTAGTCTCTCAGTAAATACTAAGAACTTCGCTACATATTTCTAGAAATTTAATACGAAGAATTATCACTATTATGAAAAAATATTTCAATAGGAAAGAGAAATATTTATTTTTACCAAAAATTCAATTCTAATTGTGTATATTGAAAATTGTATTAATCGATAGTAGAAGAATGATAGTTTGTAAGGTATCGTGGCAAATATTCAGAGGAATAAAGCATACAGATCAATAAGAGCACGTTGACGTTATCGAAAGGTTAATTGGAAGTACGTGTTTGCGATTGCTTGCCACTTAATTAAGGAAACTGAATACGTAAATATGATTAGGAATGCGATTGAATGCGTAACAAATTAATTAGGTATGATATTTAATTGGTGAAAGGTGTGTGAAAGCTGACGATAGAACGAATTATACGACATGCTTGAAGAAGATCTGAAACACTTGAAGAGTTCATTCAAATTCAAGTGTAGCTACTTACTATACGTATATGTAATTACGAAGTACTATCGAACATGGAGGATCAGAATCATCTACAACGATTACTTTTCTGAACTCAAGAAGATTGTCTTGCCTTTTCTTTTAATTTAAAATTTAGCTTCTACTGCATTTACTTTGAAGAAATACGAAGTAAACGAGGAAATACGAAGTAAAGGAACGCATATCTTCCACGTCTATCAAGACAAATACTATTTTTATCTATTAAAAAATTCTCAGTGAAATAATAAAGAGAAGTCAAATAAAGGAATATCTGCTCGTACTTTCTTTCACAAAGAAAAATTCTCTTCTACATCAATTCCATTCCAATAGTAACTTCATTATAGAAACTCTTTATGATACTACTATCGCCGTTTCCATTATAGCAATAGCACTACTTTCAACGCGAAAACCATTACGTTGCACGATTATCCTCGCGTAATATAAAACGAAAGAAAGATATCACGTACTCCCTTTTTCTTCGCCTTTGTTTCTTCCCCTTTCTCTTCGGTGCATTGTGTCTCTTTGCCCATCTCTCCATTCCAAATTTCTCGTTCGTTCGAACGGTTCGCCAGGGCCACCAGGCGAATTATAGCGATTTACGAGCGTTGATTTACGCTCGACAGATACGTCGATTCCAACGCCTCCAAATTATCCTCTCGAAGAGTCATTAAATAATCGAGGCAACGTTTCGTCAACAAATAAACTCCCTTCGACGAGCCGTGCGAAACAACCAGAAGAACGACGTCGTCACGACCATTGATTTCGGGAGGAGAACGCGCGAAGTCAGTTTTCCTCGTCGCGAAGAAGTTGGCAAGTTCGCTCTGATGGATCTCGATCAACGTGCAACCCATTCATCTCGTACACGACGTCGAAACAGAGCTATCTTCTGACGCTCGTCGTCCTTGTTCTAAATCCCTCGATCGTGTTCTTTGATGTTACACCTCCTCTTCTTTTCACTTTTTCCTGCTCTTTTTTCCTTTCTTTATTTCCTCCGGATGATTGTCTGCATCTTTTCTTACGGAGTTACGGAGCAATGATAGAGTTACGTGGAAATTGAATTTTTGTTGCGGCTGATGATCCATAAGATCTGCTCCTTCCTTCTTATTCTCGTAGTTTAATCTTCTTTATTAGTCTTAATAGTTATCCTATTTTTGGCGCTTCACTTTTGTTATTGTTCCGTTTCTCCGATAGTTTTGATTTATTTTCTCCGTTGTTTCTAGTAATTATCGTAATATATTGCTTTGACTTGTTGCTCTTCTTTCTCTTACGTACAGTATTTTCCGTATTACTTTTAATAGTTATTGTATCTTTGCTTCGAATTTTGTTATCCTTCTTCGATGGAATTAATTTTCTTTTGTGTTTATTGCTTTTAATAGCTACCCAATCTTTTTATTTATCGTTGTTGTTTGCCTTCTTCGACCGCTTAATCCTTAGAATATTCGAGCTATGATTTCCTCGGATAGAAAATTTCTGAGAAACTGTGCCAAGTCCTACTATTAATTAACGTAAGAAACTTCGAACTTTTAGCAAAACGACGATAATATTCAATGAACAACGAAAAAATAAATGGCATAAAAATTGAATAACAGAAGAAAATCTATTAATATGGATGTCAAATATTTATACGTTTAAAAGCTTGTAACTTCGTTCTTTCGACAGAGACGAACCATTTCCCGTATTATTATTTATGAAAGAGGTTTGGAAAATTTACCAACAACTTTTTAACTTATATAATTCTGAGAAAGATTTGAAATATTTCCGTCAATCAGTATATGTATCTTTCCAAACATCATTTCTCGGATCACATTAGATCACATCACGTGTTTACACGCTGTTACACGAGATTATTTTAGCAGAAGTAAAATCTTGCATCCGGTAGTGTAAATGTTTCGAAAAACACATGAATCTTGTTTGAATGATATTAAGCATCGTTCGAGGCAGCTTTACTTTCAAACAGAATACAGATTATATACAAATTTCCCAAAAATAGCCGTGTATATCATCTATTACTATTTTCATCTCCATTGCGTTCTGTGTGTACTAAGCAAATTTCAAAAGAAAATAAAAATAAAAAAGGAGAAAATATCTTCAAAATCAGCGAGTCACTCTAAGCAAAGACACGATCAATTTTCTATCGACTATCGATCAAAAAATTCCATATAATATACTGTATAGTAAATGAATTTTATGTTAAAAAATAAATGCAACAGAGATATGAATATCTCGCAAGAAGACGAAAAACAGAGTATATACAGAGGAAATATAACGTTCACAAAGATTAAGTATAATCACCACTATCACCGTCTCACAAAAATATTTCTCCGATTCATCTTAAACTTCACAAAAGCATCGTCTCAATGCATTAACACATCACGACGAAATTTTCACTGGCAGTCAATTCGCGTCTTTCAATAATTAACTGTGAGTCACTGTTTAATTTCTCTTTTTCGTTGAAGTATTTCTCCATTTCTTTCTACTGGCAAACTATATCAGCACGATTAAAGCAACGTTCTATCGATACAATCTTCACCGCTAACTAATCTCTCTGATCGATTTTCAATTTTCAATTACATCGTGGAAACAATCGTGCAACTTTCATGAACGATTAACAAAAATTCCTTGAATCCTCGTCCAAGTGTTTTTAACTCTCGCCAAAATGTCTCTGTAACTTGATAACAGCGCACGTAAGCTTCGATACACAAAATCTTGGCTAAAATTCGATCCATTCGCCAAACTATCCTCTGGAAATTGAACTTTCGAATAAAACGACACGCGATATTGATGTGAAAAATGGACGTATCTGATCTGACGTCAGAGAAAAAATGGAAAGTCTCGGTGAAAAGAGGCAGACATCCCTGTCGTTTTGAGCCTCCGGATAAAACTAGTTCGCGGATGGCTGTTGAAGCCCGTTAGCCCTCTCCTTCTTTCTCCGTCGCGCGCGCGACTATTTAAATCTTTTGTAATAGCTACTGGCCAAGACGAGCTTCCACCAAGATTCTGTCGTCACGTGGCGACAAGAACGCTGTCCATGTTCAGCTTTCGTAGGATGTCTCCGCTTCGAGCATCTTCTTTGGGGTGGTTTCGGTGGTTTCTTGGTGGTTTTAGCCACTTGAAATTTGTTTCTCAAAATTTCCAAGTAGCAAGAGAGTAGTTTCCTAGAGTTGGAATAGTTGTTAGAGGCTGGCCTTTGGTAAAATGTCGCCCTCTGACGAATTTCTTCTTATGGCGTCGATGATTTTTCTTTCGAAGAAATTTCCTCCAAGTTTCTTTTTTCTCTCTTTTTCATCGTTTATTATATATGTTTGTTGTATATTTTTTGTTGTCGATGATTGATAAGGTTTTTGAGAGCGACATGAAGAGCATTTTAAAATGTAAATTAATGCTTAGTGACGACGTACGGAAATTTTATAACGTTAACGAAGAAACTTTTATTGTTTGGATAAAATTAAATTGAAATCTTCCAGGAAAGAGATTTCCGGTAATCTACTATTATTTGATTCGATATATTTTTCCGCTAATTCCTATATTTTAGCGATGACAAGTTCATCGAAAAAGTGTTCTTTATACAAATTGCGTGTCAAGTATCATCGATCTTTGTATAAAAAGATCTTAAAAAACAATTTTCCTATATCTCGATTCTCACGATAACTACAAGTTAAATTAATCGCTGCAAAAATAGCTCATCGTTAAGAAAACCAGACTTTCCTTTTTTTTAGTGTTTTTTTTAAACATGCTCTTGCCATGCCTTAAAAATAATCGTAAAAGTACAATCTGCTGTTATTTTAAACAAAACACAAAACAGACACTCGTCTTTTAAACACAGAATCTCGGAAGTAGCTGAAGAGGTCAGAGGAAAACTGATACAAGTGAGAAAACATTTCAATTACAAGGACAACGAATAAATTAGTGTTTTACAAAAATATTTCTGTTTATTCTGAAACATTAAAACGTTAGATGTTATCGTTATCACGAAAAAACATATTTCCACTATTTTTCTTTCAAAAGATGCGTTCACGCCGCGTTTCTACTCGGTTCTTCGATTACGCTTCTTTGCATTTTTTAAGATAATCTGCCTAAGTAGTCTCTGTACATAGAACAATTACTCTCAAACATTCGTTTTAAACGAACGTTTCATTTCGTTTGATTTCGAAAATCTGTATCCTTTACTACTTAGAAATATGTCATACAAATAATGCTACATATAAATCATGCCATATGAAAAACAACTACACTTGTATTATTTTTCCACCAAGTTCTTCAACGATACCTGTTAGTAAAAATTATAACTTTTGATAATTTCCTAGAATATACTTTAAAATAGCGCAATTCGCTCTTTTTAACGTTAATTACCTTCCAAACTTTCGAAACGCGAGTTGTGATTTAAACAAAAATACAACAGTTACTCTACATGTTCATCAAGTTCTCCCATTTTACCTAATACTAAAAATAATAGCTTTTATCGATTTTTAAAGGTATTGTTTAAAATAGCCTATCCAAGTCTTCCTAGCGTTGCTTTAACTTTAAACATTTCTATTCAATTTCAATGTCTTAGCAGTTCACTCATCTCGTGGCAACCACCAACTGACAGAGAAATAAATTTTTCGGTGTCTCAGATTTCATCCAACGTGATACGGCTACCGTGACGCAACACACGCCTTTTTCCCCCTAGGCAAAAAACACACGCATGAAAGAAAATACGCAGCCTCTAGGATGACGAATCGTTGATTAGGACGCGGCACGTTTCCTTCACGCTGCAATGTAATCTGTCAAGCGTTTTAAAAACGCCTGAAAATAATCCAGCGTGACGCAAGGGGCTGTATAGCTCTCGCTTGTCGAGTTTACAAGCCCCCCATGAAATTCTGAGATACGTACAGGTAGAAATAGTATGAGCACCATGACCAAGAGGCGTGGAAATTATGGGGAATAGTGATCAATAGAGATTCGGTTCGAATCAAATAATTTTTACAAATGTTTCAAGTCTGTATGTATTTGGTGAGAGGTTCTTGGTGGAATTGTATTAGGTTGTCCGAGAAGTGTCTTTCTTTTACAGACCTATCTTTTACAACGATGCATTTTTATACAAACATGAAACCTTATCTGTCGAACGTTGTGATCTTTATTTTGATAGAACAAAATGGATTCCTTATAAAACGAAAGAAACTTTTCGGACGACCTAATACGTAGATAACTTTGTCAGAGGTTTACTATAGAGATTACAGAGAATTACTATATTAGGAAGTATTTTTAGATGAACTTCTATTTTCTGAGAGATTGATTCAATCGCTGTGTTATAGTAACGCAGAAAATAAATTGCAAATATATATAAAGCGATATTTTCTTTAAACCAATTTTTGTTTCCGGAGAAAGTTTGTTGTTGCATCGATATTAATTACATTTTTAATGAACATGTCTAGATCACTGTGATAAAATTAATTGGAAATATTGTACAAGATATTTTTATATTAACTTTACTGTTAAGAAATAAAATCTTGTTTTGGAAGAGATTGATTTTGAAAATTTGTTCCTCCTATTTCGATTCCGTAGGATCTATGAGCAAGCATTATTCGTTCCATTTATATTTGTTAGTATTCATAAAATTGTATTTTGCATATTATCACTTTTAACGGAATGACAATCAATAATTATGATACATTTATATGAAATTTCTCTATATTCATAATTTATTTGTATAAATAATTAGAACTACCCTCATTCGTGTTTCTTAACAGGTAATGTGATTTATAATTTGACAGAAATAAGAATGTTGAAGTAAACTGAGATACATCGGAAATTGAGATTTCAATATTTGTGATGAGAAATTTTTGCGCGAAATATTCACTTCCTATTGATTGTACGTAGTAAGAGTTTATCAGGATTGAAAAGCTATCAATTCACTAAGAAAAGCTGAAGACTAGGTTAAACGATCGAGTTAAGATATGAAAAGGTGAAACAAATTTCAATAACAGTTTCTCAGGAAACGTAAAGGATAATAAAGTTCGAGGCCTGGATCCACTTCGCCAATTTACAATTCTGACTCATTATTACAAACTCAGCTTTCAACAGCGTTGAAACCTTATCAAAATCTTTTTATTCTATTGTATAGTTAACCAATGATAGTTCATTAATGTTTAAGACGCACCATATTATCTTTATTTTTAATATATATAACTGTTAAAATATATAAAACATTAGAATAGAATTAGAGTAATATTATATGGAAAAATAAAAAATATTTTAAATAAAAAAAGACAAGCTTGTCTGTACGTAACATTTCAAAATTCTTTCAAAACTTATCATATTCAAGAGTTACTTTAGACACTTAAACGTGAGTATGAAAAGAAAGTTCTACAAATAAAAAAGCTTTAGAAAATATTTCCAAATTCATGCTTACTTTCTTATCGAGTTTTCTAATAACGTAATGAAGATTGCTTAACATGAACATTTCATGGTGTTTAATAACTGTGTTTGATTTTGAAGATACGTTTTCTCCCGCTCATATGAACGGCGCTCTTCAAGAATCGGTATAGAGACGACATCTGGATTTCTAGAGCTTCGGTAGAACAAGCGTTTGCCGTGGGCGGGCATTGCTGCCAAAACAAAGCTTTTCTTGGCTCGATGGATAAACAAATTTTGAGAAAATAGCCGGCTTTTCGCAATTCTTCGCCGGCATGAAAATATTCGACACGTTCTAAACGTTTCATCGTTATGTCGTATTTGTTCAGAAATTAATTATCTTCCATCCCCCGCTACCTTCTTCCTACAGTACATCTTTGCTCCTTCAACTTATAACATTTGCGATTAAACATTTAGAGAACATTGTTACTTTGTATTTGACTTTTCATTTTCTAATATTATACCACCTAATGACAAAATCCGCAATCACTTAGTTGCCAACCCAATAGTATTATCATTTTGGTATTCTTTGTTATGCAATTTTTTCAAAGATCTTTTGTTATATTTTCATTAGGCAAAACCTGCGATTAGTTTGTTTATATTTTACTTTGGACATAATACGAGGGTCATAGTAACTTTATTAGTTTCACCTTTTTCCTAAATAAAACATGTTTTTATACAACAAAAAAACTTTATCTCTTTAATATTCAAAGGCATTTTTAAAATAATAATTATAGATATTCATTTTTATTGGAGTTTTAAATAGTTAGGATTTACGAGCTATTTAGAATTTAGGGCATAATAAATTTGGAGAGACCATGTTTTCATTACTATCACACTGACAAATTTTCCAGAAAGTTTCATAGAGCTCTAGAACACGTAACACGTAACATCTAAATCTTCCTTATGACTCGAATATTTTTCTCATGCCACAAACACCATTATCTCTGCTTATATAATCAGCCTGGTTACCAATATATTTTGACCTAAAATGTTTAGATAATACATAATGCACGTTTGTTCTCCGGAAAACTGGTAGATAAACCAAATCTATATCATAAATTTCTATCCGCACCGCTGCCAAAGGTATTATTCTTCTATATTTGACTGCTTCAGAAAATTCCACGAGAAATAAAAACAATTAGTACACTCACCATCATCGGAATCATTCAGTCATTGGTTTAAAATAGTAGCGAGATCCATTAAATCACTATTTTACATTTATTCACTTGTCTTCGTTCTTCTTCACGATGATGAAATTCAACAAAATTTCTTTCGCGAATCGAAGACGAAGAAAAATTCGATTTTCCATCTTCGAATTTTTAGCACGATACTCTTTCTAGTATTTTATTTGTATTTTGCCTTATACAAATATTTTTTACTGTACGTGTACAATTTATACTGTACGTTAGAGGTAGTATAGGTTGGAGATTTTGCAAGATTTATAACGAATAATTATGAAAATATGTTGAAAAATTTGAGAGCTCGAGTGACTGGAACTGCGACAGCTGCCGGCCGGACACGAAGTTGGCGCGTTTGGCTAAGTTTCGAAAATAGTTCGCACCGGATTCGACGATGGTGTGTCTATTTGTAGCATAAAACAACCAGTCAGACCCGCCACGTTTAATTTACGAAACTCCCTAGCGATCTAGTAAAAACTATCTCCTCTTTCAGAAATATCATTTTTATTCTTCTTGTTCTTTGTTTTATCTTTTTCGTAATGAAACATTATTTTTGATTTTTCATATCTTAACTTCATAACTTTAGGTATACAACCTTTTCCAAAAACATTGTAAAGTATGATATGGCATTATCTCTGTTTCATAGTCGTTTCTTTTATTTTGAGAATATAGCGAGACTTTCGGTAAGACACAAAGTAAAGTAGCTTAAAACAGCTTTTCTATGCTTTTGTCTGAACACCCTTCACTTTATCTAATATCCAATTATTGCCGAATGCTCTTTATTTTTCGATATTACCGAGCGTTTTTTCTCTGATATCCCACCTTTTATCTAATATTCCCCGTAAATAATAATTGAAAAATTTTCTGAAAAGAAGGATCTCTATGATCCATAACGAACACGTATGTACCGAGCACATGTTTTAATCAAATAGTTAAATTACCATTACATTTCTCTGAGACATAAACAAAGAGGAAAGTTGATTAAATTTATCAAAATGATAAATTCAAACTAGGTAATACTAAAGCTGATTACGTAATTACGTAATATTCGCTAATATTAAACAACTAGAACTGAGACATCCGATGCAGTTTTGTCTCATGGAATTTTTTTCCAAGAACCTTTTCAATTCCGCTATATGCATTATAAACGTGCGGTACAGAATTGCTGAGCGGGAACAGCCCAGAACAATAATTCCGACCTATGCTAACATAGTAATCCGGTAATATCATAAACTCTTTACCTTGTTCTACTTCAGCGTTAATATGAATAGTCCTCAGCCTCAGCTCTTCGTTCTCATAAATCATCCCTCTCGAGGACTTCCGGTCGAGCTTCCTGTTTGGTTTTACGCTGCAGTCTCTCCGCCTGGCCCTCAGCATCCCAGCGCCACCAACTCTGACACCAGTACCCGCCATCATTTCATTAATTCGATAGTGTCACAGTCACGATAAGTTAAAAAAGAAGCGAAATATAAGAGAAGAAGAAATTCACTTCACCTAAGTGTTCCTTAGTCTACCGATTACAAACTCGTAACATGTCCTTTTTTTTTCTTTAAACTTAAACTTCTTTAGGATTAAACTCACTGTTCTCGACGCAGTCGTTTTCGAGTGAATGCTAATAAGCAAAAGTATATGTTTTATGGGGAACAAAGAGGGACGTTCCGTTGGTTGATTTTTACTTGTGTCTTCTTGTAGCTTTACGATCAGCTGTGAGCCATTTCATGCAGTTTGTACTTTCACTTGATGCCCGTGGACGCGTTAAAACATATTGCGCCATTAAGAAGCGAGTTTAATGTCTTGAGAGAGAGAGAGAAGCGGCGTGTTCAAGTGGCGTTTAATCTTACGTGAAGCTTTTAAATTGGATTTGCGGCGCTGAACTTCCCTCAGATTTTCTTCTTTATGGGCTTCTCTCGAAATTTTTCTTCCTTCCAACTATCTCCAATCGTTCTTTCCCCAATCTTTTTGGGATATTAACTTTCGCGTCTTTTAATTTCCTTCTCTATTAATTTTCTTCCTACCTTAGATGCCTTGCAGCTTATTTCAGTGTTACCAATATAATTAATATCGATTTCGAATTGTATTTTAGATGTCTGGAATCATTTTGTATCTTGGAAATTGTCTTAGATTTTATTCCTGCTTCTTCTACGTTCTTAAATAATTGCATGTCAGTAATTCCAGGATTTCTTAATTTCCCTCTGTTAGAATTCCATCGAGTTAAATAATCAAGTTAAATAATGATTGTTTAATTTCTCACTTAAACCTCTCTCAAGCCTGTTCTTCTCACTTTCCCTTTTCTAAATCTCTCAAGATTTCATATTTCCCCAGATTTTTCAGAGATATCTGTTTCAGAATCTTCGCTTCGATCATATCAGACTTTTTCTTCTCTTTTCTAGAACCAACCTCACGCTCTTAAATTCGGCCCAAATTCTATCCCGCTTCTAAAATTTCTCACGTGTATTATACTCTCTCTCTCTTTCTCTCTCTCTCCCTCTCTCTCTTTCTCTCTCTCTCTCTCTCTCTCTCTCCTACCACTCCTCTATCATTCGATTTTCAACTTCACATACACCTTTCACTTCCTCTGGCCTGCAAACCATGAACCGGAATAAGAAAATTCCATCCAACCTACGCCCTCGTTCTCAAGAATCAACGTCCATAAAAATGGGCGTAGAAATTCCAGAAAAATTGCAAGTTGGATCGAAGCGTCGCGCGACCAGCTCGATCGTAAGACAAGGCCCTTTTCAGCGGAAACGGCATGCTTTCCATCGAGTTGCCGCGCGTCCGCGCCAAACCCGAAAGAATTTGCATCATCCGTTCGTTTATCACGCGTTGTTCCTCCGGTGCAATTTGCCTGCCCATTATTCAAGCGTTTATCAGCGTTTTCGAGCGCCCCAGCCCCCCTCTTCTCTTGCACGCCGCTTTTGTTCTTGTGTATTTCTTTCAATTTATTCGCGCGTCCTCCGGCATTTTATCCGAGATGTTCCGCCGCTTCCGGTTTCCCTCTCGCTTCGATTCGCCGGGATTTATTCGCGCCACTGATCCGAATTTATCGCGCACGAATTTTTTCTACCCCCACAAGTTGCTGTCAAGGGTCGAAGCTGGTTTTCCATGGGACTTGGGACCAACCGTTTCCAGTGAACTTTAAAAACATTTGCTGCTTCCTTCGTCTCTTTCTGTTACCGGATTCTTTTTAAATCCTTTTTAGAGTGGATTTTGAAGAAGATTCCTGTTGGACATTAGATCGCATTCTCGATTCGATTTGATATTTGAGATCGCTAGGTCGGTTTTCTGACGTAGTTACTCGTTGAGACGTTGAAGATTTTCAGTATCAAATTTCTTTTCCATGATATCGATACTTGTTGAGAATTAAATATTCGAGTATTCGAACCTAATTAGAAGGTTAATTCCGTCTTCCTTTCGTTTTTGTTGCTTGAAAATGATTCGATGGGTAGTTGCAACGCTGTTGTGATTCCAATGGTTTTAAAAAATATCTTCTGTGCACAAGATTCTTCAAATTGATCTTCAGAAAGTCTACAGATATATCCGAGTTAAATTAAATCCTTCGAGTTATCTTCTAGATCCAGTTTGGATAGATTCGTTTGATGACTGGATCATTTCTCTGAAAAATAAAATATTAATGTTACTTGTTACAATTATTAATGTTGTATAGATTTTAAAAAATCCAATTCAGATTAACTTACCTACACATTTCGTACGTAATAAATTTAAAACACGTTTGAAAGAAATTTTGAAATTTCAATGTTTTGTATTTGATACTTTAATCTCTTCGAAGTTAAAAAATTTGTTTCTTAAATACGATAAATTAGTAATTAATGATAAGTAGATAAATAGTAGGATTTGAAATATATAATTCAAGGTTTCTAACGATGATTAATTGTAAGTAAATAATTGTACAGGATTATTGTGGTAACACGCGTGGGAACTCGTTTCGATTTAAACAGTTTATTTCACGGCGCGTTGAGCACGAGAAACAACCGAAACGCAACTAAATAACATGCAATCGGCTAATCAGCTTGAACACTGAAATCGAACAAAGTGCTCGGATAATCAAAATTGTAATTCTTGCCTAAATAAACTGCTGAATGCAATTAATTGGGACAAAATCAGTGAAATATTGAAATTAAATTCGAAAATTATTTGTTTATAATACACATTTCCTGTATGCGTTTGATATTATTCGAATTCCATAGTCAATTTCATATGATATTTTCAAAAAACGTCGGAATACATGATTCAGAATTAAAAGAACAAATTGTAGTAATATTCTAATTTAAAAATTGAACCTTAAAGACTTTCCATAGAATATTTTACCGTAGAATACACTCCCTTATGCATTTCGACTACTTATTTATTTCGAAGTTCGTTTAGTAGCAACTAATAGTTGTTATTTCTTTTAATACAGTTAGAGCTTGAGAATCAGGTCATGATAATAATAAATTCAAAAGACAAAATAGGAAGAGAAACTCATTATTTTATGTGAAATGTACGAACAAACAAAAATCTTCTTAATGTACATTAAACAATGAACGAAAAAATGCAGAGATATTATTTGGAACGAAATAATTAAAAAATCTCCTATAATTAAATGAATATCTGATCAGAATAAAATCCGTAATCAAGATACATTTTTATATTGGCGAGTGAACAAAAAGTCCTGCTTGATAAAGATCAAATAACGAGTATTAAACGCAGCTACAGCCATCATTCCATATATATAAAACTATTTCAAACGAAGCAATTGAAAATAAAAATAAGTAGACTAGTAGTGGAATCGTGTCTATTTCCTATATCTGTTCGCTTATTTTCGTCTCCGACTGTATCGAATATATCCAATTGTTCGCGTTCGTATCTGTCTCACATATCGTGTCATAAATGTATCATATTCAAAGCATTAACCCTTTCGCTACGGGCGGCTTTTCCGCCGCGTCAAAACAGTGCACAGTGCGCGAGGAAGATCGTCAGCGGCCGCGTTTACGTCTCACTGCAAACCGAGCTATTCTGACGGTGTTTTTCGAAGAAAAACAAGTTTCCACAAAACAGAGTATTTATAACTTCTTAACTTTTAATTACAATTTGGAAACAAAAAGATTACAGAATATAATAATATGATATAATATAACATAATTGTATGATACTAATAGCTTTTAATAATGGTATTGCGTATGGTATTTTTCGAAACATGGTGTTATACATAGGCTAACATGGCAAATCTGGCACTGGTATCGCGATTCGCTCCACAGTTCCCATCAATCGATTATAATCGACAACACACTTTGGTTTTTGAATCATTTTTTTGCGTGCGATAATGACGTTTCATGTGAACAAATTTTTCATTGTACAAAGAGGATAACATATACACTGCCCTCTTGTCACACCATCTTATTGTTAATGAAAAGTTTGAGGATGTATTAGGTTGTCCGAGAAGTTCCTTTCGTTTCATGAGGAAATAATAAACGCACAGTTTTTTTATTTTATATTATTTTGCCGATTTACGTACGATCGATTTTGTTCTGTTGATAACACCGCGACATTTCACAGACTTGGTTTCGCGTTTACATGAAGTTGCAGTGTTGTAAAAAACACGTTTGCGAAAGAAAGACACTTTTCGGACAACCTGATACGATACTCGTCGTATGTACAATACGCGGCATCTTACGCACAGCGACTATAGCCGGCCGTATTGGCGAAAGGGTTAAAGAAACTTGATTGAAAAAGTTCGCTGTAAACAGCATTCCGGCGAAACGAAAATCAGCCAAGTAGAAAAGCAAAAGCCGAAAAAAGAAGATCGGGTCCGGCACAAAGAGCTAACCAACCGCGATGCCGAGACGTGGAAAACACTGCTAAAGACAAATCGAATAAACGTGTGTTCAAAGGGCTATTGAAGCCCTATGAAATTGAAGCCCTTCCAGGGAAAAAAGCAGCGAAATAGCACGAAAATGAATTATTCACGGAAGAGAAAATGGGAGGGAAGCAGCTTGAAAAATTTGCTGGGTCGAAAATCCAGGTCGACCGCAGCTTCATCTTGGTTTCAAGCGTTCCCTGGCGAGCTGTCCCGAGGGATGGTCGATTAAAGCGTTCGCCGGCGGGCCGATTCGGCCTTAAAGGCGCGGCACTCGCGCTTCCCGCTGCAGATATACATGGAATAGGAAAACATTCTCGGCGGAAAGCCGAGGTAGAACATAAATCTATGCTTTGAAGACCGTTTTTGGCTATAGCTCTTTCCCTCTCCTACGGCGGCGGCCGTGCTCTCTGTGTACAGTACACGGAGTCTGACGACGTGACATCAAAGAGCAAGAGGCCTGAGAGAGGCTGCCGCGAAAGGCAGACAGCATGAAAGCACAGGTGCATATCGTCGTGTCACTCGTTTGTGGGCTGCTGCGTTACTTTTCCGTGGAGGAGGATTCAGAGCAAAATGGGGGGGGGGAGAGAGAGATTTAGGAAAGAAGCAGTGAGAGGGGTGTAGGGCGTAGGGGAAGTTTCAAAGCAGGAGGAACGGATGGGATAGAGAAGAGAGATAGGGACAGATTGGAATACAAAAAAGGGATAGAAACCAGAAGCAGAAAATAGATTAGAATAGAATAGAAGAAAATAGATTTGAGAATGAGGAGAATAGAAAAGTTGATTGGAAGGAAAAGACGTTGCTGATGTTAAAAGAGGAAATGAAGAGATACGGTTAGTGCTGAGAAAAGGGATGAATGAATAGAGAAGTGGGGAAAGGAAGGGATAGAAAAGCGATTGATTATACTAGCGATTGTGGATTATTATGAATGAAAGCTACTGGAGGATTAAATTAAGGAAGTAAGAAAATAGCAGCTTTGGAAGGAAGAGATATTATTATCTAGTGTTAGACGGGTGGAATGATTTAAACACGTAGCAGGGATTTGCTATGATTAAACGATTGAGAAATAGACGAGTAATCGATAATACGAGAGCTAGAGATGAATGAAAAGTAGTGGAAGATTGGAAAATGAGGAAACTGGGGATGTAGCTTAAAAAAGAAAGACGTTCTTAGTGCAGTGGAAGATATAGCGATAGAAATAAGAATAACGAATAAACGAAAAGACTTGAAGCTAGAGGAATAATTAATTCAAAGGAAGTGAGAGATTAAGAAATAACAGAGAAGAAAGAGATAGGGCAATGAAAATGAAAGAAGTGGTTGAAATGAAAGAAAATAGACAAAAGTTGGGCAGAGGATAAAAAGAATGAAGAGGAAAGTGTTTAAAGGCAAAAGAATAATTAATTGATTATTTATCGATACTAAAGAAATGAAAATTTAGACAATATGGAAAAAATAAAAAATGATAAACGTAGAAGGAAATGACTAGGAAATAGGAAACTGATGAACACGAAAGGAAGAAATGATCGCAGTATGAAAAATAAATTATAACAGTAAGATAAAATAAAACAAAACAGAAATCATAGAATAGTAGAAATGACAATGAAAGGAGAATTATAAGAACAATGAGATTTTTAAATGGAATAGAAAGGAGACGTGAAGAACAAAAATCAGTTAAAACAGAAAGGCTAATTTTCAGGACAATAGAAAATTAAGAATAAGGTATAAAACGAAGAAGTAACGTAGAAGGGAAGAATAGCAAAAGCGCACAAAGGTATTGAGATATTGGAAGAAAAGTAGAAACGAGACATGTATCTCCTGAAACTTAATTAGAAAGGAATAGATGAAAGAAATGCCAGGAAATGAAAAAATGATCTTAAAGAAAGATTGTAGTTGGAGAAACGTTGGAAAAAAGGAAGGTAATCGAAACAAAGCAACGTAAAGGAAACGACACTGAATGAAGAAGCGCGAGAGGTTTAACAAACGGAGAGAAAAAAAGAGAATCAAGGAAAATGGACGTTGAGAGGAAGTCTAGAGAAAGGGAGGTTAAAAGAAAGTGAAATGAAGTCACAGAAACCTAAAGGAAAGCAAGCCTAAAAAAGAGATTTTAAAGAGGAGAGATCTGAAAGATGAAGAACATGAGAAATGAAAAATTCAAGAAATAAGGCACAGAACGTAGCTTAAAGTGAAAAATATCCGTCAAGAATAATGTGATATTATGAAAATGAAAAAAAATTAAAACAGAAAGTTTAAAAAGTTTGTAAAAGAAAGATTTAAGGAGATTAGGAATACTCGAAAATAATAGTCTAAGAAGAAGGAGAAATGGCAAGAAAATAAAAAAAAAACATTGCAAATATTTAAGACAACAATTTTTAGAAACTTTAGAAACCACAGATTCAAAAAATAGAACACCAACAAATACCAAATACCAAGAGCAAACAGATACAATTACAATGATGAGGACAAAATGTGAAAAAATTGGAAGCAAAAAGGAGAGCTTTAGTAAAAACAGATTTCAAAGGTTGAAAAGAGAAGAAGTCAACAAAAGACATAGGAAGGTAGATTAAAGGAGATCTTATAGAAAGGCGGATCAAAAGATACGAGAACTCGAGACAGAGAGAAGTATGGAGAAGGATCTAAATAGGCAAGAATTAAAAGAGAGGGATTTAGAAGAAGTGTTCTTCATCTATGGAAGGGAGCGAGAACCTAGAGAGACGGGGGTCAGAAACTAAAGAGATTAAGGCATGGAATCCTAGAAAAGGGGAGCTCAAAGAGAAGCACACGTGGATTAAGAGAGAAGGGGATCAAATGAAGAAGGATTAAGAGTCAAAAATTTTGAAAAAAGAGGCACTGGTACAGAAGGGACGCAAACAGATATGCGTGTTTAAGAATAAAGGAATGAGCAAAAATGAGTCAGGAGTTAGAACCAGAATACGAATATTGTTCAAACAAAAAGGTGTTATCAAAATCATTTTACGAAATAGAACGATAAATGTTAATTACAGAAGCTACTTTAATAGCCACTTTATTATTTATGAAAACAATGAGATTGATTTATTTATTAGAAAGATAAAGAAATTTAGAAGATTGTATGAAAAATAATATTTCAGCTCAAGAAGAAAACGTTCCAAAATGAACAAAAATAATAAACACTGCGATGGTAAAAATCAAGAGAGAAAAAGTGAAATGAAAATGTAATGAAAAACTAAATCACACGATTTAACCTCAAATATATATGAAAGAACAATAGTGTCTAGAAGAATGGGAAATAGTTAGAGGGAAAGAAGGATAAAGGCAGATAGGAAGTAAAGGTAAATTATTAAAGGACAAGATTTATCTAATAAATTCTTTGACAACGTACAGGCGCAACTGATTTATAAACAATTCACTGGGAAGTGCTTCCTTTGTAATTGTTTTGAATTTCCTCGGATGCCGTAATTAGAAAAGAAAAAACAGGAATTTTCAAACGCCTTGCAGTCTGATGATTATTGTTGCATCAGCGGAAGCGAGGTTAATTTGTTCAAAGAACCATGCTTTGCCTGGCTATGTTTAAGTAGATATGTTTGTTTGCTCTGTGTCTGATCCGGTACGGTGTTACTGTCGCCGATTATTAAAATTTGTTTTCCTATTTTCACGAATCTTCCTGTGTTCATAGTTTCAATTAGTATTTATTTTTATTAGCATAACTCTCAATATTTCGGTCTCTTGTTATTTCTATTTTTAATTTCGTTTCTTGCCGATCTTTTATTGCCTCGCTTAAAAAAACAATTCCCTTTCTAAGAAATTTTATCCAAACGTAAATGTAGGAATCAGATTCTTCAAAATGATTACTTTAATATCGACCTCGCTGCGTTTTTTCCATCATTTTCGATCTGATCGTATTTTCCTAATAGTTGAAAAATATTTCAAGATTCAGGTAAGTACGACAAAAGCCTGTTATTAAGTACGCGTGACTTGTTGTGCCAAATTGTAATTTCAAATTAAAACTCTTTTTTGAAAGTCAAACTCTCGATTAAAAATCTTTTTGTTTGTTGAGACAAGAGCAGCATTGGAATATAAAAATTCAATTCGCAGGATTAAATACGAAAGAAATGTACAGATATAGAATGTTACTCATTTTTCTTCCTTCTTTATCCTGTTCTTCTTGCATTAACAAATTACCAGTGTTCTTTTATTTTCTTTTTCATTCTGATTTTATATAATAACCACATAATAACGAAATTATGAAAATTTGTCTAACAGTTATTTAAAAATAGAATTATCGTTAGAAAAGATAGAATTATTATAAATTGTAAGATAATTTAGCTTCTTGTAATTTTTAATTTTAATAAAACAGTAATTTATCTTTATACTTACTTTCTATTTTTCATACACTACATTGGTACCATTGACTTTTGTTTTTACGTTTGCAAGAGTCTCTCCCTCGTACATGGAATTTTATGTTAGAATCTTCACCAAAGTTTATCCAATTGTTCGAGGCTTCAATGTTCGTTATATTGGGCGCTGTGAACAAAAACTAACATGAAAATAATATTCCAGTGTTAGAAGGTAACCAATTATCCATATCTTCTGCTTGAATTTTACCCAACATCTAAAAGAAACTAATTCGCGTTTATAAATCTATAAAACTTATTTAATTCTTTTGTAAAATAAAATTTTGTCTATGTCATAATTTATTATTATTACGTAGATATACGATAAAAGTAGATAACAAGAATTACATAACAGTGAAATATTTTTCACAAAAGACGTTAAATTTGTGTTACTTGTAAAATCGATATAAGAACCAACGCTAGAATCATCTTGAAACAAGTAGTTATAAAAACAGAAAAATAATCAGCAGGTGAAATATGAATCGATATAGGAATCATTATGTCAAATAAATTTCCATTCGTTCCAACAGTTATTCACAATAATGAATCTATTTTAGAAAAAGCAACATTGATGATGGGAAGAATCGTATCCTTCTGTTTACAAATGTACACCAAATTTTAATACAAGATGATCAGATCTGTATCAATATTTTTCTTCGTCGCTACATATCGGTCAGTTAATATCGAATCGTAAAATGAATATCGTATCAAACGAAGCAGCACGTCCATTATGCGGAAAAGAGACGACAAAATTTTCAAATGACAATCAACGGAAGTTTGAAACTACTTTCTTCATTTTTCCTTCTATATTTTTTCCCTATTCCACTTGGGGAAGTTTGCGGGGGTGGAAACGAAGTTCCACGGTTTCACGGCTTTTCCGACGAAATATTCGCGTAATCACGTTCATTTGAACGCGGATGCATTTTAATAGCGGGAGCGAATCGCAGGCAACTCGATTCGGAAAGTTGTCACGCTGTCGGGCAAAAACTTAGACCTCGTTAAGGCGCCGAGGTGCATTTGCGTGACACTCATCAAAGCAACGGCGAGGTTCCTTCAAGAAGACGGAGAAGGATTAATGAAGAGGACTGTCCTTTCTTGCGTTGTTCGCAAACTTTGTAAATTTTTTTCATAAACGCGTTGATGAATTTAGTCGGAATTCGAGATTCATGAAAAATAATTTTAATTTTTGAAGGATTTTGTTACTCAAGGTGTGTAGTTTAGTTTTGTCTAAATAATTAATGTTTCTAAAATGACCTTATATGGCATTTAAAAATTTTAGTCCTATAAGGTGATGAGCGTTTTTTTAATATTCTTTTCAAATTAGTAAAAGATATACTTTTTTTCTTTTACTTCATTTGAAATAATATTTATTTAGTTTAGTTGCTCAAATTGAATAATTCTTTTTAATTAACTTTAAGTTGTGCATGAGATTTTTAATTCTTTGAAATCGTAATGTCTTTTAGATTATTATAAATTACAACAACTTTTTCAAATTTAACGAATAATGTTCCTCTAATAGTAAAAATTCTTCTAATTAGTTTGAATTATAAACAAGCTATTCCGAATAAACAATTCTAATCTAAAAATCCAATTGTGATCTTTGTAATTCCAATTGAAAGTTCAAATTTTCATCCATTTTAAAATTAGATAGTTTGTTAACCCGACTGGGTGATAAATCACGGCTAGGTCCGTAAATAAGAAGTCACAAGTGAAAAATCGCAGAACACTGTAGGAATACTGGCTATGTTAAACAAGACGCAGAACTACCAACACTCTACTTAATTTTGATTTTTATTACGATGTCGAATTTACAATGGAATTTTCCTAACGAAAGAGTATCTAGCTTTTAAATTATTAATTCAAATAATCAATAGCAGTATAACAAAATTTCATATAAACAAATACATAAATATGTACGACCTTTTTTTGTGGGCCATCTCACATGATTCCTCAGCATTTATCATATCAATACAAGATCATAAACGTACAATGCAGATTACATCGCATAACACTATTAATTCCATTCGTAATATATTCTTTTTCAGTTCTAAAATAACCGGATAATCGACGTACGTAACGAAAGTGTTTATTGTAAGAACAAAAATTGGATCACGATTATATTCGACACGAGTTCGATTCAGGAGCGTTTTACAGACGCAAAACATGCTATGGCCACCTGGTGGTGGCGCAATTTAATGATTTCCGGTAGCGATTTTCGATACGCATTTCGATGACCATGAGTTACGTTCGATAGAGTCGAGAACGTAAAGCAGATGAACTGCCAGAATGAAATTGCACGATCATCATTTTCTAGAGAAAACTTCGCTTCGCAATTGCCTTCAAGTTTGTTCATAACTTCTAACATCCCTGTTCGAAACGATTTAGAAATTTTAGCTCAGTTCGATAAGTTCATTACGATTTTGACCACTTTTTCAATGTTCAGACTATTATTAGAATCCCGATATGATAATTCGGTTGCTCGACAAACTTAAAATTCCCAAAATTAACATATGTAACTCCTTGTTCATGAAAAGTGTAAAAGAAACATTCTAAATTTCCAAAGAATTCGAGGATCTCGAGGAATTCAATAAGCTGAATGAATCAAAATAATCCAAGGAATCGAAAGATCTGGAGAATCCAAGGAATATAAGAAATTGTAAGATCCACCATATAGAATGTATTGAAAGATCGAAAAATCCAGAGAATTCTCAGAATCCATTGAATATAAGAGATTCGAGGAATTCCAGGAACTAAAAGATACTAAACGAAACAAAATAATCCAATGAATTCAAGGTTAATGTAAGAAATCCAATAAATTTAAAGACTCGAAGTATACAAAATGTTCAAAAGATCTAATATTTCAAGAATTTAAAAATTCGAGGGGTTCGAATCTCTGGGAATCATTTAGAATTAAATCGGTTAATACAAATCTCATTTATAATATTATATTCCTTTAACGCAAACGATATTTCTACGATAACCGAAACTTCGACGTACATTGTCGCTTTTTTTTATTAAATTTGTATTCAAAATATATAAATGCATATTTCGAATATCGAATGCACTAATACAAGCACTTTGTTCGATCAAATATGAATAGTTTATTTGCAAAAATTCGTCGAAGCGTTAACAGATTTTAAATTGATCATGGCGGTTTCTCAGTTAATTTGAAAGAATCTTCTTTACCTTATCTATTGCTTGACAACCAAAAATAATAATGAATTGCTAAAATGCAAATGTCAGTTTCTTTATTACACTAACTATACTAACCTGTAAAATGAAGTTTTATTCTATCATAATATCGTCTGTTGGCTCTAATAACGAATAAAATCATTCTGGGTCTTTTTACTTGCAATTTCGTGACTAAATTACATTTTGCCAAAGACAAACAAGCGTCCACATATTTTCTAGTGACAGTGTAATAACAAAATCGTTTATTGCAAGAGCACGATTGCAAATGCGGATCACGATTATGTTGTACACGAGTTGCTCTGCGATTATTCAGCTGCAATTGCAATTCCTGCACGTTCTTCAAAATTTTCCGTTCGATCATTGCGTTATAATATCGTCAACGTTGCGTCAGAGTATCGAAAAATCATCATCTCCGCGTAGAGATACGAGCCAGTGAATCGTGAGTGTCGCGTTGGCTACACGCGGAAAGCGTGCACTCGCGACACGGTCGAGGTAACGACAAGCCATGGATTACTCGCGCGACACGTGTTGCCGACGTTTACCCGCGTCACGTTAACATGTGCATCGGCGTCGTTCCGCGTAAGTGCGCGCAGAAGTGCGCGTACACGTGGTTTCGGCCGGCCGATCCTGTTGCGGATGATTTACATGCGGTCGCGCAACGCCAGCTGGCTTTGCTCGCCGCACAGGATACTACTTTGCCTCCACGAGCGTTTTCGATCCTCATCGCGGTTCGCTGCCCCCGACTTTGCGCACCGCCGATGCTGCAACCGAACCCGTGGCCGGTCGCACGATTTTTAGGGGATATCGAAGGAGGGTAGCTGGAATTTTCAATGGCTGGAAGAATTGGTAATAGGGTGGTTTAGGGTGGTTTGAAGAGGTTCAAGGTGGTTCGGTTGGGTTCGGTGACGAATCAAAGTAGATGGAATGTGTAAAGTGGTTTTTCGAGACAGTTATTTGACTTGATCGAAGGTGGCTCGGAAATTCGTTTAACTCTGCTACGTTCTTTCGATCATGTTCGAGCCAATTGTACGTCACGTTAAAAAACATCTTCAGGTTGAATAAAATACGAAAAGGTCTCGTCGATATGCATGATGTCTCGTTTCAATTTTATTAGGTTGTCCGAAAAGTTTCTTTCGTTTTATGAGAAAATAATAGACGCACAACATTTTTTGTTTTATATTATTTTGTCGAATTATGTACGATCCACTTTGTTCTGTTCAGATAAACACCGCGATATTTCACAGACTTTGTTTCACGTTTGTACGAAGGTGCACTGTTGTAAAAAAACACGTTTACGAAAGAAAGACACTTTCCGAGCAACCTAATGCGTTAACTTTTCGAATATTGCGTACGATATCGTTCAGTAGTGCTGAACAATTTCCGCAACGGAAACTCAAAAAGCGATACAGGAAGCGTAACTACGATCCGGAACTCCATTGAGAAAATCCGATGGCTCCGCTCTCGCGATAAAATAAATCACGGCGCCTGGCCTTGAGAGACGCAGCTTCGCCTACGACTTGAACCCGCGAGACGGCCAGACATGGCGAACTAACTTCGTCCCCGCGATTTCGAGCCGTGGCTAATTGAATTCGATCGAAAATACTCGTCTAATTGCAGCGTCGCTGGTGACTCGACGGTTCCTCTCCCCCGTTTGCCCCACGTGGAAAGTGGGGCTGAACTTTCCAGTTTATGGAACTGAATCTTAAGTGGCCGACCCTCCAATTTAAACTTGGGTTATCGTTCTGTCCTCGAAAGCAGGTTACCGTACACTCACACCCCTTGCCACGACTTGCCTCGTGAATCAAACTCTCTGTCCCTTTGCCGTGCTATTGAATTCAAGAAACAGCGATGGAATCAGGTTCGATACTTATAAATTCGAGTCCAGTAATTGTAGATCTTAAAAATCTGCTTACACGCGCATATCTCGGTACACCTTGTATTTGATTCTATTTGGCAGTACTTTCTTCAATTCTCAAAGTATATACTCATAGAGAATTCGATTCTCTCAAGTCCAAGTCTACTCGACCTTGTAGGTACTACTTCTTTTTCAAAATAAAGAGAGTTCAAAATTTAGGCGACCAACATCGAGGTACTTCATCATGAGAGGGTAAACTGGTCCGTGGAATTTTTTCGAAGCGCGAAAGGGGCGATTCTATGGTATTTTGGGGGATGCGCGTAATTCACGAGTCACTGAGGAAATTGATGGGCCCATTGGACTGTTTGGGAATGGGAGTAGGAGGATTCTTGACCTATCGGTCAGAAGTTGCTCCGAGGAGGAAATTCAAGTTGGTCGACTGGTAAGAATGTGAAAGGAAAGGAATTGGGAAGTTTGCACTTTGATGGACGTGGAAAAATAGATGGCGAATTAATTTTCTATTTCGACAACGCAGGGTTAATGGTATGAAATTGAATTTTTATGATGAGAAGTTTTTAAATGAATATATTTGATACTTATTTGTAAGGCTTTTTATAGATTGATTTCAGCATGTGCTCATATTTATGTTTCGAGTTTCAGTTTTTTTTTAATTTCAGTTAAATCTATTTATAATTTTCTTCGTCACCGGAAGTTTGAGAAAATGTTCTGTACGTGAGTAAAACACAGTATATATATTAATTTGTGGTTTATATGTAAAATGCTTTTGCTTTAAAATTTGTGGAACTTTCTTTCAAAAATATATTCAGCTTTCATTTTTAATTAACAAAAAACAGTATTCGAACGTTTTACTCAATACATGTAATATTAAAATATACAGGATATTGAGAAGCCTAGGATAAAATAAAAGCCTAGAACTTTAAAAGTTTTTAGTATTTGATTACTTAGCAAAAGTTTGGAATTATTTTATACAGGGTGTTACGAAATATGTGGTAGATATTTAAAAGATGGATTCTAAACATGAAAAGAACGAAAGAAATTCATATACAAAAATGTAATACGAAAGTTTGAAGCTTATTTTTCAAATTATTGACAATGAATCAGCTGACGAACCCTACTGTCTATCTCATTTATACTGTGTGTTTCTCACTTTAATATGACGTATCTGTCTATATCTGACGTCATTTGTTTCAATTCATGGACCTTGGTGTATAGATACAATAACTCTATATGTATGGAATTTCTAATTCAGTCGCCTATAATACGTGATATAGTTCAATTATAACAAAAAGTTTTCAAACGAAACACATCGTGGGCATAGGAAATAAAATTTTGTATCTTTCAATGATTCTTGATCGATATTAGCAATAATCTTTTATGGCGTTATAATATTTTCTGTTAAATCTCTCGCAGACTAATTTCTTTATTTGTATTTTATATTTTGACACAAAACGGTTTAACTTGCTCATAAATACGTAAAAATACAACACCTCACTCGAAAAACTTGATCTTAATCTTCTTATTTCTGTTGGCAAGTATCATAAGTCTTTACAATTATAGACTCATCTCTTTAACACTTTGTGTAATATTAGCATATCGCTGCAAGAATCTTATTCTATAAATCAAAATCCTATATCTAATGGAAAAAATCATCCTTACTCTGGAATCTTATTTTCTAAGAATGTAACCTCTTCGAATCTGATGGGACGTTTATCTTTACCGACATTTTGTTTTACTTTGCCAGTCAGAAGCTCTTTAACAGATAAAAAAAAATGGTTTTAGATTGTAAAGACGAAAACGTAATAAAGCTCTCATCAAAAACTCGTGATCAACGTTCGCTCTCGTTTCTACTAAATGCATGGCGATGAAAACTTGATCGATCCTTCACAAACGAGCCTCTTTTTTTTGACGAGTTGTCGGTTCGCGTTGAAATAGCGTCGCGGCGCCGTTCGAATGCCTGAAGATCGAGCGTCGACCACCCAGTCAGATCCCCAAGTAATAAATTATATCTCGTTTTCTGATACACCAGAGAAGAATTACAGAAATTCATCATTCTGTGTTTTGAGATCTAACACGCTGTTTTCTTTGACAATTTGTTCACAAATTTCTGTTTATGTAATTAATTATTTCATTCGAAATAATTTTTAAGTTCATGAATTTTACTTTCAATTTTCTACATCTTCAAATTCTGTAAATCTTCGTGTCAATGATTACATATTTGTACCACAATATCCAAGGCACAAAATAGTCAAACATTTTGTTTGTTTTCAAGTTTTAGTAACGTGGATTTTTTTCAAATTCACCTGTTAGAAATAAAAGCACAAAAGTTAAAAATTTAATTAGTTCCGGTGTTTGAAAATTTGTGATTTAATTAATACTTGGCATACTTTTTCACGTTGTTTTACAGTGAAGATAGTATTTCAAGAGAAACAACGTGGTACGTTAAATTTACTATTCTTTGTCTAATTAGTGGAAGAATGTATATATCCTTGTAAAAATACGATTTACATTCCTAAAAATATTATGTGACTATTATATACTCATATCATATTATACTCATTAATCACGCAACTTTCTTGAAACATTCCTTAAAATTCTATTATTCAAAATTTGAGGAAATGCAAACCAGCAAGCGCGTTAAAGGCATCTTTCCAAACATTTTACCCAAACCCAATTTCCTAAAGTGGACTCCTAAACATAAACGAAAAGCTAGCACCGCGCCGCGCCGGACAAAAAAGGGGGAAACGAGAAGAGAACAACGGTTAAACTGTCTCAAAGTCCGTCCCATTCACTGCCACCGGAATTTCCATCCCCTTCCTCTGTCCGACCTCTCCAATTAGCCTTGTCAAAAACACACGTCGAACTACCCCAACGAGATCCAACCCCCTTCGTCCCGTGTCATTCGCTCTCTTGGTTCACATGGCTGACAAGGAAAATGAAATTTCCCGGTAGCGGGTGGAACAAACGGAAAAACCGGAGGGCCACGGAATTGCGTCAGAAAAATGAGGCCCTGGTAACGCACATCCCCGCGTCGTTCTATATTTCAAGGGTCGTGTTTCGACTGGCCAGAAACTGCAAAGTCATTTCGAGGCCGTTGCAACGCAATAAAAGAGCAGTAGGGGTGGCAATAAAGGCCAGTGACGCGGTTAACTGAAAAAAAAAATCTATTTTTTCGCTTCGAGACGCGGTTATCATCCCCCTGATGGTGGTTCAGTCTCGGGACGGTTGACAAATACGCGTCCAGTTTGTTAGTGGGTTTCTTTCTTTTCGAGAATGATCTTCTATTGTTCTTAGGGTGTAGGAGATAAGGGAGGTTTATGGGTTGACGTTAAGGATGGTAGATGATTCCATCTTGGAATTGCAACTTTGGCTTTTCTTCTTCATTTTACGACGACCGGTTACTTTCGAATAGTTTATGTTTATAGAGAAGTTTAATACTATCGAGTGTCGTATTTTTATTTAGCATATTCTACAGTATTCTTTGATATAAATATAAATATAAATATAAATATAAATTTAGCGATAAGTAACTATGAAACTGTGGATATTCCTGCATTTATGTAAAATTGAACTTGATTCAAAGCTGCACAAACTATGCAGAAATATATAAAATATCCACAGTACAGTTATTATTGTAATATTTAATGATAATGATTTAACGATGTATAATTGTATAGAGACCTGCATTCTAACAATTATATACTAATAGTTAATAATGTGGACAAGTGAAGTGATTGAATCTTGCTAAGTAAAATTTAAATGGAAATGATTGTAAGAGATTAGCAATCCTAGTATCAAGTTAACTTGTCTTTCCCTTCTAGGAAGTTTAAATTAAGCTTAATAGGAGCAGCTTAGTTTATTAAGATAATCTGTAATAGAGGAGTATATTTGTCAAGAAAATATTTATAGGATACCTGCACCATCTAAATTATAGATTCTAGAAAATGCTATATATAAGTATTCTAATAATTTTTGATAATGTTTCTTGATGTAATTGTGAAGAAACTCGATTAGCTTATTTATCTCGGTTGTGTTTATGAAGTAGTTCTGTCTCACGATGTGAAAATATGAGTAGAATAGATATTTCTAACCTGTATAGGTTGATAATAAGAGAATAACTTGTAGCTTCTTTGTAGACAATATATATACATTTCAATGATTTAAAAACAAACAGTTTCATTATTTTGCATATTTCTTATCTCGCAACTGAATTAAGTGCACTGTTTTATTTCTCAAAACTTGGAATATTGTACTGAAAAATTATCAAAGAATCAATCGGTTCATAAAAATATTTTGTTGATACCTTAAATGACACGAAATAAAAATTGTTCCATTTTACTTATTCATCATATAGTTTGATGGAAAAGAAGAGAAGGTTAGTTTATTTAATAAATAACCGTAGTCTAAACGTGGTATCATTTTAGTATTTCTATCAAAAAATTTCAAAACGGCAGTGAAGCCTTTAAAACAAATCAAAGGTTTTCTTGCATATCTTACAAAAAAAGAAATAAAGTAATGTCAAAAACTAGAATCGTAAACGAAAAATGCAAAACACGATGAGTTCTCGCGCCGTGAAAATAAATTCCCAAACGAAGATACATTCTTCGTGAATGAAAGGGAAGATGTATGTGCATTCCTAAAACCACCATTCGTAATCCAAACAGGCGAGTATTAATAGGCGGGAAAGAAAACAGTGAAAATTTTCAGCGACCGATGTCTGACAATCGTCGAACAGCTGACACACGGACAGTCCAGAAATAAATTTTTCTTGTCGCGAATTTTTGTCGATTGTCTCGACAATTCCTCCTAACTTCTTCGAAATTACGTTGTTTTTTATTCCAAAAATGTAAAAAATCATCACTGATTCCAAAAGTAGAAATGTAGACGAAATAAATGTAGCAATAAGTAAAAAAGTGTAGAAAAATTTTTTTAAATATAAATTATAGTATTGTCGTATTTTTGTTTAGATATACGTCAATTCAATAAGGATAAACTAAACTTCATTATATGTTCTATATATCTGATTTCGTTGTATACAATTTTTATAAACTTTCATATGTCCTTTATTTATTATTATTAAAGTTCCTTTAAAACCGTGAATTTTATGTTTTATGTATGACTCAAATTTTTCAATTTCCGTATATATGCATAAACACATCTGGTTTAGGAAGCGTCTGGTTCAATAAAGTATGACTCGTTAAAAATCAAGCATTTCATATGCGCAAGCTAATACTGTACGGTGACTGCATAATATTTTTGGTTCTTGTAAAATATTCTTCGATGATGAAGTTAGTACAAATATTCCTTACCAATAATTAATACAATTAAAATATTATAAAGTAACATTTAAATAAACACATGTACATGTTTTAAGTAAAGTACATTTATTCTTAATAATATAGATTCGCTAAAAAATATTATTGAACGAAGAATTAAAGAGAACCTTTTAAAGGGATTGAAAGTCCGAACAATGAATACAAATGAACAAATATATGAATAAATCAGAAATTGCAAATTAATGTAAATTGTAATATTGATACAATTTTTGTTAGAAAAATAGAGAAAAAGTATACATTCTATTGGCAGTTTAATTACGACATTTAGTACAATTTTGATTTTCGCATATTTCTCTCAATAATAATTAAGTAAATACTTCCGAGCTCTTATTGATCTGGAAACACCTTTCAAATATACTTATTTCCATAAATTAATGAATTTTTTCAAACATCCTTTAACCGAGATAATTAACTCTCTGTTAGATCATGCAACCACGAAAGTTATATACCTATATGCCTATTCCTTCTTAATTTCATTTTGATATCTGTGCGTCACTGTATTATCATACTTTATTAATGCATCTCCATGCCAGTACCAAATTATTACATATCAGATTAAAATAAAAAATTGTTCTGAATTATAACTTTTTCCTCTCGGATCCAAACGAAGGACTGACCATAAGAAATTATAAAAATATAGAATATATAACTATGAAATATATGAAATACCTAAACAGACATCCACTTGCTTTCAACACATCTATTCACTATATAGCATAAACTCGTCAAAAAATAATCTAATCACCTAACAAAAAAAGAAATAAAATGAACGTTTCACAGGGATGTTAAAAATCACACCATCGCACTCACTGTCGTCCCCTCTGTCCCGCTTGTCAATCTCCCGCTGTCGAATCTCGATCGTTCCGCGTCGTAAATACGAGCCATATGATCGCCGGCCGTCTCTGAATCATCGCCGCAGAAAATATCCACGACCCCGAAGGTACAACCTACTCCACGCTTTCCACCTTCGAAAAGGTACCACCAGTTCCTCGCTTTAATATCCAATTCCTTTCTAAGAATTTCCTTCCTCACACAAACTCTCTTTTAAATCGCACGATGAAAAAAGAAAGAATAGAAAACCACGAATCTTTGTTCCTCTTTTTTTCTTCCAAAAGACACGACAGTCGCTTTAACCGCGTTTAGAGTTCCAAAGCGCGTGAAAAAAATGCCAAGCTCCTCGGGGTACGCGACAAGACGAGGGCGTCACACGCGACACACATTCACTCGACTCGAAAAAAAAGGAGGCGCTAAGGGAGCAAAAACAGCGAAGAAAGACATGGAAGAGAGGAAAAAGGATTGAAAGAGAGAGGAGAAACAAAGAAGACAAGGATAGAAAAAGAAGGAACGAACGATAGAAGAAGAAAGAGAAGAGGCAAAAAACACGAGAGTGGTCCAGCTCGAAGCAACAATGCCTTTTTCATCCTTCTTTTACTTGCACCTCACTAACGACCGGGAGCACGCTATCCAACCTTCTTGCTCGCCTTTTTGCTCGCTTTTTTATCTCTCGACCCGTCGCCCCATCGTCGAACGCGTCCCTATCCCTTCCCTATTTTCCCCCCACGGCCATCCCTTCTCTTTTCCACCCTTGTTTTTTCTACACCGGTACACAGGAAGGCAGGAAGCTTCTTCACGCGACGTACCTCTCTTTTTGCCCCTCTGTTCCTTACTTCTCTTGTTTCTCTCTCACCGACGCACCACCCTTTCTCGACCACCTTCTTCTAACTCGTTGCTTCGTCTTTTTTCCCCTTTTCCGTCTTCGTCGTCTGTTTCTTCTTGCTCTTCCTGTTTCCCTTGCGTTTCCTTCTCGCGGCCACGGCCGTGCGGAATTCGAACCGGGGTTCGATTTGGCGGCACCCGGTTTGAGCCGGTCGGCATAACTGCGTTCGAGTAGACCACTCACTCCCGGACTCGTGGCCTCTTGCCTCTTCTCTCTCGCTCTTTTTATGTTTCTCTCTCTCTCTCTCTCTCGCTCGTTCGCTCACACTCGCCGTTTCGCTCCCAAGCTCGGCTCTACCACCTCTCGAACGTTCTTCTTAGTACTCCCTCTCTTTCGCACCAGTTTAACGGTCTTTCTTTGTCTTGCGCTAATTTATCGCTGTCTTTGTTGGTAGTAATGGGTTTGAGGTGATTTCATTTGGCTCGAGCGAGAATAGAAGGTTGCACGGAGGTTGAAGTGGAGTTTTCGTGATTTGGAAATTTTTGTCAGATGCAAAGCACCAAATGAAACAAAAGTTGTGATATTGGCACTTTAGAAAACGCAATACTCGATAAATGACATAAAAATCAGAATGCTGGAGTTTTTGAAACATATTTCTGTTTCAAAGTCTTCGGACAGGTGTTGTATTTCATTAAAATTGTATCAACCCTAAACTTGCATAAATCAAAAAACACATTTCTGTCTCTGTATTAGTTGTTCAATTGTGCTCTATACAATTATGCTTCTCTTTTGTTAAAAGTATCCTTATAATTAGGTATTTATCGTTTTAACGCTAAGATTATAGATAGCAGTAAGATTAATTCATTCAACAGACTCCAATGAAATGTCATGATAGTACTATAAACTATAAATCTTACAGCTTATACGTATGTATTCATATTTTTATTAATACTGTAAAAAAGTAGAGCTTGTATTTTAATTGATAAATGTTGTAACGTGCATTTTAACTTCGATATTGTAAATTCATGCTTGTCCATTTTTCTGTATTCACACTTGACACATTGTAAATGTATAACCATCCATTGTCTAGGTTTATTAACTACAACCAGCTGAAAGTACGCATTTTATTACATCTAATATCAGAAATACAACCAATTTTTACGATGGTTATTAATTATTCTCTATCCGCAAGTAGTTCATTCGAGATAGCTCGTAACTTTACTACACTGTGAAAGATTGAAAAAATCTCCTTTCATTAATTATCTTCTAAATAATAACATCATCACACCGTGAAACAGATAAAAATCTCTCGCTTTCGATGAATTAAGAAATCCAACCCTCCACTGAAACACCCACAAAACGCCTCACCTCCAAAAAAAATGCAATCACTAAATCACCACAAGAGAACCACAAGAACATCCAACTACCGCGTTCCAAGTCATTCTAAACTCACGAATCTAGGTCTTGGCGATAGTCACGAGGTGTCCTCCCGGTGGTAATCGAATTTAGTCCCATCACTATCATCACCCTGATCTTCTGCTTCGATTCTTAGCCTTGTTCCTCACTTTGGATCACCAATTTTCCTTCCTTTTCCATTTTTAGCCCCTTCTCCGTTCGTTTCGTTTTCTCTTTCGTAAACACGGTTCAACGTTGCTGTATCCCGATTTTCTCCGCCGCCTTTTTTACCCCTCCACGTTCTGTTATTCCTCCCCACCCCATTTACTGTTTTTCTCTTTCTCTTTCCGGTACCCTTCTCTCCAACACCCAACACACTCGCGCACACACCTTCTACCGTAATGTATGTGTACACACATACAGGCATTAGTAACGCGTACCACGCTATCTTGCCGATCTAAAATTACCCCAGAAACGAGGAACGGCCGCGAGGCGAGTCTCTCGCTCTCTTCCGCACGCTTCTTACCGCTAACACGCACGCGAGTTCCGCCCTACCAGGTGGAGGATCGCTGGATCACAGTCGTGGATCGGTTACGGGGTCGATGGATCGGTTTTCCTAAGTGGCCTTCCATGAGTCTTCAAGTATACTTAGTGCAAGCGATATAGTAAGATAAAACGTTAACCCTTTGCGCCCTGAACAGCGTTCGAAATTTTATCCTAATTGATTATTCAAATTAACTGCTTCTCACAGATATCCATAATGGAAATATACATATTTTTATATTCCCCTAATAAATATTTATATCGGTATATTTCTGTCAAAGTTATGGTATAACACGAAAGAATATGTTTTATAATAATCTGACAGTGTAAATCCTATGTACTTGTTGGATCGTCACATGAGCTGTTCGGAAAAATACAGGAAAGCGACGATGTTGCTGATCACACGGTGGGTCGGTTTTCTTAAGCGGCCTTCCGAGGGTCTTCAGATATACTTACAAATGGTGTAAACGATATAGCGCGGTTGTCAAATAAATCGTTAACCCTGTGCGGTCTGAGCAACATGCGAGATCTTATCACAACTGATTCATGTAGGTACAATAAACTGCCGCTTTCCAAAGGTATTTACAATTTGTCTGTATTTTCATGTTTTTGTAGCTAATAGTCTACATCGATATATTTCTGTTGAATTAAATTATAATCAGATTGCGGATTTTTATGCATTTATGGGAGATTTAAAGATGAAAACAATGCATATCATGTGCAAAAATATATTTAACGAAATATTGAAAGTAGAATATTTATCATAATATCTAGTAAATAAAACAGATAATTGTTTGAATCCCATTTTTTTAATTAGTCTACAAAAATGTTTTAACTTCTGATCGATTTTATGGCCTAACTATGCATTTCGCTTCCACCGTCTATAACAAGTATTAGGTCTGCGAAAAGAAGGTAAAAAAGTTAGCGGAGAAGAGAAAGTAGCTATAATGATAGATAGAATGAATGCATTCAGGCAATTGGCTTGGTTAATGCTGTTTGTCGATGTTGTTTGTATATTGATTCTTTCGTGCGCTAAGGGAATCTGAAGTAATTGGACATGTTTGAACAGGGTGAAGAATGGTGTTCTGTTTTTGTGGCTGTGTAGGGTTGAACATGTTGATTTTAGTTCAGGTCTAGTTTTAATTTCTTAATGATTTACTTTTCTTCTTTTAATACGTCAGAGGAGTTAACGACGCGTAATTGATCTTTCAATTTAAATTTCACTATCTCTGTAAAAATTAATAATTATTTTGTAAGTTACAAGAGTCTAAAGTAAATGAATACGTTGGAATTGAATGGAAGATACGAATTTGTGTAATTGCGTGATCGTGAAAATTTCTCTTTTGTATAGTGTTAAAGGATCGGCAATCTGTGTATGCATCTTTAATTTAAATTTTACTATCTTGAGATATATCAAGAAGAAATCATTTTTTTAATACAACTTTCCCTCCTCCTATTTCTTTCATAATATTTCTAACAATATATTATTGTTGCACACGGGAAGCAAAAGGGTTGGTCAGATTTCGCATTCGAATGTTCGAGGATCGGCTAATAATCCGTGTAATTCGACGAACAACGATCACCGTGACAATTATACGGTATTGTTTGTAACTAGTGATCAATGTGCCAGCGGAGGGTGTTGCGGTTACGGCGTTTAAGTTCCGGGTAGAAGATACGCGGAACGGTGAGCGCTGTATGTAAATTCCTGTGGCACATTTCACGCGCCATAAACTTATGAATGACCGGTGTGGACAAGTCCGTTCTGATGCGTTGCTCGTATGCTCCGCCAGGGTTGATCCATAAACATGCGACGCGGAGAATTCCTAATGATTACAATCACGCGGGAACGTTGATCGAGGCTATGAATGAAAATTGGACAGGGGTAACGCGCGTTTCACGCCCAACCATCAAAGAAAATGCGTTAGTAGAATGCCAAAGGAAATGTATAGTATATATCGGGCCTCCAACTTGGTTCAAAATTATGTTCTCATTACTGATCAAAATAATTTAAATATGTAAATTTATATTTTCACGTTGTGTATCGCATAATATATTTTCAATATATTGTTGTGATGCAAAAAAAAAGTAATATGCTAAAGACATAAAATCCTCTGCTTGCGTATCGAATTTTGCTGAAAGATTGTCCGCACGTGATAAACATTAATTATTATCAATTCTCAATTGATTAAATTATTAATGACAGCTTAAATTAGGATGCAGAATTTTATTTTATTTTGTATTTTTGTATTTATTTTGTCTTACACGATATAAATTATCGGTTTTATTTATTATTAGATGGATGAAAAATACAAATTAAGATTAGAAATAAGTGAATACAATTGTGATCGCCTCTAACCTAACGATACTAATGGAGGATTAAAGATCGTTTGTCTGAGTTTATGATCTAGGTGTTAACGTAGGTTCGAGATTATTTTGGCACTTCTTCCTGTTATTTTAAATAACTTTTGAGTTAAATTAGAATCAAAATATATTGCACTCCACTTTTCAGAAAATAAATGATCTCTCAGAAGAGTAATTTAATATTTGAAAGAATTTTAGTTTTGGTTATATAAGGCAAATATATATGGAAAATAATGACGGAGGATATTGTACTTGAATCTTAGTACCGAAACATACTAACAAATACAAGTTACGTGTAACAATACGACATGCAATTTTGTAAGATTAAAAACATCTTCTTGTACATTTTTTTTTTTTTTATCAATATTCTCCATTAAATAGATACATATAACAATATATAAATATAATCAATATGCTTCTTTTATCAGAATCTTCAAACTATGACTTGTCCCTGGCATAAAGTAAGACACATTTCATTGAATAAATATAAAATAGAGATTTAGGAAATCTTTCATCGTAAAATACGTATTTATTTCATTTCACAATTAGTATAAATCTTAACAAATTTCGCTTACGAACCACCATAAGAATCACTCGACCCAAGCAATAATTACCTTAATCCTTCGCCACTTTCCCAATCTCCACCACTTTCAAACTACCCAATTCTCCAAATATGCATCACCAAACTTCAAAACGAAGGCGCCTAGCAAACACTTTCGAACTGACTCAAACCATCTGCTTCTAACAACTCCTAATTTCAACGGCGCGAATCAGATCTATTACCGTAAATATACGTACAAGTTTCAAGAATAAATATGTCAAATCTGAACGCAGCTGCTTCGTTCATCATTCACGATCCCTCGCCTCCGGGTTAATCATCCGGTGGTCCAAAAGAAAAGTTTGGACGACGTTCAGGAGAAACGGACAGTCGTGATCCGGACGCGGGTCCACATGTCACTGGGTGGCCTACATTTACAAGTTAAATCCACACCGTGTTCCACTGTTCCAGTCTATTATAAATTGGACTGTCGTCGAGTAAGTGCCGCATAGTAGAACCGTGAAGAGCTTCATTATTCCGGTCTCCGCGCAGTCCGATTGCTCAGGGACGAAGAGATAGAGGAACAGATAGAGATTCGAATGTGCTATGTGTGGGTGTTGGGGAAAGTGTTTGGAAAGTGAGCGTAGAGGATAAGTCAAAGCGGAAAAGCGAAAGTGAAACGAAGTATTAGGTTTTATAATTTCAAGATAATTAGGCGAGGTACTCGTGGTTACTTCTCCCATTTTTAGTATATTGCGCCTTGTTCCAAAGTCTCGTGAACGTCGCTTCTTTGCTTCAATTGACTTCCTTAGGGAAGATCTACAAATATCAGTCTTCTTTTTTTATTTTCGTAGTATTTTCTTTTTACGAGAAAAAAAATATTTTCAAGTGTACCCTGAGCAAGTGCACTGGAATGTTCACGAAACGTTGGAACAAAACATGACAAACCAATCAAAACCTGATCAAAATCAAAATTGTTGAGTACCTTCGATTTCATGGAGTGAATTGAACTTCTGTGCACGATTTTGAATGTGTGAAATATATGCAATTCTGTTTTTACATAATGCATTCACTTCTGAAGAAACGTGTCAATAAGAATAGCGCAATGAAAAGATAAAAAATTGAATAATTGCATGCTTGTTCTTTAATAAGAGAGATGTTTAATACATATTAGAATTCAATACTTTAACTAAATCAATTAATCTATTTTTCCAGGAAATATTCCGAAGAATTCTGATGTTTCTTGTCGCTTTAATTAAAATTTACTATCAACCGAAGAAACATCAAAATTCTTTAAAATTAAACAAACAAGATTTCCTTGGCAAGAATCGTGTGTATGTTTATTATTAGGTGCATCCGTCTTCGAAGGATCACGCGAATTAAATTCGCGATCTATATAAGCTTTCATTGAGTCTATTTAGAAACATTGGGTCTAAATCTAAACCTAAATAACTATTTGTATTTATAGAAATTGTATTCAACGCGTAATTATTTCAAACTTCTAATTTAATTCAAATATTTATTCGTGATTACATTTACATTAATATCTACGATCAAGTATATTTAATCGTGGTAAAAGATGAAGGCCAAAGGTTAAAAACATTATAACCTACATTTCCTGCCTCTTATATAAGAGTAATTTTAAAATTCAATATGCTGTTAACCAATTCCGCATCAAAATTATCTTTCCTTTTGACTTAGAATTAAATATGTAAAAAATGTTAATAACATTAACTATGTAGTCTAATATTTATTAAATTAAATCAACATAACAACTAAAGAGATATTTTTTAAATGTCAAGATGTCGCTTCTAAACAACTTGTCTAGTATCAGACGCGCCAGTAAGTTACTAATACGTGACAAATACGTTCTGATTTATCCGAAGAATTTATATTGATGTTTTATTGTTAGATAGTAATTGTGAATGAAGGACAAGTAGTTGATCGTTCAACACTTACACGTAATTTAATTTGCTGGCGAAACTGTTTTATAACCTTACCTTGTCACCTTGTCCATAGCGCAATAAAAATTCCTGCAAGTATATATCGACTCATAATCACGTCCAATCGCTCGATTAAATGCCGTTGCTCTCCGCGTGCAATTTCCCGGGGATAGCCGCGACAGGTTGGCGCTCGAAGAATGACGACGAAGAAAAATGCAATTTCGCGTGCACGCCGATTCGGGAATTCCAGCATGCGCGGCCGGACAAACAAAAACGAGTTAATTAAAAGCTGGCTGCCGCAGAATAGGTGGAGAAACGAAGCCTGTGGACACACAATGCCGCGTTTCCTGCGTGCCATCCGGCCTACGTATGCATATGCATACGCATTCGCACGGAAGATGCAATTTTTTGCCGCGTGGAATGCATATTCCGTCGATCACAAGCGCAGCAATTTCGGACAAGCGGTCACGATCACCGGCTCCTAGGGAATTTCACGGCCAACGTCCATTCCCCATGGATTCGTCGACGAATGTCGCGTATTCCATGGATTCCGGGCAACGGCAGTGAGGTTATGTTCATAATGGAGTTCGTTGGCTATTGTTCGGATGGGTTTGGGTTAGGTTTCAGGCAGAATTCATGCTGAATATCTGAATTGTGAAAGCTTGTTCAGGTTTCAAGCAGGAAGTTTTAACTTTAGTTCGGAAATTTTGGCTAACTGCGATTTTTTAGAAATTTATGTTTCAGAATTTGCAGTAACGTTATATTCATGATAAAATCCAATGGTTATTGTTTGGACGAGTTTAATACTGAATGACTGGTATATGTTTAAATAGCTGTCTAAATAAAATTAAATGTTTATTTAGATTTCAGACAGAATTTTAGTTTCAGTTTGGGATTTTTGAAACACCGTGGTTTCTTTCTAAATGTATGTTATGTTTCATGGATTTCGAAACTCGCAGTCGCATTGTTTTTATAATGAAGTTCGTTGATTGTTGTTTGGATGAATCTGAGAATCAGTTGTGTATATCCAAATGTTTGTTCAGGTTTTAGGCAAAGTGTTTCAGCTTTAGTTTGGAATTTTTGGCAGACTGCAAATAGTTTTATACGTGTAATGGAATTCATTGTTTCTTGTTTTACTCAGTCGAGAGGATGTATAATGTATGTCTAAACGTTTCATCGTGTATAGATTTGTAATAATTCCTGATCTCTAATAAATTTGTAATGGTTCAATCTAGTGGATTAAATAGAATTAAATTCTAGGCTGTTTAAGACATATCGAACTGAAGAGTGCACAGATCCATAATGTAAATATGAGAGGATTTGAAAACGTTTGAAGTGAACGAAATTGTAAAATTTTTACAGAAGTTTGCAGTAGTTTTTGAAAGACATTTTCGTTTTTACCGAGCTGGAATATAATTAGTTGGTTAATTCTTATTTTCATTTTGCGCAAAACTGGCTTCATGTAAGGACATTAATGTTGAAATGTTGCCTGTGCAAGTTAATATTGTGAAGATACTTGTACAATTTTGCAAAATATTATATTATATTATAATAAATGTTAAATTATACACCGTCATAATAGAGTCAGTAAATTATCCTAGAATTGTTTATTCAGTTTACGATAACGATTCTTTACAAATTGATTTCTGATATCTCCGACGAGAATATTAGCTAATTGAGATCCGTGTGATAACAGAGTACTCAATGTACATTATACTGAAAGTACATCCAATACTGAATATATACTGGGTATATTTATGTATAAAATACATATTGTATGAGAGCACCATAATTTAAAGGACTGCATATTAAAGCAAGCTATAATTAAAATTGTTCTCCAACTACTTTAGATGAATTTATAGCGTAATATAAATATATGATTTGTATCTTTGTATGAAAAAATGTATATATGTTTCTCAAAATCGTGATAAAATTTATTCAGTCCCTAAAAAAGAATGGCGTCCGGAATTAATTAAAACAAGAAAAATATATCCTTTTGATAAAACTCTACAAAAATTTCCATTACTTTCGTAATTAAAAAAAAAAAAAAAAGGAGAGTGCAAAAAATTCTTGATGACACTGTGAGAAATTTTTACAAAAATGACAAGCTGTTTAACATTCTGAAAACATGAGAGCATAGAAAGCTCTATCTCAATAAATCGTCATATATTCTACCAAAAAAATGTTTCCATCGTGTATAGTTCGTGATGTAAAACCAGTGTCATAAAAAATTCATCAGAGAACTAATTTTTCATCTGCGATAAAGTATTGCAAAAGGCTCGTGGCATATTCTTGGTAATGCAGACTGATTGTAATAATCGCGAGCAAATTAAATTGCGATTCACGTCGCGAGCACAAAACTCGTTAAGGACCCATGAAAATTGTATGGAAAATAAATTGCATGGCCCGGGAGCGCGGAATTACCTGGCACATGCAGCCCGGATTCATAGGAGTTAATGAAACTTTCAGCTAATGCACACAACGAACAATAAATTAGAGGAGGCAAAAGGAACGCAGAGAGCGTAACGCGATTTGAGGAAACAGCATGATTTTTCCTCACGCTTCTAGCGGTGGATTTTGTTACATTTACTAAACTCTGTTACTATTTTATTTTAATAAATAAATTGCACTCGAAATCTAAGTAAAATACCTGATAAGCTAAAAATATAATTTTCAATAAGTTTATATATATATATGACTTTATCGAATATTATTAAAAACTCTATTTAAAAACTTTGCTCGAATAAATTTAGATTTTAATATATATAAATATGATGTTATAAAATATACATATATAAGATAAATTAAAAATTCTGATAAAGAACATAATTTTTCTGAACAATGACTGATCATGTTACCCTCGAAGAGTCAGTCGTACGAATTATAAAATTGTCACGAAGAAAATTGAAAGATAGTAAGTATTTTAATCGCGAGGGTTAAAACGAAGGTAGCGCTCGAGTTTTACATGGTTGCAGTCGACGTAAAAACTCGCGTTTCGTGACCCGTCAGATCGCACGTCTCGATTAAAGGAATCGAGGCAAGGAACTCCTTTGATCTGGAATCCGAGGCTCGACAGGCCGAAAAGCTTGGAACGATGGAGAAGATTGCGTTTTACAAATGCTCTATCAATCTTACAACAACTGTTAATTTTCCAAGATAGAAGTACGACACTTGATTGACTACCAACGTATTTCGTTAAAATTTCTTTCTTAACAATGAGATTTTAATGTTACAATATTTCACTCGAATGAGAAAGAGAAAAAATCGGACAATATTTTAAGCTATTATGTACTCTGTTCGGATATATTCTATGGGCATAAAATAATAAAAAATGGATAAATTGCGCTAAGATAATCCGCAGTTTTCCTAAATAGAATAAAGAGATTCGCGAATTCTCGAAGAACCGCGCATTAACTGAATTTATTGATCAATAAAGTAGCCAGTTAACGTCATCCATAAATTTAGTAATTCATTTCCACTGGCCGAAACCCCTTTTAATTTATGTCTATTGTTTATTCATTATACCGTTTAATCTTTGATAAATTCATATACCCTTTTGAAATCGTTATTCAAAGCGATATTGGATTTTTAAAAGATGTGAAAATATAAAGTAGAATTATTAAATGTACAGAAGCAATTAATTATTTAAGTTTACGAAATCTGAAACATTATTTAAATGTAAATTAAGGACACGCGGTGGTCTTATTATACGAAACGTACTATCTGTGTCTATGTACAATCTTTTAAATTTATTTCTCCGCTTTAACTAAGCAGTTCTTATCTCAAATGGAAAACCTCCAATATTAATAGAATGTATGAACAATAAGTTGAGAAAAAAGATTCTGATTGCATTCAAAATGTGAAAAGTTTCATTATATCAACATAATACAATCTTAAAATAATTAAAAATTTCAAATGTTAAAAAGTCATATATACGTATTACCAAAGTTTAAAATATTCTAATAAATGTCCGAAAATCTCTTTAAAAAAATTAAACATCGTCCCGTTGCTATCTAGAAACCTAAAATCTTCAATAAATATGTATGTATATACCTGTAGCGGTAGATCTTAAAATACCATAATTTACATACATACAGCATCACCCATAAATATACATTGGGACACTTGCAATTAAATGCCTTTCATTGCTTTCATATTTTAGTCATTTTATTAGAAATCTATTATTTCATTCGTATCATATATATCTTACGATACAAAATATTAGGTGAAGCAAAATTTATTAAAGTTTCGTAACCAATGTAGCCAAGTGTATTAATGGACCTCAGAAGCAAGAACAAACGAATTGATAAATTATTTATGACAGAAATAAAGTAGTACTTCTTACGAGTAGATATTGCATGTACCACTTAATAGACATTAATAAATAATTACTATTACTACTACTACTGCTAATACTACTATAAAGAATAGCTGTCACTTCTTTAAACCTATTCTCTTTGTTTGAAACTTAGCCGTTCATTTATTCCCAGACATTTTCAGAAATAACAGGAACAATAAAAATGACGACACGAAAGAAGCAGCAACAAACGAATTGATAAATTATTTATGACAGAAATAAAGTAGTATTTCTTACGAGTAGATATTGCATGTACCACTTATTAATAGACATTGATAAATAATTACTACTACTACTACTACTACTACTACTACTACTACTACTGCTAATACTACTCTAAAGAATAGCTGTCACTTCTTTAAACCTATTCTCTTTGTTTGAAGCTTAACCGTTCATTTATTCCCAGATATTTTCAGAAATAACAGGAACAATAAAAATGACGACACGAAAGAAGCAGCAAAATGGATAGAAAAACGAAGGAAAACTAAACGTTACCACGACAGGGACGATAAATCACCGGTGTAATATCTAGTCACGGCAGGTCAGGTCCCAAGTCTCGACGGGTAGACGCAGCGAAGTCTTATTCAATTCGCATGCCCCAAGAACGCTGCGATTACATCGCGTGACTCGATGCACCGGTTCGGATTACACGTGCCTCGGGATCTTGGTGATCCTAAATCCTGTCGGCCCTTGTCACCCAGCTCCAGGAACTCCGAAAACGACGTGGGCGACCGACTATGTCGTGCCTCGCTCCACCAAACACCTACAGACAGCTTGTGTCTGGCCAGAGTCTTCTGTCTTTTTCGTGATTCCTAGCAATTTTCTGCTCTCTTCTTCACCTCTTCTCGATTTTTGCAATATTTTACGGGTCTCTGTGATTTTCTAAAATTTATTTCCATCTTTTTAGCATTTTATATGATCCCAAACAATTTTGCAACATTTACAATGTTTTACTGTTCTTTATTGTTTCCTATCATGTTTTTTTTTTTTTTTTGTTATTTTCTCTAATTTTACACAACGCTTTATAATTTTATTACACACATTAACATCCATGTTATGCATAAATATTCTCGTCACACAGAAAAGGAATCTAAACGGCCGATTACTTTTCGTAGTGATATTAAGCTACACCAAGCTACATCTTCTTCCATAAATCTGTACCACGACGAGTTAACCTTCTTCGTCAACCTATTTCTCAAATAATTTATATTTCTTTCCGCTTTCTGAGATGTTGATCGTTTTTGTCGTAACTGGAAGTGGGCGAGCATTTTCCTTCGTCACGTTTCATAAGCGAACCTTTTATTCGGCCGCTCGACTCGTTTGTATTACAAATCGCTCTAAGAAGATTTCCGAGTCCCGCGCTCTTCGTACCTCGCCTAGATCCTGATTTATACTTCTCGATCTGCGCGTCAGCAACCGTAGCTCGTTCACGGCGCTCTTCAACGACAGAAATTCTCGAGTATATGTCTCCACTGTACTGAAACAGAGCTCATAATGCGAGGAGAATTTTTCCCGTAAATCCGTACCAAACGCTCCCTAATTGCGATTATTGCAACATTTCGAGTGCAGTTGAGGAAGTAACATTAAATTCCAGATTTAAATTAGCTTGATTTTAAAATGTTATAGATTTTTTAAATAATGTGTATAGCAGTATAATAATGTGTAGATAGACTTAAACAATGTGTTAAATATATGCTGAGTTAATTTAATAATTTTAACAAACCAGATAGTTTCGAAATTGGACTTAAGTCGACACCTCGAACTTTCACGCACGCACCTTGTGAATCAATGAATTTCAGTAGAACCAAAGTATTCGGAAATACGGTATTATCGCCAATTTTACAGTTTATGTCATCGATCCAAACCTGAAGGTTACACAAGGCCTCTACGTTAACGACCAACGCCAACCCTCTTGTCTTTGCTTCTTCACAAAAGAAACCAACTCTGACGATCTTTCTCCCCTAACCTCTATGTACGATTACGTTCGTACAGTAATTGCTGGAGAAATAGGAAAGCGCAAGTGGCCAGGGGTTCGCGAAAATGAACTCACACACCCTCTGTCAAATTGACCTCGCTGCTACCGGGGGTGGCAGATGGCTCGGAAAATCTAGGATTACGAAACTAACGGAAATATCGAATTACTGGCACCGTGCAAACTGTCGCGAACGAAGAAACGACCGTCCGTGCAATTGCGGCAATCGAACGGCGTATAACCGTGTCTCCTCCGCCTCCCTTGGGGGTGGTTTATGGGAGTGACGCGTGTTCCCGCTGAATGGAACTATTCCCACTCCACGGGCAAACTCTTTTCCAATTGTCTTCGTAAGAAGGACCTCTGATTGGATCGGATAAATTGAGATCTTTTAATTGGAATAGGGTGGAAGACGATTCTCGGCCGATGATTATGGAAAAATTTCAACGGAATAGGTTTTACGCTTTGGGTATCGGCTATGATTTTTATGGTGTTTCCATAGTTCGTACTTTCCGAAGAGGTTTCTTTTCTTCGGAGCAAACCACGAGAAAAATCACGAAATATGTCATTTTTGAAATTTTTAAATCTAAAGAACCTAACACTTCGCTTCGTTACCAATTAACCATCATTAATTTCAACCACCATTCAAATCATTTAAATTATCGCATTGTCAAATATGATTCTTGTAAATTTCCTGATGGAATAAAATGTAAAATTCAGCCAAATTAATCATCGTGATATTGGCAGCGACTAGACTCGATCGTATTTGAAGTATTGGAAGGGGGCGGGTAGGGATACGCATGGTGCTTCGTTAACCGCGTCGGGCCTTATGGAGTATCTATCGGAGGTCGGCGAATTTCGCGTCCCGTGAAATCCCGCGGGTGCCACGAATCGGCGATCAAGCGACAAATTAACTCTGGATCGCGTCGTAGATCGCCGCGGGTGGCCCCACGACGCAATGCGACGCGTTAAACGTTCGCGGAACGCTGACGACGGCGCGTTATCTGTGTTGCTTTTTCGCAACCGGATGACATCCCCCGTAAACAGCTCGGTCGGCCGTGTTGCTTCCGGGAACAGGATCCTCCATGCAGTTCCCAGAGGAACGTCGGTATCTTCTTGAATTCTACACGGTGATTAGACTAAGTTTAATAACTATACAGGGTGTTTCGGACGAAGGTGATCACTTGAGTACTTATGAAAAACATATATATTTAATAAAAAATTAGTATACAATATGAATAGCCATTTTAATATTTTTAAATTAAATTTATTATATTTATTATTATTAAATTTATAATACTTTTATCATCTCTGCGAAATATATAGTTGTAATGTATTGTATTGCGAATTATTTGTATATAATTCCATTATTTTGTTTGTCTATTAATAATTATTTTTTTATTATTTAAGTCTTGTTAAACATGTTATTTCAAACAAAAAGTTATTTTAATCTTTCACACTACCAAAAAGTTCAGATTATTTTACTGAAGAAGAAGGAGAGGTAGAAGTATCTTTCTGTTTATTTTCGTTCTCGCGATAAAATTGTATTTTTTACTCGCGCTTTCGAAATTAGAATTATTTAAACGGATCATGTTTAATCACGTTGAATAACATCAACATCTTATGATCAAAGAATTTTTCAACCTCCTTTGATTCAGAGGAACTTCAATTACAACTCAAATAAATTCAAACTCTAGATGCGCTTAAGTCAAACATTCTAAGAAATCCTACAAGATATTCGCCTTAAGTTTTGATATTAGCACAGAAACTTCTAAATCGAAGTACTACGAATGTCTACGATATGTATCTGATTTTTAATAATTCGTATATAATTTATGAATATACACAAAACCGAAATTTTTAATAATTCTCAAGCACATCGTGTTCTTTTAAATTTCATCCAATTCCAATTCCAAGAAGGAACAATACCAAATTATATTTTATAGAAAAACATCTCAAAAATCTACTTTTTATTTTACTCGCAATTCTTCAGCCAATTTACATTACGTAATTCTATTCTTCAACATCGTGGACATAAAATCTAATTAATCAAATAGAAATTAATGGGAATTTATTTCATTCGCTAAATATTATAACAAACACCATACTTTAAATATTTGGTGGTTTTAAATTTCCTATAAATCTTACTTATTACCTTTCCAATTATTAAACATCGGCAATTCTTCTCCATAGCATCATTTTCCTAAAACTCGATGCCGTGGTATATCTTAAAAAATTTCTCAAAAGTCCTGCAGGATAATCCGAAAGCAGTTGAATCCAATAACCGTGCCGGAAATTTGTACCAATTCGAAGGTTGATCGGCAAGGAAATAGCGTACAGCTTTCCGCTCGAAATCTCGTTCGAATTTCCATGGACGTCGCGACGAATCGACGCGACATACGAAGCTGCTTTGCTCTCTGGTTTCTCGCTCGTTTTCCAGCTTTGGTCTCCCGAGGAAAAGGACGTGGATCAACAGCGCTGAAAACGTGGAAGCTAGGAAACTTGGATCCGATCAAGAACAATAGCAGACATCGGCGATGACGGTTTATCGGCATTCTTCGTGACGTTTTCTACGCTCGTGTACTTCGTTCCTTTTATCGTATTGACTTTATCTTTCGAGAATAGAGATCCGAGCACACGGAACTCTGCAGGGAGATTTACGAAGATCGTTTTTTAACCGTAGTCCTCGGTTCTCGCTCCCTCGAGGATGTATTTTGTTTGAGAAGAAACTTTTGCCTTTCATTCGAGCAGAATAGGTGGAAGTTTTTGAGTTTCCCATCTTTCTTTTCTTGCTTTTACGTTTTCCGAGCGGTGAGCGAACTGAGAATTTGAAGAATGATTTTTTTGATTGATATTAAAATTAGTTTCAAGTATAATTTGTTTGGAGGTTATGGCTGGTGATATGGTGATGCGTGAGCGCAAGCTGATTCCTGTGTTTGAGCACTGTTAATTGTTTTAGATGTAAGTTATAATAAATTCACATTGTTAACAATCTTTTGTTCGTGAAATTTATCTTATCTTAAACATCCGAAAACATTTAGCAACGTGGGTCACCGATGGCCACCGTCGCAGTCAGCGCGTTATCTAAACTCTAGTCTTTATTTTATACGATCCAACGTTGATTTTCGGCCTACAGTTAATTATTTATAGCTACGTTGATCTGGAAAGAGGGTAAGTGTAAGCGAGTAGAAGCTTCTACGTTTAACCTGTTGCGCCGAGGGCGGATTTATCGACCTGTGTCGATGAATATTTCACAGGAATCGTCAAGTCTCCCGACAGCGTGATAATAAACTGTGATTTTCATGGCTGGAAAAAATAGAGCATCGATGAACGAAGTTTACTCAAACCAAGGATTATTGAAATCGTTCAAATTCTTCTCTCCCTTCTCTTCTTTCCTTCGCTATTTATCTCCTTTTATGGATTAGATTACACGATCGAATATTTCGTTTGTTCGAAGAAGCGTATTAAAATAAGATTACGTTGAAAGAATGTACCTTTGAAGTAGTTTTTGGCATTAATGTCAGAGTGATAAATGAAAAATTCGCAATTTTTTATAGAAATTTCAACTTCTTTAGTCGTCATGGTTATTACAGTGTTAACGAAATTTCAAAATGTTTCGTATAATACGCGTAATATATTCATAAAGGAGGTCTGTAATAAGTCTCCGAATACTTTCGTGGGCCACTTTTCACTATCTTCATTACATTCTGAAATATATACCTCGAAATCTACAGAAATCTTGATCCCTCGCCAAACGCGACAAAGACATTACACTTTCTACCTGGCGTTATTTCATCCTCCCTTTGTTCGTACCAAGTTTCCAAGTAAGCTTTCCAATCGAACAGCCTGTAAATCGTTGTTCGCCGAAAGAATCGTTCCGTTATCATCCATATTCAGCCGACACCATCGTTCGGAGGAAACGTTCCATGTTCCAGGAACGGCAGGCTGCAATAACGATAAAACTGTCCCGACCATTCTGTGGCCGCAAACCGCAAATGTAGACGGCCAACCAACCCCGCGATGGCGGGGATAGTTTCCCATGGAAACAGCTTCAGACAACAATTCCGTAGGACATCGATGTTTACTGCGCGTCGAGTTAACGCAAAGACAACCCCTGTGCTGCTTTGGACGCGACCGGAAGAGAGAACAGGATCCGAGCGCATCGATCTCGCGAGGGGGCGGACAGGATCCCGAAAGGGTTTCGTGTTGCTACAGCTCGACCGGGGATTACATTCCATTGGCCAGCCGATTGTTTGGCCTTAGTAAAGTCGTGTGTAACGTTCTTTGCCACTTCCGTTCTTTCCTATTTCCGCTCTTTGTGCTTATTTAGCTTGCAGCTGGATGCCTTGTTTGACAAACGAGTTAATATTGTAGCTTTAAGTAATTTTGGAGATTTTTCGTTTCAAGTAAAATTTCTCTGTACCAACGCAGTACAGTCAATAATTAACAACCACGTTAATTTACACAAAGATGAAGAGTTAAATAGTTATAATTGCGTGAATACTTATAGCTAAAAATAAACTATTATTATTATTATTATTATTATTATTATTATTACATAAAGATAAAGGCAAACATAGATATTAGATGAAATAACAGATTTCAACATATTTCAGGAGTTTAAATGCACTTGTGCATGGATTGTTAGTCCGAATCATTTCTGTAGGACGTTTTAGGAGTAAAGAGTGTTGAGAGAGAATTAATAAATTTGGGAGGTGTATTAGGTCGTCCGAAAAGTTTCTTTCGTTTTATAAGGAAATAATGGTTGCACATTTTCCGTTTTATATTATTTTATCGAATTACGTATGATCCATTTTGTTCTATTAAAATAAAGATCACAACGTTCGATAGATCAGGTTTCATGTTGGTATAAAGATGCATCGTTGTAAAGGACGGGTCTGTAAAAGAAAGACACTTCTCCGACAATCTAATAATAGACGAGTAGGTTAATGAAAGATGGTATTGGTGATTATATTCTATTGATTTATATTATTAAACTTTGAAACGCAGCTGCAGATATACATATAAAGTAGATAATATTTATGAGAAGTATACAGTTCGCAAAAATTCTGGAGATAAACGATCGAATATTTTCACGGGTCACTGTGCTTTCAACTTTTTACTGGAAGGTAATATTAATACATAATTACCTTACGTATAGCGAAATTTAAGGCGTGAGGTTTATTCGAATTGAAATGAGTACGTGATTGGTAGTTTCGAAATAATTACTAGCATCTTCCATACGTTGTTTCATAACATTGAAATTTAACAGTCTTTAACATATTTCATGAAATTTAACATATTTTATGTCATTTGAAATATTATTAGATAGGTCTAAGTAGACTAAAAATAGTAATGCGAATGATTTATATATAGCGACAAAAGTTGTGTGATCTTGGAATTCGTATGGACTTCAGTTATATCAAGCAAAGATTTTTAACAAGAATGGACATCTACTAGATCGAGTGTCCGCCCAGTTACGTCGAGTTGCTCATCTTTTTGTCCTCAGACCCTCTTCTTCCTCATCGTTTCCTGCCGGACCTTTCGATCGTTATCTAAACGATCTTCTGGTGCGCTGGACCGGCGTCTCAGGGTAAGATAACGCATTGCCAGTATCCTTCGTCCTTGGGACCACATTCAACGACCGTCTGAACCCTGTTTCTCTTATCATAGACCCTTTTTCTTCTTGTCAAGCCAGCGAATTGTTACGTTAGCCATCGTTACGTTATTAGGCGGAAGGTACGATAGGGTCGTTTACTAAGTTTCTCTTTGGAGACTGGTACCACAGTGTCTGTCTTCTGACTGAATTTTCAACGTTCGATCCCTTGTAGCTTGATTAATTAATTAATTAATTAAGAAGGTCCTTGTTACGTTGCGCGGTGATGTTGAAGAAAATTAGGTAGAAAGGAAAATGGAGGTACACGCGAGGGAATATATATCTGTCTAGATTCTGGAAGCTTGAAACATGAGCACATCATAAAGTGTGGTATGTAGTTTCGAGGTTCTCTTCGAGCATTAGATAAATTAAACATTCCAAATTCGGTTATTGATATTGCGTGTTGTATTTTGGCAATTACAGATATTTCATCAAATTGATCATTATTAAATTTGAATTAATTGGATATTGAATATCAAGTGTATCAAATTGATGTATATGAATGATTACTGCTGCAACGAAAGCAAATAGAAATGTGTAATTACGTTCCTACGTTAATGAACATTTTTTTCGCATTAATTGATCTATAATGAAATTGATCAAATAATATTACTACATTTCATTTCTCTTCCTTAACATTTTTTTCTTATTTCTTTAAAAATTAGAGAAGATGAACTTTCAATGACACACTTTTTCTATAAAATTTAATATTTTTTTAATACATCAAATAAACGTTTTCTCTTTTTGCATCTGCATAACACGTTCATAAAAAAATAAAACAAATAAATGTCTTGCATACATCTCACGTCTCATATACATCCCAATTACAATTAGTAATAACATATTATGTTATAATTATTTTATTTTATTATATTATATCTATTATATAAAATTGTCATATGCTATCGCAATACGTTATACATTAATACTTATAATTAATTTAACCCTATCTTTCTCATTCATCTTTACGTTCGTAAAGGAGTGATCTATTCTAAAAAAAAAGCTCTAAACTATATACAAACTTCTTTTGAACATTCCCGCAAATTGGGAGAATTCTATAAAAGGGAGAAAAAAGCAAAAGATTCGGTGCTATCACCTCGACTGAACATTTTCAATTTCTCGAATAATCCCACGATCACCACCCGATAACAAAAGACAGAAGATTTCTCATGCTCGTGGAGTTGCAGCAAATTTTCCGGAAGTCCCTAAACAAAGAGAAAACTCGATGTAAAGAAAGAGAAGAACGTCGATACGGATAGAAATCGAAGGCAATCGATGGAACATCCTTTGCATTTCGCGAGCTGCATACCGTGGAATGTTATTTCGCGGCGAACGCTCGGTGTAATGGGATTCTCCGAGGACTATCTAATTTCTTTCGTCCATTTCTCTCGAAACGGAATTCCTGGCCGTATGTTCTTTAAGTAATGGCCCGGCAACGCGAAGTGAATTTACATTTCGATGGGATCGACTTCATTCTCGGCCCTCCCACGTTCTCGCTCTGTTTTCTTTTCTCGTATTCGTCCGTCCATCCTTTTCGATAGAAAGATTCTTAAGTCGGCTCCCTTCTTTCTGAAGCACAGATGTCGCAGGAAATCTTCTATGGAAATGGACTAACCGAGGGCAAATGAAACGAATCGAGTGTTGATAAGTTTTGTTAAGGACGATTTTGTGGGATTTTGATTAGGTTTCCATTTGTTGTTACATGTTCTGCATACTTTGCTCGAGAAAAGTAACTGGTGCTAATAAATGTCTTACAATAATGAACGTGAGAAACCATCTTATATTTAATACTTGATATTGTTATTTTGAAATTCAAGCTTTGTAAAAGGCAAAAATCGATAGACTATATATATATCTGTAATATCTGTGGGAAAATAATTAAGATAATTTTTTTTTGTTACAGGTGAGTGGTATAAACATATGATGATTATCTTCTCCAAATTATTGTCTACGACAATTTTAATGTAAGTAAGTAACTATAAAATTAGTAACGTATATTGTAAATACTCTGCACTAGTTGTATAGTACATCCACTTAATTTATAATACTAGTCAATTAGATCTAGATATAATCGTATCGTTTAACAGTACTTTCAGTTACAAAAAATTATAAAGATATATAATCAGAAAAAAAATTTATTGGAAAGCTTTAATGGAAAATAAATGTACGAACGACAGTATGCATATTCTCGAATGTGTTACTATAGCAATGACCTCCACAAAGTTAAATTATTTCCAACTTGACCCGATATACCACCAAACGCCCTCAAACCATGACCAATCCACTTACTTTCACAACTAAAACCTACTCAATGTATTGTACCTCCGCCCTTTCATCAAATTTTAACTTCTCCATGCCACAAAAGAGAAACCATTGTTGGAAAATCTTTTCCAGCAGTTACACGTCGCTAATTGCTGAAATTGAAGGGAAAGAATGTCCGATCGTAGAACTATTCGTTTGGATACTCGAGTACTAGGAGGAAGCAGCTGGTGCTGGTGAGAAAAGGGACAAAGGAAAGGGAAGTTTTAACGAGCCTCCGGTATTTGCATACGTCTCATTAGCGATTTTTAATTGCGAGTAGGCGGCCACTTGTTCCTTGGCTGTTTCCCTCTGCTTCTTCTTCGACTAGCAAGTAAAATAAAGATATCGTTCGCACTGATTGAAACAATTAACTTATCACTCTGATGATCACGTCGTGTCATTCGCGCGAAAAACAGCAAAGTGAACGAGTTCGTTGTCGTGCACGAGAGTTGTCTGTTATCATTGCGGTGATAAACTGTTGCCTACGGTTATCAGCCGCTAATTGCGCGAAATGACACGTTTGCAAATTATTTCCGTAGCCCTACAGCGCACACGTGAACAGCCCAGTTGGTGCGACCTCAAATGTTAATTATAATGAAATATATAAATATATATATATAATATTATATTATATTTATATAAATATGTAAGTAAAAGGTTTGAATTAAACGAGTTTAGAATAATCTCTCTTTCAATCTATATTGTACCAGAATCGAGCATCATTCAACAATAAATATAATCGGTTATGATAAATAAATATTTAAATTAAATAAACGTCTTTAAAAGATTCTTTGGTCATAATGGGGTTCTTTGGTTAATAAGGTAAGAAATAAAACATGGATTTCAGTCTTGTGACTGGTACTGAGTTTACTAAAAATAAAATCCAACCTTGTATTTAATAAAATATTTGAATATATCCAATCGTCATTAACGCGTTAACGTAAATCTTTTCGTTTACTTAAGCTGGAGACCTATAATTATCGAGGGCAATATGTACCATCACGAATAATTGGACAGAACAGCGACAGTTTTTGCTCGTAAACACAGTCCACCGGGCCGCGCGTGGCAATTAAAATACTAATTACGAGTAACGTTGACACGACGCGGACGTTCGTTTAATTTCTTTCGATTTAATTACCGATTTCACACTCGTATTTGATGCCACGTGGGTCGTTGCACACCCGCTTCTGTAAACATTTCGCGGTTCCAGATTCCGGACCTGTGTCTAATCATTTAGAACGTTTCAACTCTGAACGTATTTTAGACCTCTGTTTGACGATTATTAATTGAAATTTGATCACGTTAAAATCGCGGTATTTATCACTCTTTACCTTTGGTTTTATGTTTGTGGGAAAAATTTAGACTTTACTTCAAACAATTCATTGGAAAAATAAAAGTTGAACATTAGCTACATGCTAAATCCAATTTAATGAGATTACAAAAAATAATTACCTTTTGGTTTCTAAAAAGTGCTTAATAAAAAAGAAGCTACTTATTATGTATTTTCTTAATAAGATTGCTATGTATATGGTTTCCAATGATATTAATTTTATTTATAAAATATGAAATCTCTCGAATTAATAATTATATTATATTATATTATATTTCATTTTCTATTTTAGAATTCTAAAACTCGGAAGGAAAATAAGTAGGTACACTTAGCGCTGTTTAAAGCAGCATGAAAATTGTTAAGTTCAGTTAAATGATTTGAATCAAGTTGGCTTCTTGTTGCTTCTAATCAAAAGTTGAGTTAGGAATTATGACAAATAGCATAACGATCTATCCTAGTATAAAATATGAAGAATCTAGCATTTTGATTTTAAACCCATTAAAGTGAAACTCCGTTTCTCGCAGCACTGACGTGACATAATTTAATTAAACCGGCATAACTCAATGAACCTCGTTGAAATTTAAAGTTGCATCTAATTTAATTAAACTTCAATTTAACTTAGCTTCTACACTTTCACATAACTATCTTCTACTATCTACGTCAATCTACGAAATACCTCTTCTCGTATCTAATTCTCCTCAATTTCTATTCCAAGCATAACTTTACTCGATAATACGTTTACTGCCACGCGAATTTTGTATATTTTGCCCTGCGATAGATTGAAATATGCTATACTATAATACCTCATTTTTATATTAAATATTATTTACATTATACATTTAAATATTAAAATATTATATATATGATATATTGTATTTTTCTGTCAGTGTTATTTTTAAATTATTTGCATTGTTGACAACTTTTTAGTCCGTGAAATTTATCATATCTCAATCGTTCAAAAAAAATTGAGTAACTTGAATCATCGATGATCATCGTGGCAATCAGCATGTTAACAAAGATGAAGTTTTTAATGCTTGCGTTACGAGAAATAGGGAAAGAAGGGAACAAATGTACAGGATTTCGCTTTCCTTTAGTTCCCCTCGTTGCGTTGGTCTAAAGCATAGCACATTTTTAGAACAATGTTTGCTATTAATTCTTCGACCTTGATTATTATCCTTGCAATACAATTTATTACAATACAATGCGAGTTCACACCTCGAAACTTGCACTCCATACACGTCATTTTATCGCATCAAGGAAAGGAAATAAAAAGTTAAATGAACTTAAATGAAAAGACGTTATTCTTTTTGTTCGACTTATTTTCGCACGCACAATCACCACTCGACTTGTTGTGCCACGATTTTGGGAACACCCTGTACATCAGTTAATTTCCATTGGATCACAAATTGGAACACTGGCATACGCAATTGTGAATGAGATTTTTATAGAAGCTGTTTATTTAGATTCGTGAAGTATGCGAATTGATAGAAAGATAAAGAGATCGATGGCTGATGAATGTAAACAGATCGCCAAGCGGTCCGAAGCGGCAAACGTGCGTCTGCTATGCTTGTGACTGTGTCATAGAACACACGCATCGTCAGCTTCTTTCGAATATCTTGGAAACTATATTCGACCAACGATTATATGTATAAAAAAAATTATCTAGAATCATGCATCCGACATCACATTTAAAAATCATCGCTATCGGTGAGAGAGTAGTCTTTCGACAAGTTCTTCTAACGAAGAATGAACTTTCACGTTGTCCGGAAAGATTGCATTTGAAGAAAACGGTGTGATTCGCGGAAAATGCATAGCCGCCGCAGCAGTTTCCCGAATATTTTGGAAGCTAGGCGAATCCGCCCCTTATACGCGTATGTATAGAAAAAAGTCAGTCAAAACGTTGAGTTTTACAATATATTCAAAAGTCATCGAAATCGGAAAATACTTAACTTTTCTGTAGTTTCATCAACAATACCTTCATAAAAAATTTTGCAATCTACTCCTTGCGAATACAAGTATCATTTTAACACTAGAACTACCAATAGTCAACACGAAGCTATTTTTACCAAAACCAGTTAAAATGACTGGTCTTTAAAAAATACGCAATAACAGAATATTTTTATATTTATTGATTTTCTACTTTCTTACAGAAGAAATTCCATGTTACGCAGTACATTTTTGGCATTATTAATTCATCTGGGACCACGATCCCTAAACGAGGGTTGACACATTTATAAAGTTGTAGAACCAGTCATTTGGACTGGTGCGATATTACTAATGTTAGTATCTAGCAATCTAGCGATCGATCCGGAAATTTCCTGATAACTGATATCATTATATCGAATACGCGGTAAAAATTTTAAAAACGTGTGGGAAGTTGTACAAAACGAGGAAACTGGTTAATTGGAGATCGATAAACAGATAGCAAAACCCTTTTACACTTTGACAAGTATCGATCATTTTAACTGGTATTGGTATAAGTAGCCTCGATACAAAATTATTTAGAGTTTGAATACATAAAAAACAAAATAAAATTCATTACATTATTCTTTTAGTTCTCGTTGTGAAAGTCATTACATCATTGCGGAAAAAAATATAACATGAAGTAGGAATTTTAAAATAAAATTGTAAAACCAATCAATTTGACTGGTGTGGTAGTTCCAGTGTTAAAGAGTCGTAATATCATTGAGACAACCAAACAAAGTAGCTGTTCATCGATAACCCATTCGAATCCCGTTCATCGTATCAACGATCACGATTAAACCATTTTCCTCGTATCTCGCGAGTGTAGGTGATACTTTCCGTTACTCATCACTGATATCATCGAGCCTAGACGTTTAAAACATCCCCCTTGGTAATTAGACATCGAGTCTTGGAACCCGATATCCCGTTCATCTGCTTGTAACCAGAGATTTTAGCAGGCAAAGCTTGAGCCTTAAGCCACTGTCTCTGTTCCCGTTGTCCAGTGAATTCGACCAGTTTAATTCTCGTGCGGCCATGCCACCATGCAGAAACATTATGTTCTTTGTTTCACGTTATGCCGGAGATCCGCCTCCTACGCTCTCATATCGACGAGTTACGGCCACTCGGACGACTAAACATCCGAGAGAAATCACAGCGGGCTTCCTCTTGCTATACGATGTTCCGGAAAACTGAAGAAGCCATTGTAGAACGACGAGGAGACGCGCCGCGCGGGATACTTGACGACTGTTCTATGCTCGTTTGAGAACAATGACGACGGCGGGATCGTTGAACTGAAATATTTGAAGTTCACTGTGATTTTTATTTTTTAAATATAATTATCAGAAATAGTAACTAAATATTTTTGACTGAATGCAGGAAGACAAAGACGGCACAAACCAAATAATAAACTACTATAGTTTCCTGCAATTTCGAAATAGTAAATTTTAGCTAAATCCGACTTTACACCGTTTCACTTTACAGGAACACGGTAGATGGACGATCCTTTCATCCTTGTTTCATACGCGGATAAGCGTTCGTCAGCGACGCTCATCCGCTGTGTTCCTTCAAAGGAAAATGTTAGAAATACATTTTTAAAGGAAATAACAGGACGGATTTGGGATTTTCACACGTCATACAATGTATGATATATCAATGTAATCTTTACTACGTTTATTTAGTTAAAATCGCGCTAAAGACTCTTCATATCATATTCAAATTCAACCAGTTTTAGACATTGCGAGCTCTTCCTTTTAACATTCTTGTTGAGGTTATGTGATAGAGGAACGCGTAGATGAATTTGTAATAGTAATATATATTGAAGTAAGTATAAGTATACTGTATACTGATGCAGATTCTCACTCTAGCAGTGTTACATTACAACAGGAAAATAATAGGGAGCACGTTGATACATTTATAGCAAAGGATATTACCAAAAAGTTAACTTTGGTGTGTAACTCTAGTTGAAGGTTACAAGAAACAGCAATAAAAATCTACTTATAGTTCTTTTGTTTCTAGAACTTGTAACCCAAGAACAACATTCATATTCAAGGGCACAATAATATGGACCTCTCGTTTTTTAATTTTTTGCTTCAGTAAATTCTATTTTCTTCGTAACGACGGGTATACAAAAGAAAAAGATGTAAAGTTTTCCCAGAAGTAATTACTTCAACTATCCTAAATCATCCGCCAATTGCAAATACTTCAAGTGTATTATTTCTGTTATAGCATGAAAATGTACTTGCGTATTACGTTTATCGACATCATCTCAATAGGCACATAACCACACACGATGCTATCATTTTTCGCTCGAATGGGCCACAAGTGGCAGCCATAAAATCAACTAAAAAATATTCGACCGCTTTATCGGCCAAATATCTGTTGCCGAACTCGATTATTTTATCAGTCAACGTTATTTAACTGGGTCTTCTGCATCAGCTTGGGAACGAGTGCCACGTTTGTTCGTTTATCGCCGTGTGTCCAGGTTCATGCGTCGCTGACGCTTATCATTATCGTCGCCAGGCACGCACAACATTTCCAACTCGCTCGTTTTCCGGACGGGATCCACTGAATCATCGCGTGTAACCCATCGGAGGTCCCTGCGCGGCCGGAAATCCAGGGGACCAGGAGGGACGATCGCCGATTTTTGAAACGACCCAAGGCATGTAGGTGTCCTGTCATGGGTGTAACTTAACAGATGTTGAAAATATTGGAAATCGAAGGGAATCGGAGGTTTTTGATATTGGAACGATTTACAACAGCCGATAAAAGAAAGTTGAAAATTCATGCACTATAAATTTCAGCAACTTTTATTCCAGAAATTTTAGTGAATTATTTAGAAGCTTGGATTTCTCAACGATTTCGATTTTCGATAATCGCTTCATGAATTTAAGTCGAATATTTAAGCGTTCGTTGTGTCGTGCATATCAATGACAGTTTTTGCATATTTTATTTAAACTTGAGATATTTTTTAACATGGAAAAAATATTATGGAGGGTAATTAGATATAGAAGGATTGAAATACGATGACCAGGAATCGTAGTAATCGATGCCTAGAAACGATTCCAGTAAAATATTCTATGGAATCCGGGAAACGTTGCTTCCTAAACGATATCCCAGCCAATTACTTGAAATTCTATTCTCCTATTGGTAATTAAAACAACAGATGGTATCGTCGATCGGCTGACAGTATTCGAACGATACGACGTTGAAGGGATGCATCAGGATCGAATGAAACAGCTCGCGAAATCTAACAGCGTGGCTCTCGATGGACCGTGGTTTCGCTACGTAGCAGATGATATCTGTGGGACCAAATGCACGTGGTAATGGATTCCCGGAAGGGTTGAAATTAATTATAGAACGTTGTAGCTATTAGGAAGGAAGCACGGTCTGCGCTGGCACGATAACAGCGACAAGAACTTTGTTGTTTTCGAATTGAATCGTGCATTCGCCTAACTAGCAATGCCGCGTTCATTAACTTATTAAGTATTAATTAAGTTCGTTTCCTGCTTCTGCTTTAACGAGCAATAATCACCCTATCTTCCTTGTCAGACAATTATGTAACTTCTTGTTTCCAAAGCAACGCTAAAAATATTATCTTTTAATTATTTTGCAGTGCAATTTGGTTTATGAGTAAACAAAATACTATGTCTGAGAGAGGCAATCGAGTTGTATAAAAGTTGGACAATTCAATTTACTATTATTATTACGGTAATGTAATTACGGTAATAAATTCAATTTACTATTATTATTACGGTTAATGTTTTTCATTTTCTATTAAGATTTTGTATTTAAAGATTGTTAGGGTAGTAATTTTCTTTCGATTTATTCATCAAAATTATTTTCAAAGTAACTGTCAGAAAGAATCTGAAACCTTTGTCTTCACGATCCAATTCGATTTTCCAATCAACGAAGCCAGAACGAAGTTAGGTTCGCCTAAATTTTCCATGAGACGAAACACGATACTGGCTCTTTCACTAGCGGATCTACACAATCAACACGGGCAAATTTCAACGGAGCGTCGCGCGAACGGCTCGATGTTGCTGGATAGAAGGGATAATCTTTCCTGCCTGCGCACCATTATCCTGGCTAAATTGGTATCCATTGTTTGTTGATGGGCCTGCTAATTACCTAGCGCCGCGCACTGACGTCCTAAAGGGTTCAGGGATTAAGTAGATCGGTAGGTATTAGTCTGCGGTTCTTGGTAAATGCGCACTGTCTAGTACAGCCGTAGCTCCTTGCAATAAGTTTCCTTAATGCCCGCACCACCGCCGTATCGAAACGACCGGATTAATAAATTCTTGAGCTCGTGAAGCGAACTCTGTCAATTTTCAGGTTAACGCGGCTCCTGTGTCGAAGACACGATCTAGTTTAATCCTCTATGGTATTTGACATATGTGATTTAAATATGTGTTGAACTCTGCTAAGATTTTTTTTTATTATTTAATTTGTACTTTACAATGTCCAGCTGGACATTTGGTAGATTTTTCTAACTTAAATGCTAAATAACATGTGGATGGCTACCCCCAGCGGGATACCATCTTCGAGTTTGACTATTTTATTTCTTTAGTTAGGTCAGTGGCGTGTTTTCTTTTTAGTCTTCTTTCTATAAGAGTTTTGCTCGCTTCAACAGCCAGCTGGTTTGGATGTGTTGCCGTTCTTTCCTTGTATTTTTCTGTGTACCTGTCGATATACTAAGATGGCATGTATAAAAAGTTCATTGTATATGATTGCTTGATGGTCGGTTTAGCTTACACAAGATTCACTGATCTCATACAAAGCATAGGAATTATCCTGGTTTCTTAATATAACGATTCTGCTGCCTGTCATTCACTAATACCAATTATAGGTTAAATAAGTATAATTTTTCAATTCATGAATTCCGAATTGATCATGACTAACTTACTGTCATGGGCGCAGAATGACAGTTGGAGTATTACATATATACTGTTACACATATTATGGTTTACCAATACAGCGAATAATGGGACTGTTCAAATGTTTTGCTGGTCTTCATTAAGGTATCCAATAAACATCTTGTAACTTTTAATTATATGCATTTTCTCATCCATGTTTCAAATGTTACCAATATAAACGCGATAGTTGTGTTACAGTGCTAATGAGATTTCAAAATGTTTTGTATAATACATAGACGATGGTTGTTGGAATACTTCTGTCAGCAAACGTACGTCACTCGCTAATAAGGTTCTTCTTTCAGCCCCTCTACACTACAAACGTCCTTGAGATTCAAATCGATGTGATCTCAACGCGAGAACGATCCAAGCAGAACCCACGTCGACATCAATGAAACAAATTCCACCATAAAGCTTTACGACGACCCTTTCGTATAATACTCCTACTTACTTTATCCTCTGTTCAAGGATCATTCTCCGATGTTGCAGTCAAAGGAGACACAATGTCTCAACATCGACCAATTAACTAACCAGAAGATCCAAGTTTTAAATTGAAAATCGAAGATATCGAAAATCAATATCTGGTTGTGATGTCGTTTTCTATGCTAATTAATTGAACAGCATTATGATCCTATCGGCGGCACGGCACCATTATGTCGTCCCAGTGTCTTATGATCAAAAGAAGAAAGGCTTGGAAGAAACGTGAAACGATGTCGATTGCTCGCGGAAGCCCCATTAACGTTTCTTCCAATCGCCGGGGAAAAGGCGATCAATTTTTGCGGGACCAACGTCAAGGAGATTACGGGTATAATTAAACGTACTTTGCCTGGGAACAAAATGACGTGATTTAAAGGGTTCTCCGGAGCCGCTTTTGCTGCCACTGGCATTACGCGGCGGTAGTTCGACGATGGTGGAATTATTAGATGGAATCTTCATAATTTTCACTAAGAAATTTTACTTTTATTGTAGGGTAAACAGACGGAGGGAAAGTAACATAACGACATACTAATTTGTGAATATCGACGAGTAATGAAAATATTTTTATTGATATTTCTATCGAGAAATAAATCTTTAGTGTTTCTTTAATCATTTTTTTAATGTGTATTTACGAAATATTTGGTCACGCTAACATTATGTGACTTTAATTCGAAGATGGATTTTAACTTCTTCTTAAACGGAATTGTCATAATTTTCAATAAAGAATTAAGCAGATCGAGAAAAAGTGTAGCTAATAGCTAGTGGGTACTAGAGACATTTTTGCAAATTTAACCGAAAGGTAAACGAATTCTTTATTCTCTTTGTTCGTTCTTTCAGGGTTGTATGTGTTTTTTCGTATCTGCCGAATATTTGTTGTGTATTAATCTATTACTTTCTTTTCTGTTTTATTAAATACATGAGATATAAAAATCTTTGACTCATGTATTTGCATGGACGTTTGGTTTTACTCCGGGATTGTTTTATCGAATAACCTAGTTGTTGCAGATTTCCTATCTTTCTTTTGTTTTTTTGGACTGCTTATGTTTTCACGAATCTGTATTTATTTTTTGCAGTTTATATTTCATCTATGAAAACACGGAAAATTATTTTTCCATCTTTTATCTGTTTTACTTATCGTTCGATATCCACTAGTTCAAACAAATAAAACTTCGCTTTGGCGTACGAATTTCCGTGACACAAAAGATCATAAGGACTCCATGATATACAATTCGTTTCATAAAATTATAACACATCGTTTTATTACTCTAATACATATTGACGTTAAATAGTAGAATAATAAGACGAAACACGTACAACTCGTTGCTAGACTGTGAATTTTTAATAGAAAATTTGAAAATGCGTTGAATAAAAGGTCAACTCATTACGTTGTGAACCTCACGGCAGAATATCACTCCGAAAAATATTCCAACAATGAAACCGCATATAAACCCGGCTCATGCCATGCAATTTCAACATTATTCTACCTTGCGTGTCTCCAAATATCGCCATCATCAAATGTTGGCGAATCGTCCGTGGAAGCCAGTGGAAGGTCGCTTCCCATAAAGAATCCGCTCGGTGAATCGGTTTCATAAAGCCCGTCGGATGCAACCCATGCGCCAATCGCATCCCCACGGTGTGTGCAAGCGCGGTCATGGACCATGCTTCGTGCCATAGTGATGCAGAGAAAACATGAGGCGGGGTCGTTGGCAACGGGACGCTAGGGTCGGGAGATGATTTCTGCGTTGCCATATTGAATTTCATTTGGGTATCCAGTTTCGCGTGCGGATGACATTCTTTGTCTTCTTGGCCAGGCGGAATATTGCATTCTTCCGGAAAGCTTTTCCTTCCTTTCCGGTACCGGGCGGCCTCTCATCCGAGGTGAAATGAAATTCCACGTCCAATTTGCCATCGAACGCCGCTGCGAACGGTCCCACCCCTCCGCGCCCTGTCACGGATAGGGAAAAAAAGAATCGACCGAATCGACGAACGCAAAACTGGGGAATCGTCTTTCGAAATGTGCGTGGCTCGCGTTATTTCCTCGTGAAACTCGATACCTAGGTATCGTGATAAAATTGAAAAAAATATAGAACCGCAGCCGTTTCGATAGAAAACAAATCGTGGGCGGAAAGGAGCGATGTGAATGTGTTTTCTGGCGAAACCAGTCGGTTTGATTTGTTTATGTCGGCCTAAGACGACGCGATGGGTGGGTATGGCGCCGATGTAGTCGCTTCTTTGTTCAAGGATGCTGCTGAATTATTTTCGCACCTGTTGTACCTGCTTTCTTCGTATCTGGTTTTCCCAATTTTCTTTTCCCTTTCTTTTCTGTTAAATTAAGGTTTAACGTCGCATCACTTACAAGGTTGTTAGCGACACCGTGAGAAAGGGCAGGGTACCATGTTGTATTTTATATTACACCATTCTATTGAATAACGCGGTTTTCTTGTGAAATTTTAACAAACTATGGCTTCTTTCGTCTTCAAAGTTATCCTTAAAAAGGAGCTTCAGTGTTATATTTTTGACAGCCCAAGATTAGGTGATCTATTGTAATAAACGTGCTCATGAAAGAGTCAACTTTTGGTCAACAGGATATTCACTTCTTTCTCGCTGTTTTACCTGAGCTTTTAATAAAATATACAAAATTTAACGCCTAATCTTGCATCGTATTTTAGATATCGTAAGTGTTTCTTTGGAAATTTAATAATTCTAACACTCTCCTGGCCGCTCGCCAGAGAATTTATATTAAGAGAAAAAAAGATAATGTTCAATCCACTTCTTCATTAAAAAAAAAAGAAAATTTGCACATTCATGGTTTTGGTATAAGAAATATTTAATTATGAAATTGAAGCACAGAAGAACTTACAGTAGCTTCTGGATATTTTCCAAAGAGAGAGAAAGCGGCTGAAATATTCTACACTTTTATATTTGCATATTTTAATATAGTAAATGTTACTACGCTCTTAACTTTCAGACAGTATCCATATCTTCAATACAATTTTTATTTTTTCTGAAACTCTTTCCTTGCTATTTATTTCCTTTTCTTTTATTTCTCTCAATGTACTTAGACATATGAAAACGTTTCCAAATTTATCGCAATGTTTACAGTTTTAAAGATACGATTCAATATAAAACACGAAGGAGCGCTTCCAAGAAACGAAAGAATAATAGCAAATATTTAAGAATACGTATTACAGTTTGGAATATATGCAGGACTCGTGTCATATCCAACTGACACATAGGTGGACTAGAGACAGTGTGTTTGGTCGAGGAAATGCACGCTATCGGAAAACTGTCCTACGATATTCCAGTCACCTCGAGCTGATTCTTACCATTTGCTCCTACGACCTGCCCTATCCGACGCTTTTTTCCAAGACTTCCACGAAGTCGCATTCGTAAGCTTATTCCCGTGGCTGCAGGAAAATAATGCAAGTGTCAGGATTTTTCTTCTGGCACCGCTTGAATGTTCCCTCGAGGAATTGACCAACGTCATTTGTAGGTTCGTGCACTTCCAACTTATCTGTTCAACTTGTACGATTGCGAAAAAATTGGTGGCAATAAATTTTGAAAGAAAATTAAATTTCATAAACAATATAGGATTAACAGCGTGTTGTGTAATTCTTTTTCATATAAAATCCAGAAGTAAGTTTTTCCTTTACCCTAAGGCAAGCTCTCGATGTTCTGGATCACAGGAACCGATCTAGTTGCATATTCGAGAGGCACGACTTTTGCAGTCATGCCACGACTTAAATGTCAGCGTACGAGTTGCATGTGCAGTTGGCGATCCAGGCCATACAGTCTGCCCCTTATCGTCTTCATGCTAACTATTGTTCCACGTGCTTAACGACTATTACGCGTATCCTTCCGTCGATTCTGATAATGCGTGTTGCGTAAAAACGCGTTGCAACGCGAACTGCTTTTTAAGTAACTCCCTAATTCGTCAATTACGTCTTCTTCTGTCAATACACTTTTTAAATCGATTTTTGCGTAAATTTGTAATGAGAAATTTACTTCTGTTTCGTGACAATTTTACAGCAATTCGTTCGTTGGCAGAGAAATTGTAAGAAACGTTCCTTTGGAGAAAAAGCGTTTATTGTATTATTGTATATCTTATGAGCTTTAATAAAGAAATACAATAATGGTTGCAGTTGTTTATTTACGTCGTATACTCGACGAGAATCTCCTTCAATGTCAAAGGCTTAAGAACGAAGACTTAGGCTTCAAAGATGAACTTCGAATTTTAGATTAATGAATTTATCGCAAGAAAAAAAAAAGAGAACAATTTTATAGAAATGATATTAAAGAATGATGCTGAATCGTACAAGTAATGAAAAATAATAAGATTATAACGCTTTGCGAGGAATTTTATTTTGATTTAAAAATTGGATAGCAGTTTCCAACAGACTTGATGTATCATGATCTTCTTACGAATAAAACTTTGAAGAAATATCACGCAATAAAATAAAATAAAATAGTATGCAAATTCCGGAACATTAAGTTACATGTCGCTATGGCACTTAATCCACATCTAAAGCACGACATCGAGGTCTTCTCATTTGTAGCAAACTCGTTCTCGAAGGTTGGCACGACTAAATACAGGACATTCGCGAGAAATCCTTAAGGCCGGTCTTAATTAATACGGCGCTTAATTAACTACGACCCGCAGTTTATTCCCCTCGCAAATTCACGGCGTCGGTAACGCATACGTAAACGCGAAGGGCCTGCCCTTTCTACTCGATTTTCCATGCGCATACACGTAAGTGAATGGAATTCGCCTCTCTCCGCGGAATTTCATTTTCAGGCTCATCCACCATCGCCAGTGTCCTCCGTGCCACCAAACTCGCGATACGTTGAAGGGGTTGAGTTACGTCACAATTTGAAGGCCAACGCTCACATTCTTGTTGCAGGAGTTTGTTTACCACTTTTCGTGTCGATGTTCGTTTAAAAAATGAGAATTTAAAGGATGTGTTTTTAAAAAGTTCGTAATAATCGTAATAATTGATTTGTATGATTTTGAATATGATGTAATTGAAATAAAAATAACGAGTCTGAATATCTAAATTTCTTAAAAGTAGCCGATACATTGACGATGTTTTATGAACGCCATAGATGAAATTATTAAGGACAAAGGATATTTTAATAAATTCAATACTGTAATAATAGGACGAGAAACATTTTTAAAGTTTCGAGGAGGTTGAGGAAGACGAATGAATTGAGAAATTTCAAGGTAGGCAATGTGATGTATCGTGTTCTTTTCTCGATTATTTATCTCTTTGTTATCAGTTTTCTTAAATTATTATTAGGTAAATCATGAAATTTGGAATAGTTTTATTTTAACCACCTGATGTGCAATAAAAAAGTATTTTCCTTTATACTTTTAATTTCTTTTATCTTCAATTAAAGCAGTATCGTTGCATCGAATCTTCTCACGATCGGATCATAATTTCCCCATCCATTAGGAGCCCTCAGGGGTTTATATTAATATAAAATCTTCGGTTCTAGCGATCTTCGACAAAGACAAGCAGCCAGACGGGGGAACATTTATTCGACGTAATTCCACTTTTCATTCGGTTGAAATTGATTTCATAACCATTCCGGCGTTTCCTTTCCTTCCTGAGGTAATTTCGCTTATTTCAAATTCATATGTGTTATTCTACAAAAAAAAAGAGAAAAGAAGTGCTTTTCGATCTGCGGTCAAATATTTCCAGCTTCATTTCACACTATCTCTTTGAGAAAAGCGACAATCTTTGGTCGCGGTACAACATTCAACATCCAATTCCAATTACATCCAATTTCACCTGAAATAAATCAACCCGTCAACCCGTAAGATATTGCTCATCGTTCCAACGTTAACGAACGACCAATACAGAAAATAACATCGTCAAAATTTGTCGAAAGTGCAACCATTTCACAATTTCCACTTTGCAAATAATCCAACACTCGTCAACAACCATCACTCTTTTCTCAATGACACTGTTATCTCCAGTGACCAAGCAGAAAGATGTAACACAGTTCGCCGATTCAAAATACCGTTAGCTGATCACCGAAACATTGAGGCTACGTCACGTCATCTCGATCACCGATCAGCAGCGACCATGACCGCTAGAAAAAGAGTCGTCAGCGAAACGTTGACGATGTCTTTCTGTTAGATACACGGTTTACATCTGTAAACCTAAGACAGTGTCGAACAGAGCAGTGTCAAATGTAACAATGCCAAGTGTAACAGTGTTAAGTATTGTTAAGGTTAAGGTTGACTGATTAAAAAACGCGTGAATGTATTTGTAATAGAAATGTATATTGAAATAATTAAAGGTATAATGTATAAGTTTATACTGATTCAGATCTTTATTCTCTTAGTGTTACTAGACAATGGAATGATAGGGAGCACGTTCATATATTTATAGCAAAAGGACATTACCAAAAAAGTTAAGCTTCTAGCCAAAGCTATAAGCTGCAGGGAACATAAATAGAAATCTGTTTATTAGTTCCTTTGTTGCTAGACCTTGCAACCCAAAACATAATGTATACTCAAGGGTACTGTTGAGAATTGTGGATCTTAATTGCCGAAATAAAAGTAAAGGAACACTAAGGTTACACTTAGAATTCATATTAAAATAGTTTTAGATTTATTTAATAAACGATTTCCAGGATCTTCGTCGATATACATTTGCACGCGTCTCAGTACTTCCTTTCTCTCACAATCTTCCATACCAGACTGTCGATGGAACAGTTACATTCATCTGTTTTTCGAGACATTGCGCACATACATACTTCCGCACACTCATATTCGCATACGTGTGTCACTACTACGCGGCCAATCAGCCGCAGCTAATAGCATTCTCCAGATCACGGATATACATAAATAAAGATGTAGAATTTTTGTAGTTACTTGAACAAGTATAACAATAGGAAGTGTAACGATATTAACTATGATAACCCAGGCTGTGAACGTATGAAAAGTCTCGTGTAACACGGTGTATTCCATCTTTCAAACATTTAACAACCGTGGAAAATCACGACCCCCTGTGCACGTATAATCGCGAAACTCATCCTAGATCTGCGTTTTAATACCGTTTATTAGCCAGCCATGGCCTTTATGAAATCAGTAATCTGTTAATGGGTCGTCTCACAGCCACCCCCTCTCTAGGCCGCATAAACACCGCGAACAAGAGCCAGGGGTTTTCCCCTTTCTCTGCCCCAATTGGGATTCGTCATGCGTGACTGAACGGAAGCAGCGTAATCTGCGTAATACCCGTAACACACCATTATGTTATTAGGCCGGGGTGTTGCTGGCCCTCGTTGCACTGGCCACGTTAACGCGGACTAGGTATTAAAAGGCTCTTATCGTTCTCCTTGGGAAAGTGAATCCTCGAGGGGCGAGAGAACGGGTGAAACGAATGTTGGATTCCATCGTGGATGGCGGAAGATGAGAGTGACGATCGCTAATCTTGATAGTCATTAGTGCTTTTGGCAGATTGGCATTGTTAATTCAATACTGGTTAGATGGATTGAGGTTGATTGGAGTAGGTTAGATTGCGTGGTTGTGAAGTGCCACGTTCGGAATTCAGCACTTGAGAAATTACGGGCTGCGTGGTTCTAAACGAATTAAATTGAGATTAGAGAAATTTTACAATTAATGGGAGTAGCGTTTCGTTAGGTTCGCTTTAAAATTCATGTAGAGAAGAAAAAAAGGAAGTAAAAGGAATAAAATGAAATAAAATAGATTTCAGATCAGACATGTTTGAGAATTTGAAAGTTTAATAGGCGACCTTACTCTAATTAATTTAATCTAATAATTCAATAATCTATAATTAATCAATCTAATAATTAAATAATATATATAGTAAATATAATTATGTATATAAAGAATGATCGAATGAGGGGAACGAAAGGGTGAAAAAGATTATACTGGATGGAGGAGGAGTAGGATAAGAAGCATAAGAAGAAAATGGAGAAATTAAAGGAGGGAGGAGGGAAGGAAGATAAGGAAGTAAAGACGGACGAAAGGAAAGGAAGGATGGAAGGATGGGCAAGCGAAGGGATGGAATTTTTATTATTTTCAATCATTCTGTCGCAGTTATTGCTACTACGCTTGCTATTTTCAAAACACAAATTTACCATTACCAATTCATCAAAAGGAAAGCCTTACATAAACTAGCGAGATTGATCGTCACAATTCAGAGAAAACAGAGAACATCCATTTTTCAAACTAATCCTTCATTGTTCGACGAGAAAAATCCCACGGACCGAGAGAATACTGTCCATCGTCATTAGTGATGGAATGGAGTTCGATATGTACATACGTCCTTATAAATCGAGATCAATTTTAAATTCCATTTCATAGAATTCGAACATTGCTTATAAAAATGCAAATGATCTATTTGTTTTCTTCTTTATAATATTCCACACGTATAATATAAAAATTATATTATACATGATAAAATTATAATATATTTTTCCGATATTATTTTGAAAAATATGCTTTCCAAAAATACAGCTGTCATTACATATATAAAAATCTACTTTTCAAGTAATTATCCTCATCGCTAATCACCAAAATCGAGATCAATTCTAAATTCCATTTCATAGAATTCGAACACTGTTTATAAAAATGCAAATGATCTATTTTTTCTTCTTGATAATATTCTATACGTATAATATAAAAATTATATTATACATAATAAAATTATAATTTATTTTTCCGATATTATTTTGAAAAATACGCTTTCCAAAAATACAGCTGTCATTACATATATAAAAATCTACTTTTTAAATACTTATACCCATCGCTAATCACCAGAATCTTCATTATCATCTTGGCGAAATTATCGCAGAACTAAAGACGTTGTTGAAGACTCCCTCGAACCAGTTCCTGGTAACAATGCAAGTTGTTCGATCGGTCGATTCTGGACGGTCTGAAAAATAATACCGTTAATCAGAGTGTAATTCCACGCTGTAGTATACGTTGCCGGTTGCCCTCGACACGCTTCACCCGCGGCTACGTAATTTCCTTCGATGATAATGCGGATCGGAAGATTTCGTGGGCGGCCTGCCACGGTACCAGACGTAATATCGAGAGAATCGCCATCGCCTGCTAATACCGCGGAAAGTTTATTAGCTCTGGCCCTTCCTTCGTGATCCGGCCGCTTTAATCTCCAGTATGTCGTGGTCCTCGGATCAATTTCTCTCAAGGGGAGCAATGGGAAAATATGAGAGGAATACTCTCCGTGATAAATGTCAATAGTTGTTTCGATTGAACGTGAGCTACGTTTCGTTGCGATATACAGAGTGATCCATTTCAATAAGACCACTTAAATGTTTTGGAATTGCGATGCAAAATATTTTACGCGTAATTTGAATGGTAAGGTGATCGACGATTTTTTATACACAACTACGTATTTTTGCTTGCCATCTCGATAGATATAAATTGTAGATACATTAATTAGAATATATTTATTATACGACCGTATTTGAAAGCGCACAGTTCAAACTTCTCCTTTTCTAAAGATTCTCCCTGTTACGTCCGGTGACTCTTTATGTTTGAGGCGGCCACCAACTGTACACATAGAATTAAGCGGACCGCAATAATCCTAAGGAACTGTCATAAAACGCGGCTTTTTGATTCACCGTTAAGGCCGTCAATTGGTATAAAACATCTTCGAGTAAAGAGGTTCCTTATGGTTATTGCTTCAATAGGTAAAAATTGGAGAAACATAGGTTTTCCCATGTTTCCCGGGATTCCACCCGCAAGTGGTGGGGCAATCACCAACATCACAGCATCGTCACCGGACTTCACTGAATCTACGACTATAGATCAGTCAACATATCTGCACTGGTTCATCGACTTTAGAACAACATCTCTTTACCGGGTTTTCACCATTCAATCATTCACCTACTTAACTTGTACCTCACGCACCAGCGTAACTATCTTTCTACAAAGTTGTTGGAAATATGTACTATCTTTGAACTGTTAATCAAGCATCATACTCATTAAACCACCTCTATTATCCTAATCGAAATAGGGGATCGAGCAGTTCGTGGCGTCGATTGTCTAATCGTAACGGGAATTTACGACTCCCGTCGACGCTCTTCCTCGCGATCGCGTCTCTCCGCGACTGGTCGAAAAAACACTCCCCTCTCTGCTCCCTCGGCTCTATCCCAAAAACATTTCTCCGCTATATCGATCAGTCGTCGAAACGAATCAATGAACTGCGGCAACGACATCTGAAACAATAGTAACATTGAAAAAACTCCACTCCCTTGCTTGTCACACTGCACCCTGAATGAAGTCGGTTCCTTTCATCAGCTCGATCGGCGTGCACGCACGACTTCCGCGGAATATTGGACACAGTGACGGGAAGATATTGAAATCCTCCGCTTCGTAATCCAGCAAGCCTTCGAGTTCTCGGTCCCGCTAGCTACGTGATCACGTTACATTAGCGAGAGACCTCCACGTGGGAAGGATGCGTGGGTGGAGAGACATAAGAGAAAGAGCTGACGTGTTGATGGGAAGTAAGAGACGAAAGGAGGAGCAACGAGTTGAGGCGGTGGAAAAGTGAAGGAGGTGGAAGGTGGCATGGGTGGAAGAGAAAAGCAATGATGTACGTATAGGAGGAAGAGATGAAAACAGGTGGAAAGGCGGAGGAGAGGGAGAGTTGAAGCGAATTGAGAAGCTTGAGGGGAATGTGATGGAAGGTGGATGAAGGGGAGTGAAAATAACGTAAGTGAAAGAGGAAAAGCGATAAGTTAGATTAAGACTTTGCGTCTGCTATATTTTCGAACTTTGTTCCAATCGATCCGCGCTGAGTTCGTCAGTCACTGTCATTAAATCAGTATGTACCGTGTGGTTATTCGTTATTTTAGCTTGTATTATTTTTATTATTCGACTGCAGATTTTTATGCATTTTTATATTTTTACGAAAATAGCCAAAAAACTGGAATAATAATTAAAAATAAAAATTTGCTTTATGCACTGAATATTGTAATAAATACTCTACCATTTTATTGTATATATTTTTACATATTATATGGGTTGCATACATTTTTGCAGCTACAAATTCTCAATAAAAGCAGAAAAATTCTAAATCATCACACAGATGAATAAAATATTACGTATCTTGTGTCATTGTTGTGTTAGCCCGTTAAAAACCAATGATGCGTGAAAACGGTACATTTTGTTCGCAATGTTTTTCAATTTGCACATATCCATATTTTTCAATAAAATGCGTTTTGAAGAAACACAGAGAACGAGGAAAGAGGGAATAAAAGGAAAAGGTAGGCGCGCGTGAAAGAATTGGAAAAGGATATCGATGTGTAAGATGGATAGAGGGGAGGGTGAAAAGGGTTGGAAAAAAGGTAGTGGGAAAATGTAGACTATGTAGGTGAACAGGGGGTTAATTAGCCGAAAAGGAAAAAAGGACTGAAAGGAAGGGAAATTGGAGAAGGAGTGGAAAAAAAAGTACGTGAGAGTAGAAGAATCGGAAGAGGAGTTTAATGTATAAAGTGGATGAAGGAGGAAGTGAAAAGGGTTGAAAAAGAAGGTGGAGAAACAATGTGGACTATGTAGGTGAACAGGAGTTTAATTAGTTCAAAAGGGGAAAAGGATAAAAGAGAAGGGAAAACGGAGAAGGGAGCGAGGAAAAAAATGTGTGAATTGAACAGGATGAAAAGAGAGAAATTTGAAGTGAAGATGAATGGAAGAAGAAGGAAGATAAAAAGGAAAGTTTGAGAAGAGTAGAAGCTATATCGGTGAAAAAAGAAATAGTAAAAGATGTTTAGAGAGAAAAAGAGATGGAGAAAACGAAATTTAGTTTTATGTGAAGGTGAATACAGAAATAGATAAAAAGAATAGGAAAAACAAATAAAGGAAGAACGAAGACTACGCACAGGAAAAAGAAATAAATTGGAAAAAATATAGAACTAGAAAAATTTGATATAAAGAGTAGAAGGAAAGAAGAGATACAAAACATCACGACGATATTCATAAAATGTCAAGATAAGAAAGTTGGTTATAAGGAAGAAAAAAATAGAAAAGAAATTGAAAAAGAAAATGTATAAGTTGAAGTGGTTTGAAAGTGGAATTTGATGTGATAAAAGAGAAGGAGAAGGAACGAAGGCTGTGCAGGTCAGAGATGGAAAGGAGTTAGCCAGAAAAAAGAAATTAAAGAAGCGGAAGTTGAAAGAGGGTGACAAAGAGAAACAAGAGTATGTGAGTTGCAAAAGATGAAAGAGGAACTTATTACACGACGATGGAAAAGGGAAAGGAATCAAACAAGAAAAAGGAAAAAGAGTAAAAAGGGATAGGTATATCATAAGCGGAAAATAATAAGAAACGTATATTTAAAATTATAGAAATAAACAAATCATAAAAACTAAAAGCTTTCACAAAATGCAGAAGAATAATAAAAGTTAAGCGTTATAAGCTCGGATGAAAGCACGAAAGAAATTAAAAATGCAAAATTTAATTTCAACCTAATAAAAAACAGATGATAAACAGCGAAACAGCGAAACATATCAAAAAGAGAAAACAATTGCAACAAAAAATAGAAGAATAATAAAACACAGGAGGAACAAATAAAAATAAAAAATACAAACTAATCAAAAACCAAGCGAAAACGAGTACTTCTCTGTAATCTAAAAACTACACAAAATCCAACGAGAGAAGCAAATACATTTTGACGATAAAACACAACTGAAATGTTCCGCCTCTGAAATAGCATACAATTCCAAAAAATTGTGAAAAGATACTAAGTAAAAACAGGATTATTGGAAACAACGAATGGAAATCTAGTTTCCTACGTTTGCTGGTTATGGAAGATTATTTGTACAAAAACAAACCCATACATTTTCTTTAAAAGTAATAGCATTCCAAATGGAATTTTTAGAATCGGGATAAGTCACACAAAAATTAATTTGTCCATATTTTTGAAATAAGAATTATCTATAACAACGGTACACTTCATTTTGATCCTCTTGTTTGTTATTTTTGAATATTTAGGTATTTTATAGAATATTAAATACCACATATATACATTATGTTATTATTAAAAAATTGCAAAAAGATTTTTCATATAGAATTGTTTTATTTGGGAAAGAAATTAATCCTTAGTCGGAAGAGACTGGATTATAGTTACGAACAACGAGTTTTTATTTTACAACAACAAAGTGTAGAGTCAATTGGAAAGGCATTTTATTTTTATGCGACAACTAAAGTTAAACAAATCAAATCGTTCGTATAATTTAATAGAGTAATGATACATTAATGTCACTGAAATTAATAAATATAAAACATTTGCCTGAGATCATGGACCATCCAAAGGATCATTTGAATTAAATACAGATTTTGCAAAAATTTTAATCCGCCATAAAAATAAAATATATTATATATTACATTGTATGCTGCAAAATCTTATATAAAGTTAAATTTTAATAAAGTTCAATATTTATATAAAATTCTAGAATATGCGAATCTATTTGTTTTTATTTATTTTATAGAACAATTTTTATTAACAACTATCAATTCACATAAAATTCGCATAGAAATTGTCTTTTTCTTGGTCAATGCAGTATACGTCTTCCAGTAGCGTGAAAGAGAAACGAGGACTCTGATCGAGTTCCCCGTTTATGGCACGTGTATGGCATAAGGTCCCGGCGTCAACGCAGCGTCGTCGCGAGAAATTCGTTTAAAACTCCGTGCAAGGGCGTAAATACGACAGCCGCTGGCTCTGGGAGGGCGCTTCATCGCGAGAGTGCAACTTATGAATCAAATTGCATTCACGTAGCTCGAATTCCCGCGGAACTCGACCTGTAACCCTCCTGGCGCATTCTGTCGATGATACTGGAATTCCAGGGGGAATTCACGGGGAATTTACAAGGAATTTACACGTTCCATCTTGCACATCGACTGTGTGTTGCTGCGTTCGTGCTCTTGTATCGACTGTTAGACGAAATTGTAGAATTTCGACGGATGAAAGGCGACAGTACTTGATTTAACTTGAGATGAAAGCAGAGTGAAAAGGGTAGCTTTCAGATATTTAAATTTTGTTGAAGAAAATGCTAATACCATAATGTGTATACTATAGCGTGGATTAACATTTTATAGGAAATGGATTTACGTGTTACGTTGAACCTATAAACTTAAGCTTGTTGTTCGAATCAAAATTTAGATATTTTATAACATTTGCTGGATTAAGCTTATTGTAGTCTAGAATTTTTTGTATTTTTAACTTTGTGCAATATTTCGAAATATTTCTTAACGCTAGGAAAATACAAATTGATCGAATTTAATTGAGAGAACGCGGCAGAATCAACGCAACAAGATGCAAAACGTAAGACAGAGAGTGATAAAAAGCAAATGTTTTTCTAAATTCAAAAAAACATGATTGCTTATTAATATAAAAAAATGTGTTAGAAATGTTTGGTTGACTATACCCGTGTCTCACACGGAGATGAGCGTTAAAAGGTTAAAACTCGAAATATCATTTCCTCTACAGCCATAATCTTACGTTGTTCTGCCAACCTTGAAACTGACCATTTCATCACCGCGAAACTCGAGCAAACTCCCTTCGCGACTCCTTCTGCATTTTCCAAACGAAGATGCGACACTAATTAGAAATAATCGCGCCTCGAGGGTAAAGGGTACCATCTTGCAGGTGCGAGCGCGCCTCTTAAGTGAAATAAATGTTCGTCGACAGTATAAGCCGCTTTTTAACCCTGGCCGTGCTCCTTTGCCCATTCAAATGGTAACTTTAATGCACGCCGCGAATTAAATATCGCCGACTAGTAAGAGAAAGCGACAAGTTGAACGCGTAAATTACTCGAGATATCAGCGTGACTCGTTACGACGAGAACGTATTAAACGTTGCCGTAATTTCAGCTTCGTGATTTCGAAGGACTAACGACTCGTTGGAACGCGAAAACTCAACGTCGAATATCGTACTCTCGTAAGAAACTCGAATCTTCGTGTCTTTTGCTTTTTGCCAAGTTTGACGAAGCGATGAGGGAGGAAGAAATTGCGAAAAGAACGTTAGATTGCGAGGGAAATGCTGGTAAAGTTTAAAGAGTGATGTAGGAAGCCTTTGATGAGAGTTCTGAGTTCGTACTTTTTACTTTCAGATATGTTGAATGTGGCGGTTGATTTTGTAGAAGAGATCGATGGTTGGAGGCGAAGGTTGTCCGCGTAATTTCAAGAAAATGTTTCTTCAGAAGGTTAGGTTTCTGACGGATATTGAATGAAAATGTTTTAATTGCAAAATCGTTAGATACATTTATATTGGACAAAATGATTTAGCCGTGCGTCAGAATAACGTGGAAACCCTGAAAGAACGATTTCAAGAGCTAAAAATGGAAAAATAGAAAAATAATATTTGGCCAGTGTTTCACTCTATTTTTTTTTTGCCAACATCGTGTGTTTAGTATGAATAATCTTTTTGTAAAATTGCAAATGGTTTTTCGTTTTGCCCGAAAAACTTGTTTGCATCGTAGGTATAAACCTTCGAAATAAATACGCGATGTTATGGATATTAGAGAGCTATTAACATTGCTATTGTAAATTTTAATTTTAACAATATTTCAATTGGAAAATGTGTGATTTTTTATTGTAACATCGAACGTTATTTTTGTTCCATATTAATTACGATTTAATTTTAAACTTACATTATTCATACAATTTCTATGGATTTTTGAAATAATTTGTAAGGTCAAGAAGTAAAAATGTTACAGCATGAGCTCAAAATGTTAAAAAATAAACAGACAAATCATTTCAGTTTTATTAACTCTAGAAGCTAAAATGAAATAATTCATAAAGGTTTATCGCCGTATACGGTATTTACATTCTTTTGCAGTCAAAAAATAATTCATCGTGCAACTTTATATTATGTTGAACGAAACAAAATTCTTATTTGCATATGTTACGTTTCACAGCTAATAAAAAATTCCAATAAAAATGCTGAATATCTAAAACAGATAGTATCAAAATGTGTCTCCATTATTTTACAGTTATTGGCTACTTTATTTTATACTTCATTATTTTATTATTGTTTTATTTCATTTAAAAGATTGTAACTGTGGAAGCAACATTCTCCTAAAAATTTTGGAATGGAATTATAATTCAAATTATTTTCAAATCTCTTCGCACGTAATAAATTGTAAACCACTATCTTACACTTTTATTATGTTATTAAGATATAATAACTTAAGTTAATAGCTAGTCAAAGGTATTTTAATTAGACAATCTGTCATAAATTGACCTTCTGTCTAAAATATTTCTACTTGTCATTATTCAACACGAAGAAATTTGTGACGATATAGCGTCGCAATTATTCAACACTTGAACAAATTCCTGCATTACATTAAACAACTGGCGAAACTTGTCGGGCTTGTAACCTCTTAATAAATCAGTTGAAACAAAAAATCTGGATACCAGTTACACCCTTTCACCATTGTCGTGTCACGATCAGTATTCAGCGATGAAAAGCGCAGATGTTACAATAGCTGCTTCTCATTCGGCTACCTGTACAACTCGATTATTAATAATATTATCGTCTAGAATAGTGTTCATTGTTCTGTACAGCATTTCACTTTCGAAATGATTTCTAATTTACAGCCCTGCTAAATGTCTCATGCTTCATCATCTTGGAAGAGACTGTAGGTTTATATTTCAACTTTCCGGCAGCAGAAATAGCTTTAAATAAATGAACTAAAATTGAGCTAATGAAAAAACAATTAAATATTTATTAACACTTTGACTGCCACGTTGGTCATATATGACCGGCCACAGTTTCTCCTGTGACGCCACGGTGGTCATTGGTGACCGGAGCGTTTGAACTTCTTACGATTGTAAAAATTGTATGAAAATTGACAGTTAGAGCATTTTGGATATAACCGATAAATAGAAGATACTTTGAAATAAAAAGAGCCCCATTGGACAATTAAACATTTTTATTACATCAATAAAAAAAATAAAATGAGAAGAAATCTTGCATCTAACGGTGCACTGTGTTTGCATCCATATGTTCGAGGGGTAATCTACGAATATTATTATAAACACACCTTAGAAAATAATCGTAAATGCTGCTTTATAATCGTATAATTGAAGTTAGAAGTATGCACATACCTTACTAGTATATATAGAATGAGCAAATACTGTTTACTAATATCTTCTACAGATTTCAACAATATATTCTGCACGTATTGTTTACGACGAAATAACGAATGCGAATGGTTTGTTGAAATAAACGAAGCCTTGTTATAATATGTCGCTATCAACTGTTACGAAAGCGCCACGGTGGTCACCCGTGACCACCAACAAGATAAACGATCCATTGGGGAAGAATGTTGTCTTACATCATCAATTTATTATTATTCTGTCATTATATGCTTTGAATAATAAAAATACTCCCATGGCGTCCTGCGCGAAACATGTGATTTCGACGTGGCAGTCAAAGTGTTAATATAGAGAAGGAGAATTAAAGATCTAAGTATCTCACATGAACTATAAAAAGTTGACACTATTAAAATAAAATGTATAGAACCTAATAAAAAGATATAACTGGAAAACAAGTCTATGTTCAAATACTTGGTATAGCCATTATGTACATGTATCATCATAAGTACATAGGTCGAAATCAATAATTCTAGTGTTAAACACCTTTTTCCCTCGCAATATCCTCTTTCACTGAGCGTTCCATTCATTCCACGTGGGCCTTGAAACACCCCTTCGGTAGCACCCAAGGACACCCATTCCTCTTCAATTCCCTGTTTCAATTCTCCAGCATAGAGACTTTCGATCTCTTCCTTCATGGTAAGTCAACGAACCCGCAATTTGTTCGTTTCCTTACGTCAAAGTCGCGTGGTCCGCGCGACAAACACGTTGCGTGCTTTGGTTGTCGCGTGCATCGGTCGCTGGTACGGATCGATAAGCGCGACAACGAGGCGGTCGAAGCGGACCGTGTATCGCCGCGTCGCTTGCGAAAGAGGAAATAAAAGCGTTTAGAGGCGGAGGCGGAGGATGGAGGAGGCTGAGTAAAGCAAACACGAGCAAAAACGAGCGGCCAGGGACGAATAAACGAGCGTTGCCTGGCTGGCGGCGTTGCAATGACAACAAATTGTATTCGAAAACAAAGTACGCGTAATTGCGAGCGAGCCTTCTCCGCCAGGCAGACGAGCCTGGCCCTGGCACGCATCGTCGTCGTGACTTTTTTGTAACAAACCGACCCCCACAGTCTCTCTCCTTCTCTCTCTCTCTCTCTTTCTCTCTCTCTCTCTCTCTCTGTCTTCTTTCTCTAAGGCTAGTCGCGAATGCTCATCACGTAAGAGGATTGGCTAGCTCATTAGAAGCTAACTACGAGCATCCTCTAACCGGAGGTCTCTCTACACCTTGCACGCTCGAGCTGTGTGCTGTATGCCGCCCCGCTTTCAAATTCACGCTGCGGCTTTCGTAGACACGTACTACACACGAGCGTCGTGGAACATTCGTTCTACCGGAAGTTAGCCAGTGTTTGTTTGGTTGAAAGTATGGACTGTGTAGAATTGCAGTAATATGGTGATGATGATGATGATCGGTTTGGGATTGTTGGCGATTATACGTTTTTAAGTGGAATTGGAGGATGATGGCGAGGCTCTGTTTGATTTCTGGACAGAGAGTAATGGAAATTTATAATGGCAGCCAGGGATTAATGGATCTCTTGAGTCGTTCCTAAAATTCGTAGCCGAATATTCTGCTATGTTTTGTGTACATATATTTGATGAAATTTGAAAAAAATTATGTATTACATCACGATGAGAAATAGGTGAAGAATACCAAACTCATGAAGGATTTACAGCATCTTATTCATATTCTGATCTTTGCAAGATCTTTTATTTTTACATATCTAGAAATCTAGAAATTTGGAAAAGCAATTTCTTGGAAAAGAAATCGAGACTAGAAGCTGCACGATAAATAGTAGAAAGTAATCAAAATTAGATTTTCTAGTCGACTCAATGGAAAACTAATGGAAGTAAATTGTTAGAAAATCCGTTTTAACTACGAATTTTTAAATAAAAGATTAATCACAAGGAGGATTAATTACTCGTAGAGAAAAAGCTAATAATGCAAAATACATAGAAAATAAATATTATATATATAAGATATAACAGTTATGGACTTTGAAAGAACCTCGTCCCTATTATCAATTAAAATTAAAAACATCGAGAGTAAAGTTAAGTAGATTCCAGGAAAATGAATTTTTAGAATTTAATTTGAAGTCGTTCGACTAAAATCCACTGGAGCAACCGCGTTTTAGTAGCTTTCCCTTACAAGCTAAGTTGTCAGTTGAGAATTCAGTTATTTAATGAGATTAATCAGCAACCTTTGAAGAAGTTACTGTTCTGGGAGATCAACATTGAATAATCTGGTTTCAGAGAGATCAGAAGTTAGTCAGATTTTAATCAGCGATGACGGAGTTTATATTGCGAAATAATAAAACCTAGAAAATTTATTTAGCGCCCAATCAATGAGTCACCCTTTCGAATTCCACTGAAAATAAACTAATTACGATAATTATTAATTATTTATATATTTCATGAATTTTTTATTATTCATCGTTACTTTTTTATTATTATTATTTTTAGATTTTGGAAATTATTGAGCTATTTCTGCGTTCATTGTTCAGTCTCCTAACATCTGTTACTTTTAAATAAGTCACTCAAAACCAATGTGATAAATTCCATTTTCCAAACATTAGTCTAATTTTAGCGTGAGAATGCAAATATGATCAGTGTTTATTTTCCAGAGAGCAATTAATCACGATGGAGTGGATTATTATAGCTGAAATATCTACTGTATAAAACACTTTGTAATTAATAAACCTTGTCATAGTACCTAAAGTACCTTTAAATCTTGAAATTCAGAAACACACCAAGAAGTAACATATCACCAGGATAGATGGACAAATTCTTCAGCACAGTCTTTTCATCCCCAAGATAAAGATGTCTCGCCATAAACATGTCTCCGAAAAGATATAACCACATTTTTTTTTTCAAGGTATAGCTACATTTTATTTCATCGTATCATCCACATTCTTTACTAACCAATTCAAAATCACTACCAAATCATCGTTAAAAGCACATGAAAAATCCACGGAAACAGGAGGATTGTAACATTATCACACCAACGAATGCGATTGTTGAGAATTGTGGATCCTAATCGGCGAAATAAATGTATACGAACACTTAGATTACACTTACAATTGATATAAAAATAGTTTCAGATTTGTTTGACATGTGATTTACAAGATATTCGTCAATACACATTCGTGTATTCGTCTCACCATCTTCTTTACCACGCTACTGTCACGTAGAAGACACAAGAAATTACGAAAATGATAGATCGCCGGTGATCTCCTCGCGTCGCAGTTCGAACGTTTCACAAATAAGGCGAAGAAATTGAACTTTGTATATGGTAATAGAATTTATTATATAAATCCAACAAAGTGACGGTTCAAAGTGTTATAACAGACTGATCTCGAGCGCTAGTTTGGGAGGGTTTTTATACTGAGGTTTTCCTCCCTCTGGAGGGGTTGTCGTCTGGCATATATCAGAGGTGGATATTCCGTTACTATTTGGCTATTATATATTAGATAGCTGTGGCATGCAGGATATCCTATTAATCCTTCTGAGCGTGTGATCTTCTGGTGTGTGTGCCACTACCAACGGAACAATTGCGCTCTTCTGTTTTATGTGCACGCGCATAGTCCCACACACTCATACATATATATGTGTGTCACTGCTACGCGGCTAATTTAGTGTAGCATACAAAATTACACATATCTCAATAGCCATAATTTCAGCGTTAATTAGCCAAATTCAGGTATGTTTGACGAACTTTAAAACTCGATCTTTTCGTAAACTATGCTTGGAATGAAAAAATGTTATTCTATGTTTTCATTATCAATTTCTTCCTGCACACTTGTACAGTTATTTCCTCGGATCTTGTATATTAAAGCACATCTCGAAGCGTATTGAATTCCATTCGCGATGCTTCTTCACGGCTCACAACCCCCACGTTCCCACGGACAAGAAAGCCCCTTTGTTGCAAATTGGAGAAAATTTACGAGTCTCGCGACGATTTCACCAATTGTACCCTCCTATTGATACGTTCTGCCTAAGTGCATCCCTGAAATTCTTATCTGGACGCGGGACTCCGCGTTATACGATATACATACATACATGTATATGTGTGTGTGTATGTATATATATATACAGGTCGTACAGGGGGTGTATCGGTCGGATCGGGCCTTTATGAAGGCAAGTTGGGATAAGACTCCCGAGGGAGTTCCAACCCCAGAAGGGGATGATGTACTTGCCTTGAAACTGCTGATAGTATCCTGGGAATACGAGAGAGATGGTCGTTGAAAAGCGACTCGGCTTCAACGTTGATTCGTTGAGGTCCACTGGTTCAAAGCTTTTTTGTATTATCGGCCAGCTTCTTTTTTGCGAATTTATTTGCACACTTTATCGATGTGAGGGTTCGCTGTATCGTTGCTCCTCGACGCGTTGTGGATTTCAGTTTGATTCGAGATCAGGTTATTTTAGGGTTGAAACGGAGGATGCGCGGTTAATTTGAATTTATAGGATGTTAAATCTTAATTTGGCTTTCTGGAATGTTAATGGCGTAAGTGGTGCTGTTAAGTGTGATTTGTGCCACTAACCTCGTTTCGATTTGATCGTGTTTTATTTGGAAATTAAGTATATTTTTAGTCAATCAGAATTAACGTACACCCTTTTTCTGACTTCGTTTCATCTTTTTTCATTGCGTGTCTAATGTCAAAAAATCGGTCGTAAGAATTCGATCATAGGCATTAGGACACATATTCGTTACATTGGGCACATTCGGAAAACTCTAACAAATTGTACTTCATATTATAATGCAGATACAGGGCAAATAAAATAACAGATTTATAATAAAATAACCAACAATTTAAACCAAATATCGGAACCTGTCTTGATACGATAATCAGATCAACGGTGTGTATCCATTAACGAATAAATGGTCTCTGTCGTAAAACTTTTATGTAGGGTCGCATGTTGACACGATTTCACTAGAAACCTCCGAAAGAAATTCAACTAAAAAAACCACTTTAAAAAAACACAAAGAACACAGAATACGGAAAAATAGCGGTAGGAGTTTAAGCTGTCCCTGGGGGGTGGTGGCAGGCTTGGGATTGAAAGCGGATCGAGCACAGCGGCAAATTAACGGTGGCCAATAAAGCAACGAGGCGACCTCCGTTCCGGCCAATCTACTAGTGGCTAGATTCAAATCCGCCTCCGGCGTTTCGGTCGATGATTAAATTTCGCCTACAGCCGCTGTCGAATATTAGTCCCGGTACACCGCGGCGGCCTCCCGTTGTTCCTCTTGAGAGCCATCATCGACACGGTGGCGCACGTTGCGATCGTAAATTCCCCCGGTTGCTGCTGAGATGCGATACGACGAGCCAGAAATTGAGGTAGGTCTCTGGAAGAGTAGAAAGGGCCACCATCGATTGATTGATTTTTCTGGGGCAAATGTTCGAGGAGGGAGAAGGTTGGAGTAGATTGTTTGGTATAATGTAGCATATAAAATATATATATCTGAATCCAATAAACTTAGCACCGTTTCATATATATACAGGGTGGTCAAGGTAAATGGGATGATGTAAATGTCGAACGTATTTATTGCTACATGAAAGAGTTCTCAAGAAGAAGTTACACTGTATTATTATATTTAAAGTATTATATTTAAAGAATTTTAAGAAATATTATAGAAGCGTATAATAGTGTTCATGTATTATACTATCTTCTTTACTTATCATAGCTTTATACTCAATATTATTTATGGTTCTTTTAGATATCGCTACCCATATATAAAGTGAAGAATTTATCTGGTCGAAAATTTTTGCACAGCACTGTATAACGGTGAAAATATATAGTTCTTTCTCACGGTCATCCTTTTTACGTGATTCGATGGTATTCCTCTGTAACTCTTCCAAATAATCCTTATAAATTTTTTACGTGTGTTTCGAATCGTTATCTCGTACACGTGTAAACTTCTGGTTGATTAATTAATTTTCTAATAATCTAGATGGATTACTATGTTCTCTATGAAAAGAACAAGCGTCGTGATACTTGTGAACAAGACTGTATACGATGTTTTGTAAGGACTTTAATGGTAGATAAACAGTAAGTAAAAGAGTTCATACGAACGTGTGTCCTACCTTTTTTCCTTTTTCCTGGGTTATAACCATTTTTGTACTGTAATAAGGTGCATTCCAGTTGGCTGCGTCTGTAGGAAATGACTCGAAACGGTTATCTCTGGCTTGAATGCAAATCCGCGGTCGTTGTGTTGTAGAATTTTTCAAACTTTCAGCAATTTCAAATATAGTGTAACCAGAACATTTCTTCCAAATGAAATAAAAATCGGATCGAAGATACAGAAGATACAGACAAAACAGAAGACAGAAGGAACGAAGGGAAATATAGGAGAAGAATATTAGGGAAATCTCGAGACTATGAAAATAGGAAAGGTGGGAGGTATAAAAGGAAGTTGGAACGAAAGGAAGGCACGTACTTGCTTTTGCATATATTCCAAGGGAGGATTCCCTTTATGGGGCACAATGCATCCTGTGCACGATGTCTCAACGGGGGGGAGACGCAGGCTGTAGAGCATGACGTAGTCCAGTATTATATGAATCCCTGAAATTATGGGAATCCATGTAGGTACGCAATAAAGTCCGTTGTCCGTGTGTATATGCCCTACGATGTCCCCTTCCGCGTAGAACGATTCGTTTCCAAAATTATATCCTGTGCATGCCATGAAGTTCAATGAAAATCGCTACCACCGGAAACGATCAGGTGCATTTGCTTGACTCTCGGTGCTTTTGCTCTTAAAATACAATATGTCATAACGTAGAAGCTCTACGATTGTTGTAATATATTAGCTATGTTTACAGTATACTATCATGCAAAGAGTTTCGCAAGTATTTATCTATTCACACTATCGCTATAAAAATATTTGGACACTTGCTTATTTTTTGCAAGATATGTATTAATTACAAAATTGCAATGATTTGGTTCTTCGTGATCATTGTACTTGCGTACTATAATATATTATAACCCGATTTAATTGATTTTCGAAAGCCAATATATATTTTTTTTTATTTGGAAATAGTTTACAACCAATTCTCATTGAGAATTATAAGTAAATTATTCTGGCGTGATACTATAACGTGAATAATAAATGATTATCGTATGTTTGATTCTAGCTGAATCTAATCTTTAAATCTAGAGGGTAATGTTTTTTTAGCCTGCAGATCTAATCCGTCGTGTGAAGTACTTGAGTAACTAGTGGTTTTTGGTGCTTTTTAATTCTTATGTTATATCTATTACTGAATTTGGATATTTCTTCTTTAACTGTAGGTATCTTAAAGTCGCGATGTATTGTTTCGTTGGTAACAAGCCAATATACAGGGTGGTTGGTAACTGGTGCTAAAAGCGGAAAGGAGGTGATTCTACGCGAAAAAAGAAGTCGAAAATATAGAATACAAATTTTTCATTTGAGGCTTTGTTTTCGAAAAAATCGACTTTGAATTTTCGCTCGGTACGCGTACACTTTATCACGTCTCGTTATAACGGATCGTTGTCTCGATGGAAAAATTAAAAAAAGAAAGAAAAAATTAAAAAAAAATTTTTATTCTATATTTTCGACTTCTTTTTTCGCGTAGAATCACCCCCTTTCCACATGTACCACCAGTTACCAATCACCCTGTATATAATATACAATATATAATATAGTATAGATTAATGCAAATATATAATATAGTATATATATATTACAGTATACAGTATACAGTATGTTGCACGACGCATCGTGCAGTGTCGATCGATTTCCAAGAGAGTATTATATTGTCGATAACCACTATCATAAATGTGTCATCAGCGTTTAGACTCGATAGCGAGTTTGACTGGTGAGACGAGCGCGGTTCTTGGAATTGCGAATGTTATAGTTTCGGGGTGCCGCACGAACCCGACGCTCTTTGTTGTTGTCCGCCGCTGAGGATTGCGTGCATGGGGCCGATGACTCGCGAACACTCGGGGTCACGGTGCCTCGTGGCACGTAACAAGCGATAAGGGTTTTCTGGAAGGATCTGGTCACGGAGTGGGGAAGGTGATGAATGATGAACCCTCTGGCAAGAGGACTGGCAATGAGTCAAAAACCTCAACACCAACACTCAGCACTTAGCCTAGAATCTTCGCGAGTTCGAGATCGCCGAAGATCGATGCACGTATTATCTAATAAATAAATATTGAAGTAAATTGTTGTCATATTTTGTAATATGTAATATAGATTTATATCCTGTTGATTTTATAAAAAGATAGTAAGTGTAACTTCTAACACAAAAATCAACTATTTTTGTTTAAAGTTAGAAGGGGTCTTCTCTTATTGTTTTCTTTTTTTTTCTTCAGGATCTAAAATAGCTGAAAAGGAAGCAGACAGAGTGTATAATTTTAAACACATTTATCTCGAAATTTATTCTCACGTTAACTTCTTTTTATCAAAGCGTGTATTATATCACATATTATATTATCAAAAGTAATTTACTTTATTTTTTTCACTACCTAGATCAATATTTCTATTTGTGACTGCTTTTAACGTGTTAGATAGTAAAGAATTCATAATAAAATAGAGGCTAACAAAGAACACACTCTGGATATTTTTATCAATTGATTTATCGTTGATTACATTAAGAAACGATTTGGGGAATTTATAACGACAGCGTTGTGATAACAAGAATTCATCAGAAACATGAAAGCGCGCCCCAAGTATCTGAAGCTTTCACTTTGTATTTATGGGTATCCCAGTGGCACGTGTTTTAGCTACGATTGCTATCCTTCCTCCATTATTCACTGAAAATACGCATTCTAGTAGATTAGATTCTTTCGGAAGCCTCTTTTAACTTCCTTTTACAACTATAAAGTGGAATACAGAGTCAATAAAATAGATCTATTTCTTTCCAATTCGTTAAAAATGTATCTTCGATAATTTGAAATTGGATACACGTTTCGAGATTTAATTTAATTTAATTGTTAAATTAAAATTAAATGTTAGAATTGGTTAAATTGAAACTTAGGAGAATTTTATATAAAATTAAGCTCTAATTACTGAATTAAATTTTAATTCAATCAAAAACTTCATTGAAGATTTGTAAAAAATACAAAATTCAAATCAAATTTCATTGAATTGAATTTGAATTGAATTTTTCAATTCAAATCAAAATTAGGATCGACTTTAATATGTAATTTTAATTTCATACTTACCTAATTAGAAGTAGAAATTTTGAAATTTCAATTAATTATATGTCAAAGTAAAATTAGATTAAAATTAGATTTGATTCTTTTCCTAATTTAAGATTTATTAGATTAAAGACTTAAATTAAAATTCGAGCAAGTTGAGGTTTAGTTAGTGAAATTTAACGTAGATTAAATCTGAGTATGATTTGGTTAATTTTAGATAATGTACAGAGTTTGATTCAAGTTGATATTCACTAGGTCAAGGTTAAGATTTAAGCTCAAACTAGTTCTGTATTAAATTTGCATCGTATTTTGTCGATACTTAGCTTCGAGTTATGTTGAACTTAGACCCAGATCTATAGAAATCGGAACTAGGTCAAAAATACATCTTTTATGGATCCAGATTACGTTTGAATGCAGTTTTTATCGATTTGAAGATCTAGAATCAGGTCCAAATTTAATGTTATCTAACTCGAAGCTAGGTTCTAAGTTATAATTAGATTTGAAGATAGATTATGAATCCTAATTCAAATCATGGGAAATTATTCACATGAATTCTAATTCAATAGATTTGAAGATAGATTATGAATTCTAATTCAAATTCAACTGCACTTCGTAGTTTGAAATTCAAATTGAATTCGGAATAATTCTTAATCAAAGACATAAATCAAACATAGGATTTCACGTCAATCTCGCTGGCTGATTCATAATTTAACATACTTTAATACGGTTGATTCAACATTTTTTCCAATAATATTATTGATTTATAACAATAGATTTTTGGGATGCAATATGCAACATTTATTTAACCATTGGTTATTAAAAATTCTAATGCAAATGGACATATTGAATATTTCACATTATTATTCAGGCTGCATTTATATTGCATTGAATACTAATATCATAGCAATCGTAACTTTGTACTATTTATTTCAAAACCACAAAAATTTATATTTAAAATATAATACACACAATACTTTACGGAATATTTATTTAAGCATTCGATAAGAATTTGTTTTGTTTTATGCAAAGAAGTTGTGGACATTTCCTATCTTTAATGTACGTATACTTGCCCATTTTATTTAAATTATTATCCTGCCTATATCTAAAGATTACATTAAATACTAATATTTTACTCGACATAGGATTTTCTTTACATTGCACAAAAAATTTCTACTATTTCCCATTTTTAACGCCTGTGGACGTATTCAGTATTTCCCTGAAATTCCTCTGCAGTTCTGCATCGTGATATGTACAATAAAAACCGGCCAGTCCACTTCTAATATCGCATATGAATGGCTGCCAGGAGGGGGATGAGGGTTGAACGGGAAGACAGATCGACCTTTCTCCGCTTGAAAAACCGACGCATTCAATACGTGGCTCTGGCCAGAGATAAAAACCATTAAATGCCTTTCTCGATATTTGTTTGACTCGATTAACTTATCGATGGCGACTGGTAAAAGTGTTCCGGCTTGTCAATGCGCGACGATATTTCAACGTGATATCGCGTTAGGAGATTTCCTCTTTTCTACCTCTGCCTTCTGATCCCTCCAACACGATTCGAATCCTATCGGGTGAAATTGTTCGTCCGACTTCGTTTTGTAACACGCTTCGATCGGCTTTCCAATTAGTCGATCCGATATCGATTCTGGACGCTATTGACATTCGAGAAAGGATCCAGGAAAATTGATCTTGATTGAAGCTACGAATCTCATTGAGTCTCTTTCATTAAATACCGATATTATTTTTAATTACTTGATTGATGAATAGACATCTTATTACCATTATTCTTCGGTCCTTCGATTGCAACGAAACGATTTTATTTGAATACTGCTATCATAGTAAGCAGTATAGGTTGTAAAAGTTTGATGCAAAATCAGCATTTATTATGGCAACTTTTGACATGGTAAGTAAATCTTTTCGTAACACGTTGGAAATGTGCGTCGATCTATGATCCACAAATTTGAGTTTTACATTAAAATGGGAAAAACAAATGTAGAGAATTATACTATGTTTGCGCGAGTGAAGTAATCTATTAGGTTGTCCGAAAAGTGTTTTTCTTTTACAGATACGTCTTTTACAACAACGCATCTGTATACAAACATGAAACCTAATCTGTCAAACGTTGTGATTTTTATCTTGGTAAAACAAAATGGACCATACGTAATTCGATAAAATAATATGAAACGGAAAATGTCGTGCATCCATTATTTCCTTATAAAACGAAAGAAACTTTTCGGACGACCTAATATGTTGATATACAGGGTGGTTGGTAACTGGTGGTACAAGCGGAAAGGGGGTGATTCTACGCGATAAAAGAAGTCGAAAATATAGAATAAAATTTTTTTTTTAATTTTTCCATCGAGACAACGATCTACAGTGAGATCCGTTATAACGAGATGTGATAAAGTGCACGCGTACCGAGCGAAAATTCAAAGTCGATTTTCGCGAAAACAAAGCCTCAAACGAAAAATTTTTATTCTATATTTTCGACTTCTTTTTTCGCGTAGAATCACCCCCTTTCCGCTTGTACCACCAGTTACCAACCACCCTGTATAATAAATAAAATAATCTTGTGTTTGCAACTTTACTAACGCGTTTCTAAACCTTAATCAATTCTTCTGCTTGCATTTAATGCATTGCAAAGAGATTCATTTAAGACGTTGAATGTCCCTAAATAACAAAAGTTTATATCGGCGAGATATCTTTTCTTCGACGAAAGAAACTTTAAAACGTATTATTTCGCTATAATTTTGTAAATACTCAAGTCTTGCAGCTTTCCATAAACACATTATATACTTAACAAATTACTGTTTATCTCTTCGTAAATCTATAGCGCTCAATACTTTCTCCACGACTTTTCCCGACCAAATACTCTTTTTCAACTGCAATTTCTTTCATTCGCTCACTATTCTCCCCTTAATAATAAACGGAAATTCCGATTATTTATTTTTTTCTGCTGCGTTTGATCGAAGGCTCATTGTCAGGGACAATACGCTTGAAATTAAAAGTATACACGAGAAAACTGTGTTGTTGAAACGGTCTCTTTCCATGAAACGGTCGCGATTGATGATCTGAAAATGTGCACGCGGATAGTTATAGCTAGATCACAACGAACGACCGGTCGTATGGCGCGTTTCTAGCCAGTCTGTCGGGAAAATCGTGATTTGCGGGCAACATATGTTCGAGATTCCGGCCGCCGTGCGGGGTTAATCGAATCACTATGACAAAACGATTAATCTCATTTAGTGTGGCGCGACGGGAGCGAATGGTAGGAATGAGGGCAAGGATGGATGGGGGTTTAAAGGGGAGAGAGTAGCAGGTGAGAAGATCAAAAATTGTAATAGTGAAGGAAAATAAAGAGAAATTTTGGAAGGGGTTAGGTCTTTGTAGGGAAATTATAGGTGAAGAGAGATGATGGATAAAAGGCTTGATAAGATGCGGAGGATCGTGCAAAGGCTACAAAGTAAAGTGAAGAATTGTTGATTTGGAAAAAATGGTACTTACAAGATGACTGAATAGGAAATGACGTTGTAAGTTTGTATAAAATGTTGCATAAATGTTGAACGAAGAAAGAAGATATGCGTAAGCATACTAACAAAATGAAGAATAAGAGATTGTTTAACATTGGAATTACCGATAGTTAATACTAAGCTATTTCTATCAAAACCAGTCAAAATGACTGGTATTTAAAAACTACGTAATAATAGAATATTTTTATATTTATTGATTTATCATTTTCTTACAGAAGGAATTCCATGGTATGTAGTACATTTTTGGTATTATTAATCCATCTGGGACCATGATCCCTAAACGAGGATTGACACATTTCTAAAATTATAGAACCAGTCATTTTGACTGCTGTGGGTACTTCTAGTGTTAGCATTTAGCGATCTAGCGATCGATCCGGAATTTTCCTGATAACTGATATCGAATTCATGATTCATATCGAATGATGCGCGGCAAAAATTTTAAAAACGTGTGGGAAGTTGTACAAAACGAGGAAACTGGTTAATTGGGGTTCGATAAACAGATTACAGGACCCTTTGACAAGGATCAGTCATTTTGAGTAGCCTCAATACAAAATTATTTTGGGTTTGAATACATAAAAAACAAAATAAAATTCATTATATTATACTTTTAGTTATCCTTGCGAAAGTCATTACATCATTGCGGAAAAAATATAACATGAAGTAGGAGTTTTAAAATAAAATTGTAAAACCAGTCAATTTGACTGGTGTGGTAGCTCTAGCTTTAAATAAAATGTGTATCGAGTTTGTGAGAAAGATGTAGAGTAGAATGAAAAATTGGTGATTTGGAAAAATGATAGGTATTCCCAAAAATGGGAGAAAGAGAAATAACGTTCCGGAGTAGGAAAATACTAATGGAATTGTGAACAAAATATAGTTTAAATAAAATGTACATTGAGTTCGTGAAGAGAACTCATAACCTTAATATCTCGTTGTCAGCAACCTAAAATACATAAACCATTCTGCATGAGAATATTCTAAAGAAATTAAAACTTCTATACTTAACCGAAACATAAATACATACACAAATGGTTCTAAATCGAAACGTACTGAACGATGACACAAAGACATAACGTTATTTTAGAGCCAGAAATTCTAACTAAAAGCCCTTTAGACATCTCGCTAAATCCATCTCTGTTAATCGAAAGAATCTGATCGTCTCATTCTTCTCCATCTCGATTCAAGAAACACAAAGCAGAAGAATCATCTGGAGAAGTCCAGGAGGCATTTAAAAGATGTAGAAAAACAGTGAAACGCTTTCGTTTAGTCGCGAACCTTCAATTAACCCCGCTCTGAGTTCCGTTGCAAGGATGGAAATAATTAAAGCTGACGAAAGAGGTAGAGGCAGAGCGGTCGTTCTGGCGAGCATTCAATTCCGGTTCCGTTCTTTCCGGGATTAGGGCCGCGTGTAACCTCGGGGCCGGATTGAATCCTCGAGCACCGTTTCGTCCGCGCCTCTTTCGTCGATCAATCAGCCCGGCCAGAGTAGGGAACACGTGTCTATTCGGCACACGTACGAAGAAAGGAGGTAGCGGGGGCGGACACGCGGTCGAAAGGAGATAAATGGTCGGACAGATGGAGAAATGGAGGCGAATCGACGAAGAGGCAGGTGCGTGCCTCGTTGGAGACGGAAATATGAAGGAAACGCGATGGGCAACTCGGTGTAAAAATCGCCAGATACGAGTGGCAGTGTTAAAGGGACGAGTTATTCGTAAGAGAAAAAGGGTAAACAAGCAGAAATGTTAATGAAAAGATTTTAGAGAAAGAAAAGTGCTAGTGGTGGTGAGTGATCGTGACGATAGTGAATTGCGTAGTAAAATTGGACATTAATCTCCTTGCTAAGTGAGTCGAGTATAATTTCTTTTTATTCTTTTAAGGAGGTAAGTTCGGTTGGCGAAGCTTTCTTTGCATAGATAAATTAATATATCGAGGTGATATTTCATACTAAAAAGTAGAATTTTATTGTTAATTACGTATTTAGATACTTTGCTGGGCCAAATATCTGTGAATTATTTTTAGACGTTGACGCTTGCTGTTCAATTATAATTGTTTAACACTGTTACTCTTCTCATTTCTTTTTCACGTTTATATGAGACATCTTTTCTTCAGACACCTTTTTCCTGCATTTTGAAATACTTTATTTTTTAGAGGTACAGAAAATCAATAACTAATGAAATTTAGATACATTGGATATTAAAACATATTCACATTTACTATGTTTTATTAATAGCTTTCATAACTGAGAGAGGAATTCTTATTGCAAGTCTCCTTTCACCAGGCCAAATATATCTATAAACATTATGTCTTCTAATGTTTCCATCAAGTAAAATTTCTTCTCTCTGTGGCGGCACTCGATAGCAAAATACCACCACTCGACACTAACTAGTGTCGGACGACGGCAGCGCAGTGGTTAGCACCTTAGGTTACGAACGTTTCGGGACCTGGGTTTCGAATCCCGGCAACCGGAGTCCGACTTTTCTTCTTCTTTCATAAAAAATGGAAGAAAAATAGCAGTACCCCATCAGCGACATCTGCAACCAACAGCTACAATTATCACGGACAACACTTATACCTCATCTCACAAACAGAGATTTTGTCATAGGCAAACAATAACTTATTAAATGAAATAATGAAATTCGTAAATCTCAATTACTCCAAGCTATCTCGTATAACGCTACCAAATTTCATTATTTTCAGATTAGACCAAAATAATTCAATAGAACGTAAATGTCCACACACGAGTATATCGTTCCATTTAACATCCATTTAACATTATTTATAAATTCATATCCACTGACAAATAATATTCGATTAGAAATTCAATATTATTGTAAAATTCCATTTTGTTCTATGATAATTTGATTTTTCGCGCTTTGCACGAAAGAAATTTTATTTCTGGTATAAAAGTAAAATAAATGTTAATTAAACATGAAAACACAAATAAAGAGAAAACTGAACAGCTAAAATAAAATATAAGTACGTACTTAAGTATCCTGGAACAGAGAGATTCGAATGGACAGATAGACGAAGGAGGCTAGTTAATTAGAGACAGAGACAGCACAGGGAGAAATAAATAAGGCGGGTAGTAAGGGTGATAGAGATCGAAGGGGTGAAACGGGGAGAAAGGAATATTGCGAATCCTTCGCCGGCGTCACGTACAAACGTCCTTTTGAAAACCAACCCCTTCCCATGGCCACTCGTTCGAACGCCTCGAGAAGGCAATCGTTCTCCTCTTTCTTTCCGCCTCGGATCCTTCGACGCGTGACTCGATTGTTCTTTCACGATCGACCGGGACACGTCCGCGCGCCGCTGTAAATTTTTACTTGTCCGTCCGTCCGTGCTATTCGTTCGCTTTCTCTATCTCCGATAAAACCGCGCGAATGGAGATGAACATTTTTAGGAGCTACGATTACGAGGATTTTTCGATCCAAGGAATTACACGTCCTCGCTGCAGACGTCCTTCTTTCGTTGGAAATTCCAAGATGCCGCGATGTTCGCCGTCCGTAATGAAAGTAAATCGAGAGGTAGTGAATCACTGGTGTGTAAATTTAGTTACTGAAGTCTGATCGAGTGAAATGGAAAATAGGAGATTTCGAAGAGAAAGGGAAAGACGATTTTGCCGAAATATTTATGTGGAAGTCTGTAAAAATGATCTGCAGAAAATAATCAGTAACGAATTTTTTAATAACGCTGTAATACGTTTTTTTAAATCTTGTAGAAAGCTGTAAAATGACGAATAACGCTTCATTTAAGGTTGATATTTACACTTGACAGCAAACCTTTTCTGTTACCTTATGATATAGCAAAAGCATTAAAAAGCTAGAGAAATACCCATTTCGAGTTATAGTTGATCGATACACTTCGTTATATCTCCGCAATCAAATAAGTAGAATATCAGAGCTTGTAGACCCTAGATGCTCTGGTGACCTATTATTAGAGGAAAAAAAAATGCCGTAGGTATCGTGGTAATTTTTCCCTTGTTATACGCTGCAATTTATCAAGGGTCGAAGCTTGTTGGCTGCAATTTATTTTGCGATAGTCGTAAACAATCGTGTCCCTCGCGGTCTTGAAACAATTTCAAGTAAAATCCCCCTTGAACTTACTCTATTAAGACGAACTGGTAGAATTTCTTTTGATAAAACAACTTCTTTTAACGATTTCTCACGAAGCTTCTGAAGATTTTGTCTTATTCAATTACAAATCAGCCCATTTCAGAAGACGAGAAGATACAGCTGTTTTACTTAAAACTTCAATATTATTACAAAAATGTTAATTTTTTACATTGAAAGATCCTCATAGTACATAGTACCTCGTAGTATCAGAATATATGTCAAAAGATATTAAATAAATGTTAAATATCATCTTTTATTAACCACTGTACATTATCAAAAAAAAGAAAAGAAAGAAGGACTAATAATTTATTTTTAGCGGGACATCGCTAACAGGTCTTCTACTCGATCTCTCGTAACACGTCGAAAAGAGTGTCTCCTAATCAATTTCCAGGCGGTTTAGGGGCACGCAACGATTCCTGTTCATGTCCTTTCCCCTGCACAACGTTCAATTACCAGAGGGACGATCACCTTTTCGGACGGGAAGTGGCTCGTTATCACGGTCATTACGAGGCACCGTGATTACCTGACATTACATCGTTCGAGGTAGATCGATTTAGGTTGGCAGGCGTGGCCAACGTGCCTTGCGATCTGTTCAGCCCAAGGATCGAAGGAGATCCATTGAACGCTCGAGGATCGATGAAATTGCACGGAGTCAGGTGTTCTTCGATGCTCGTTTTTTTGCATCGGTCTTCGATGTTCATATCGATCGTTTTCACTGCAATCGGGAATCGCTTTGATTACGGGACATCCGCTGGGATTAACATCGAATTTTTGCTGACGTAACAACGTGCCTTACTTTCTGATAGCTTGCTCGAAGGCTTCGCGAAGGTTTCGAGTGTTGTTCGAGTAGTTTCCAGACTGTTTCGAAAAGTTCCAAGCGAATGGGGATTTTGCTACGAGTTCGAGTACTTCGAAAGCGGAAGTTGGATTTTATTGGCAAAGTGACGCGAGTATTTTATGATATATTGTGAGTGATATACAGTACGAGTTAAAAGCCTGGAATTTACGCGTTGCGCGAGATTGATGAAACCAAAAGAGACAGTTCAGTATTCGGCGTTATCTTAGTAAAGATCTTCGTTGAAAAATTTGTCAAGCTAAAAATTTGAACGAAGCTTGATCAGCCTTTAATTCAAAATTTCCTAAAATTTTCCTAAGAGTGGCGTACGAAGGACGAAGAAAACGTAATACAACGAGAAAGCACTGTTTGGTTAAAATGGACGTACCATCGTTCTCTAAATTTACATTTTCAACGTTACGCAAGCTGTCTGGTCGCACGTACGCGTTCCCGAAGTCGAACACAACCGTCCACGTTGACGGAGATCGATTTAACACTCCAGTCGAACAAGGGCTCGTTTGAGTTCGCGGAACTTGCGAAAGTTCTCAACATTGCACGATCCGAGCTCGATGAAATAAACATCAGTTCTTTTGACTGCGAGCCTGTTAAAGCAACGTCAATTTCAGAACGATGTCGTCGGTACAAGGGACCGATGCAATATTACAAATTAAACATTGTTTCATATTCCTTCGATCACTCGACTCGAAGATAAACATTTAACTGGAAGCCACAGATTGGAAATTATCGCGATATTAATTGCAATTTTAATAGAAATACATTTTACGACAGAAACGTAATTATTAGTTATTTTACGAAGAAAAAATATTTACCAACTTTTTTGATATTGAATTGAAACTTTGAGAATTTCACGAGCAATAGGTGATCTTTCCATATGCAACTATTGAAATTATTATTTCTTTTTTTTTTTTTGAAAAATAAAATAGCTTGAGGAAGTGATAGTTAGAGTAGATTCTCTTAAGAAATTTATAGTTTCTTAAATCTGTGCACGGTACGAATCTTCTGCGAAACAGCTGCTACCAGAGACTTCCATTCATTTTTTACTTATAAAATATTTAATCGTAGATAGAATCCACAACGAAAAAATGGTCAACACTCGCAAAGAAAAAGAAGGAATACATTGCGCACGGGAAACACGGGCGGAAAGACGTATGCAACAGGAATGAAAATTGTTTCCGTCTTTATCGTCCTTCTTGTGTCATCTCCCGGCGTGTGCGAATAAGATCACCGAGTTATGGACCCAGGAATTTCAGGAACTCGGAATTGCCGTCTCGTGTAGAATTCATAGAAGCGTAAAGCAAGTCGAGTGTTACATGTAATATTTACGGCGTCGAGAAAGCCAATGAAACTCGTGCCAGTGAGAATAAAAATGGCACCACCACTGTCGTCTCTTTCCTGGATGCACTAGAAAAAAATGTTAACGCAAAAAGTGAATGAATCTCGTTAAATGATAGTACACGATGAGTCAGTGAATTTTTAATGGGTATTTAGGTAAGAATATTTTAGTGACTGATTTCATTTTTGATATTTGTATATTTTTAATTGGTTACAAAGTATTCGACCATGCTAGGTATTTAGTATATTTTCTTCAAAATTATAATACACGTTAGTACAGGAGAAAATAATTCGAAATAAAATAAAATGTATAAAGAAAAATTGTGTACGAAAAACTGAGTATAAAGTACATAGATGGTAAATATTTTTCTGGTCAGCTCTCCATGTGGTACTTTTTGCTTTTAAAGTTTTACCTTCGTTTAATATTTCTTAGGATATTGTGAGAATTTGATTAAATATCGAATTTATGAAGAAATCGCTTTCGAATAACTAATAGTGAAGCTTTGCTATATTTTATTTCCTTGTTGTAATCTCGTTGTTACATAGAAAAGCGTACAACTGACGAGTCGATTTTTGGAAATTCAAAGAAGGCTTAAAAAATCAACAAATTATTTCTTCCTATTTTCTTCTTTTCCTTTATAGAAAATTCGTTTATTGTAAATCAAAGACTGATAGAAGAAAAATAAATCTAAAATACTGTACATCTGTTTGTGAAGATACGATTAAAATAGACTTCCAGATTAAAAAGATCTTTGTTCCTTTCCACAGTGCGTGTTAAAAAGCTATACTTCCAACAGAATTTTCTGAATTTTATTACCATCTCCGCGCTGGCAAGATCAACCACGCAACGGTATCAGAGAATTTAAGCGGCGTGGAAGATCCCCCGAGGACACAGATCACTCGATACACCGTAAAAGAGAAGAGAGAGATTAAAGGGGGTGGACGAGAGTCCTTGGCCGTAGTCCTCAATGCTCCTCGAACTCTTGGAAAAGGTTCTTTCTTTCTGTCAGGCCTTACGTTTCCAACGACAAAGAGCTTTCTAAGCGGATCTAAGCCCGTTCCATGTAATAGGTAGAATCTATGTGCACCCGTTTTCTATGTATACGGTTGTGTACGTGTAAGGGAATAAAAGGGAACACGTGAATATCTTCGTTGCTTGCGATAGTACGATGGTATTGTTAAGGTTGTAAGTTTGATAAAGTAAAAGGAACATAATTATACAATAACGTTTTTCTGTTCTCTTTTTCGGTGATGTATTTTTCTTCTTTTTCTTCTTTTTTTTTTTGTAAAATATTAGAATAAAATTATACGTTGTATTTCTGGTTTGTAATATAATAAATGTTAGATGTGATTTTCGAAGAGGAAGTTCTATCAGATAAGACATTCTTTATATCGTAATTGGAACATTGGATACATCGATCCTACATTTGTATAATTTGTTGCAACAATAAGGAGATGCATTAGGTGTGACTAAAATTTCTATCCGTTTATATTATGAAAATGCTACAATCAGGAGAAAAGAATAGCTTTTAAAGGTATTGTCGATAACTGAAGAATTCAAATATAGAAGTTTAAAAACAACATAACAACCGAGATCACGCGTCACTTTACCAGCGAAGAAGAAATAACAGAGATTGGTTGAGAAATTCCATGTCAGCCACCGTATTTTTCAGATTTCGTATCTTACGACTATCTGTTTCTGGTTCTGTAAAACCTTTTCAACAGAAGAAAGTTTCATGAAGATGCAGATGCGAAAAAGGCACTGAATGAATTTTTGGCTTTCAAGAATGAGATTCCTTTTACCACAGAGAAATACACAGGCTGCCATTAAAATAGGAAGAAGTTAGAAAATAATAATGGAAATTATATTGTAAATTAAACTTTGATAAAGGTTATAAAAAAAACGTTTATTTTCTTCTGCTTCAAAAAGGAACAGAATTTTTTTTTTTTTTTTTTTAGTATTTACCAACAATTTTCAAAAACGAACAATATTAAAGCAGCGCAACTGCAAAAAGGAATCCCAGAAAAGAATCACCTACAAACTCCAGGACAACGAGAACGAATTTCTCGCTTGCGTTACGAAAGTCCAAGAAAAATCACGTAACGGGTGAAAGAAAAGGAAAAAGAGAAGAGGATGAGGAAAAATAAGCAGAAGCTTACGGTATCGCCGAAAGTAAGCGGGAATCCTTGTAGGAGTAATTAAAGGACGAGAAAGAAACATTTCATTCCCGAAAGGCTGCGTCCTTCCCTTTCGCCTAACTGAGTTTTAACGAAGGGAACCCACCCTACGTGTAACTCCTGCGGGGTCGTAATACGTCACATAAGGCTCATCCCTTAACAGACGTCTAATGGCTCACAAAGGAGCAAGGAGGGCTGATTACACAAGAAAAGGGGAAGTTTTATGTACATAGCGTGTATCTCGGCCAGCAGGCGAGGAAATAATAAAAAGAACGGTCCGTGTTGATTGAGTTATGGTCACTTTGTGCGCGATTTCTTCTTATAAATATTCTCATGGATATTCTCGTAGGACGTACTGCGATTTTATTTTCAATAATAGACCATCATCATCTCCCTCGATTCGCTTGTGATACGAATTTAAATCTACGGTGTACATGGGCGAGTGTTTTTACTAGAAAACATTTAAATTGCTAGAAATAGCAGCGTTGTAAATTTATAAAATTTCTATGAAAAGTTATGAATTAGTCGTCATTATTACACTGACAGCTGCAATGTTCAAGTATTCCAAGGAACAACGATATATCGTAGGAATTCTACGTAAAAGAACGACAGCAAAGCGATTCACTCCACGACGATTGCGAGGCGACGTTCGCGGCGCGTTACCCCTGTCTTACCGGAAACGATGCTCAGCCTGCTCACGGAATTTATTATCGTCAGTGATTTTTCACTTGCTCGCCGGCTGGCCGCGAATAGAACAGCGAGAAGGAGCTCGATATCTCGGAATGAAATATTATTACCCGCCAGGGAGGGAGTTTCGCGGAACTGTTGGGAAACTTTGCGAAAAAGTAACGAGGAAAAGTGTCTGGCTCGCTTTCCTCCTAGCTACCCTTCTTATCACGTCTGGAATTTGGAATTTTACAATCCGTTATTTCTTGTATTATTGAAATACTTTGGTGGTAAAAAGTGGATTCATGGTATTTGACGTTCCGATATTAAACTATGTTTGAATTTCCCTCCGCCAGATTGTTATCTTTACTGAACTAGGATATCATAAACTTTTGGAAATATTAATTTTTTTGTCTTTACTTTCCGAAGAAATATAATTTTTCTACAATATAATTAAATGATTATTCATTTATCATTACAGCCTGGTAAAAGGATTTGAATTACATATTTTTCTGATTTTCACTCACACATATGTGCAGAATTCTAATTTCGATTTTCTAGAATTAACAAACTTATGTCTGTTTGAGGAATGCTGAACGATATTAAAATAATATGAAGAAAGCTTTAAATATGTATCGCTTCACGAAACTATATTTTTCGAATTGCCTCCTTTCGAATATATTTAACCGATGCGAAATATCTAAATTTACAATGGCGCAAAATCCTCTAAAATTTACGAATACCGTGAAATTTAAAGCTTGAAATATTAAACAAAGTAAGTAACAAAAATGTGAACAATGGAAGGTATAAAATTTTGGTAGTGGAAATAAAAGAATTAATATTCTTGCATAGAACAGAGAAACAATATTTATTGATCAATGATATAATTGTGAATATTCAAGATTCTTAAAGTTAGAATTTCGTGCTAATAATCAAGCCAATAAGAAGAATGCATGGTCGTAAATTGTTAGGAACAAGTTTCTAGGGGTTGCAAAGGGTTAAGAGGCGGCGTGAGTGCGAAAACGTGTTGAGAAAAATGAAGGTAATTTAGCTTTCCACGTAATTATTGCTAATAGATGCAGCCACGTTAATCCCATAAATTTTTTAAGAAGTACCCCTGTAATTGCTACTGGACATGTTTTTCTTCCTGGTCGTAACGTTACAGAAGAGGAATTAGTTGTATAATAGCTCCCTTTAAAAGTCTTATCATTTTTGTAAATCTTAGTACATTTAATTTTATTGTGCAAGTTACATTCTCAATTGAAATCGATACAGTAACAAATTTCTTTCTTGTATCGTTGTAAGAGATTGTAACCAAAATTTTGTTTAGAAAATATTCATTTGAAGGAATAAAAGGAATAAAATTGTTGTTTCATAAACATTTTGTTTCATTCTCTGTATAAAAATTATAATGAATGTATATACTCTTTGTATACTCTGTATGTTTTCCATATTGTATATATTTTACACATTTTTATACACTTAGATTTCCTATAATTGCATAAATATCCACAATCCAAATGTTAATTTTGTTTATATTAGATATCAACATTTACAGATATCCAACGTACACGATAATTAACACTAACAAAATAATATAACACAAAAGGTAGTCGAGCAATAACCTTGAAATAAAAGAGATTTAACATGGCCGTAACATGCTTCTTTATATGAATCGTAAATTTCTCAAAGTTTTGCGGTATTACTATCTTCAGACGACAATCTTTTACCCTCCTTCTGTTTGTTTCAGTTTCAGCAAACTCGCCATGCAATATTAATTTTCCTCTATTTTCATTAGTTTCTCCAAGCCCGTTCTTCTTCATGAGAACAGCCCTAACCTCTTCGTCAAACGTTTCGAGGTTAAGAAAAACTTTTTCTTTCTGAGTTTCCTTTCCGAGTTTCAAGTTGCCAACATGAATTTTAAAACTGACCCTCGTCGACGTCGCAAGAACTTTTCCGCGGTCCGCCCTTTCACACGCGTAATTGTAATCCCTCCGCGACTCTGGCTCAACCTAAACAGGCGGCTGATTATTTTGCTCCCCCGTTCACCGAGAGTTTTTCCAGTTCTTTTCTTGAATCGCGTTTAAATTTTGTCCAAGTTTCGAGAAAATTTTATCGTTAAACCAGCAGTTGAATTTCTCTGTGTCCTGATCCTTATCGTTTTTAAACTATTTCTTATTTTTATTAAACGAGCTTCTGAGAAAAACACGTGATATTAATATCGTCAAAAACACGTACGTATTCTCAGTAATTGTAGGAAAGGAATTTTTATGAATTTCATAGATCTTTTTTATTTTAAAGACTTTGGTTTCAAAGGAGGTAAAGATCAGAAATTTTCTATAATATAACAGAGCAGTCAATATTTCATTTTACCACTTCAAATATTCCATTTCTTTACCCACCACGTACGCTATCAACTTCCCTAACATTCCACTCGGAAGACCAACAAAAGTAGGTCATCGGAAGGTTTGACCAGGATGTTGAACTAGTTACCAAGACCCACCGCTAAAATCAAAGGATTAATCCTCGACTGTTTCATATCCTTTCGCCGATGAAAATCCTTCGATAGTACGTCAGAATTTTAGTTACAGAGTATTCAAATTAAAAATCAAACTAAAGAAACAAATATCTCGACACATGTTTGAGAAACTGCATTGACTTTTGTATTGAACTTCTTGCTTCAATTCTAACAACAGATCGGTATACATATTCATTAAAACAGTGCAGATAATATTGCAAATTGCATTTCGTTACTGATATTTTCTAACGTTAAATGTAAACATGTTAATTTTGGATTATATTTTAGATAATTTTCAAATATTCAAAATAATTATGATAGTGTACTCTGTTTTCGATATCCTATATATCCTTGCACTATGCATTGAGTGCACTTTGGCATCTTCCACAAAATGTGTAAAAATTCGCAGTCATGGTATCGTATTTTACATTTCGTTAAACAGAGACCATTAAGACAGACATTACACTTTGAATTTTTCGTTTTTGTCGCTTGAGCAAAACAGTTGTGCTGCTGCATAAATGGCGTTAGGTTTGAATGGTTTCGTTCTCCGGCAGGCGAAGATGTGACTATTTTCACCCTCCACCCCTCCGTTGAGAGTTTGTATGTGACTTTGAAAGCGCGCACGCAATTACGAACGAAATACCGGACCGGCTGGCATACGTAACAGCCACGGTCGTCGTGGAAACTTGGACGACAGGCGGCAGAGGGAGGACAAAGTGACTCGTTTAAAGTTACGGCTGACAGTCACGTGCCTGGCGCGTCTCGAAAGTCGTTCGCGTGCTCAGACGTCGTTTACGCGACGCTGCGAGATTCATGGCCGAAATTCTGCGATCGAATAACAGGGGGTGAGAATATGGAGGTGGATTTCAATTAATTGATTTGGGAGACGGAGGATTCTATTAGCGGCATTAGAGGTTTCGACGTTACGGAAAGGGGTGGAAAAGGAAGGAAGACGTTACGACTCTATTGAATTACTATGGGAATGATCAAATTGATGGTTTCCTTTTTTTCTTCTTTTTTTTTTTGTGACTAGAGGTACGATTATACTTTACGGCGAATTGTGACGAGCTTTTTCTGAAGCAAATTGCTTCGAAATCTTTTATGGCTTTATATTTAACATTTGAACGTACGAAACAAATGTTTTATCTTAAAAATATGTAAAGATGTCGTTATTGAGGCATTTGCTACAGCTGTCGGAATTGGAAAAATGGTAGGAACTCTAGTGCTTGCAATTTTTGTGCAGAATCAAAAATCGAAAAATATTCTTGTTATTTACGAAATTATATGGACGATGAATCTCCATAATAAAGTAAATTAATGTTTAAAATATGTTCGTTGCAATTGTTTAGTCATGTGTGTAGGGACAACTCGATTGGTTGAATAATTTCTTCTAAATCATCAGCTTAAAACAAGTAATTTCGTGAAGGAAGCATTTAAGACCTGAAGTAAAAAAAAATTATAATTTATACTCAGATGTACCCGGCACGAGTTCTTCTATAGCCTATACGTGTCTTTGGAAATATGTCGAATTTTAGCCTAAAGAATTTTGGTCTAAACCTTTGGAATTATATTCTTCAAATGTATTATTATGAATTAAAGCAATAAAAATCTTGACACTTTTTGACCCGATAAAATATTAAGAATGTAATTTAGCTTGTTTCTCCTCTCTCTCTCTCTTTCTCTCTCTCTCTCTCTCTCTCTCTCTCTGTGCGTGTGTGTGACTTGAGAGTCTAATTTGATGAATTAGAAATTTCAAAGAATTTGTTACTATTTGTATTTCATCCCGAAAACTTTCCAAGTGACCCAGGCAGATTCTAGGATGCAGATAGTAGGTGAGACAGGTTTTGTAAATCGAGTAAATTGTCTGAGAGGAAGGACCTAGTTTTGGTTGTTTGGAGAGATGGGTGTTGGTGTTATAGTTATTCGCTTGTACAGGGACTTTGTGCTTCGTTATATCAGAAGCGCGATAGTTTGGAACTTGGTTGGCCAGAGTTTGCGAAGACTACTATATCTACTCAGTTATTTTAGTAATGCATCGGTAGTTTGACAGTCGGCATTATTTTAGTATCTTGTTTTGGTATTTTAACGCATAAGTACTTTTATACTTTGATATACGAATATTTTTAATAACTTTACGTACGAATTTGTCATGTGTTTCAAATCCATCACCTATAACGTTTGTTTAATGTAATAAACAAACAAAACTATATTCGTTAAAAGCTTTTATAATCAACTCAAATATCATTTCAAATATTTAAAAAAATAGCAAAATTATAATAAACAGCACTTTCAAAATTATATACTTACCATTCTCATCGTCAATAACTGAATTTCTTACTATGGACTGTTTAAAGCTTCAAGCAGTTTTAAGAACAGGAACGATTATAGCTGTGTAATTAGGATCTCGATTATTAGAATACCGATTAACAGAACTATCTATTATTCGAACATCGATTAATGGAAAACTTGAGGATGGCCTCTTGTAAAAAATATCGGAGAACAAGAATAGAAATTGCAACAAATTACTTGAATATTTTTTATTCCTATTTGATATTATGTTTGTCATTATTTAAAATAATAAGTAAATATTTTTGGACAGTAAAGGAAGAATGAAAAGAACAGTAAATAAAGTTAATAATCTAAAACTTGAATATTCCCACACGCAGATAACCTTAGCCGTAATCTCCAATCCAAGACAAGGATATCCTATATATAAGTCCCAGAATTTTGCTCCAACTCAAAATAAAATACAATACATTTCGTAAGGTCCAATAGCAAGTTCGGTTATTAACCCGACAAGGACTTAAACTCGGAAACATCTCCCAGTATCTTCTAGGCGGAATACCCGTACGCATCGACGCAGGGGTGTATTCCTCGTCAACACGAGGATCGTGGCGTCCCGTCACGGGCTAGCAAGCAAAGGGGCGCGTTAGGGTTTCGCCGATTTGATCGTTTCACGCCGCGGAGGGTGGCTTTCGTCTTGACGCGTCAAGTGGATCCTCTTCCTTTATCGATTTCACCCGCGCGCTCGCTCGTCTGTCTGAAGCGCGTCGGTGAAAACAGATGTAAATTCCGACTTCTGGAGCGAAAGTTGCTCCGGGGCCCCTTGATCCGGCGATGCATGAGACACCGACGATCCTACACGGTTCAAACGCTTCGAGTGTTCCGATAGTGTCCGGCGATCGCTGCCAGACATTGCTGGAAGAATGCGTGAGGATCGTAAGAGGAGACAAAAGAGGAGAACAGAGATAGAAGTGGACGTTATCGAAAGAAATTTTTATTCAAATGATTGTTCAGATAAAACTTGTTTTTATTCGTTCTTCGCTTTGATACTTTGTCTTTGGAGCATGGGTGTTTCCGTGGATTCATATTTTTTATACGAGAATATAAAATCGTATAAATACAGCGAATGAGAAAAATATGTGGAACGGTAGTGGGAATAGATAAGAATGTATAATAAATGAAAGATAAGTATGTAACATTAGTATTAATACAATTAAATTAGTTTGATTAAATTTCGATGAATTTATCGATACTACGTACTGACGCTATCTTTCCATTTCTTTTTGTCCCGAATGTACGTAATCATATTTTGATGAGATTTTTGTGAGAAATATTAATAGAAAATGAAAGAATAATTATGTAACGGATAATAGTTTATTCTAAATGTATGTATCTAAATGTTCAAAAATGTATGTAACTAAAGGATTTATTTCTCATTTTCAATCATTTTATTTCTCATCATTCGAAATAAAAGGTATGCAGAGAGTTTGAATAGACAGCTGGCAAAGATGACACTGAAAGGAGAAGAGCAACTATAGATGTCTATGAAGGAATTCTCATAGTCCTCAAGTATTCAAAGAGAAAATGAGAGAGAAATGGATAGATCGACGTAGATGCATAAGGAACGTGTGATTTATCTGACGGATTACGAGGAAAGTTTTCCAATTGCTGGTGAACGACGACATTGGAAACCGATAAGTTTCGACGTTCACGTGGCGCTCAAGTAGCTGAAAGTGCGGATGGTTCTTGGACATACCGCCATTTGTTCCTCCTGAAATTCCTCTGCGTTCCACCTTGATGCAATGATGAAACACTATAATTTGTTGAAATCTTGATCTATTGGTGTGTTTATCAGGGTGAAATGGAGTTTAGTTCGATCCACCATGGATATAGTAAGTTTGTGCTATTAGATTTTCACACGTGTTTTAGGATGAAGCAATGGTTTGTCTTTTTTTTGGATTCACTACATAGGAGACGTGAAGAAGAAGGAAGTATTAGAAAGGATTATTAATATACTATAAATCCCTCATGTCCGTTCGTAAGTACAAACAAACCTAAATTCTTGGCGCATCAATTTGACAACTGTTGAAGCTCAAAATTATAAGCAGACTGCGAATATTTGTACAAATTCTATGAACATAAGTAAAAGAGTAAAACTACGTAGGAAATTCGAATGTGCAAAGCACAGAATGCGATTAGAGATGCAAAATGAAAAATCTAGAAATATCTAAACTATAGTACTTTCTATAATATGTATTTGCTAGTTAGAACAATTTTCTACAGAGTTCATATTTTTTTAATCATATTGTAAAAAAATATGAATTTGCATATAACTCCGCAATTTAATTATAGCGAATACTGTACACTACGATACCTCACATATTTATTGAATATTATGTACGCTCTTTGCATTGTTGCATCTTTAAATTTCCCATAAATGCATAAATAGATTGCAAGTCCGATTTATATAAGCGAACCAATTTCCGGTGATTTTAAAGCATTCAAATTAATATTTACACGATTAATCAGAAAATAACATAAAACATACAGATTTGAAGAACAAACACTTCATCCTCGTGGAAATGTTGGGAAGCTGTTAACTCATCAGTCTAGACACGAACAATTTATCATAAAACTCGAAGAATAATTCCGGACTGTCTGTCATCGTCGAAGAAGACGCATTTTTCACCACGTGAACGTGTTTACTCTTCGGTTTCTACATTCTACCCTTCGTACAGTTATCCCTATCCCTGAGATACCGCGTTCGATTATCGTCGACGCGTTGATGTATCCCTCGCAGGATGATCGTTTTCCCTGAGAATGCCGAGTTATCGCGAGATTAAAGGCGGCTGGTTTCATTCGGCCGAAAGGAAACGTTGCTTATAACGTAAAGGAAGTTTTTTCCTCTGATGGAAAGGGGCTCGTTGTTTCATCTGACGTTTATGACAGTTTTTTAATTTCTTTTATTGATACGGATGTGTGGTTTCTTGGTGATATCTTCTTACTTTAGAGATACGCTCGTGGGAAAATTATGTTAATGCACTGAGTCTTCGGTTCATTTTTTGGTTGACATTGAAAGGATCGTATGCGACACTTTCGTTACTAATGAAATTTCACTTTTTCTCCAGGAACGATGTACTTTCTTTCGTCGAATGTGTCTTTATACTCAACCTTGAACGCATAAACTACCAAAATTCAACGAATTATAACGCAAGACGACCATCATTGCGACACATTATTCTTTTTTCAAATGTGAAAGCACTGTAACAAACCGAGAGTTGTGCCATTAACACGACAAATCACTGAATGAAACATCTACGTTTCCGTGTACTTTCACTTCCTACTCAACTTCCAATTGTTAATAAGGTTGGCAAGTGCATCTATGTTAATCAAATACAGACGACGTTGAATAGTTGCTGTATTTTCGACCAATCGCGAGGAGACGCAATCGCGAGGACAGACGTCAACGGGAGTCATAAATCCCCGTTACGATTATAGCAATCGACACCACGAATTGATCGATCCCCTGATTTCGGTTAAGATAATAGGGATGATTCAGTTAGTATAACACTGTGATTCACAGAATTATAAATTATATATTTCCAACACTTAAATTACACTGTTGAGTAGGTATAAATAGATAACAACTTGTCGCACGAAGATAAGATAGATATGCACACTAGAACAAGGCTCTTATAATTGAATTTGGTATATTAGTGGACGTAGCACTATGGTATACTTAGTAGAGGAGATGAATGTTCGACAATACCGAGAACCGACTTAAATAGTTGACGTGAATTACGCTCCTCTAGCGTTGTGCTTAGACTTAGACGTTAGGCGTTAGATTTTGTACTTAGTTGTTGACTTTTCTAGCGGTGTAGAAGGAGTAGTTGTCTTTTCTAGTGATGTAGAAGAAGTAAGGTACAGTGACGATGCTGTGTCGTAGGAAAGCTAGCGATGGGTATCTCTAGCGCACGGGACCATCGGATTTGTTCATGACATTTTTGGTCAGGAAAGTGAGGGCAGTATACATTGCTTCTGATTGGATAAACGTAGGTTGGTGGACTAGGAAGGGTCTTAACCGCCCTCGATAGAAAGTTGCTAGTGGGAAGCATCGTACGTGAGAAAAACTAACTTTCCCGTGTCAAGCCGTAGTAGACAATACTCTTAAAAGAAGCGATTTAGAAAAAAATATTTGTTGGGTCTGAAGGACCTTAGCTAGAAAATTCCTTAGATTTACGATGGGTCCTTAAGACTATTGAGGGTACGCAGCAAGGATGAGCGGACATCTGGTTTCCGTCTGGCCCGCGGTGTATGGCCTGGTCTAGGTAGACGGTCGCCCGACGTAACAGTTGCCATTCGATCAGAAGATCGAGTCTATTACCTTTGTTCGGAGACAATGCGTTATCTGACTTACGTTATAGATTAAATAGTAATAATACACACTCTATAATTATATAATATCATATAATTTATTGTGTGTATTCAATTATACACTACAGTGCAGAATGCAATTTCTAAAAAAACATTTCGCACAGATACAATATTGAACTCATCGAAATAATTAAATACTCCGTGGCGGATGAAAAGAGAGTTGTACGTTTCGTCCCGGGACTACCGGTGGACCCGTCAGTAAGGCTATGCCCGGTAGTCCCTGCCTTAGACGTAGAGGGAGTCTCGCTAGGTGCGGTATTTGTATCAATCGCTCGTATATTCGACCGCTAGCGAGTTAGACAGACTCATTGTCGTCGTAGCCCTCTAGTGTTGGCGGTTGGTACCAGCGGATCGCCCGGGAGGCGTTGCGCCGCGTTGATGCCTCGACCTGTCTGCGTCCTATTGATACCGATCCGCCACAACTCCACTTAAAACCTGTTTAGATATTTTAAACAGTGCCATCGTAAGCACACGATACAACACTACGAAACGTAGAATAAGAATATATTCTTACTAAATTGAAAAATTAACCGAATAACTCCAGTTAGAAAGCAAATCGAAATGAAAAGATTATAACAACGATTATTTATTATCGCTTATAATTTATTATAAAATAGTAGTATAATATAGGAAAGTAGGCGAACTTCAAGAACTTCAAATTCGCCCGAATCGACGCATGCTCACCCTACCGAAAAACCATTACGCGTTTCACGCAATCTCAACCCTTGACTCTCACAGGCTGCGTTACCTCCTTCGCCTAGACAGGAAATGCGTGAACGAGCAGGAAGAAAGCGAATCAATGACGGATCGTTGCCGGATATTACCAAGATGAGGCAGACGTGTTTCAAGACGATGCTTGCTACATAGTGTGCACGCGTTAAAAGCGGAGACATTGGCAAGAGCACTTCCTTTGAAAGCAGACGCATCTTTGACGGGCGTGGTGGCGTGGCTGGGTGTCGGGCGAGGATTATTCGCCAAGCGGAAAGGGAAACACGAGCGTCCGCCTAGCTAGACGGACGGGAATATCTTTGGAGGATTGCGAGCAAAGTATTAAACGGATAGCCGTCGATGTCATTCCACCAGCGGGATTAATATTTCTGCGGCGTTTAATAACGCCAACGGGGGAAACTCGTTTCTTGCGTTTTGAAACTTCGATAGAGAAAGGGCGTCATGGATGAGAGTTGTAAATTAAACGTTAGGCTGACAAAATTGTTGCTTCTTCTTCGTTTGAACGAATGTTTCGCTGAATGTTATTGGCTGAATTCCTACTTTGTACAGAGACTTTGATTGTGGTTAGTTTTTGTTGCTGGGGTGTTTTATGAAATTCTTTGAAAGGGAATTTTATTACGTTCTACGCTTCTTTCGTTGCGAATGAAAACGTTCATGGTTAATGGAATGCTTTAAGAATGAATGATATTGGAAAATGGTAGTCTTCCGTAGTTGTTAAATTATGCTAAATATTAGGTGGATGATATTGTTGCTCTGGATAAATCTTTCAACGAGTATTATTTGTTCAAGACGTTGATTATAATTATGTCTTGTTAGTGGCGTGTTTTATGAGATACTTTTGAAAAAACATGAATTTTGTCTATTCTTTAATTACTAATCAATATATTTCTTAATGAATAATGAATCGTATTTTAAAAATATTTGTTGAATATGGAAAGCTATGAAAATTATTAAATCTGGTACATATTAAAACTATTAATACGAGAACCAAGTAGGTATTAGTATACTTCTTATTTATGTTCTTCTTAAGTATAACGTTTTATGGAGAGATTAATAATGAAATACGTGAGATAATTATACCATTATATTGCAGTAATAATTTAAGATATGTATACTATTAGGTTGTCCGAAAAGTGTCTTTCTTTTACAAACGTGTTTTTCACAACAGTGCACCTTCATATGAAATTAAAAAAGAAAAGATTCAAACGCGAAACCAAGTCTGTAAAATGTCGCGGTGTTTATCTCAACAGAACAAAATGGATCGTACGTAATTCGACAGAATAATATAAAGCAAAAAGCGTTGTGCATCTAATATTTCCTCATAAAACGAAAGAAACTTTTTGGACAACATATTACATATATTATATTATTAATTATATATATTAATTTATATTTTTAATATTTAATATAAAGTTATATTTTTAATATTTATCGGCATACAAGTGATTAACTCTGGCATATCGTTGGTTCATCGATTCCTTTATTTTTACATTCCTTTGCGTATACATAGCTGTTTTATAGGCGTTGTATATCATTAGCTGTTGCGAACAGAAGAGAAAATAACTTATAGCGGAAGGTGATTACTTGAAAGTATTTTAAAACGAGTTAGGTATAATAATCGATTCGGTAAAATTAATCGTTAATTCTTTGTTGATTCAGACCATGAAATACAGTGGCTCGTGCAAATATGTGAACACCTATCGTTGAATACCTATGATACTAAACTTTTTGAAATTTCATTAGCGCTATAAGAAGACACGACTGTCGTGATCAGAATAAATAAAAAACCAATCTGACAATGAATATAGAAATTGCAAGACATCTATTGCAAATATGCACGTACGTTGGTGAAAAATTAATACACATGAATAGCAATCTTAATCAGGAAAATGGTGTTAAGAATGTTCACTAAATATTGTCGTTTCATGATAGAATTATTAATTGACTGTTTAAATGCTTTGGAGATCTTCGCTTCCAATAAATATCTCGTAACTTCTATTTACGTTATCAGATCCATTTCAAGTTCTATCAATATAATCGCGATAGTCGTGCTTCCTTACAATGGTAATGAGATTTTAAAGTGTTTCGCGTAATATATACGTGAAAAATTCCCAGGATAATCCGAATACTTTCGTGAGGCACTGTATCACGAGTATTCTACCTTACGAACAGTTCGAACGAATCCTCGAACGAGAAAGACTTAACCTAAATAGATTGTATCCTTGCAAATCCGTAATTCACGAGTAAGCAAACGGTGCAGAGTGTAAAGTCAAGAGGTGATCCTGTGTTCAGGGAAATTAATAACGAAATAGGAAGTTCCACGGTTTGTGTCCTCTGGCGAGTAACAAAAGCCCCTGTGGGCATCCAGGTGGCCTCCGTGGCCCGTTCCGCCATTTACGTCCTCCGCATCTTGGCGGGCTTATCAAAAAAACTCGCGAGAGACGAGCTCTCTCTCTCTCTCTCTCTCTTTATCTGCCTCTCGCGTATATCGTACACGCAAGACTCTGTCGTTGGCCTTCGTGAAGAGAAAGAAAAAGAGGAAAAAGAGAAAAAAAAGAAGAAGTGGAAGCCGGTGCATTTGTTCTGCCGGCTTTCTATCTAGGATCAGCATGTAGCCAAGCGTGTGGCCGCTCTCTTCCGGCCGTGTACGAAGGGAGAAAACAATGGCCACGTTAAAGGCAATATTAGTTTTTGCCCCGGTGGCCCTCTCGTTGGAACGCCGCGCATAAGCGGATGGGAAAGGGGCCGGCGAATGAGCAACTCTGTAATCCTTGGATCATTGTTCTACCTGGCTTATCGATAGATACAACTCTAGCCCCGGTAAAAGTGAAGTTTCTGTGAGGAATTAAGGTGAAGCGGTGGGAGACTGAGAGATTTGCATCATAGCTTCCACTGTCAACCGGTTAATTGAAAAGTAAGACTTTGCGGTTGGCTGAAGACGGAGTTGGTTAACCCTCGCTCGGTTATAATTAGGTCATTTCAAAGCCAATAATCAAGATTTATCATCGTGTACAAACGTTTGAAAAATTGTACCAGACTTTAAAGTTATAGGTTCAGAAAGCAAAATGTTTCTTGTCTTCTCTACAGGGAATGTCCACGACGTTGTGTTATACAAACGCAATACGTCGATATATGTCGCTCGAAGAATCGTAACTGCATGCATACGCGATGGATATTCAAATTCGATTTTCTCGAAATCAAATTTTCTCGAAAATTTCTTCACATTTTTGCACAAGGAATCACCTCATGCCCGGTTATATATGTTACTCGATCGTGTATGTTTTATATTTCCTTTTAATACAAAGTAGATTACTGCAATCTACACAATCTATAGAGACCACTGGGTAAAACACACCATTCTCAAGTCAATCACAAATTTCCATCCGCAGAAGATACTCTGACTCACAAACGACATGCCAAGTACTTTATAAAGCGAAGAAAAAAGGCTCGACACTGCAAATCACTATCGCATACGTAATTATAAAAAATAATGCAGAAGAGTCTCGGAGTAAAACCAACTTCGCCGCCATCTCCACTAACATACATCGTCACAACCAACTCTTTCGTTGCCTGATACCATTCAAGCCTGGAGAACGTGGTAGGTTTTATCATGAAACTTCCCGGTGCGCCAGATCTCTCGGTCTCTTCATCCCCCAATTTGCTTTTGACGCAATTACCCCACTCTCACCCTCTCCCGTCTCCTTGTCCTATGTACGCGTGTAAGTAAGTACGTGTGCCAAACAGAGCGATAGCTGTAAACGTTAAGCAGGGAAGGAATATTAGTTTTTACTGTACGGCTTCCTTTTATCCGGTCTCGCGGACTTGCATTCGAGCCAGCCGAATGGAATAGAAACGACGCCTTAATGGGCTTTTTGCGGCATTACCGGCGTCTTTGTTGCACGTTACAGCACTGCATCCTCCGCAGAATCGTATCATACCTTCGACAAAATGGCCACTGAGCAAATGTTCCCTGAAACGTCTCCCCGAGGCAGCTCGTTCGAATTTTATTAACGTTCACGTGGCTTTTCATACCTCGTCCCTTTATCCCCGTCCCTGTTAGGGTAGAGTTAACGTCTTACTTCTCCTTCCACTTCTTTCGCTCGTACAGAGTCTCGTTTAATTGATTTCCAATGGAAAGCGTGATTAGAGTAGTTAGGTCGTTAGAGATTGCTACGTAAGTCAGGTTTGTGGTTGCTGTTTTGTGGTGGTTGGATTGAAGCAGTTTGTGAAGTAAGATGGCGAAAGGGTAGTGGTTCGAGCGATGGCGTTGAAATACGAGACGTTCGAGTTTTAAGTCCTTACGTGACCTGCCTGTGACTGTCGTGGAATGACATGACTTACCCGCGTCACGTTTTTGTTTCAAAAGGGATGGAACAAGCATTAGTAGAGAAAGGTATATCGTAAAGGATACAAGTTTACATGATATATATCTTAAAACGATTTCAGATAGTTATGTCGTAGATGGATATTAGTAAGCGAATTTAATATTCAAATATGTACCATATTAACATGTACAGTATTAATTTGTAGTTTTCTTTTCAATTGTAATTTTTAAGTCAAATTTAAGTTAATAATTAAGTAATTAAGCAAATCTTAAGTTTCACAAATTTACTTTAGTTAATATTTAACTTCCAAATTCTAGAAGAATAAAATACCTACTGTTGTAATAAGTTGTTCGTATGATACAAGAACAAGATGAATTCAATATTTTATGTGATGTTTGTTCGCGTGGGAAACAACCGTCTGAAAATTAGTTTCGTTGGCGCATTATTTCGTGACAGGATTCGAGGATCGAGGCGCAAAAGCTCGACGTAGATCCGCAGACAATATTGCTACCTGTGGATAGGCAATAAGAGCAAAGAAACATCTGAGAACGAGACCGAGACCGCAATAAAATCAAACCGTCGGAGGTTCATAGTGTCAACCATTGTATTCCGTGGCTCAGTTTGATACCACGTTCGAGTTCTTCTCCTCTCTGGAACGTATCCTTGAAAACAGCTCCACGAACAGCATGTAATCCTTTATAAACGATCAGAAATTCGAAGACTAAACAATGCACTGATTTCCTTCCATTTCTTCTTTTCTGCTGGACCACGTTGGAAATTGTAGTTTTTACAAAAATCGTAAAAATAAGTTCTTACAAAGAACTTTTTAAATTCGTCAAATTGCGAGCAATGATTAAAACGTTCATGAATTGATCAGTACTAGAAAATTAATTACTTTTAAAAACTTATTACCAGCACTGAGGTGAAAAACAATTGTCGCGAAGTAACCGCAGAGTTCATTAAAAAAAAAGATTGAAATTATTAAAATCCTGAAAAATGAATGGCTATTTGTTAAAAAGTTAATTTCTAATTGTCTCTAAAAATTAATCGCTATCGCTGAAGCCGTGAGCTATCGTCACAGTACTATCGAAAGTTCACTACAATATTGCAGATACCAAATTTGAGAAATTCGCAAATCGCAGATTCCAAAGAAGAGGACGCGGAAGCAGAGAAAGGAAGCGCGACGTCAGACATCGCCTCTCCTCTCGTGCAAACAACCGGAACAATAAAATTTAATCCGCGGTGTGTGAGCGTGTGCAGCTTGAAAACGACGAGGGCATAGCCTTGAAAAAGGCTTGACAAGCGAGTCGTTGTGGTCGTATCTGATCTCAGCACGAAAACGAGTCTCTAACGAACTTCTAACACGTTTAACACAAAATGGACACGGCCGATCTTAATAAAGACACTTGCAGTCTCGTTGACAAAAGAGCTTTCGAAAGAAGAAAATGGCAGGGCATCATGCAACGTTCGTTGCCGTGAGTACGAGCCTTTAACCAGTCAACGTTCGATAAACTAGTTCCCATTTCGCTCGAGCGAAGAAAATTATCCAGGATACTTCAATCGTTTGCTAGAAGAAGCTCGTGTCCTTTGTTCCTGCTGACTTGAACTTTTCACGTGGTGATGCGGCTGCCTCTGGCGGAGATTGCTACACTGTGTGTCGTTAATTAGCTTTTGTAGGTGACTCCCCTATCGAACAGCGACTCCTAGACTTTCCACGAGGAGAACAAACGAAGTTAATTATCGGACTTCGGGGAATTGATCGACAAGCCGATGATTTTTGTCTTCTCGGTGGTCGGTTTGGATCGATGGAGAGTCTGAGGAGATGGTACTTTTGTTGGGGAATAATAGTAGAGGCGAGTATTAGAAAATGCTAGTTTGTGATATTAACGTTTTTAGTATTATTGACGCATATGGTGCGTCACAAGCGAAACTTAGCTAATTTAAGTAATGTTGTAACACAATTTTGCATTTTCGTCTTTGCTCATTTGCACATCGACTCACGAAATAATCTGAGCGATATGTTAAAATAAATATTATTTAAAATAATATGATACTATTTCTAATGAAGAAAACTGTGTAATTCCAATAGATGGAATAGCCATACTTTCAAGGAACAAATGTATTGATAGAGATAATAGTTTTATTGGAATTTTGCTATTAGTCATGAATTTAATAGACAGATTGGGTTTTGTGGGGAACTATAATTTTTTAATTTTGTTAAATTATATTCAACAGTCACAATTTCAAACTTCTGGTCTAGATAAACAATCATTGTCACCAAATCGTAATTTAGCTTTTTCGTTTTTTTAATTTTAGACGTTAATTTGGGCCATCGTATTTTGTGGACTCGTTGACAATAATGTCAAGTCCCTTAACCAGTCGTGGTTATCACGCTCCGACTGGCTTCGAAGAGGATAGCGATTCAGTGAATTGCAGCTCGCCATAAATCTTTGATCTCTAATTTGTTCCACTCGTAAAACGTTCATCGTATGTTATGATAAAGTAGATTATTGGAACACTGTCAAAACTTTCTGTTTCATCAAAGAATTTATGTTATTGTATGTTAGTATTTTAATATTTACAATTTTTAACGTTGTAAAAAAAAAAGTAACCTTGTTGGTAGAATTTTGAATTCTATAAATTGTTTAAAAGGTTGCATTAAAGTATTTAATTAAAGAAAAATATATTGCTTAATGTAAACCTCCGAATCTTTCATCTACCTTATTTGAACAAAAGTAAAGATTCTCTTTGTCAGCAGAAATTTTCCTCCTCTTCTCTATCGAGAATATTTAATTACAGAAAAGTAGCGTTTCTATCTAATTTCTGACACTTTGATCTTCCCTTCAACCTACCTTATTTAAACCGTCTTAAGAATTGTCCGTGTCAGATAGAATATTGTATCCTTGTCAATAGAAGATTTTTCAAAAGGGATTCGACTTTATGAAAATAACTAAAGTCCCACTTTGAAATAAATTAAATGCCTGAATAGTATAAAAATGTTACGAGTTTAATCGTTCAGTGTTTCAATGAATATTAGTAACGAAAAGAACTGAACAGAACTTACGAAACATCTGAATCAATGCTATGACATTTATCTCATTAAACCTGCTATAAATCAAAATTTCCTCAAATAAAATACAATTTATCACGAACGACGCGACCCTGAGCTCTTAATAACGTTTTAACTGGCAAGTGCCATTAATAAATTAAGATTTGTGACGTCGAATGACCCAAGATCTTAATCCACTTACCATGGATCGCCAAAAGGCGTTGGTGTCCTTTGGAAACAGAGATTCCGTCGTAGCAATATCCAGCAGTCTCACAGTGGTAATCGTGAACGAATTTCACGCGTTGATTAATACAAATTTGATTCGTCGAATTGCATCAGACGGAGTACTGGGGGACAATCAGGCGATGGTTTTCTCTTGATCATTGCAGCACGCTCGAATGCAACCATTTTACAGCTTGCCCACACGATTCCCGGTGACAGGGTCAAATGGTTGTCTGAATTACGGCTTTTAGATTGCCACCGTACGAACACTATTAGTTTCGAGACGATTCTTAAACGCTAGACGTTCAATATAATGAATTTATTGCCCTCCGGTTTTTGGGTACTTACGATGCTCAACACGTACTCATTTGCAGCGTCAAAGATAGAAATTAGTTCTTTCTTAACACGCTGATAGAAATAGTAAATCACTTGGAACAAATTTATATTTTATCTTTTCCTTTCTCTTTTCTGTTTCTTTATTAATGTTGAGAATTGTGGATCTTAATTGCCGAAATAAAAATAAAGGAACACTAAGGCTACACTTAGAATTCTTATTAAAATAGTTTTAGATTTGTTTCATAAACAATTTCCAGGATCTTTATCGATATACATTTGCACGCGACTCGGCACTCTCTTTGTCTCACCATCTTGCAAGCCACACTGACAACGTAACAGTTACATTCATCTGTTTTTCGAGACGCTGTGCACACACATATTTCCATACACTCATATTCACATACGTGTGTCACTACTACTCAGCTAATTTAGTCTAGCACACAAACTTATACATTTCTCTCTATAATTATCATAGGCAAAAAGTGTTCACTGTTCGTAATGAGTTTGCTTTTCTACTATATTTATAAAAACTTAATTTATAGATAAACCAACCTACAAAGTCCGTAAACACAGTCGAACCTACGTACGTCATGACGATGACGAATCGATAAATCTCTGTTCCGCCATCAGATAGCAAAATAATTCGTCTCGGAAGTCAAGTCCACGTGCAATTCATTAAGATAGCACAGAGGGCTCGTTAACTCTCGAAATCGAGTTAGAAGGTTCGATTCGATCGTAGGAAAAAGCGAAGTCAATTCACATGGCACGTATGTCATGGCACTTGTGCCCCTCATGCGAGTCGTATTCACTACGGGGGTTCTGTGCCCGAATTTCTCGGCAAGGGTGTTCTCGAAGGGTGCACACGAAGGGTGCGCTCGAGTGTCACGTGCGTCCCATTTCCAACCTCTCTGTCCTTGAGGATAAAGGGGGTTTTGGTCATTCCTGAAGGACGAGGCTAGAGATGGACCCACACGATCGAGTACACATCATACGGAAGCACGCGTTTGGCCTCGATTTGTCATTTCTAACGTCAGCCTTCCTTTGTATAGTAATTTAATTTATACCTTACAATGTACAAATTGTCCATGACTTTTCTCGTTACACTGTCTACTGAAAATCGATAACGAGACTATTGAAACGCCGTCGCATCATTTTTAGATTCACGATCCTCTCTGTCATCTTTCTTTTCGTTGTTCCTCTTAAATGCAGCGTAAACAACTAGCGTTTTAGCTGACAGCTTATCATTTGCTCCATTTATGTAACAATTGCTCTAGCACCCACTGTTAAATGTTCTCTTTCTCTCCTTCTCTCGGACGCGTATATTGTGGTAGCTGAGACAATAACTCCATTCACGCGAAATGTCCCCGTTACGTTGAATAGCATGGAAAAGTGATTGTCAGAGAGATTGTGCGATATTCCGGGGAATGATGCGCGAAGGAAGTGTCGTCTGTAAATATACATATATACAAAAAGCATTTTATTTCTTTTCTTTGTGTACTGATTTTAAATTTTGAATGGCGTTCTGTGAATTGTAAATTAAAATGGATTCAATGGTGTTTACAAAATTGAAAATTTCCAATAGTATTGTATTTGAGCTTTAATCGTTTAAAAGGAATAAAAATGAATTCGGTGATCAATTAATATTTAATTTTTTATGAATTGAAAGACACAAGCATTGAAACGTTTGAACTCTCTTCCGTAGCACTGCGCAAATTGTTAATTTGTATGGTAACTAGCCATCACTAAATAATTTGATGAATACAAGTGATTTTAAGAAAATATGTCTGTAATATAACGTTTCTCTTTTTGTTACAGGTGAGTGGTACGGAAAATTCATCCAAAGCAATTTCAACGCAAGAAACTACGTAACTATATTAATAAATTATGTACAAATATCGTAAAATTGTTACAAAATATGAAAGAATTTGTCATACATATGCAATTTCATTTCAGTAAAGAAACCTAATACAATGTTTGAATCTTTTTAAGCTTCTATTTATAAAGATTCCTACATCAATTGAATTACATATATTTATATTATTATTTAATGCTTCGGTCTACTGCACATTTTAATTTACGTTGAACAGTGTGTGTAATGCGTATATTTGAACAATAATTTATTTGATATTTTCATCAACATCATTAACATGACAATGAGGTTATAAGACCTGTAGGGTGCCAAAGAAATACTCCGCGGATTGATTTAACAATGAATTTATTAATAATACGAGCACGACCTTGACAATCTTGTTAGTGCGCGTTACCTGGGCCGTACTCGTACTGTTCTTCGCGTGTTCGCCATCGACTAACTTCACTGATCACTCGCAACGCTCTGTCTCTCTGTGACTCTTGCGAGCTTTTCCTCGTTTCCCTTTATATACGGCGGCGAGGTTCCCGGAAGAGAAAATTTTCTTCCAGGGTAGGGAAACAGATTTTTTTCTTGTCGAAGGCACTTGCGCTTTTTCTAAGTCCCAGGGTTTATTCTTTTACGATGTCCTGACCTTGGACGTCGTTTCGCAGGCCATATAGATCGCTATAACAAAAACTAAATTTTGATATGTTTCTTCACAATGTAGAAACAATGGAATCGATGCATAACAATATACTTTTGACTATTGACGTTGTTTCTTGCTATTGTACGTATCTCATCTCACATAGGTATATCTCTATTTACAAAGATAAATGTTCTTCAAAATCTGAGAAGAGCCTCCACTTAGGCGACGCAAATGTATCCTCATAAAATCTCAAAACACGGAGAAAATTTTATTTGAAATATTTTTTCGTGTAACGAATAATTTCAGGAATGATTACATAGAAGAATAGAAAAAACTATTTTCCAAAATTGGTTTACATTAAACGGTATAGAAGAGATCGAAATTTTAGCTGAGCGATGAGGTCATAAAAATTTCCAATCTCCATAAATCTCTTCGATAACTCATCTACGTCGAAGCATCCATAATTACATGAAATACCTAATATTGGAGCAGGGACGACGCTACGTTTAACTGGAAAATGAACCGGGGAAGAGAAAATATATATAGAGAAAACCAACGATGGGAAATCCATAAAAGTTCCTTTGAATACCTTTCCATACCGCGATAGAGGCCAGGTATTAGCATTTTTTTTCTTTTATCCTTTTCTCTCCCCCCTCTCCCTTTTTCGCTCTCTTTGCAGCTCTCTTTGGCCGGCTGCTTCTTGGCCTGCTCGATATTAGGGTGCTCTCCTATATTCTCAGCCTCTCTCCTACGACCGGCATCTTTTATTTCGCCTTTTCTGCCCGCTCGTCGCCGTCCATTTCCTTGACATTCACTTCGGCGTCGTTGAACACGCGCGGAAACACACTTTTGCCCCTTTGTGACGCGAGGACACCCCTGCCTCTGTCGTCTGTTCGATTTTCGAGGGAATTTCTCTCTCTTCTAGTCGAAGAATCTGAATTTTCGTAGAGATTCGTATTGAAATTACACATGGGAACCAATATTTCAACGGTAACGTGGTGGTATTCAAGGGGAGGTTGTTTATTTGGTGATGCGTTAATTTGTCGCAGAATTGAACAGCATTTTATCTGCATAACAGATAACGGATGAAAATAAGATTTTATTCGCCATTAATAAATAAATATTCAGTCGGATATGGATTTATTTGGAATAATTATTATTCCAATAATTTGAAAATAAACTTATTTTATAATATTTACACAGTCAATGGTCTGGTCTCATAGACAATATACCTCGACCAGACATCAGGGAATTTATGCTGCTTTAAAATGAAGTAATCCAACTCAGAACTAACTTAAACTGTTGTGTTTACACAATATGACCCAACGAGATTGATCGTTAACTAGTCACGTGCATGAGCTATGTATCCACCGAGATCCTTCTAGAAACTTTAAGTTTGCATAATCAAAGCGTCATATATACCGTCAGTTTATGAGAAAAGTGACATAATTCATTCTTCTCCGGCAATATCGTTTTTCACTAAAGCCGTCGGTATTATTGGCCTTTCAGTTCCTGGTCTCATTTCTTTTTGTTCTGGGTTTTAAAAAAAGTCTACAAAAATTCTGAGATACTTATTATAGTCCCTAATTTACTATACAAATGATCCTTCAGCCGAATGTTTAAACCTTTTTGTAATAAAAATAGGCATTTGACAGAAAGTTATGAAGAAATTGGAATTTGTTTAAAGGTACACAGTTTCGTAATAAACAAATATTTAAAAAAGTTATTGTAGTGTTTTACCCATAATACTATGATCTTTTGAAATAATATAAAGAGATCTCCCAGCCCCTAGAAAACTATAATTATTTTCAGACCTAAATTTGCGGGATTTTTGAGTGGACTATTTATTATTATAAAATGACATAACACACGCGTCGAAAAGAAAAGGCTCCGCATCTTGTACTTACTGATGCATGAGAAACATAGAAATCATACGAGACACTGAGGCACTTGGCAAGAGATTAGTATATGTATCAAAATAACAAAAATTATGCATAAAAAATGCATTTATTCATCGAAAGACCAACGTGAGCGGCAATATGAGTCGCGGAAGACACAGTGCTCATTTTTCCTTCGTGGTATTCAGAACTGAATTGGACGAAGCTAACAGTGTTTGGGCTGTCAACTCCTCGTAAGAATAGGTTTTTTTTAGGTCTGACACCTCCGGAGTTCCGAAGATTTCGTCAAGACGTCGACGATCCATACTGACGGCGGAGGGTTAAAAAAAGTAAACTTTTTGTAAATTAAGAAATGCGATTTCAACATTCTGACCCAGGAAGATCACTTCTTCGGTATCAAATCTGAAATATTTCATAGCATTTCAGAAAGTATACATACGATGTTTAATATATCTCTAGTCAAACATCATCGCGTGTATTCATGTTTTCCATAATTATGTCATTTGTTGTGACAATTTATATCTCTGCTTTTTTATAAATATTATACATACCTGAATATTCCGATATGATGAAGAAATATTAAAATTAAAAACACATTTATAACTGGATTCGATATAAACAGGCTGAATTAAGCTAACAGCAAACTGACGATATAATTACTTAACGAGAGCACCGTCTACGTAAGCTTCAACATTAAAAACTTAGTCAATGTATAATATTTACCATGCTTTCAACCACGCCTTCGAAATATTTGTTCAGGACAAGGAAAATCGACCTAATGAAAAAGCTGCTACCCCATTTGTCCATAGGCGAGTAGCGTGAGTATCGAGGATTTTTAATACGCGTCATCGGCGCGGAACCAAGCTGACTACCAGCCGATGGGAATAGCGATATCCGTGCCACGCGACCCTGTTTATTCTTCCCAGCTAATCCCCGGCGGTCGTTCGCTCGAAAAATCTCACCCCCTCGTCTTTTTTCCCTGTGCCTTGCCTCGAAAAAGACGGTTCTGTTTGTCTGGCAATTTATTCCGAGCCGCGTCGCCGCGATTATAGCGCTTTAACTGGATACGAGTCGCGAATTCGAAGGGTGCATTAAAGATCGATGCACCCGGGGGTGGATTAATTTGGGGATCTAGATGAAGAGAGATTGATGCATTTTGCAAGTCGAATGATGGGTGGAGGAAGCTTGTTTGGATAAGATTGTGTTCTTTTCATGGTGGTTTGTTCTGATACTTACAGCAAGGGATGGTTAGTAGTTTATGAATGTGCTGATATACGAAGGACGTATCGTAGGATCTAGTCGATGACCTATTTAGCTTGAACGTAAATGTCGCACGTTTTATTCTTCTATATATTTTCCTTAAGATACCTACAGTTGAAGAAGAAAAAACCAAATTCAGTAATAGATATAACATAAGAATTAACAACCACCAAAACCCTCTAGTTACTCAATTACGTGACACGACGGATCAGATCCGCAGGCTAAAAAGACATTATCATTTATTATTCACGTTATAGTACCACGCCAGAATAATTTACTTGTAATTCTCAATAAGAGTTGATTGTAAACTACTTCCAAATAAAGAAAATATATTTTCCTTTTTCGTATATACAGTGATACACGAAGGTATTTGGACACATATCATGAAAAATTTTTGTGGATACGTCACATGCGTTTCATATATACACATAATATATATAAACATAATAACATAACATAATATTAGGTTGTCCGGAAAGTGTCTTTCTTTCATAAATGTGTTTTTACAACAGTGAATCTTCATACAAAGGTGAAATCAAGTCTGTGAAGTGTCGCGGTGTTTATCTCAACAGAACAAAATGGATCGTACGTAGTTCGACGGAATAATATAAAACAAGAAACGTGGTGCGTTTATTATTTCCTCATAAAACGAAAGAAACTTTTTGGACAACCTAATATATTCATAAAGGGTGTCTACAAGTGCTTCAATAGCTTCGTATGTCTGTATACGTAATGGAATTCATTAATGCGAATAAAAATATGGATTTGCATAAACATCCATCGTCTACTCAGAGATTCATTTAGACTCTCCCGATCTGAGAATCGATCAACCTCGCCACAAGCCACCCCTCTGCAGCCTCGATGCTCCGAGGAGGCTCTCGAGAGCTCGTTAAGGGAAGAGGCTCGTTTTCATCGCTAGAACTCTGGTCGATTGATCAAGCGGGGTCGCTAGAGCTGCGCCGCGAGATTCGAACCGGCAAGCACACTGAGAAGTGCAGAAGGAAAAATGGAACCGTGGAAAGCGCCTCGAAGAGAAACAATAGCGAAAGAAAGAAAAGTTCAGATGGAAAGAGAGAGGAACGACGATAAGAAGCATGGTACGAGCAACGCGAATAGAAAACTGGAAACGGAACTCCCGGTGGAGCACGCGTGAACGAGCTTTGGACAGTATTGCGATCAGCCAGCCCTCGGGCAACTGCAACCTCCCCTGCTCACCCCCGTCGCTGGTATCGTGGATACGCCCCTGACCCGTTGCCCCTGGCAAGTAGAGACTCTCCATCGCGAAACGAAACGATGGAGGCTGAGTTTTGTTGGCATAAAACTTGAAACTCAATCTGACCGAAGCTTCTTCGTGCAGTTGCCTGCTACAGAACGGAAGTCGACTGGCTGTTATCGTTTTCGGGGACGTGGACGCCAGATTACAATGAGATTCAGGCGGATGTATATACACATTTTGGCAAATGTACGAGGGTCGATCAGAAGCTAAGGAGACTTCCTATTTTGTTTGAATTTTTTAGCTAATTATAGGTTCATTGTCTTCTCTGTTTGGTACCATTTGTTATTGTTCTTTAAAACATTTGCTATTATGTTTAATGGATTGGAATGGCTTTTATCAGTCGTTTAGCCAACTTGTTGGTTACATCGCGTTGGTGAGCTAACAGTAGCTATTTTTTCAGGAACAGTGATGTAGTACTATTTGTAGCGGCACGCGACACTAACTAGCGTGGGACGACAGCAGCGCAGTGGTTGGCGCCTTAAGTTACGAACGTTCGGGCCTCGAGTTTTAAATCTCAGCGGCCGTAGTCCGATTTTTCTTCCACGATACAAAAATGAGAAGAAAAACAGCAGTACCCCAGCAGCGACATCTACGCCCGCAGCAGAACCTATCTCGGCCTCTACAGCCAGCCTAGCACTATCACCACAACTATAACCACTACTATTTCCACCTTCATATTTAATGAAACGCATGCAAATAGCAAAGGATATAAATTCAGTGGTTCTGAAGAAATTACATGTACATTGATAAAATTGAATACACCTGTACCTAATGAATCAGCATGTAAATCTTGTAATAAATACAACGTTGAGCAAATACTTTTTGTAGTCACTGCAAGTCAATAGCACGCATGGATAATCTACTAGTACCAAATGATGGATATAATCGTTTATTTAAATTTATCTAAATTTAATCGTAATGTAGCCGATCGTTAAAATAGTTTAATGATGTTTATAGCTTTTAATAGTCTATCGACACAAGTTTAATTAACATCATAAAACGTATTTCGAATACCGTTAGATAGAAAGCGTAACTATGTTAAAAACTTCAATTAAATAATTCTTATTAAATAGTATTAACAACGTTTCAATATCACGATAGATTGAAGAATAGAAAATCACTGCTGCGTATCAGTTTCACATACCCAATACCGCAAAAGCCACATCTCACGACCAAGAAACCCTAAAAACCTCAGAGAACCGAACATTTACAGGATAAAGCAGCGAAATTAAAGGAATCCGAGGTATCACGATCGCGGATCCCATAACAGTTCCAGCGATTTCTTCAAAATTGAATTCTCCGTCGTCGAAATAGAACGACAGACCTTGCACTTGTTCGATGGAAAACCAATGGGAGTAGAACTTTTCCAGGACAATGTTTCGCGCGTAGAACGCTTTTCTACCTTCGAGCAGAAGATTATTCTCGCTCGCGAGAACGGCTAGCAGATGGCACAGCCGGAAGAAAAGAAAGAAAGAGAACGGTTTGCGCGTCGACCCCTCGAAAAATCTCGGGGACAGAGGACGGCTTTTCAAGTCGCTGCACACTGTCTCCTCGTATGCGCGAAACTGAGATTCTTGTAGCGCCTGAGGGTAATAAAGGGAGAAGAAAGAGAGAAGAATGCCAGGAGGATAAGAAGCTTCGAATAAGGGGAGAAGGACCGTTGCGGATGGCAAAGGAGGCTCGTTAGATTGAGTTTCAGGCTGGCTATGGCTTGGCAACGTCTCGTTTTACGCAGGAAATTTTCTGCTCCCCCCCCCCCTGAGAGGGAAATATAAACGCGACACGTACAACAGAAAAGGGTAGCCTGTTTGGGGAAACAGTGCCACGTGACTCGTTATCATGGTAGCCGCGAACTTTCCACGCCTATGTTACCCGTCGTTCAACGGATAATGACAGCCTTCGTTACGAAGATAGGCTTTTGCATTCAGAAATTATACGCTCTATCCGGTTAAATTCGCAACGCTCAAATATCAGACAAAATCGCAGTTTTCCATTGTCAGTTACTACATTGAATACCACTGACATTGAATATGTAATGAAAAATGTAGATTCTCGTTTGAATATTTTAATGTGATGCTCGCGGAATGTTACAAGACACATACATAGTATATCCCTCTCGATATTGTGCGATGTTTGTCTGAAACATTTTTTCCTATTACTGTAGTATCTTAAATTATTATAATTAGTTTATTAATAATAATGGATTAAACAGATGTTACTTAAACAGAAAACAATGGTTATTTAACATGAACTAAACGCAACAACGTATTACAATTAAGACAACTCTCGTCAACACAGATTCAACTCTCTCTCTCAACAACGCTAACAACACTATCTTGACAACGTAATCCGCACTCTCTGGCTTCTCAACTCATACTGCTGTTAATATGTTTATGTCCCTTAGCAACCCCTCGTCTTTTGTCTTAACCTCATATTTTTTGTCTTAGCCCCACCACGCACATTCTCAGCAACCGCTTGTTTATAATTCGCACGACACCCCTCAGACCCCTCGACCACGATACTACATTATTTATATTTTTCTCAAATAAATCGGAGACACTGTAGGTACATATAGAAAAGAGTGTTCAGTCTGCGAGAGTTATCGTTTGGGATATTTGAAAGAGTTTACGAAGGGTTGATTTCGTAAATTATTAAATTATTTCGCACATATTAAAAAAGCTGTATTCGCACACGCATATGGTACAAAATATACGTACTTTTGGTAGAAGGGGTATATAGGTTAAATTAATACACCTTTAGGCTAATACCTTTGGTAAGATTTAGAACCTTTATCGTATGATATATAATGTTATTATATTTATAATAACATACTTGTTTTGTTCAAGAAAATCCTGTAAAATATATATGTACTTAAATCGTTTAGTGTTCTCATAAGATGCTGTAATGGATGTTGTGAGCACTAGTTTCGCTGAAGGTGAGATTGAAAGCTTAAGGTAACGATGCTGAAAGCGCACGTCGCGAAACTTTATTAACAAGTGGATAAAGGAGTCGATCTAAATTTGAAGGGTGTAAAGGATGAGGCAAGTTACTTCGTTTCTTGATTAAGAAGCAATTCCGTTTAGGTAAAGAACCAATTAGACTTTAGCAGTGGAAGTTACTCGGAAGTCAGTCGATTAACATCCACTGATGTATTCAGGCTTGAGAGCTACATGTTAATTAATTTTGCTACCATTATGGAAGTTGTTATGCTTCAAACATGCAAGATTTCGATTCTTAATAGAAATAAATTAAAAAATTTTAACGCGTCAGATTGTTATGTTTTAACGATAATAAATTAATCGTGCGTTCCAAAGCGGAATTTAATTTAATTTAATTTTCATTTAGCAAACATTTGATCAGCAATTATAAACCAACGGGTTAATTAAGAAATAATGAAATTAAAGGTTAATGGATAATTCAGCTGAGGTTCGCCAGTTCTATTTTCACAAAGCATTTTATAAAAAGGGTTTGATAAAAATCACGAGTGTGATTTAGCTTTGAATCAAAAGTATTTCAACTGGTTCCACGTGGTATATACCCACGGTATCCATAGTATGTAACCACTGCAAACAGTAATTTTTCCACTCTTCAATTGATACAGAATAGCGATAAAGGCATTTCATTTCACTTGTTTAACTTTGTTAGCATTTTCATTGTAAAATCGTGGTTGATATAAAAGGGCACAAATTTCTTTAGGATACAATATTTACAGAAATATCGAGAAAGATAACTTTCTCATGTTATAAAAATTCATCGGATAAATTTCACCATCCACGATAGCCTCTGAGGGTTAATAACTAACAAAAACATACAACGTGTCTCGTATAACATTAGACATAACAATTGACAGCCGGAGTGATTGTACGCGCAAAAATAAGTCGAAAATGTAGAATGAAATTTTCAAGTATACTTGAACACGGCTAATTCCAGAATTCATGGAAAGAAAGAAATAATCGACAGCAAGTTGTTCTACGTGATAAATTTTCAAATTTATTCTTTTTTTATTATTTTTACATATACAATAGATTCATCCCCTAGTCGGTTGACCATGACCAGTGCGGGACACACTGTATAATTATTCTCAAAGACTGCTTACATGTTTATATGCACCTATTACAATAAGTAAATAAATAATTTTAAACAGTTTTACTCCACAGACGAAAGAACTGCTTGCTATTCGCGTCACGAAGCCATGTACATATATAAATCTTGACCGAGGAAATAACGCCTGGGTCTGGCTGGGCTCATAGCTCTCCAACAGCGAAACACGACTTGTAATTACGTTTCTGAAGGCAAATAAGAGGTCTCGTCCCGGCGAAAGAGGCAGGACGGAGCCGAGTTTTGTTGGCATACAACTTGAAACTCAATCTAACGGGCTTTTCCACGTTTTACGCTGTTCCGCTTTTCCCGCTCCATGTTCTGTCTCTTTTTACCTTTCCCTTTCTCAAGCTCGTGATTCCCTTCTTAGCCCACGGGGCTGACACGAGGATCCACAGAGTTTCAGAGCCGCGGCGCAAACAGAGGATACACCTTTGTCTGTCTTTCTAATTCTCGGGACAACAGGTCGAGAATATGTTGCCAACTTTTCTTTTCTCAGCGTTAGATCTCGAAGAGGTCGAAGGATCTTCCTCTTTCACCAAGAAATCTCCTTTCCCGTTGCGTTCACAGTTTCTGCTCGAACCTTCGATTCTTCTTTCTCCGATGTATTGGTTTCATGAACGAACTGCGAATATGCTATGCAACATATCTACCCTACCGCAAACAAAAATAAACGTTAAGGAAATCCAGTGAAAAAAATGAACAGATTTCTGTGAAATACGATATTTACAGAGATATGGAAAATAATTTATTTGTATTATAAAATCCAATCATGGTTCCATGATAGTAGTAAAGTAGAAAGAATTCATCTATAAATTCAATACTTTCCATCAACGTTTAAAAAACAGAATAAACGAAATAAAAAACGCAATTATCACAGAGAAATTGCTAAAAATTGGACGATGAAAAAGGAAGAAGAAATTCATATGAAATCGTCCGAACGAATACAAGCACACGTATACACTATGCGCGAGTTACATTCTTTCATTTGACGAATATTAAAACGACACGGTGGTATCGCTCTTTTGATTCCATCGTGAATCGGTTCTCGAAAGCATGCAATCGATCTGCGTGGTCCTCCTCGTTTCACGGATAACGCGTGTGGCTGTCGCAAGAGCCAGAAGCAAAGAAAGGTGAAAGGCAAAGCGAGTGGAGTGGGAAAGGGAAAATAGGGAGCAGTAGGAAGCTTTAATGGGGAAAGGCCCGCATTTTGCGACATAACCGCAGGGACAAGCCCGTAGCTACAAAGAATCACTCGTCACCCCAAACTGTGGAGAAAAGCACGATCAAGTTTTCAGACTTGTTCATAGAGGGGTGGCTCTAAAGAATCCAATCCGTGTCACCCAAGCGCGTCGAGGCGTTCCCAATGAGAACTAAATAAAGAACGTTTCTCATTGCTGTCGCTCGCAGTACGATGATTATTTTACGTTATACTATCTTCTGGTGGCGTATCGAAATTCTGCTAGTCTCCTAGGGCAGCTTACTCATGTTCGGGTAAATATAGCGTGTTATAAATATGGTAATCTAGAAGATCAATATTTAGCGAGACCTTACAGTCACCTAGAAAACTTCTCCATCTTGTTATAATTTCTTATAATTTACTTTTATTTTCTATTTACATTTATTTAATAATGATTATGTGTACAGAGACTTATGGATGATGAGACGTATGGATGATTATACATTTAACATAGAGTAACAAAAGTATTTGAATGGTATTCGATGCTTTCGAGGGTACGTTTAAAAATATTTTAAACTATCTAACTTTACTTTATTAAATTTTATTCTACTTTCTGCTTATTAACACTTTGACTGCCACCCCGAAATCACATGTTTCGCTCAGGACGCCACGGGAATATTTTTATTATTCAAAGCATATAATGGTAAAATAATAATAAATTGATGATGTAGGACAACATTCTTCCCCAATGGACCGTTTATCTTATTGGTGGTCACGGGTGACCACCGTGGCGCCTTCGTAACAGTTGATAGCGACGTATTATAACAAGGCTTCGTTTATTTCAACAAAACATTCGCATTCGTTATTTCTTCGTAAGCAAAACGTGCAGAATATATTGTTGAAACGCGTAGAAGATATTAGTAAACAGTATTTGCTCATTCTATATATACTAGTAAGGTATGTGCACACTTCTAACTTCAATTATACGATTATAAAGCAGCATTTACGATTATTTTCTAAGGTGTGTTTATAATAATATTCGTAGATTACCCCTCGAACATATGGATACAAACACAGTGCACCGTTAGATGCAAGATTTCTTCTCATTTTTTTTTTTATCGATGTTCTAATAAAAATGTTTAGTTGTTCAATGGGGCACTTTTTATTTTAAAGTATCTTCTATTTATCGGTTATATTCAAAATGCTCTAACTGTCAATTTTCATACAATTTTTACAGTTGTAAGATGTTCAAGCGCTTCGGTCACCAATGACCACCGTGGTGTCACAGGAAAAACCGCAACCGGTCATATGACCAACGTAGCAGTCAAAGTGTTAAATCTATAGCTCAAGCTAATTTCACGAAATATTCGACATAATTTAAACGACACTTGTCAAACACGATAAAACAATGAAAAGAAGGATCGATCTATAGAAGCAGGGAAATCCTGTTTTACTTTGAAACAAAGCTCAAGTAATTCTACATAATTGAAAGGATACCTCGAAAATACGACGAAACATTGAACACAGCGATGAATTCGTAGAAACAGAGAAATCTTGCTTTATTGTTGAGCTGAGGCAACACTCGTACGCTGTTACAAACATATAAAGGCGACCAGGTGTTCTGGAATTGACGAGATCTCGAGGATATCATCGCGATTCCACCTCGTCTCACGTAACCGCCTTGAACCGCTACGTGTCCCCTGCGTCTAACTCGCTGATCTACCTAAACGCGCGTCCTCGACGAGAAACACGCCGCGTATATCCAAGGAACGAGCCGCGGAACACGAAGCGAGGATTTGGCCGGGTATCCCGGAAGGATTTCGAGTACGTTGAAAATGGAATAGGGAGAAACAAATACGATGGACGTGCTTGGTTCCCGCTTGTTGTACGAAAATCAAGATCCACCGTCTCTCCTTTTGGGAGCTGATGGTCTACGATTGTTTTGTTGTTTGGATTATATAGCGAAATTGTAACGTAGAATGTACAGAGGAAGAAACAGGGGCTGCCATGGGTGTTTCGATTTTGAAATACGGTTGAGTTAAGAGGATGATGAAACTGGATGGGTGGTTTCGTTGTAGAGAGGATTTCTCAGGTGAGGATACAACTGTGTTTTTCACGCTAGATTGTAAGGATAAGAAGGATAATACAAAGTATATTTCTGGCCACCTATAAAAATCGAATTAGAATCTTGAATCTTTTTCGATAGAATAAAAAAGGTATTCTATCGTGTGAGGTAATGTACCTAGCGAAGAATTTATTAATTATTGTACCGCTAAATGGATGTTTTCATTCTTTTAAATACAATCAAGTTACCATTATACAAATAAACAAAGAAGAGTGAGAACTGGAAAATTTGTCGAACAACTCGATAACGAATTGTATAAACAAAAATGTGTAAAGTAGTAAGAAAAATCTTTTCACATAGTAAATACCTTCGTGTTTTAAAGTAGAATGAAATTCTCATCGCGTAAGATAAGAAGAAATATACGGTATAAAGAGTATTTCAGATAAGGTTCGAGTCATTTCTCTAGGGGTGAATAATAAGGGTGAGAAAGTAGCAACAGAAAATGTTTGATACAGTGTTCTTGTGTTTTAAGGTGGAATGAGGCTTTCGTTATGTAAGATAAGAAATGTAGAGTACGGGAAAATCTCCTGAGTAATAGTCGTTTCTTCAGGAGTGGGAACGTAGTAGCAAATAATCAGGAAATTGGATGAAGGTAATAAAGTCTTTTTAACTTGATGGAAATTAAAACGTTTATCATCCGAAGTAAATAATGACAGGAAGATATTACTACAAACATTTTTCTAAAGAAACAATTCTAGAAAATAATGTGAAATGATAACAGGACGATATAAAAGAATATGAAACGATACGAAATAATATAAAATATATTTTATATGCGTATAGTGTATACAATATCGTTCTTTAAAACGTTATTAACTGACTAAATGATAAGCATCTTTTTATTTGATAAAACCAATTGTAATTTTACTGCGTTATACTTTCTTCATAGAAACGTTAGAAAAAAAGTGTTTTTATTACCAATAATTAATAAATAAGAATTCTCCACACTCAAAAAGACATTCTGTCTCAGAAGGACAACTATTCAACTATTATTTAACTATTAATATATTATAATTATTCAACTATTCAAACTAATATTAATGAAACGGCAATTTAAACTCAAGAAGAATTTATTCAGAATCGAAGCCAAACCAATATGTAATATTTATTTCCCGCTGAAACAAAGCCTACCAAAGGAATTAATTTACAGCTAATAAATTTCTTTATTCCTCCGATAACCGATTGCCTATTATCCTGAAATGATCGTCTTTTATGAGATCGCCGATTCACAAAAACCATCAATTCAGACAAAACAAAAACCCAGAAAAATCCATTCACTAGAAACTCGATTCCGTGAAACCGGCGTATCGAGAACTGTTAATAATACAAAATAATTCAATAATATAGAATAATAATATTTTAGAGAAATATTAGAGTTATTTTAAAGAAATGCGATTATTTATTATTATTATTATTAATTCTCTTTTCTTATTCTTCTTCTTATTATTATTAATATTATTATTATTCTCTCCCAAATCACCAATTCAAGCCATGAATGCAGGCATAAAAGGAACGCTTGAAAAGTCTTTCATCGCAAACTACATCTCATCGAATCATCGTACCAAGAGCTTTTAATATACTGTACCATGTACTCGTTCCACGCGATTATTCAAATGCATATCGACCTAATTTCACGCTTAACCGAACACCGCGTCACCGTTTCTTTTCGTACAATGCTCTTTATCAACTACTGGTCGTTCACTAACCGGCCCTTCGAGAATCGATTTAGGAAAAAAGTTCACGATCGATCGAGAAAAAATCACGTGTGGTACGGTGCGATATCGATAAACGAGTTTCCCAACGAGTGAAACGAGAGGGGAAATATTTTCCGGCAAGGTGTGTGCAGTAGTGTGCACGCAGTCTGGCGATCGCGACCGCGATAAAAGGGTCAACGAGATCGGCTCGTTTTAATGTCTCGATTGCGATTTTCACCGTTGGGGCTCGCGTGTACACCTGGCCAACACTTATCAGCGCCGATAACCCATCCAGACGACAACGCACGGCTCGAATGAGCGGTGAAAGGCGGTTCGATTTTTGAATAATACATAACACGGTTATTAATGAGCTACTACCTAGTCGTTAGGAGACATTTTACGTAGGAAATGAACGTTTTATGTGTAAAAGATTATTATCGTGAATGACGATGAATTCGATCGTTAAGTGACTTGGTTCGAGACTTTGTCAGGAGGAAGATGGAATTTATTTTTAATACCGAAGCTATTAGTAAGTATAGAATTTCTATCAAAGGGATCAAAGTGAAAGATAATATGAGAAAATATTGTACATGTAACGCAAGGGAAAAAGCAAAACTTTCATCATGTACCTACTTAGTGAAAAATCTGTACACACCTGCAGATGTATAAAATTATTATTAAAGACTATGTTTAACCAAAAATCGTAAAAATCTTCATAAATCTATGAAATAAATTTTTAAATATATAAATCTATGAATTCTTGTAAATCTATGAAATTACGATGAAAAGACACGAGTCTTCATTTTGACTATAGATAGTTGATACTTCTATTGTCGATAGCTGCATTTTTATTCCAAATACGAAATATACCGTCTAATTATAGAAAAGGGGTAAATACATAATCGCAAACAAGTTTAGAAGGATTTTCTTTGTACTTTTTAGTAGTTGCGTTGCTCGTATCTATCAGAAAGTTCATTATGAAACAGTATGCCATGGATAAATCTTACATAAATATCTAAGTTTAAAATAGAACGTGTATTCTGATCTTATCATACTACCTCCACTATATAGGAGCTATTAAACACAATTCTCTCAATAATGTATGTGATGAATATCATATATTATATTTCTACAAATATATCATAATATATTTTATAAATATATCATTGTTCTATTACACTAAAGTTTATACAACTTAAGAGTATCATTAAAAAATGATCGCTGGATGAAACAATTTCAATTTTATTTTTAATTTAATTTTAATTTCAATTTTAAATTTTACAAACTCCTATAAACTCGACAAATGATAAATTATTAATAAATAGTTTAGTATTTTATTAAACGATGCCAATGTTTAATAATAAAAACAGAGATTAAATGCATTGCTATCGCAAAGCTGTAAAACTACTTGAACCGTTACAATCTTCCGCTGTAAGTAATTCCAGTAATATCCATCGATTTCACGTTTCACGTGTCTCTAATTACCAAAACCGCAAACACCATGGCACGCCCAAAAGAGTTTCTTTCAGATACATTTCCAATGACTGGATCGACTAAATACCTTCGGGATTGTCCACAATCAGGTATCTTTCCTCCATCCCTGATTTCCTGAACACGTTCAGTCTGCTAGCAGGGTCGGGCTGCTAGGATATCCGTGGCGTCGCAATACAGGGGTGAAATTCACCCCTTAAGCCCGCTGCAGGCGAACGGATACGTCGCTTTAAGCTGCTGGCTTTGATGTCCAGGTCAGGATCTGACCGGTTCTCGAGCTAACGGAGAGTTCGTGCACCCCACTGCAACCCGTGCGTGCTCCCCCAATTAACCGTCTTTTGAGGCTCCGTTACGCCGCTTCCGCCCCCGTGCAAGTATCAACCCCCTCGCAACCACAGCCTCCGATCGTTATTTCTACGTTTCACAGCCGATTGCCTGGCCATCTCTGATAAAACGTAGCGAGTTTTAAAATTATTCTTAATATTATGGCGAGCTTGCAGAAAATTCTGCGATTATTGCATTGCTGTATAAAAATCTGGATATTACTAAAGAAAATTCGGGATGTATAAGTAGACAATGTTACTGGCTTCTGTGATAACAAACTTGTTTTTAATGTCATAGACAACTTTCAGTAAATTGTACGAGAATTGAATGGTTTCATAAGAATGTAGTGGAAAAATTGTACGACAATAATTGCTTTTCATTGTAAACGTTTATATGAATTAAAAAAGTATTTTTGTAGAAATAAAGTAAGTATGTATGTACTTACAGAATTATCCACACTTCATATTTATCTAAGAGATTCTGAATGAAATTTTCTAGTCTTTAGTTCGTATATTGATGTATTTTAATCGTCGTAGACATACAAATTTTTCTATTAAAACCGAACTCCTTTTATTCACGGTTTTGCCAAATTAAAAATTGTATCACGTTATATAAAGATGACATTATTTGAATAATTTTAGTGAATTAACATTAGTTAGGTACCTTTATTTTAGAAAAAAAACTTTGATCGTGCTGTATTATATACATAAATACATAATGGTTATTAATTATACTATACACGAAAAAGATATGATCAATGGGAATAGATTCTTTTTCCATAATGGAAATGTCAGAAATAAATTACAACGTTACGATAAGGAAACGTTCGCATAGAATTTCGACGGGGCCCGGTGAGGTTCCTTTAATTAGAAAATTAGTGGTTGTTCTCCGGGGGCGTGTAACCGGCTACCGGACTCCTACACTCCCTCAATTAACCTGCTTTGGCGCCTTAATTGCAGCCGCTAGGTCTTTCCACCTGTTAGATAACGAAACCACTTATGCACGGTACACGCGTGGATCGTGGCTATGTACGTAAGTACGTAAATCTCGTTTTTTCCCTTCAAAGCCGAACCCATGTCATTACCCTTTTTATTCGTTTTGCTACATCCATTGGACGTTACAATATTTTTCAACAACTCTTTTCGTTTTTTAAGGCTAGTAGTGCTGCGCGATTTGAATTTTGATCGGAGAGAGAAACAGGAAAATCGATTGCTGATTAGAAATATGCATTTTTACACATACACATACTTTACATACACTTTCATTAAATAAATATATTATATACAGAATGGTTCGTAATTCATGGTACAAATGTGGTCAGGGAGATCTGATGGTTCAAGATAACACGAAAATCAAATACTCAGTATTTTTTAAAATAATGAAAATGTATAATTTGTTTCTTCTTATCTATTACTAACATTTTTCTAAGCAAACAAATAAATATAGTATTATATAAATTATATTGTGTGATTTAATAAAATCTTACTAGAAGATTGTATAATATAACGATATGTAAAACAATAAGTATAATATGTATAGTGTATAAAGCTCATGTACATGTAAATATGTTACAATTTATTTCAAATATCTGTATAAAATATATTCGCTTCAAAATTACACGAAAATCAAATATTCAGTATTTTTCAAAATAATAACAATGTATAATTTGTTTCTTATCTATTACTAACATTTTTCTAAGCAAACAAATAAGTATAGTATTATATAAATTATATTGTGTGATTTAATAAAATCTTACTAGAAGATTGTATAATATAACGATATGTAAAACAATAAATATAATATGTATAGTGTATAAAGCTCATGTACATGTATAAAAATATATTCGCTTCACAGTGAATCGTTACATAAAACATTTGCAGTCTACAAACTCGCTTGAAAAGCTTAGAAAAACAATTTCCTACTTCCAAGTAATCCTTCAAAATGCATGTCTCTTTGAATAACCTATTCAAAACTCTTCCATTATGAAACTACTGGTTTTTCTGCGAGGCAAAAATTGCTTTCAAATCCTTTCATTTTCCAAATCTCGTTTCAGAACTTCTGAAAACAATCTTTACGCTTAATACCCCTTTTTCAGAGGAAGCATGCCATCTTCAAACTTATACATACATATTTAAAGAGTTTCAAATAAAACGTTCCCTCTTTTTACGTTCAGCTAAATCTGTTAAATCGAAGTCATCTATCGTTCATGTTTTATTCGATAACTTACGGAAAGAATTTCCAGTCTTACAGCGCTTGTTCAAAAGATACGCCACCTTAAAAAATCCATTCAAGAACTTTTTATTGAGAAACTTCCCAGTAACCCAGAAATTCTCACCGGAATCCTAGCGAACCAATTTCAAAGTTTGATCTGTTCCTCTATAAAATATTCCATCGTAATGGAAGGATCTAAAATTTCTTTCTGTCCTGTGAATATTGTCCATTCTTAAAACTTTTATCGCCTATCGTAGTAATAAAGATTTCAGAACGCTTCTTTAAAAACTGATTCATCTTAGAGAAATACTCTTATCTCACATCGAAACTTGTTGTTCGAATCCGGTGTTCAACTCGGTTCTAAAAATAAATCTAAATATAAAAACACCTCTTTTTTAAAAACTGCATTATGAAGACAATATTTGGCATCCAAATGCCAAACTCCATCGCGAAAAAAATATGAAGTATGAAAAAAATAGAGAGAAAGGTTCTTTACCTAATTCATTGAATTAGTAGTATATTTCTAGCGCAAAATTAAATTGCTTGTAATTTTTTAACCCAATTCTATGAACATAAATTCGAATATAAAACATCTTCTTTTTAAATATTGCATTATGTAAACAATATTCTGGCGTTCTCAAGTCCCACGAAGAGAAACATAAAATGTAGAAGGTTCGTCAGTTGATTCATCGAGCTCCTATTGTATTTCCAGCGCAAATTTAAATTGTTCATAATTTGAATATTTTTCTACACGAAATTTCCCCATTGTCTTCACAAATATCACCCACTATTTTTCTAATAATAATGTATACAGTAAATTCAAAAAAATGTCAAAAAGCCAGTTCACCTATAACACCATTATTTCAATCCATTCATAATCCAGTCGATTCAAACCTTTCCAACCACCCTCGTAAAACTATCTTCTAGCTTACGATACTTAGCCAATATTTCGCTTTAAAAAAGGATTTCTTCCACGTCAAAACCCTCGAAGCCTCTCCCTCTCGGTCCAACCCCAACTTCAAAACATTACACATCAATTTAAAAAAACCTCCGTTAAAGGGTGCTTTCGTCCCTCTAAATAAATTCTTCGAGCAAAACATCCAGCGCAAATACGGAACGACTAATTGTCTCGCGGTGCATCTTCATTTTCTTCCCCCAACCCTTGGTTCCCTCGTCTTGTTCATGAGGCTGCGCTTTATTTAAAACCTTCGCCACCCCATCGGGACCGTTGAAAGCGTTCCTTGCTCCTTCGGAAAGAAGCCACCCCTGCCACTTGCCTCGATTTCGATTTAAAACAGAAGTTCATCGGTTGCTCGGCTTCAACCCCCTCGGTTTCTTTCACGCGCGAGCGAGCACGTCTGGTCGAATCGGCCTGCACAGGAAAGTAAGTATTGTTCCTTGGTGAATTTCGTTGTCATTCGTCGATTCGACGGAAAGGAAAACACCCGAGCCGGGGGTCGAACGTTTGCCGAGGTAAACAACCAGCGTGAACCCGTGGAAAGGGGGTGGAACGTGACACGATTCTTGTTTCCTTTGCTTCTGTTTGTCCGATTCGGTTTTTCCACGGGTTTTCTCTGTTACTTCTCTTTTCTCTTTTTATCGAAATACCACGGGGAAGCGACAATTTTGTTTGTTTTAACGAGTTTTATTAAAATACGGAGATTGAGGTCGGATTGGAAATTTGAAATTTTTTTGCATGCTGAGAGATGGCTGTTGAAACTTTTGTTTGAAATGGTCCGAGGACTATAGTTGAGGATTTATGACGGTGGTCGAGAGGATATTTGAAAGATAAGCGATAAAATAAAAATACTTTCACAAAGATAGAGTAGACGACTGTTATATTTCTATAACCAATTCGTATGTTTTATTATTATTTATTTTTTAAATAATCGTAAATGTAACTTTATTTAATACTATAGAACATTATTATTCGATTCTATACGCTGGAACGTTTAAACGTTTCGATAATCCTGAATCGAATAAATGCACTCCGATGTCCTGAAAGCAAACGCGAACATTGGACTCGATAAAAAGCAGAAACTCTACGCTAAAAATTTTATTTTGCTCCCCTAAACGCAGGCAACTCCATTGGCCCGTCGAAAGCCAGTATTTCTACTATACTTTTCCCCAATTTCGTTTCATTCCCTTTTGATCTTCGTCTGTAAAGCAACCCCCTCAGCTCTATCGTTTCTACGGAAAGCCTTCTGTAGAATCTTTAATTCCACAACGACAGGAAAATACGTAGCAAACAAAATTATCGGTCGCAGCATGTGATTCGGTTGTAGAGGAAAATAAAGGGGAGACCTTGGACGTCCCTGCTCGATTCTTAAGGCAGTCTCTTCTCATCCAAGCCCAACCACTATTCTTTTATTCTTTGAAAATCTGAAACAGTCGGAATCGAAAGATCCAGTTAATAAGAATCGGTTTACTCGATGTAGGTTTAGTTTTGTAAGAAACTAATTTTATTTTCACGAATTGGAATTTAAGATAAAATCTTTTGATGCAAAGGAAAAGAATGATAGAAAATATTAAATAACTGAGATGACCGTGAAAAATAGAAGAGAAATAACTTTGTGGGGAAAGTTCATGGTTATACGTTCATATATTTGTCGTTTTTAACCAACCAACTTCATTTTGACACAATTTTTTTGATAAAGAAAACGCCCTGTATATTTTTTCTGGACAGTATATTTCTCCTTAAAAGAATTAACGAATATTAAGACAAAAAATAGAATAAACATCTGATTTGAACATTTTATCTGAGTATCTTTTATTCCTTTCTTATTGAACAATTATTGCTTGAATAGTTCTATAATTTTACTTAAATATTTGCTATGTTATTATTTTTCTAGTTTCATCGTTTGTGATACATTATTATATAAATATCAACGTTATCACATGAATATTAATATCATTGTTCTGTCACAATCCGGAAATTAATTTTGGTATGAATATTAGTATCGCCTGTTTTTGCTACGTATTATTATTATTACATTATCTGTTATTAATGATTTTGATATTATTTGCAAATTAATTAATCCTTTTGAATTCAAACAGATAAAAGTAGACTTTCCTCGAAAATAATAAATCGATTAACTTCTCCGACTAATGATGCATTCAATTAATTCCTCGTTAATGATGAGCCCAAAATGCACGCGAGATGATCCATTTTCATCGTAACATTAATAAAAGAAAAATTATATAATTCTATTCGGAAGATGAATATTAGACTTCAGATCAATAATTAACATAGTAATCATACTTCTTATAGAAGTACAGAGTAAATTATATACAATATTGCATTACTGTTAATAATAATTTTGTTATCATCTATCGCACAAAATTACAAAAATATCAGAAACAAACATATTTTCCTATCGTATTACATTCTACAATTTCGATTTGCAAAATTCATAATGCAAAAACTCTGTCACTTAAGAATTTAGGAAAATTCCTTAAAAATTCTCTTATTTTATAGCTTTCCATTTGACTGCTTAATATAATTTAGAATATCTTCTCTCATTCTTATCGTTATCGAGATAAAATAGATCGAATATTATCAATTATAGCCGTGCTTTCTACGTGACAAAAGATCGAGAAAAATGAGGGGGTTTCAGTGTGAAATTTCTCATCGACTCCGGCACGTGGCGTTTCGTCAGCGTCGAAGCGTGAAAAGACGCGGAAATTTGTTCGCGGAGGCACGAAACAGCATACTTACGCGCGATCTTCCGGCTCCTAGGGGGTGTGCGCTCGTTAATCTGCCGTAAAAGGCGCAAGGTACATAGAAAGCGATTTAATTATCCGCTCGCGCGATCTTTCGCTTGGCCGTGGCTAAGGAACGGCGAGTTAATGGTCGTTAATTACTCAGCGGAAAATCAACCGTCGCCGGAACGTTGTACTTTATTTTGCCTTGGCTTGTTGTGACTTTTCTGACGTAAAACCTGCAGATTTTATTGTGAACGAACTTCTCTACACTAAGAATTTTTTATACTATCTGAAATGAACGTAATGGCATAGCAGTAATAGCATTTTGTTTGCTTCGTATACTTTCACAACAATCGCTGAAGAAAAGGTTATACGCATTTAAAATAATTTAACATTATTTAGAAGAACTCTTATATCATGTTAAAACCGTAGAGAGATCAATATAGAAAAATATTCTCTACCAGTTACAAAAATACTGATCTACAAATTATAATAGATGTTAAAAAAAAAAAAATAATTTAATACAAATCTATACTGTAACGTGGCCCAAAACATATGAATATTATCATACATTGGATATAAATAATCGCAATAAATTTAAAAAGTGACGAAAAATATTAAGAAGGACGAAGATAGAACTGAAAATTGAAACAAAAGACGAATTCACAAATAGAATCTTAAAATTGCATAAAACCATCGCCATTTGAAAGCTTGGCGTTAGATATGTTCGCAAAAATATTAATATTTTTTAATTAGTTAACAAATCATTTTCATCCGATTGTTCATTTCCAGTGTCAATAAAATACTAACTTGTTGAATGATTTAATCGCTTAATGAACTGTACTAATATATTAATCGCACAGTACATTGATTTTTATAAATTCAGTATTTTATACAAATATTTTATACGCCAAAATATCTGCATGCATATGTATCTTATAAAAACTTAAACAATTCTATGCTTTCCGATGTGAAAAATTCTTTGAAATAAAAATATATATCATTGGAAGAAGCGTAAATGAGAATGACGAAGAAACAACGATATATCTGAAGTCTTTATCTAAAAAGAAAATCTTGTTCAAAAAATACATGTGCATTATTCACCTTCTATTAATAAACAAAGATGCAAGATATGGTAAAACAAAGAATGAAACGGGAACGTCGAATTGACATTTTTGACGAAACTTTCCATTTGTCGTTTCGCGGCGAGCAATGCCAGGGTGAAAACGTACATTTTAGCGTGTCGCGCACCGAATTTTAATTAAAGCCCAAAAATTCCGTATGGATGAAGGAACCCCCGCTGTGACAGGCTTAGAAGGGATAAAATGATTCTCTGCAAGTGACGTTCGAAGTCGGGGAAGTGGTCGTCGTGGATCAAAACGTAGCCCTGGCAATTTCTCATATCGCCTTGAAAGGTGGATCCAGAAGAGATTATGTAGATAAAGCTGATTCGTGTTCACCGCTTTCGTTACATCGTTACTGTTGCTGTTGTTCAATTTATACCGAAATGTGAATCGTTCAGTAAGATCTCATATACTGCAGTCTGATATTTTACCTTCAAAATCTTCCATTATCGCTTCACGAAAAACGACCAATTTGAAGCTTCGTGAAAAACCTTTCTTACGTTGCCTAATCACGAGGTCCAGCATCCCCACGCATAAACCACCGCAGAAGCAATTAAACTGGCGAGAAGAAATATCCGGACCCACCCTGACGAGCCATAGTCGTCAATTCTGAAAGCTAATTCCAATTTCCAAACAAGAAACTATCCAAGGTTTCGTTTCAGATCGAGGATCGTGATCGTTGATCAACCCCATAAAACTTATGAGACGGTGCTCTCGCGATCGCGTCGTCGGACAGGCCACCATCCCCTTGGTTACTATTTTTAGTACGACAGCTGGAACGAACTGAATTAAAGTTTAATTAAAGCCGGTAAAATTCCTGGTAGACGAAGACAGCTGTAGAAAAAGAGAAAGAGAAGCGAGTGTCGCTCTCTCTCTCTCTTTCTCTTTCTCTTTCTCTCTTTGGACCAGACACGACAGGGGTGAAGCTTCTGCGAGTGACGTACGAAATTGCTAGTCGCGTCAGAGGGTCATCGTAACCCTGAAACCGGCGGTGGACACTCTTTGCCGTTTTTCCTTTTTACAATTTTTCCCCCCTCGCTTTCTTTTTTTCTGCTGCGCGGAATTTTGCTTCTGCTCCTCTCCTTTAAGGAGGCAGTCTCCCGTGAATGTTGCAAAATTTCACAATGTTCGTGAATTTTGTTTTAAGATGGTGGTGCGTCTAACGTTATAATGTTTTAGGTGTCAGTTATTTTTTCGTCATGCATAACAATTCTTTCTACAGTTCTAACTAATTGTTCTTCGGTTTTAGCTTGCCCGCAATAAACGCGTATTTAAATGGATTAAAATTCAAAATGGATTAAAATGAAAGAATCAAGAAGTTTCTTCATCGGTGTATTCTAAACACGGGTTTATTGCGGACGAGATAAAACCAAGAAACAGTTAATTAAAGCTGTATAAAAAATTCTTACGTATGATAAAGTAGCTAAGTAAACTATAAAAAGGATTATAAAGTTAGACCATCGATTTCAACAAAATTCATGAAAATTGCTAAATTTTGCAATGTTCGTAAGAGAATGCCCCGTTAACGCGAGAAAAGGGCTGGGTGTTACGAATTAAAATACGCCACTGTTCTATAACGAACGATGGAATAATCAAGAGAAAGAGAGAGAAAACGGGGTGTTTCGTAGGGGGCAACGGGCACTTCAGTTCTTTCCAAGAGCATCGACAAAGGGATACTTTGTACCGCTTTTTTTCTGCCCTTCTCACTCGTACTTCTTGTTTTTCCACCTCCCTTGCTTCCATTTCTCTCAAGCTGGTTTTTCTTATTTCCCAATTGTGAACTGCGGCAATTTCATCTATTTTTTATTCCTTTTTTTAGTGGATCGAATTAGGGCTTTTTATTGTGGAAAGAAAAATTGACGCGAAGCAGTTAATTGTCTAATATTAAGTATATCAGTTTCATAGAAAAAAGTATCTCTTTTATCACTGAAATTTCGTTTCGAGAGATTCGTGCTTATAAATTATCAAATTTCAATACTTTGTAATTTACAATTACATTTAAGTTTCGATAGATTCTGATCACGTTCATTCGATATCATTTTTCATAGCAATTCGATATTAAACTCCTATTTTCCTACTAATTATTTCAACTATAATAATACAAATAAATGATAATAATAATGTTTAACAATAATAAGTAAAAGGATCTGTTAGACTTGCGTTTCCGCAATCAGAACAAATTTCTACGTTTTATGCCCGCAACCAACACGGAACAACCCTTCTGAAACAATACTCACAATCAAGACAGTAAAACGATCCCAACGACTGCCTTTCTCTCTTTTCGAGCAATTCCTAACCAACTCCATTCTTTTCTCTTTACATACACACAGTGCACCCGTTGTCTCTTACCTTCTCTTTCTTGCATCCTCTCGCGCCCTTGCGTATGCTTTCTCCGTCCTCTTCAACCCTTGTTCACCTTTTTTTCCTTCGTTCACTTTCTACGTCCTTCTTTCTCCTCTTTCTTCGTCTTTCCCGTATTATGATCCATTGTCGATCTTCGTCGACTCTTCTCTTGTTCCTATAGTCTCTTCCACGCCACTACGGCGGCTTCGTTATTTTATAATTGGCACTATCCGCCCTCTTTCATGAATTATTCCGCAGACCGATAAAGTCGCGGAATATCGACGAGTTTCCCTCTATGGCTCTTCTGTCTCTCCCTCCTGGTTTCTCCACCTCTTTTCACTCCCACTTTGTTCTTCTCTTTCCACGGGAAAAGTACACGGTTTCTTTTTTCTGCTGTTCCACGGTGTCTTTTGCGTACGAGAATCCAGCCTTCTCGTACCTCGTAATTCTGTGTCGATCGATTATTATATCATCGTAAAAGCTGAAGATTGGGAGAATGAACCTTCGAAGTTGTCTTATTGATGAAGACGAACATAGCGAGCAGATAAATTCGAAAAAAATTAAATAGATAAGTAAATAATAATTAAAGTAGATAAAAATATGCCTTCGTTCAAAAATCTTAGGACGATTGTTATGTTTTCTCCAACATTGGAAAACATTATGTCGGAGTAACATAACAGTAACGTAACAATAAAAAATAGGTAACGTTCTAAGGTCTTTCAGCCAAAGTGTCGATACATAATAAATAATATAAAGAGCAGATAAAAATAGAGGAAACCATTGTTCACAATCGCGAAATATGAAAAATCACTGCAAGAGAGAAGGAAGAAAAGAGGAATAGAAAAATAAGGAGAGGTAGAGAATAAATATTTGTGCAAATTCATATTTTTATGCACAGGAATTAACGAGTAGAATCTCGATAGAGATTTGTTTTATCCACTAAATAATACAATATTTTCGATACTTTATATAGTTTTGTTCATTATGTGGATTTTATGCACTTTTGCGCCGTTAAATTTCTCATAAATACATAAAAATCCGCAGTCTATCTATTCGGTGCAGTGCAGACGAGCGACAGGTCATTGTTGGATGTCGCTTTAGCGATGCGTTGGATGATCAATTGTCTGCCAACTTTGAATTGAAATAGAACTGATGGATAAAATGAAATTCTCCAGTTAGGCTAACGTATATTACCACTACAACAGAGTTAATACACAATCGAAAGTATAAATTGAATATTCATCTTCAGACATTATCTGGGTAATTGAGATTCACGTTGAAAACTAATAAAATGAAGCTCTTATTACTGTACACCTTTCTCTTCTATAGTCCTTTTTAATTGGAACAATGTAATTGTTTTATGAAAGAATAGAAATCGATCGAAGAAATTGGCTAGACGTTGGTTATCCACTTAACGTGTACCGTGTCGAGAATTGAGAGAGGAAACTATTGTTACTTGTGTTTTGCTCCCATTCTTTTCGCTTACTTTATAACACGCGAATAGTGTGTTTGCTTGTAGTAAGTTTATGAAGGGGTGGAAATCGATCGATAGACATATCCAGTTAATGTAGATTGGGGTTGCAAAGTGAAATGGACACTTCCTATATTTCTCCTTTTCTATATTTCTTCCACTCCATTTTTCCCGTTTTTGAATAATGAATAGGAAATTAGACGTTGTTGATAGCTATTCCGTGAAAGTATGGTAATTGATTCATGGAAATGAATATTATTCTCTGCTAATTACCTGGTTATCGTAACTTCGTGTCGCAAATTGAAAGCCAGCAACTATTATTACTCTCCTGCTTTCTTTTATTTTATCTCGCATGAAAGTATAATTGCTTGGAATCAATTTGGTTTCTATGAAAGGCTGGTGATTGATCGATGAAATTGAATATAGTGGTACTGTAATAAAACTGTTTGAAACGTGTGTATCTATCACTGATAAATAAACCGCGAATTTTTATACATTTCTGACAAATTTAATGAATGCATGTAATGCAGAAAAAGATATAAAATATCCGAAATAGAGTACTCGTCACAATTTTTAATAGACAAAAGAATTACCACGCAGCTTCCATTTCTTTAACTCTCTTCATAAAAATACGAAATTACATAAAAGTGTCTGGTCTACTGATAAATTTTCGACACGAATTCACGTTAAGTGGATGATCAACGTTCATCGACCAATCACGACCAGCGTTGATCTCCACTGACACAGAACGGTGGTGCTCGTTGTCTGTGCAGTCTGTGACACCCTACTAATAGTTCGAGTGACGCGAGAAAGTGGCAGAAGTCATCGCCGTCTGACACGCGCTCTAAAGCCCTACCCTTTCCAGACGCTTCTCCTTTTTGTTCTCAAGACCAGCACGTGTGAACGCGTTTCTTTCTTCTTCTTCCTCTTTTTTCCACCCCTTTCTTTCTTTCTTTCCTTGTATTTTTTTTTCACCTATTCCTCTCTCACTCGTTACGTTGTCGTTTTCTCTGTCACCCTTTCTGACACACGTACACACACTCTTTTTCCGCGTTCTCCCTTTTATTCTCTTAAAACGTCGAGGCGACTGCCCCGTAATTCCGCTGGCGGCTCGGCAGCGTCACGCCGGCTTCTGAAATAAAACGTTTCGCGGCTGCAGCTCGCCGATAAGACCGTCTACCACGCCACGACTAGAATTTTAATTGTGAATCGTGACTGGTTAATGGGTCTCGAATGTATCGCCGTTGTTAAGGAAGAAGATTCTTTCGGCAAGCTTAGGATCTTCGTACGGTTTTAGCCGCTTGGTTTTCATTTGTATATCTACAGCCTCGTGGCAAGTCACGGGACACTTGCTAGTTTTAATTCTTTCACAGTAATAATACGAGAGAAGCTAGAACGATTTATGAAATATGGTTTTACAAGTTTCAGCTTTTAAATGTTATTAACCGAGGTCTTTGCCATATAATATCTTCAACCGATATTTCGATTTTTCATATGCAATACAATTTAAACACATGTAATGACATCTTGTTTCTATGAAAGTGAAGTAACGCCAAAAAGTAATATGAACGTGTGAAAATGTTTGTGCAAAACACAAAACTTTCCATGAAAAGATATTATTTGCTATGAATTAAAGTTTATAAAAAGTGGCGAAAAGGTTGCCTTCTTTCTCAAACAAAATACACTTTGCGATAGAATGCAAAAGAAAAGATTTAAAATTATCTTTATTCTAGGGAAAAATGTGTCGATTTTAATAAATGTTTTCAAAAATCCATATTTTCCAACGTATCTCTAGATTATTTCATGGTACTACAAGGGTTAAATGATATTCCACAAAATTTCATATACAAAGAATTTGTTCGTATCTTTATTGTTTTACGAAATGTTCCTGTATTTTCAGACAAATGGAGCTGCAATTTTATTTTCGTATAATACTTCAACTACACTTCCGCTCGAAAAATCCACCATATTCACCAGTTTCCAAAATCAACCCCTCCAGCCCCCTGCTGGCACAACCGTAAACACTCAAATCCCTCCAAACATCTCTACTTTCCTCAGAGCAACGTTCTCCCTCCCCAGAAGAAGAAAAAATCCTCTCCCAGTCGACCACAGACTCCTATTTTCCTCTTCTTTTTCCTCTTCCTGTCATCAAACCCCTACATACCCTTACGCATTGTGGCGAGCCACCCCCGGTCACCGTGCAAATCCGAGCGCAGGACAAAATGTCTCTTTGATGTGAAACAACCGAACGCTTGCCTACCCCATCCATTGCAGTGGCCATGAATTCATTCAGCTAACCCCTTTCCCACCCCCTCATCGCAAAAGAGAAAACGAGCGTGAGTCGGTTTCCGTATGACGATGATCAAGGCTCCTTCTGCAGTTTTCGACTTCTTCCGTGCGGAAAAAGGCGCATGGAATCGATTTCGCAGCCTGTTGGTTCTCACGAGGTCTGAGGGCCGATTATAATTTTACATCAGGAAATCTGTATTGGTAAGAACAATCCAAGTATGTAAAAAAGTGATAGAAAATAACAGAAAGAAGTGATTTTTCCATTATTTTTCATATCTAAGTTTTCGAAATGTGTTTTATGTTATTCGATTTTCCATTTGCCAAGAGACCTTCTATTCAGCTAATATCGAATAGTAACAAAACATCCACGTTTTATTATTATCAAGATCCTTTTGCAATTTTCGACGATAGTTTACGAAGATATTTAGCAGAAAATTGAAACGAAAAATCACGCATACCAATGACAACTCCAAATATTTAGTAAAAGAGATACGATTGAATCGAATAGGACCGAAAGAACGCAGTAGGGTAGAACGCGAGTCAAGAAAAGGAGCATAGCAAAATGCAAATATAACAATTCCAGGAAACAAGAAATATTCAGAACCGTGTCATAAACTTTGGAAATTGACTGGAACGCAACACCTCTAAATGTTCGTACAGGTAGAAGAGGTTGTGGAGAGACTGAGTTACAGGAGAAGTGGCGAGAAATTGGTTGGGCACTGCCGGGTTAATGACCGGGTGTCGCGCTTAATTTTGTGCGACGTTTATTAAAATTTCGTCGAGGATCAGCGCGTGAAAGTCTTTCTCGGAAATCGGTAAGGTTTCCTCGCCGCCACTACTTTTCTACCGATCGTACGCTAGAATCGCGTAGAAACGTATACATCGCACGTGGACCGTGTACTCTCGTGTTTTCGAGACTGCTGATTAATTGGAACGGCCCGCTTTGACAGATTGATGGAGGAGGCGTAGGTGAAAGAATGTCGGCGCGTTCTTGTGGTTGGCTCACCTTGATCGTCGTGTGCTTCGACGCGAGTGGAAGTGGTGGGTTGAATAAGTGGTCGATTAATTATGTCCGGTTTACACGTGTGAGGAGAGTATTTAACAGATTTTCTTATATTATTTTATCATCTAAACTAAATCTTAGAGTACTCGCGATAAAACCTCGTTTATGCGAACGAGATAATAGTACAATTCTGTGTGATATAGTTTAAAGCATGGATGTATGGTCTTTTGCTGATATTTTATATATGTAAGCCGTAATAATAATATAACAATAATAATAAGCAAAAATTATTCAAGCTGCTCACAACCTGTTACTATCATCGACAAATATGCTCAATATAACAGAAAATCACAATCACAAAGAAATCTCCACTCCTCTTGGAACAAACACATAAGCCTTCGAACCTTTTATCAGAATATCAAAGCAAAATTAAACACGCGTTTACGCAAGAATTGCCCTCGCCTCTAATTTCATGCTTCCCCTTCGTGCATCTTCGATTAAACGAAAGCCATTCCGCGGCGGTAAATGAGGAAGGCTGCAGGAAACAGAAGCGTGTTCCTTCGGTTGCATCGCCTTGATCGTTAAAACGGCTGGTCGAAGCCAAAGCCTAAGGGTTGGATAAGTGGGTCATTAATTAGGCCGAGTTAATTTGCGATCAACACCAAGAAGCCTGTACTACCCTCTCTACTCTTCTTCGTCCTCCTCTTCACCCACCAGGGTTAGGAGCGAGTAAGGGTGGCTGGAATTACTTACGGTCTCGCGAGTCTTTCCTGCCGCGAAACAATTATGTCATTGTCACTGGTAGAATGGGAGTGAACGAGATCGAGACGGAAAGAGAAAGACGGCCGACTATAGAGAGAGTTGAAAGGTGGAAGGGTGAACGTAGACTGAAACGACGGTGACATTGTTGGGATAATTAGATCGTCGGATGGCGAATTGAATATTATTTGTTACATTATGTAAATTCGAAGGTTACGCAACGCTGGATTAATTCGAAGTTGGTCATTCTGTTTCGGGGTCTAGCGAAAATTTAGCCACGTTCCTCTCGCCAGGATTGCGTTGGATCGCTAACGAAAAATCCTTAATAATTTTCTATATTTTAGGAAATTGCGTCGGGTTAGATGAAACTTCGATGATCTGGATACTCTGCTGCAAGGAATTTCACCGTTTTCTTTATTCGTAACGTTGTTGCGTTGGAACATTGAGATTGATTGATACTAATTGTGACTTGTAATTTGTACATAATGGTACTGCGAATACTACATCTGGTAAAAGCAAGTGAATTAAAACAGATATCTTCGTACGTTTTGTTTGTATTCTCTTAACAATTTGTAATATTACAACGATTTTAATGCGAATAAACGAATAAAATGACAGGAAAGACAAGAGAGGAAATGTAATTTCATGCTTCTCGACAAAATGTTTGAATTTAATCGACACGTGGTAACGTTAGGTTAGTAAATTCAAATATGATTACCGTCCCGATTCGATTGTGTGATATTAATAGGCAGAAAGCTCACATGGATTGAAACAACTTATTCAATTAATGCAAAATTATAGGCCAATTGGATGATGAAATAAACTGTATAATTAATTAGTTGTTTGAATTTCATATTATTCGGTTATACGAGGATTGTCCGACAGAAAGGATTATTATAAATGCATACAGTGATTAATAAAGGTATTTATACATGTCCTTTTTTCCACTTAAGCAGCTTTGTATTAGGTTCTACATTTCCTTTTCGTAATATCAAATCGTATAGAAATCGCATAAAAATACTATTAAATTTATAATTAATATTGATACAATAATTAATGCAGCGCTATACGAATACTTTTTGTAGTCATTGTATATTATGTGCACATTGTGGACAAAGCAAAAGATGTATAGTATATTCATTAAGAAAGAGAAAAAGGATAATGTAAAGAATGTCCTTTCGTGTTACATTCCCTTTTTTGTTTCCAACGGTGTTAAAGGAGTAAGAGAAACGCGTGTGAATTCTGAAAGACAGCTGAAATGCTAAAAGAAGAAAGTAACTAAGAAAGGTACAAAGGAAATGAATGAAGGACAAAGGGAAAAAGCGTGAAGTTATAAAACTGAAAGAGAATCCTATGGACAATTATAGTGAGGGCTTTGTAATTATATTGTTCACAGAAGGAAGGAGGACCGAACAATAGTAATAATAAATTATCAAAATAGATATATATTTTTAAAACTTTTAATGTTTAAAAATTGTACTAAATCGGAAGAAAAATCTACGAAGAATTAACATGATAGTATAGCATTCTAATAATATTATTTAGAGAAAATGAAAGAAATAGTAACAATAATTTAATAACAAGAACGAGGTAATAAAATAGTAAAAGGGAGAAGTATAGCGTAATGTTTAAAAAGTTGTGAAATAGTAGGAAATTTTGTCATAGAGAAAAAAATATAATAATAATAATATTCGAAGGAAAAAGGAAAATAGAAATAATGTAACAACAAATCGCTAAAACAAACAAAATCAAGAGATGATATAACACAAATTTATAGAAATAAAAGAGAAATCTGTTGTTATGAAACGAAGTGTGGAAAATAAATCAGTTATATGAACTAAAGTACAATTAAATAGAGAAAGAAATTGCAGAAAGAATAGAAGAAAGATGGAAGAGAACACTGAGAGATTACGTAAGAAAGAACATTAAGACGCCAGCGGAGATTGCTAAGGAAATAAGAAAGAGATTGATAAAACGGAGGGAAAAAATGACCTGGGCACAGATAGTTGAAACTAAAGAAGTATGCGAAATAGGGTTGACTACCAGGGAGAATACAGCTGGGTGGAATCGCGACGAAAACAGTGAAAGCTCCTTTTTGCAACTTTTTTATCTGAGCTTGCAGTGAAAATTTAAACAGCACAAAAATATAAAATTTCATGGAAATCGATTGATGCAGAAGCAAACAAGTGACATGGACAGATGGACAAAAATGTAGATTCACTATTTGTAACTATTTTTAACTTGTAAGCTCGTAGCTTCTAGTAACTTTAAGCGATTTCCATGAAATTTTCATTATGTATGCATATAGCTGACATAACTCTTCAAACTCTGTTTGTATTACGATAGTTATAGAGTTACTATAGTTGACTATAACGTTTTGTTATAACGACGCTTATTGGAACACAAGAAACAAAGGGTGAAGCAGAGAGAAAATTAAAACTACTCGACTCAGAATCCAGATGAAATAAAGCGAAACGGGGGATAAGAGACGACTTTTAAACCATAATAGCTAGGAAGTGGCGAAAATTCGATTGACGGTTCGCAAAGTGGCGTCGCGTGCTGTCAAAGGCGCGTCACAGGTGCGACGAAAATAGGAATGAAATCGGCTCGCACGGCGGAAAATACTTTTCGATGCCGACCGACCGGTGCTTATTAATTAACACGTGAATCGAGTTTTCAGTTACGAGCTCGTTTGCTAGTCTGACTGCATAGGCCGCGAGCTGTCTTTCGTTTGATTTAATTGAAGTAATTACGAACGAACTCGATATCGGGCCGGGGTTAGAAATTAACGTGGCCGGTGAGGATCGCAGTTTAATCGATACTGCCGAACAGCGTTTCCTGTTCGCACGCCGAAATGCGCCATTCTACGACAAAAAGCACGCTGGCTTTGTGTCACTCGTTTTCTTTCGCATCATTTGGTCGTCGTCAAAGATCATCGAAGAATGCTTCGACGGTGTTTGTGATTTTACAGCAATTCAGAATTACCGCAGTGGAATTTAATAGTTGGTATTGAATTAGCGTAGATAGATCAATTATCGTATAGAGGGCTCGATTTATTAGATGCGATCCGAGAGATGGAAGAATCGACTCGACGAAAAGAGACATAAGGGACAATGTTAATGCAACGGTGGAACCTTTTTCATTTTCAATCTTCACTGAATAAAGCTTTTGCTAATGTAAGAAATTTACCGCAAGTATCAATAAACCACAATATTTAGTGAAATTAAGTGTTGAATTAATTGTTGTATATCTAAGACTAGCGTTCACGCTGTATACCAATTTTCGCCAAGTGCATATTTGCAATATACGTTTTGTAATTTCTATATACATTTTCGGATTGGTTTCAAATTTTAATATCATAATCACGTAATTCGTTACAATGCTAAAAACGTCTCAAAAGGTTTCGTCTAATACATATTCGTAAAGAATGACTGCGATAAGTGTTACTTTCATGAGCCACTGTATATTCACGTAAAAGGTTATTATTTGCGTTTAAGTGTCACTATCAATTCTAATCACATTCTAACAACGATATAGTACAATTAGTAAAAATGAAGAAACATTCGACGTTAAAAGTTAATAATTAGAAGAATTCCAACTATCGCGTACATACAAATTCAGCAGAGAATTGAAACAAATTCACTGTATACTTGATATACGACATTGAGAAGAATGGAAACAATTTGTGCTCTCTAGAAAAGAATAAACGCGAGAAATAATTTAAGTTTAGACTAGCGAGGGGTGAACGAGGTTCCTCTATATCAGCAGGCATTTATTTCCCCTTCCTACCACGGCAGGGGTGCACGCCACCGGCAACGCTAGATATTTCTCTTCATCGTGATCGCTTTATTAGCACAGACGCGCGCGAGCACTCGCCCATTAATCATTGTTTTTCACTTAAGAATTTAAGATTAATGTCGCCTGGCTGGAAAGAAAACAGTACACCCCCTCCCTCTGGTTTTCATCGAACGCAGCCGAGCGTTCGTTTGTATCTATTAGACTGTGTGTTGCGTTAATATTTTCCACGGTTCTTATTAAATCCCGATTATTTTCTATTCCAATTCTTCTCAAATGTTTCAAAAGTTGATAGATTGCTTAATAATGAACGCATATTCAATGTGAGAACAAAATTCTGGTAAGATAGTAAATTGATATTTTAAAAATCATTTTGTTACATATATTTTGTTATCTCTACGAGGCAATAAACACCTGATATTCGATGAAATAGTTTACTGCTTGAAATATTAATTAATAACTGAGGTAATTTAAAGATCCAAATAAACTATGAACAATTATTACGAATATAGCATACAATCGCTTCAACGTGATTAAATAGTGTTAAACTATTGTTTTGCTTGCCTCTAATCAAAAGATACCCGCTAACAAATCGATCCAAAGTCAATAGGTGATCGGTTACAGGTTAATAAATGAATATTACTCCATCAATTACAAATATCTTGTAACAAATTATTCGATTAATCCGTGTAAATACAAAAATGAAAAACGCTAACACGTTAAACAATCTCGTTTTCCATCGATTGTATTACACTTGGAAGCTTATTGTAGACCAAAGCTGAAGATGTAGTAAACACGTGCAAAGTCAGTTATTAATCACTATTTAGTCAGGTCGTAATCAAGACAGGCGATCAGCTACAGGCACGAGCAATCAATCATTGGTCAGTGTTTAGTCGAGACAATATCTCCCGAAGCAATCGGAATTCGGGCTGAAATAGTCATTTATTACTCGACATTTACTTCAGTCAAGATCTTTTAAGGCAATCAACTTTTTGACGCTTTCCACTCAATCAGTATTAACTCATAAGAAATTCGATCGAACTCCGTCGGCGCGGTTAAATCTTAACAAATTGCTCACGCGCGGTTCATTATTGGATATTAAAACTTTTTTTTTTTTAATATTTATTAAAATTACAATCAATTCTCGCGATATTAAAACTTTGACGTAAAGTTAAAGATCAGACATACATTCCAATAAACGAAATTCTCTCGCAAAAATATTTAAATAAGTAATAGTCGCAATTGGAAAATCAATATGGATGTAATAGAGTACAAAATGACTATTATATTAGGTTGTCCGGAAAGTGTCTTTCTTTTACAGACACGTCTTTTACAACGACGTATCTTTATACAAATATGAAATCTAATTGTCATCTTTATTTTGATAGAATAAAATGGATCATGCGTAATTCGATAAAATAATATAAAACGTAGAATGTTGTGCATCCATTATTTCCTTATAAAACGAAAGCAACTTTTCGGACGACCTAATAATTGAACTCTTACAACACAGTTTATAACGTTCACGTACAAAGTTAACTTAAAACAGAAACGAAACGAAACGATTAAAAAATCGAATATTCACTAAATCACTTTTATTTGTAACAGTTAACAGTTTCGTTCGATCCCTGCAAGATACATCTTCGCTTCCGTAAACCAAAATTTCTGAAAAGTAATTCCATCGCTGCGCTTTCACCGGTTTCTTCGCTCTTCGTTCCCCTCGAAGGTGGTGAAAAACCGAAGGGTACACGGAGAGCGAACAAATTTCCGTGTTCACCGCGGGCGGTCCGCGACGCTCTCCTCACGCAGCGTCGCGTCGCCTCACGCAACAGTCGTATCCGCTGATACCGGCACCTGGCTGAATAATGCGTCCAATATGCACCGCGATAACGAACATGGCCGTGTTTCACCGCGCGGAAATATTGTTCGCGGTGGCTCCTGCAACACGTTTCTGCGACAGCCTACCTAGTGGATTTTGTCGCAGCAGCGCACGCGAATTCTTCCGGCCGTCACTTCCGCCCTCGACTTTAATCCCGATCAAGATAACGAATTTGTCGGCATGGAAGTTGCGTTTGCACGCACGTTTCTAGGTTCACCGCTCACCGGGTAGAATTGTTTCGACGTGATGGAGATACGTGAGTGAACGAAAGAGAATGGGGTACGTTTGGCGACAGAGTAGAAGCGCGTGGGATTAATTAGATGGAGGGTAGACGCTGATAAGATAATCGGAGCAAGTTTAGTGGAAACATTCGTTCTTTTAACGTGTTTTCACGTGGTATAAGTAAGTGGCTTTTAGAATTAAATTTCCTTAACGCAAACCTCAATGCACGTGCATATACATACGTCCGATATTTTTGGTGTTAACACTGAAGTTATAAGGTCCTCGAATTTTTACACTTCAATCTCTTTTCGAAGATTTCTAATGATTCAAGAAAATTTGGAGCGAAAAATTGTTAGACGTATACCAATGATCCTCATATTTGACCCAAACTTGAAATACATTTTTTAAAAATACGATTGTATGGATAATGACCAAAAAAAGAAAAAAAATGCAGCAGGGTTAAAAATTCGACTCTAATCGTATATTTCAACTGCTAAAAGTATTACTCCTTTAATCTTATAATCGACTGATTATAAATTATAATCTTCACTTTTTCATAATTTTCCAATGTATTAATGAAATATTAATAAATAATGGATGTAAAACGCTATTTGACGAGAAACGAAATTATAAAGCAAGTGTCGATTTTATAAAATCAATCGTCCTTTCGTCGATAATAATTAGCAAGATGGTCGTGAAGGTTCCCTATGTCTGTTGAATTATCACATTAAGCGAGACGTGCTTCTGAATGATGGTCCTTTTCCTCCGTGGAAAACCGTTGATCGCATTTACCTTGTGAAAGAGGTAGAAAGATGTGGCTCACGTAACGACCGGCACGAAATTAAACATAAAATCGACGAAACGTGGTCCGCACGTGAAAGGAGTAGTCCTGAGTCTCGAAAGAGACCAACTAGGAATTGTCTCTTCACAGTCACCGACGCATTTAGCTGTTAAATGTATCGACCAGACGGGTTGAATTGGTGACAGAACTGTACTTCAACGATCCGCTTCTACTCGTTTACTTTTCAGTGTAACTCGTCGATCTTTAGACAAAATGTTCTTATATCTCTTTCTCTTTTTTCTTCGAAAATAAAATTGTACCAAAATGGAGATATATTCTCCATCACTTATCGCAGCTCGAAAATACGTAAACAATTTCTTCTCGACGATAACGTTTAATTATACGACAGATTTTAAAGAAAAAATTGTCTTATTTTTGAAGAATATTAGTTTTAATAAAAGACAATTTATAATTGTTTTATGAATTAAACGCTGTAGCGAATTCTACAATTTGAATAATTTGTGTATTTTTGCATACGATGTCTGTTTCGTGCATTTTTGCAGCTTGAAATTCCTCGTAAACGTATAAAGAGCCGCAGTCGGGCTATAGTAACCTCTTTTGTCAATTTATGTTAGGTTTAATAAAAGGGAAATTTGAAATTTTGTAGAACACCCTATATAAAAAGTATAGCGAAAGGGCAGTGCCTCTCGCGGCGAAACGAGTCGGCCGAAGTCTCATTTGAAATGAAAGCCGGCTCACGGATCACGAATGAAATCTTTCGCATCATTGTTTTCTCTCTTCCGCGATTCGACTCTTTGTCCCAGTTATAAACGTTTGGTTTATTTCCTTCCACTTCTAGATCGCTCGCGTAAGGGACAAAAGCTGTGTGACGCGGCGTATTTTCTTCTTCGAGCGACTCGATAAATAAAACGAATACCGGATAAGCAAAGAACGCGAAAGAACCGATCTCCTTGTTCCAATATTAATTTTCAATACGTTTCTACTCGCTGCAGGGAATATTATTTTCTTGTAATTCATCTACCCCGTGTTTATGTTATCCAACATTCCTACCTCTGTTGTGTACTGTGTACTTCAAGTTTTCGTATCGTAAACAAGGAATCGTGAGTTTTAACATTTCACAGCATAGTGTGCAGGACAAGCTGAAATAAACTATTAAATATAGTATTAGTACTACAAGTATAGTACTAGAAGTTTCACATCTTAAGTATCAGTAGTCATTGTACCAACGTAATTATTAATATTTATTTTCTATATAAAATATTTCATTTACACTTCATGCTCATATTATTCATTTCTCATAATTTCTCATAGACGCATAGAAATCCGCGATCTAATGGATCGCTAGGAAAGTTCATTTCGATTTTTAAGGAATTTGGTCGATATAAAAGATCGCGTTGAAAAGTTTTTCGCCGAGAAATCTGAGAGATTCTGGAAGGCTGGAATATTCAAGTTGCGTGAAAGATGCGAAAAGCTTGTGGAATAAAATGACACCTATATAATTCAAAAAATGTATATCGAATCGAAATATAAATCAGAACGAACTTCCCGGCCGATTCAATAGTTATAAATAACATTAAGATTATTAAGAGAAAATAATATTAAAAGAAAATTCTCATCGGGTGAAAGCCATTTACATTTTGAGTTAAATTCATGACAGCATTTACAGGTTAAATATTTACAATTTAAATCTACGCATAGATTATCCCGATATATCGAATGTATCTCAAAATATTCGTTAAATATGTGACTGACTTGAATGTGAAAGTTGTGTAATATCGGAAAATAAGGATAGAAATTTTTTCCCGATTACTTACAATTTATTAATATTAAACTGAATATACAGATATAAATTGGACAGAGAACGATATTTATTTAACGGAACTAAATACAATACTCGTATCTATATCAAATAACTTTACAGTTATTTGATCACTCTCGTCACAACGAATCTAACACACACACTCTCTCTCTCTAACAACTCTATCAATTCTCACGACTCTACTCTTCGACAACTCGAAACCTCTAACGACTCTACTCTTCAACGACTCAATTAGCTCTGACTCTCGCAACACACTCGCTTTTCGACTCGCATACTTTGACCTCTCGGTCATCCGCCCTTGAAACACGAAACCGTCCTTCTGCTCTAACCTTGTTTCTTGTTTTTCTCATATCTCTGTAAGAACTAGGTGACTTTAGTTACATAGGCGCTCTTAAATATAAACGAACCACAGAAGGACGACGTACACGGTTTTTTCTATTTTCAACCGATCTCTAATTCAAATCTATTCTACGATATTACAATCGGCCTTTCCTGACAGTCACATCTGCCCTCAGATGTGCTCATCATCGCTGCTCGCACTTACATCACTATCGTTAACATTCCACCACTTCATGTGATCGGCTGCCGTGATGGTGCTGCTCTCGCTGCACTACGTATCGGTCATTTTGCAGGACCTTTACTTTTAGTTAAGGAACTTCGGATGCAGCTTTAGTCGGGGACCGCCCTGCGTCCTGTATGCTGTCGCCTTCTTGCGTCTCTTGTTATACGTCCACTTGTCTCGGGCTTGGATCTCTTCGATCCGTCTCTTTGCGTCTGTACGCAGCTGATCTCGTTCCTCTTGGAACACCGCGGCCTGTTCGTCCTCGATGCTACTGCTCCTCTTTCGCTCTTCCTCTATCTTCCTCTCCGTTGTTTGTTTACCCATTTCACTCTTGTCAGGGGCTTTGATCGTCGTGGCAGCATCGTGACATTTTCGTAGGCTCGGTTCGTACATCTTACCATCTACCGAAACTATGATCTCTTCTTTTTCGAAGGTCTTCACGTTCATCGTGTCCTCGACAATCCCATCGTCGTCCTCGTCATCCACATCCTCTGTATATCGAATCTTCGTATCGATATTATTGGAGGGATTCCGCACGTGCGACTTCCCTTGTCTTTTCGTTCGCCTTGCATTGATTCTCTTCGAGTCTAACCGAAAACTTGAAACAACCCTCACACCCGCAACGCTATCCTTCTCAGTAAATTCGCAAATATCATCAACAACATCCTGTTGCTGTTTAGCCAGATTCTTCCTCCTCGTGATGTACGCTAAGTCCTCCTGCTGGCCGCAAGAATCCGACGAGGACACCATCTCGTGGTCCACTTTACCAATCACCACGTATCTTGCCACTATTCTCCGTTCCTCCGACACTTGCTGCACAGCTGCCCGATACTTCTTCAAAACTTCTGCCAACTCTTCTTTATTTTCTTTCAATTGCGACAGTAGCTCAGTTCGTTCGCGACTAGCTACATTAACACGATCTTCTGCTTCGGAACGTTGCCGCAGTGCTTCCTGCAACGAAGCCTGCGTCTCATTCAGTTCTTGCTCCAGTGCCTGTTTCGCTTTAACTGCAACTGCTCTAGCGCATTCTGCATCTTCTAACTGGTTCTTCAGCTGTGCTACTTCCTCCTCCGTTTTGCTACCAAATGTTAACTCCTCAAGCTCTTGGCCCAATGTCCGCAATCTTTCTTCCTTCAATTCGATTTCCAATCTTGCGTCACTAAGGTTCTGTTCTATGGTAAACTTCTCCGCGATCGCGATTTCTTTTTCTCTAGCTAATCTTTTACGTTGCGCTTTCTCTTGCCGCAGATCGTTCATTAGATTCTGAGTTTCTGAATCAAATTTGCGCTGTTTCTTTTCCAGAAGATTATTCCTAGCTGTTTGTTCTTCCAACAGTAGTCTCAAGTCGTGCATCTCGCCATTCAGACTTTGCACGCGTCGTTTCCATTGTCCAACAACCTGACGTTGTTCCTCGACCTCTTCGTAAGCATCAGCTAATTTCTTCTCCAATTGCTTCTTAAATCCAACCAGTTGCTCAAGATCATCCTCATGTTGCTGGGCACTTACTACATTTTCAAATTCATTCCTCAACGCTCTCTTTAGCTTTGCTCAGGACTTCGCGCATCGCTCTTGTCGTACGAAGGCCTGAGCGGAGCCTGCGAGTAATTTCTTAGCATAGGTCACCATGTGGGCGTCTGACCAACCACACACTTCTGCCATTTCCTCGAAGTCTTTCACCCACTGATTTACACTCAGCAGATCATCCCCGCTGAATTTCTCTAATGAGTCTTCCACGTCTTTAAGACTCAACATCGAACCGACGCATACCTTCTGGTGATACTCATCGCGGTCCTGATACACCGCTCGCGTGCCTCTCCTGTATTCTCGCGCGCCTTGTTTGTCGTCCTCGCCTTCACCTTCGTCGGAGCTCTCTTCTTCCGACGATACATCGTCTCCTTCTAGGGCCGCCTGTAGCCGCGCGCGTAGTTCGGGTTTTCTTCCCGTTACCTTCAACCCCAAGCTAGCGAGACGCGCTCTCAGCTCTTTCGTCCTCAGCTTCTCGAGGTCTTCAACGTTCGCCATTTTATTCTATTCTTTTTCTACTCCCGCACAAATAGCTCCGTTAAATCGTGTCGTTTTCTGTCCTATTCAATCCCGGCTGAGCCCCCACTTGTAATATCGGAAAATAAGGATAGAAATTTTTTCCCGATTACTTACACTTTATTAATATTAAACTGAATATACAGATATAAATTGGACAGAGAACGATATTTATTTAACGGAACTAAATGCAATACTCGTATCTATATCAAATAACTTTACAGTTATTTGATCACTCTCGTCACAACGAATCTAACACACACACTCTCTCTCTCTAACAACTCTATCAATTCTCACGATTCTACTCTTCGACAACTCGAAACCTCTAACGACTCTACTCTTCGACAACTCGAAATCTCTAACGACTCTACTCTTCAACGACTCAATTAGCTCTGATTCTCGCAACACACTCGCTTTTCGACTCGCATACTCTGACCTCTCGGTCATCCGCCCTTGAAACACGAAACCGTCCTTCTGCTCTAACCTTGTTTCTTGTTTTTCTCATATCTCTGTAAGAACTAGGTGACTTTAGTCACATAGGCGCTCTTAAATATAAACGAACCACAGAAGGACGACGTACACGGTTTTTCCTATTTTCAACCGATCTCTAATTCAAATCTATTCTACGATATTACAGTTGAGTTATCAAAAGACGTTTAGTTTATTCATTCAACTCACGTATATACCTTCAAATCAAACGCAAACTTCCTAAAGAACAACTAGAATCGATATTCCACTACAGCGCAATCACCAGAGAACATCAAAGATCCAACAGTGATGAAATTCTAAATGTCTACAATTCAAATGTACAAGTGTGGATGTCTTAATACGCTGAATCTAACGTTGACCGAATTCAAAGTATCTACAATTCAAATGTACAAATGTGTATACATCAATATGTGGAACATCGACAGAATTCCAAATATCTACAATTCAAATCAATGTACTAATGCAGATAACAACGTTTGGTACATTAATTCAAGTCAAGTACATCTCTTGAAATCAAAGTCAAATTATCTGCAGAACGGCATAATCAACACTCCAACCTATCACGTAACCAGCCACCAATAGACACTATACAGAAATAAAAATACAATTTTATGCAAATTCATATTTTTTCTTTTTTTTTTTATAGAACTTAAGTAAAAATATTAATTAGTTTAATTTTATTAGAAATTAATTTTATTAGTTAATTTTTATTAGAACATCAATAAACAAAAAAATGAGAAGAAATCTTGCATCTAACGGTACACTGTGTTTGTATCCATATGTTCGAGGGGTAATCTACGAATATTATTATAAACACACCTTAGAAAATAATCGTAAATGTTGCTTTATAATCGTATAACTGAAGTTAGAAGTGTGCACATACCTTAGTATTATATATAGAATAAGCAAATACTGTTTACTAATATCTTCTACACGTTTTAACAATATATTCTGCACGTTTTGCTTACGACGAAATAACGAATGCGAATGTTTTGTTGAAATAAACGAAGCCTTGTTATAATATGTCGCTATCAACTGCTACCAAGACGCCACGCTGGTCACCCGTGACCACCAACAAGATAAACGGTCCATTGGGGAAAAATGTTGTCTTACATCGTCAATTTATTATTATTTTGCCATTCTATACTTTGAATAATAAAAATACTCCCGTGGCGTTCTCCGCGAAACATGTGATTTCAGCGTGGCAGTCAAAGTGTTAATGGTCAACTAACATCGCGTATCGCTAGAGTTTCAACATTGACCGACTTGGAAAAATTGACAATGGAAATTTATGATCGAAATATATTTCAACGTGTATACGATAAAATTCAATAATATCAAAAGATGATAGTGCAATACGGGGAAAATCGAAAAAATCGGGGCGTTAAGCAGAGGCTGAAGGCCGGCCTCATTCAACAATGCCCCCATCAGAGCGTGCATTTGTCCATGGCACGCCGTCAGAATTTTCCATCTCTCGCATTGCACGTGTGCAGCGTGCAGTCTCGCGCGTGCATACCGAGCCTTTGACACGCGCATAAATCCAGCAGGGCGTCCCGTGGCATTGTGAGCCTTGTCAGAGGAGCTTCCTCTCGTGCCTTCTTTAGAAATGCCATTTCTCTACGTCACGCGTCCCTCTTCTTTCGCCAACCTCGGTGCTGCCCACCTTTCCAACGGGACCACGTGGAAGGACATGTTTACTGAGAAACGAGGCTATAGAAGGATCTTTGTTGTACTCGAGTCGGAGGTGCAGTGCACTAAATGACTCTTGATTACTGACTTCGTTTACGACCGATTTCATTTAGCTATTTTTTGTTTCCTTTGGTCAGATCTCGAGACGCAGCTAGGGATTTTCAGTGTCATTACATGGAATGACGGATGAGTGTGGAGTAAAGGATATAGAAAAAAATGTGAATATACGTATATTCGTATTATGTTTGTTTTTTTTTTTTTTGCTATATTTAATTTGTACTTTACAATTTGTCCAGTTGGACATTTGGTAAATTTTTCTAACTTTATTGCTAATTAACATGTGGTTGGCTACCCCCAGCGGGATACCATCTTCGAGTTTGTTTATTTTATTTCTTTAGTGAGATCAGTGGGGTGTTTTCTCTTTAGTCTTCTTTTTATGAAAGTTTTGCTCGTTTGAGCAGCCAGCTAGTTTGGATGTGTTGCCATTCTTTCCTTGTATTTTTTTGCGTATCTGCCGATTTCTTCTTTGACTGTTGGTATAATATTTGTATATATTAGGTTTCATAAGGCGATAATGGATGAACAACAATTTGTCTTTTATATTATTTTATTGATTTAGATATGATCTGTTTCGTTATATTTCTATTATTATGTTCGTGCATAATTCAATAAACTAATATAAAACAAAAAGCATTGTGCGTCTATTATTTTCTTATAAAACAAAAGAAACTTTTCGGCCAACCTAATACGCTACGTTATTATAAACATAAAATATTCAGAGCTAAAAATCTCCAATACTTACACCCTTAAAAGAAATTAGCGGATCGAAACATCGAACAAACGACAGACTCAAAATATTCAGATCCATTGATTCCACGATCAGTTTAAGTTCTTCCAGCTTCCTCCGTCAATTTTGATTCTATTTTGCGAACAATCGACTGAATAATTGATCGCACGATCGAACACTGGTTTGTTGAAAAATGAATTGAGTCGGACGAGAAGCCACGTGAAATTTTGAAGAGGGGAATCGAGACAGCAGCGTTTCTCCTGCCTCGAAATAGCTCGTATTTTGACACCGGTGACAGGCATTCTTATTCTTATGGTAATACTCGCGGCTCTTTCAGATCTTCGCCTTTCTTAACCCACCTCTGGTTCTTATTCTCGCGTTGTCCTCGTAGAACAGGCGACGCGGCAGCTTTTGAAAATCTTTTCGTAAATCTACGCCAGACCCGGCGTTGTTCCCATTGTGACGCGGTAATGCGTCCTGGGACGTTTTTGGTCGCGTGGGATGGTGCGATGAAACTCTTTACGGAGATCCTAGCGGAAATTCTTTTCCGCGGAAAAATACAAGAGATTTGGAACTATGTTAGTCAAACTAACGTTTTTTGACGTGGCAATGAGTTTGTCAAACTCTTTAACTTTTATTTATGACGATATTATCCAGGAACTTTTATTACAAATTCTTGGAGAATTTTAGAAATTCAATGATGCAATAGCTTTTGTTTAATTAAGTTGATCAAGGGTATACTCTAAAACTTTTGATTCGAACGTTTATAGGCTAATTGGTGAAATCTATATCCATCTATAAAATTTATTATATAATTAGATTAGATACGATTTATAATCAGTAATTCACATTTTTTTTATTGTGTTTAAAGATAGGAAATTGACTTGCTATTTTTTCCCTCCTTCTGCTCATCTTTTTCTTCTTTTATTATAACATTTTTCAACAAACGTTGGAATCAAGAGTAATCAATAACTATAAACAATAAACTTTCACGAACTTGTACAAAACACATCTTCAAAATAGAATAGATAAAGAAGAACTTCATTGAACTATATTATATATTGTTTTTGTCAAATTGTTTGTAGGAATTTTTCTTATACTAAAACGTAAACAGCAATCAGCCAATAATTCCAAATAAAGCTCTATCACATACCTCTAAAGTACTATAAATTAATCCATAACAATGTATAAATTAATCATAACAATTTCGAGAGATTTTTTTTATTATTATTATTTAATTTGTACTTTACAATTCGTCCAGCTGGACATTTGGTAAATTTTTCTAACTTAATTGCTAAATAACATGTGGATGGCTACCCCCAACAGGATACCATCTTCGAGTTTGACTATTTTATTTCTTTAGTGAGGTCAGTGAGGTGTTTTTTTTTTTTTTTTTGTAGTCTTCCTATTTTCAAGAGATGGCACACCTTTTACACGCACCGTAATGGATTCCCACGATGATGGTCCCCGGTTGCAGATAATTCACGTCTCCGCTCGTATAAATATACATGCGCCTCACCCCCTGTCAGCTACTTAACTGTTAAACAGCTCTAACGAACCATCGAATCGTCACAATAGGCATTCTAAATAATAAACGAGTGATATTTCACGTGGAGTACAAAGCGTCAGCTTTTTATTTTGACAGTATTGTCGCGATCCTTGGAAAATACAGGGGTGCCATCTCCAATTATATATACTACCAGCACCCCAAGTTGGACTGTTAGTTTGTGTTTGTGGTTGCAGCTTTGAACTGTGAAAAGTTTCACTGAGATGTGGTAGGTAATTGTTGAGGAAGAAAAGATTTGATTTGTGTGAGAAAAAGTGGTTGGAAATTGTGACATTAGAGGGTAAGAAAATTTTATGGTTTTGGTCCTTTTCAGAAGTTCCTTCTAGAAATATTCAAAGCGATATATCTATTTTTTTGCATTGGTAATCTATCTTACTGAATACAGAGAAAAAAATAAAAAGATTGTCTGCATATTCGCATCTATAAATTTACAAAATCCCATCTCTTAATTAAACATTTTCTTTAATTAAATTTATTATTACCGGCTATACATTAATACTTCAAATTCCTCTCATGTATCCCGTATTCCATTGATTAAAAAATAATTTGTTTTAAACAAAAGATCAAAGAATTTCCAGGAATGGACTCATTGAAACGAGAGGATTCTATCGTTTCTCGATCGGCAGGAGAATATTAAACGAACAAAGTCGATCGAGGTCTCGTGGAACAGAAAGAAGTTTCTTGCTTTGTTTGTTCAGACTTCATAAACACCGGTTACTCGTAATTTCACGCACAAGTGTGGCGCTGCTTGTAAAATCGTACTTATTAATTATTCATCGGGCAGAGCGACCGATGCGAGATATTTCGCTCTGCGAAAACACGAGGAAAAAATAACGAGCACGATGAATATTACGATAGAACTATACATCACTATAATGGATCGTGCGCGTTGAATATTCAAGCGTTACAGACGGCGATCCGAATGACTCAATAGGCCCCACTTAAGTCCTTCTGTAATCGTTTGCACGAACGAGACTTTAAATTATCCCGTGTATTCAATTTCTCGTTTGCGGAAGGAAGAAATTATAATTCTGAGAGAGAGAGAGAATATGCGTGTGTCCACTGGTTTTCTTACATAACTGGTAGAAACGAAGGTTGATGTAAAATTTATTGAAATTTTTCAAATAAAAATGAATTTTCTTACGTACATTCATTATATATGTTTGAAGCAAAAACTATTAAAAATGTGAAAATATTCATTTAGAGACGATTAGTTTACATATTTTAATATTAATCTTGTCTAATTGAATGTACGTATATGTATTCAGTGATTACTGAAACAATTCTAAGGAAGCTTGTCTGTAGATATATATGTATATATAACATACAAAAGATAAGTTATTTGTCATCATAGATATATCGTAGTTCCATAACAAAAATCCATTGTTATTTGTATAAAACAGTTCGATTCTGAGTTTAAAACTACACAATCCTGAAAAGTCAAAGGATCTTGAGATCCAGAAATAAGTGAAAGAGTCTCTAAGCAAACCATGAGAGTCCATACAAAATTCTTTTTCTAAACGTTCAATAACAGTGTCAATAATCGTAGTCCAAGAAGAAAGAACTGTCTTTTTTATGATTCAATAAAAGTTTTTTCTTGTTTAAGGAAAAACGAGAGTGTATAACATATATGTATAATGATGTATTTTCATATACAAGATATAAGGTAAAAGTAATACGATATAAGAGAAAATGAAAATATATAATACTTATACATAATACATTATATATAAAATATATAAGAAAACATGCAATAATCCTCATATATATAATAATATTTAGTATAATATATATAAAAGAAATTGTGATAAACAATCTTATGTTTAATTCTTCTTTAGGTGTGCTCTTTTTAGAATTTAAATAAATTTAATCAAATTGAATAAATAATAATTCAAATTCAAATATATCATTCTGCAATGATTCGATATATTACATTTGCATTATTTGTAATGCAACAATATGTATTTTCAATATTATCGTGTAATATTATTGTACACTGTGCGCCCTGGGTCATCGACAATTCAAACTTCAGGAGAGTAATCGGTCAAAAAAATCCAATATTTCCTTTCACAAATTCCATTTCTACGCTTTGGAAACGATGCAGCAGAGTCAGATCTAATTTGAAAATTTATCGAAAACACGATACAGCCACGAAAAAGCAATAATTCTACCAATTACGCTGTCCAGCGACCAAACTCATCCTCCTCTCGACAAACTCTTCAAAGAAACCGTAATAACTGTAATAACACCAACCGTCAGCGAAAAACCCAAGCAGAAATTGCAACATCCGCCATTGCTGGTGGTGCAACCGCGAAGAAATTTCATTTGTGCCAGCGACAGCCTGGCCGCGTGAACCACTTTTAGCAGCGTCAACGCGAAATTATTTGGCCAACGCGACGCACACGAGCGCATACACACATTCGAAAAGCATAGATACACCCAGACGCACAATTACAAAGAGAGTCACGTTTTGCAAGCTGGCAGACGAGCTCTGACTTTTCCTAATGGAAACAGGATCGAGGGAGGATGGAGAAGCTTTAAAAGTGGCGTTACAAGCGCTTTAAATCCGCGCGGCATTTATTATTCCACCGCGAGTGTTGTTTTTCCACGTTGGCTGCCTTGCTCGCATCTTTTTTTGCGAGTACGCACGGATTTTCGGATTTTGTCTCGATCATTCGACAACCAGGCCGCCGAATATCATCCGGCTAAACGAAGATTACATTCCTCACGGGATTTGTCCGACTTTTTTTCTCCTCGGTCGCCCCCGTCTCTGCAATTTCATTCGTTGATGAATTTTTTAAAGAATAATTTTCTACCGCGGGATTCATGGATTCACGGTTATTCGTGAAAATCGTTTGTAGGACCGCGAGTTGATGTAAAAGTAGAGGATTTAGTAAATGCAAGGTACTTTTTAGTGAAATGTTTCAAAGTTTGAGTAAACGAAGAGCGTTGATTATAGAATAATATAATTTGTATATGCAAAATGATGTTATACGTAGAAAGATATTTATTTTATTTACTCCAAAGGATCAAAAATTCTCTTCACAAACACCGAGGTTTTCAGGAAACAAAAAACAAATCGTTTAATAAGGCTTGTCTCATTCAAAATTCGTCCTCGACTTTCAATAATAAGAAATTAATTCTCAAAACGCGAAAGCTTCCACCAAACACAAAAATCCCACAAAGTCGTAGCCCTATTTGAAGGTTTCAACGAAACATACCTTTATCCTGGCGAACATCCAATTCAAAGGATTAGCGAGGACGATCCACGCCACAAACCAAGGCCTGCATCGTCGGAAAGTTGACGGATTTTTCATCCTCAGGATCGGTTGCAGTTGGCATTGGCAACTTCGCCAGACCACTACTTGCCAATTACACCCTAAAGAGAAGCGTTCTCTGCAGGGGTGGCCCGGATCGCGCGACGAAGGAAGCCGCAACAGTGGACCCGGCAAAAGTTTAGGCTTGTCTGCGACAATCGCTTTCAAACGCGTTCTCCGGACCTCTCCAGGGGGTGTTTTCCTCGGACTACTCTCTGTCACGAGCAGTTTCCTCAGGCTTATTCGACGTGGTTGCACGTCGTTTAGCGCTGTTTGAGTTCCGTTCAACATCGAATCGCTTGCAAGGATAGTCCAATCGTGATAAATTGGAAATAGGGCGCAGTTTATTTCGATGACTGTTTTGTATTTCAAATTTAAGATACTTTTTCTTAGGAAGGAGCATTTGAAGTTTAGAGCAGAGTAACTTCAGTTAACAAGCAATTAGCAAGTAAGCAAGCAATTAACAGAAGGATCTGTCTCGTTTTTGAGTAGTTGGGTTATTAAAATCGCACATATTTGTTATGAAACACTTATTAAACTTTCCGGAACTGTTATTGCGATAAGATTTTGTACATATATCTCGCTGTTGCTATCTTTGTACTAGAATAAACTATTCGACTAATTCATTAATGAAAAAATAAAAAAGTAGAATAACAATGGCTTGAATGATTTTAGAAATGTTACGAGTCATCCATAAAATTAATGCACACGCGTGATATGTATATTCAATGATTTAAGATCGATATACATGTGTACGCTTTTAAGGCAGATTTCAACGAATTTGTTATGTGTCGTTGGCGAATTACCAGCGAATAACGAATAAAATATGGAAAACGTTGGGAAATTCTGTTGATCCCGAATTAAACGATGTAGCATGATCGATGAGTATCGGAAGCAAACGAATCGAAAATAAATTCAGCCCTGGGGGAGCGTGATCAGGCGTCACAGCGAACTGGAAAGTATTAATGCGGCAATAGTAGGCCGCAACGCGGCAGAAAACCGAGTCGTCAAGCATTTTAAATAATCTCAAATCGGCCAAGCGACGCGAAAACCTAGCGGAAGCTACCTTCGCGTTTTTTACGGCCTCGAAACGAATTGTTCGCGCATCGGTCCGGTAACTTGGAAAAATAGCGCCCCCGTTTGTTACACGGGGTGCAGCTTAGGGGATGAAATATTAATTTATTCGCGTCATTAATAATAAAATGGAAAAACTTACAGTATAACTATAGACCAGTTAGAATCTGTTTCCTGGTCATTCGAAAGTGTTTCATATCTAACAACAGACTGTTCTATAAATATTGATAATATTTATAATATTAGTTAGTACCTTGCACATGGTATATTTTAAAGTAGAAAATATTCATAACGATTCGCATAACCATTGTTCTGACAATTATAAATCTTAACAATTTATAGTTTTCTATGTATGCTTTTTTTTATTTAATTCTTTACATTCACAATTTGTCCAGTTTGGACATTTGGTAGAATTATGTATGCTTGTACGACGTACGGGTTTCACAGTGAAAGAGTGAACAGAGAGAAACAATTCTTACGTAGGTTTACTTATGTTAATAACAATATAAAATTGCGTAAAAATCTACAGTTTATTAATAATTTTTAATCCTATGATTATATAGAAATTTATAGCTAACGACCAGTAAATTAAAATCTCATTTATTTTTAAGTTTATATTTATTATTACTATGAAGTTCTAGTCACCCTGTGTAGATAAAGGCTCGTTATCGATGTCACCAGACCTCTGGCCATCGAATCCCTGGAATTTTTCCGCCGATTTAAATGCCAGCCGCGTATATGCCGGGAATGAACAAAATTCGACGGATAAAGAGAGAGAAAGGGAGGACAGGAAAAATGTAACCAGCTTCCAACGACGAATAAATAAAAATGTTCTGACGTAACCGTGTTCTCGTCAACAGGGCTCTTTGAAGTGCTGGGTACACATGATTGGGCTTTAAAACTTTGTCGAGTTTGTTTAGGTTGCAAATATAGAATTAAAGGGGTGACTTTGTGCGCGTATAGCCATGGACTAGACTCTTTTCTAATTCCTTATTACTTTTGTTTTATCACTATGTCGAACGTGTTTTGTTTTCCAGAGAAAAATTAAATTCTCATTTTTAATTCTGGTTTATTAAAGCTCTCGTCGAGCGAACGTTTTAACGAGCTCCGATTTTAAATACTCGAGAAATTAAATTTGCGATATTCACGTAACGAAATTTATTAAAAAGCATGGTTATTTGAGATAATATGTAATAATGTATAAACTGAAAATAAAAACACAAAGAGAGAAAGGAAGGAAATGGCTATATTTATTCTTCGTTTGAATTTTTCCTTATTTAGGATATTCCAGAATATATTTAGAACTTGATGCGAGTTTCATCTTCGAAGCAAAATTAGAATGACTGTGATACATTTTCTACATGTTATAACATAAATGAAAATTTAAATAAACCATTGGATTCAATAATTACGAATGTACGGATACTTCTGTAATTTACCATAAATAAAAAATAATAATTCTGATCTAACTTTCTTACTGTAATTACATGTGTTAATTAAAATTGTACTCGTAAAACATCAAACATCAATTCGTTTCACCATTATAAAATGCAAATTCCTTTTTCACGGAGCAACTGATCCCCGAACTTTTAAGCGATAACGTAACACACAAAAGCTCGCGTAAAATTCAATATCCTTCTCCGATCGTCCGATTACAATTTACATCCACCGCCACAAAAGGCAACACGATTCAAACAAAAAGCGAAACACTTTTCGCAAAATTAAATCCTCATTTCGTTGCCATTCAACAATTCCCTCTTCCTATTGCCGGTTTAACTCTCCGAAAAATACTCAGCTTCCATGCAGCAACAAAAGATAAGCAGAGATAGAGGGGCGAGAGGGAAAAGGAGAGCAAATAAAATACAAACAAAAAGAAAACGAAGAGTACAATAGCGTTCGATTTTATTGGCCCTCTCTGGATGCGTGTTACGTGGACCAGCACTCCGGGGAATCGTACGCGTTTTTCCAGTCCCGTCTATCATACGGGATGTCTACTTTTTATGAGCTCTACCAGTGTCGTGTTCGAAAACAGGAGCCAGATTTAGGGAACAACCGCTGACTTTTTCGAACTTTTGGTTCGTTTTTTTGTATACCGTGAATCGAGGAAACATTAGTAAAACAGAGTAATGTTTGTACGTATGAATTCTTACACTTTTTAACGAAATTTCCAGACTCTTTAAGAGAGAAGACGTTTGAAGATAGAACAAAGATCATATATAGAGTGTCTTATTTTAATCTATTAATGTGAATTATTGGTGAATTATCTTAGATGTATATGTAAAGTTATTAATCCATGTATATCGAAAAACCATTAATTAAAGAGATTTTCTAATTTTTATTCATATACAGAGTGTCTGATTTTAATTTATTAATGTGAATTATTGGTGAAATATCTTAGATGTATATGAAAAGTTATTAACCCATGTATATCGAATTATCCATTAATTAAATAGATTTTCTAAATTTTATTCTGTAAAACCTAGCGTAAGAGTGACAAGAAAAACAAACATAGGAAAATAATGCCTTACGTCTGTCCTTACCTTGCAGACGATAAATTTTACGAAATAATATTTAGTATTAAAAATTATATGATTCTATTTAAGAAATCGTATGACCTCTACGCACCCATTTATGGGAAAGCTAAGTACACCAAAATATGTTTCGTTTATACATTAAAATCGGACGCTTTACTATAGATCTGTATACGGAGGAAAAGTTAGGATGCAAAATTTCCTCGTATTTACATTAAGTATAATCAATGTTATGTTAACTAAAATAATAATTTCATCTGAAAATAAAATAAAATTGTTTTGTGTCTCTAAAAAGAAATGTAAAATATAAAAATGTGTTCCAAGTGAACAAAGCAGTTCCAAGTAAAAATTTCCCCACTCTGTGTATTAGATTCGTAGCAGTTCAGATAATATTTCCTTATTTATAATCAATAAAATAATATATATGTCATCTTCGAAATCGCAAGGAGTAGCCGGCTCCAGCCAGAGGGTAAGCCAAGTTAGAGGAGGCAGAGTATTGCAAGTTTAAATTTGCACTTGGCACCTGATCGGCTGACGTAGCATGAAACCGAGGGATGCAACCATAGGAAGGGGTATAATTCGCTCGATTATTTAATAGCTTGGCCTAGCGCCTGGCTACAACATCGAGCAGATCCCTGTCTCGTGGATCTTCCGAATTGCAATCTATATTAAAGCCCCCATGGCGAATTACTCATTAGTAGATTAACGAGCACCACCATGCCAATGTTAATTGGAGTTTCCTATAGAACTGAAGATATTCTGGCATATGCGAAGCATATAGAGTTCCCGGATGAATAGAGGAGATTTAAATAAACTACTACGTAGAAACGAAACTCTCATCAATTTCATTCGAGATTCATTGTTTGATTTCTGAAAAATGAACACTATCTTTAGAACATCTCTATAGAACATCTAAATAAACACTTCTGACATTAAATAATATTGTATCTTTAAGAACTTTTGAAACTTTATTATTTCATGTTCTTCCTCGTTGAAAATAAAAATCAGGGATCGTAGAAATGAATTTATGATTACGTAGTCCCATGTTTACAGGCCAAATGAGTTTAGCATCCACTTCTGCATATTCAACAGGAACATACAACGCATGTATTTATCATAAACCCGCATCTCGATACATCGGTACATTGATAATTAGCCTACTTGCATATGTTCTCATTCGTATTCAACATTTATTACACAGTAGCCGAAACTTAAACATTAACTGAATTTTGAAGAAATTTTCTAATCCTTAACTCTGTTCTAGTCTCTATCTTACTCTGCTATTTACAAGCAAGAAACTTTGTAATATTTCAATGAATATCTTAATGTATACTTGAAACGAAAAATCATACATATTAACAAAAATTCTTCCATACTTGTTCCACAAACTTATAAAACTTGTTAAGAATAAAAAAACACAATTGAGTCTAGAATGGGTTTAAAATAATCCAAAAAATAGATATATTCTTTTGATCAGTAAAGTATTATATTAACATTGGTGCTTGGACTATCGTAGTTAGCACACTGCGTGTCAATTATACAAATCTCAATGTTTTCAAATTAAACGATTTTCAAAAAATAAAGCCGCTCTATCTATCTTTTGAACGATTAAAATATAATTTTGAACACGAAATATGAAAACAACGACAATATTGATTTTGAGATATTATGTATGTGGGAGCTTAAATCACGCATAAGATAATGCAGATTATTGCACTGTATATACAGTCAGGGATCACGATGTGATTTAGATTACGGTGTCAGAGATTATGGGAACGATACCGATCGTTCCACGATAAATTCCATTATAATCCAGATTATTCTGTGTGATATCTCATCTGGTAAGCCACTATGTCAAGTTCGATTCGTAGATTATAGGGCGATTCGAGTCGTTGAACAAGGAATAATCGCATGTATGAATTAGCAACATTTGCTACAGTTTGAAGCTTAATGCTCCCTTGAGTAACCCTGTTGATGAAGCTCATACGAAAACTAATGTTTCTTAATTACGATAAATAATCGTACATTTTTCCTTACACATTCAATTTGTAGTTAACAAGCCGTTAATAATAAAATGACGATGTATCGTAATACAGTTACAAAAAGTATCATATTTGATGTTGAGGTTGAGGTTGACTGATCGAAGAACAAGTGGATGAATTTGTAATAGAAAAGTATATTGAAATAATTAAAGTTATAAGTATAAGTTTATGCTGATTCAGATCCTTACTCTCTTAGTGTTACTAGACAATGGAATGATAGGGAGCACGTTCATATATTTATAACAAAAGGACATTACCAAAAAAGTTAAGCTTATAGCTTGGGCTAGAGGCTACAGGGAACATAAATAGAAATCTGTTTATGTGTTCCTTTGTTGCTAGACCTTGCAACCCAAAACATAATGTATATTCAAGAGTACAATAATATGCACCGCTCCTTATTTAGAATATTCCTGCGTAATAGCAGACTCTAGGTCACGCATATACATAAATAAAGATGTAGAGTTTTTCTTGAAGTAGTTACTTCAACATTTGATATTTGATTTTGATTCAAGTTCTACGTCTTATCCAATAAGTACCACTTTAAACACAAATTAAAATATATGTAACCAAAACCTGCGAGAATGCCCAATAGAGTTCTAATGCAGCTTATCCTCGCATAAACCATCTCTATTCAACGTCTCGTCATGACGTTAACATCGTACATCAGGCTTATTATCGTTCCTACAAGATATCAGACCGCTAATAGAGTTAGCTGCTTGAAACTGACGTGACGCTGGACGGAAGAAGCCGATCGTGTTTCGCCCTGACAGAATCATCGGGTTTTGTGTTGCGTGAACCGCGAAGGGGTTGGAGGATGGTCGTTTGCACCTTCGAGGGACGGCTGTTGATGTGGTATTTGCGCAGGTGTAGGAAACATCGAACGTCAACGTTGCTCGATGTAGTTGGACGTTCCGTTGTTAGACAGTTGGATAACTCGAGATGCGAATGTGCTTGGCATGCTTGTAGCTCCGAGCTTATGCTTTTGAGGCCTACTCATTTTCAGACCTACTCATAGATTGCTTTGGTAAGAATTAGGATTAATCGTGTTAATGTCCTTCGGCGACCTCTCATTTAGGGTGTTAATTAACGAGATACAAAGCTTCAACCTAAAAAGCTGAGGTTCCAGGACTAACGTCATACGAAGCGCAAGCTTCCGAAGATCGAAGTCTCGCAATCAGTCTTATTCCAATGCGAACACCTAATTCTAATTTTAGGTTAGGAACACCGGATCCTATTTCATTTTAGGGACGTTTTATATCCTCATTTTGCATAGATAATATATATACATATACAGGGTGATTTTTTTTATTTTTATTCTATATTTTCGACTTCTTTTTTTGCGTAGAATCACCCCCTTTCCGCTTGTACCACGTTACCAACCACCCTGTATATGTATAATTAGCCATATATTTATTAGTTCAATTGCATATCCTGATCTCCTTTCGAAGTTCAAGCTAAAATAGTCTAAGCAATATTATATTATGTTTTTCATGTATATAGACTAACTTGTTGAATAATTTAAGAATTGAAATATTCTAGTAATTTAAGTATTTCTCAGTATCTTCACTTTATCGTATATTATACATAGATATCTTAATTATATGTATGTAATGACGGTCGTAATATATCGTGATATAAATAAATAAATAAAAATAAATTATAATTACGTAATACTCTAATTTACGCCATGTACTTTAATTTGCTCCTCTTTCGTCTATAAGCTTTTATAATACACATGAAACATTATTTTGTGTTTTAACTTATGTAAATTCATTCGATATACATACTTATAAAGAAATATTGTTTCACAGGTGAAAATGGCGACGTCGAAAATTTAGATCCAAACGTTCAGGATTACACCACTGACGAAGATTATAATGACGTGTATGATGCAACATCCAACGGGTACGTAATCAAATATTCTTTTTTCTTAATTGATATCGGTAATTATTTCCTTATCTAATGCTGATTTTGTGATGAATACATTAGAATAAATTTCAGAAATATTTAAAGAATATTACTAATAACTGTGTCAGCCAATTTATTTTCTCAAATATTTATAGATGGCGGAAAATTTTAAACTACTTCACGTCAATCTTTGTGGCACTATAAACGAAACAAATTAAATTGAAATTCAAGTTTCATAAGTTTATTATTATTACAATTTACTGCAATTGAATATTTTATATATTTAATTTAATAATTTAATATTGTATATATATACATTGTTTATTAATAACAAATATTCCGTTATAAGAAACGAATACCGCGGGAAAACAAAGGTGCAGTAAAAACGTATTAATTTCGCCGACATTCGCGATGAAACGTGGTTTCGGACTCGCGAAAGTTTCACGCGTACACCGCCAGCGATCGTAAATATCGTTTATTAAAGGACGGCAACGGGTTAAAATTTCAGCGTTCTTTACAACGAACACGTAACACGTGAAAATTATGTAACAGGGGATCAATTTTCTGGCTTTTACACGTCAGGTCGCGCGATCGCCAACACTTTACCGTTGGCATTTTTTTCCATGAAAATTTCGGTTATACACGGTTATACAAAAAAGAAAGGATGTTTTTCAAAGAAGAGGTTTCCAAAGTCAACTGTCTACAGATGTCCAATTGAAAATTCGTTTAGTTGAAAAATATTGAGGTGTGGGGTGACGACTGTGAACGTATTTAAATATTTATTGTAAGAACCTTTCATAAATAAATTATGCGTGTTATATAGTTCGAACTAAATCTGAAAATGTACATAAAAGCTACAAGATAATTATTACATGATATTTATTTGTGAAATTGTTAAATGCGCTATGGAATTGTTTTGTAGTAACGAAATTCATCTAACAATGCGATAAATTGTTTTGTACTCTTCTCCTATACTTTTCACCTGCGCGTATTACATTTTTCTTGGTATATTTTCAATTCTTTACAATTTGGATATTCTGAAGAATTGCTTTTTCCCAACTTATCTTGCATTTTACGCTGCTAACGAAGGTAAAATTTGGGAAAAATATTAGAGAAATTTTATTGGAACTTTATAAAATTCTAGTAATGATAGAATGTTTGTAAAGTCTGTCTTCAAAAATAAAGCTATACAATACAATATTATCAGTATAATCTCATTATTTCTACCGATTTCGTAAAACAATACGATTCCATTTGCAACTCATCAAAATAAACCAAACTAAACCGATAACCTAACAAACTTCAACGATCCTCGTATGAATCATCGTCAATCAACGAACACAGCGTCGATCGTTACCCACGCAGAATTAAATTCTAGATACATGAGGCTGTATGCATGCTTACAAGTTCACCCTAGCGCAACATTGGAAAAGGTGTTAAAACGCTGAGAGAAGGTATGGCGGTCGATGAATCGTTAACAGTCCGACGCGCCCACACCGTTACGTCACTTCCTTCGCTTGGCAGCTTTAAAGCAGTCAGAAGACCGTCTCAGACAGGGATTAGGCGTTCACAAGGTTTCTATAAATAATGCAACGTTTAACCTCGCTTGAGGGATCGGTTTTGTACCCCACCTACGTTTCTTGTCCCGGGAACAACGTTTTAAAGTCACCATGCAAATGATCGAGCAAGGCCAAATCGACCAAGGATTACCGTCAAGTCAGCATTTCTGGGCGAATTTAGATGTACTTGTAGCTTACAGTATTTCACTCTAGATTAGTTAAGTTTATCTTAACTGATAACAAATATTTTGCTTTCGAAGTTACTGAAACTTACAATGCTAATGAGATTACAAAATGTTTTGTATAATATACATATAAAAGGAATGTCGGAATACTTTTGTATTGTATGCCAATGTATGTAAGATGACAGCGATGACGATAAGGTAATTCAATACGGAATTTATTGTTAATTTAACTTCCTTAAGATCAGTTGGTCATTTAAGTTAGATTATTTGCTTCTTGTTCGATGGAGAAAGATGTGTCGCAGCAACGTCTGGCAGCATCTCTGTCAGCTTTCCTCGTCAACAAACCCCTTGTAGAAAGGGGTTGCAAGAGAATCGGGCGTGCATCAATATTAATGGAGGCACGTGGCGTTCGGGAATAATGTAGTTGGCTGAAAGTCGGCGACCCGTGGCACACACGATATCGTAACCATAATGCTCTCGCTTAGATCGGTTACGACACGTAATTTCAATCACGTTCGTCGCATTATCGCCGTCATTATATAGCCATGTAAATCACATGGAGCGTATGTGTATGGAAAACAGCCAAGTGGAACAATTCGATTGGTTAAGATAAAGAATATGTGAGGAAAATCGTATTATTTATACTACAACTATCAAATTTGGTAAAATAGTAGATTTCAGATTTTTTATTTCGCTGAAAATATGCAGATGCTGCTCATAAAATTAATATTAACTTTGGTTAAAATAAAAACGTAATTTCGTGCAGATCTATGGTCATGAGATTGTGCAAATTACATAGGACGTATGCATGGAGAAAAGAAAATGGAAAAGTCTATTATCAAAAAATTAATTCAGCAGGTCGAACGCACACATCGTGCCTGCTGACTGAATCTTTCGTTTCCGAAATCCGTAACACGCGATAGCTAACAGGATAAAATTCCTAAAAGAAGAGGTTCGAATCTTCGGAATGTCAGAATTAGCTCTATCGACGGGAATTAGCTTGTCAGAAACGAAGTAGAGAATTCAAATTTAATCACGCCCACAGCTTTCCATGTTCTACGACGCACGGGAAGTGGCATTATTAGCTTTCGAATCGAACCAATCGAGCCGCTTCCTTATTAAGCCCCGCGGCATCCCCTGCGCTCGCTTTTCCATCATGCGAACCCATGAAATCCTCCCCTTTTCTGCTCTCCTCCGGCCTTCGTCCCCCTTTTTTTAATTCCACATCTACATTTCCGATGGAAAATTTCACTCATCCCTACCTCGCCTGAACGTAATTTTTCCCCAACGATAATTCTGATCGGCATATTCCACGATTTTACGTCGAGCATATCGATAATATTTCATAAGCCAACCTTGTAGAGGGCTGTCAATAAGTAGGTTAATTTTGAAATCGGATGAATATTATCAAAACTCGTGTTAAATTTGTTAGAAGAACGATTCAAAGAAATTTAATACTTTGAAACGATAAATCAACCATCGTGTATATCTATTTCTACTGCATTTAGCTATATGCTGAAAGGGTTGATATCATATTCTTTGGGTAGCATTTTTCCGAGCGATATATTTATTGCTGTATAATACACGAGTGATAAGATATGCAACGGTGAAACATGTTCAAAGACATTTTCACAAAATTCATAAAATTCTTAGGATAATTTAAAGAAATTTATTAGAAATAGATATATATTGAGATGTGTATAATTTTGTGTGCTAGACTAAATTAGCCATGTAGTAGTGACACACTTATGTGAATATGAGTGTATGGAAGTATGTGTGTGCACAGCGTCTCGAAAAACAGATGAATGTAACTGTTCCGTTGGCAGTGTGATATGGAAGATGGAGGCAAAGAAAGTGCTGAGACGCGTGCAAATGTATATCGAGGAAAATCCTGGAAATCCTTTATTAACTAAATCTAAAACTATTTTAATATGAATTCTAAGTGTAACCTTAGTGTTCCTTTACTTTTATTTCGGCGATTAAGATCCACAATTTTCAACAGTATATATTGAATTGATAAGAAACAAATAACTACATCAAAATGATTGGTATTTCCGCTTTTGCAATTATTTTAATTATACGAGACTTTTTGCCAATATTAATGTTTTGTTTTATCGAGACAGAAACATAATTACACAATTGATTATTATATACGTGATATTACCTTGAATCTAATTAGATGCCATGTACTATGCAGAACATGTTTAGCTCGGTAATTTTAGTTTGTTAAAATATCTCAAAATTCGCTATATGATGACTGTGCAAACTGTTGATTATTCTTGGCAATTATACTTGACGTTTATTCCTAGTAACAACGTTTTAACATTTTAATGCATTAATCATGTATTCATTGATCGTGTATTGATTGAAAAGTTTAGAGCTCGAAGAGCAAGCGAGTTAGTTTAATTTTTCATATTTTTATAAATATTTACGTCTATCGCAAACTATTACTAACATTCGTCGTTGTTTATCAGAAATCGCTATGAAAAAGCAAAGAGCCCTTCTCCGATATCTCTTGCAGCAACAGCGCATTCGTTCGAAATTCCCGAACTTTGAATATAAAACAGGAGTTACTCTTTCCACTCTTTCCACGATTTTCCCGCGTTTATCGAGATTTCGCCAGTTACGAGAGCAAGAGCCGCGGCGACACCACGAACGTACTGACGAAAACGCCGCCTCCTCAAAATGCATAGAATTACTTTGCATGGTAAACACACGGAGGAACTGGCCAGGTCTTTTTCCAGACCTCCGCCAATCCTGTGTCACCCTTACGGCGAATTTCGCGAGCGCTGTTAATTTCGTCCCGTGTCGTTTGACGTTGAAAACCGGTCGGGACGTCGTTAATGCATGCACCGGTGATTTCAATTTTGCGAAACTTCCGCGGGCGTAACTTTTTGTCCTCGTGTTCTCCACCATCCCCTCCCCCTTAATCCCCTGTAATTTGATGATCCTCTAATGGCAGCGCGTAAAATCGACCGAGACGTGGAAAAAGGGATGGTTAGCCAGGGAAAAATAAAAGAAAGTATAGCGAGTTGCCGACGACGTTGACGAGACACGATTAAACGCGATTATTCGACAAAATCACGACGATTTTCTGTTGATCTTAAGGTTTTGAAATAAAGCAAAGGTTTGACGAGATTGTCTAGACGCTATAATACAGGTTTGTTACGTTTGTGATATAGGAAGTTAGAACCTTTAGGTGTTTCGAGTTAGTTGAACATTTTATTGATAATATAAAGATGAAGAAACTGGGATAGAAATATATAATATTAGTTTGCTATATGAACATTTGATTTGAGAAAGGATTCACTACAACCTATAAAATTGAATAACGCTTTTTTATTCTCTCCACTTAAATATACAAGCAAATCACTATTTAATTATTTATATGGAAAGTTCTGTCTAATTTGATTTACCTGTGATGTAAGCACTTGACGCACTTAAAGTACTTCTTTTACTTAAAATAACAACTAGTTTTATTCTCTTCGACATGCTTCAAGAATTGGAAGAAAAATTGAAAAAAATTCCAAAAAACGTAAAAATTCAAAAGCGTGGCATACACAATCATTCGGAATTAATGTTTCATCTCAGCGCCCACGCATTCGCAATTCATCTTTGATTTGATTAAATAAAAACATAAATGTTTTAGAAAATGGGAGGATTCCGAAAATTACTTCCTTTTTACTACATTTTTCCTACTTAGATAAAAAGAGATAGAATCGTGTATTTCGAAAATGAATAGTTTACAACTGTAGGAATGTTCAGAAGGAAAACTTTCAATTCGATTTCCTCTATTTAACATAACTCTTCGTTCTTTTCACAAAGCGATCAAAATCATACTCTTTACCGGAAACAGAACAAACACGATTTCTGTAAAGGGTTATTATCATTTTACACAATTTAAACGATTCGTGGGTCAAGAACGGTTAACCCTGAAGGCCACAGGTGCACCGGAACTTGCCGATGACTTAGTGATCATAGCTTGATTTATATTCAATAACCAACGGGGGTTAGTTACTCGCCACGGTCGTATGCAATCACGTTCCAGTGTGTAAACACGTGCGTACACGAGTGGACGCGCGTGTCCTTGTGTCGAACGAGGAACACGCACACGCATGCCTTGGCAAACGTGGTGATTGCCTCTGCGCGCCAAGGGGTAGCTTCCGGTTTGCGTAACAGTGCGCTCCACTTGCTCGATACCTAAGAACGGCTATGGGCTACTGTGACAGTTTCGTGATGCTTGATGGACGATATTACTGGCCTTAGTAGCTGTTTTAGTCGCTCGAATATACATCAGTATCGTTGGTAATTATGCGACAGATCGAGAATTCTGATTATATTGTAAGGGCGTGACTGCCTTTCTGGAACGTTGATAATTTTGCTTAGATAATTGAAAGCTATTTTGGAGAGAGAGAGCGAGAGAGAGAGGGAGGGAGTTTTTAAGATTAAGGAGATTAGGTTTTTAAGAGGCTGATATTTTTATTAAACCTTTTGGAATTGAATTTCTTTTACGTTGTCTATACTGCCTTGTATAAATATTAGCATATCTATTTTTAGTATTTATGGGAGAATCGTAACGAGTTTTACTTTATTTAATGTTTTCCATTATAAAGGAAATACGATACAAATAGAATAAGAGATTTTCAGATTTATTTCAAGAGGTACGTTATTTTATTTTATACAGATATTTTTCGATACGGGTTGATATATTTTATGTAGAGACACGAGTATTTTAGAATATAAAGCACACATTTTATTTTATATGAGTGCGTTTCAGTGTTAATAATTTTATACGAGTGATTGCGAAATTTTATATAGAAACGCGTATATTTCAAGAATTTGATGATTTCATTTCAACCGTCGAAAACTGTAATACCTAATGTACTGTGTATGTCTATATGAAAATTTTAGATATTCCATTTTATTCGACAGGTCGACAATTGTATCGATTGAAAATATCTTATAAGATTGATCGATTAGTTTTATTTTAATGGCCAGAGATATCTTTTATGTACAAATGTCTGCGTTTCGACTTTATATATACTGCTTTCATTTGAAACATTAATAACTGACAAAAATACTGAAACGTTAAAATTCCTATTATCTAATTTATTTTAAGAAAGAAAAAGCATTTTAACGAACATATGAACCTATAGCATTTTACTGACTGCGAAAAACACTCGTATATTATTTACCAAAACTTCGAATAGCACAGGAAGAGCTGAAAAATTTCAAAACCAAAGATAATAATAAAATAAACAAAAACATATTCGCATGTTAAACTGGCGATTGAAACTTGGCAAAATCAAGAACTGAAAGTGCATCGGATCAACGAAATCAATTTTCCATTAACCACAGCAAAGAAACGTGGAAACGACGCGGTAATAAATTGAAAAATTCATTAACCTGATCGTACACGATTCGATTAAATTTCAAATTGATCGTGAGACCAGAAAGGCAAACGGAACTAGGCGATGGATTCGATTAACCGTTCCGTCTGGAACGTTTAAAAATTGTACGGTTTAATCTGTCTCTTTTTCCTTTTCAATCGAATTTTACGCGATAACTTTTGAAACAGCAAAACAGCGGCTACGCCGTGATTGATCGGAACGAGAATTGACTGGATTCGAAACCGGTGTTGTTGCGAAAACAAAGGAACGAACGATGGAATTTTCGAGCAGGCTGCAGTTTAATTAATCGCAAGGGAAACAACAATCGACTCTGTGTACCTAGTTTCATGTTTCCAAGACAAACTCTGTGCATCTGACGTGCACACGAATTGAAAAGCCCTTTACATGATCGTCATTCGTCGTTGTATTAGCGAAGGATCTCGTTTAAGCAGATGCATCGAGCTTGAAAGGGCGAAACTTGAGGATAAATTTTGACTGTAACTCGTACAAGGGAAATAGAGTGTCGCGTGTTGAATATATCGTTGCCGAAAGCGAAATTTATACTCCATCCCTGGCGATACTTCATTCATACAGCTGCCTTCTCGGATCATTCTCTTTATTATTAACGAGTTTCTCAAATTTGTGGAAAACGTAAGAGAATCGTCGATGACCGTCTTAAATTGCAATTATTCAAATTCATCGATCTTTCCAGTCGTTCGAATAATTCTAAGCAGCAGTGTATCTCTCATTGTCAGTGTAAAACAAACTGCCGTAATCTTTCCTTTAACCACTTCCATCTCGAAGATACGTGTCCGTAAACGAAGGAGGATGCACGGAGCTCTAGTGGAAGTCGCAATCAATCGTGACTTCCGGTAGATCTCGACGCACGGGGGAGAAAGTAATCGCGTATATTAGGGCAATATAAATCCGGCACGGCGGACGTTGTCGCGCGACGTTGCGACTGGAATATTAAGTATGAATATGTTAATGGACCGGCACCCTATTCTTCTCGCCCTTTCGCGTGGTGGCGCGCCGCGAAATAATGCATGACCAGAACTTTCCCTTATCGCCCTGGTGATGTACGATCACCAGGGTCGCGCTATTTACTCGAGTGTTTCTGGAAATGGACTAGCCAAGATTTCATCGTCTTTGCCCGCTTGATCGAGACAAGAGACACACGCGGAAATATTATTCCCTTACAGATCCTCTTACAATGTTTTCCGGTTCGTATTCTCTTTCTTTAGTGGTCTCTTAACGTACAGTCTCTTTCGACCTAATCCATCAAAAACGTACAATTTTCTTTCTAGGGGAATTGTTTCTTGGATGCATAATAAGAGTATATTTTTATGACAATATACTTTTTAATACGATAAAATGCAAAAGACAAAATACGAAGCAACAGAAAGCGTGTGGCCTTTATAAACACGAATTTCTGCGAGAAAGAAACATAGCTCCCTTTTCGCTTTTCCTTCACATTATCGACATAATCAAAATTCCTTCGCCAATCGGGCGAAACTTTCAAGCTGAGCGACTCAAAGGCCGAAAACTTGGCTGCTTTTAACGATCCCCTTCAAGTTACATTGTTAGCGGCGAGGTTACACGAAGTGGCTGCAGAGATCGATCTGCATGTGGGTGGAAACGCTGACCGCCCTGAGGGCATCTGACGTGGGATCGCCGTTGCATAAAAATCCGTCAGGGACACTGGTCCGTTTCGTGTTAGTGCTCTCTGTGTCTATCAAGGTGCGTTTAAACGAGCAGGAACATAAAATGAAAGCAACAGCATTCGTTCGTGCTCGTTTAATGTAAACGCCCAGCGAGAAAATTGCTCGCAAATGTATTTATAAGAATCGAGCAAACATTTTTGGAGTATTTTTAGTGCATTCTAAGAGAATTCGTACGTACGATTAGCAAATAAACGAACAATCGCCAATTCGTCGTTTACACTTTAACTGTTTCACGGCGCATTAAAATAGTGGTGTGATGCTATAACTACGTTGAAAAATTTCTAAAAAAAATTGTTTCATCTAGATTTCTCATATAATCATATAATTATAATTATTAAATATGTACTGCTCACGTGGTAGATTTTAAAATAGGAAATGTATAGTGATTCATGCATTCACGTCGTCGTAACAATTATAAACCTTAACAATTTATAATTTCCCGCGTGTTCGTGCAATGTACATCGTCGCTCAAAAATCTTAGAAGGGTATCTATATTTTCTTGAAAATTACGGAAAGTTACGTAATTATCAAACCATAAAGAGATGTCGCCTAACAGGATACATTATGCGATAAAGAAAGTGTCAGACGCGAGTGTATCATGAATTTTACTAAAAAGTATGTCCACGCTTCAAGCTTAGGAATCTGCATCAAATATCGAAGTTTTATAAAAGACAGAAGGTGTTTTAAAGCTTTTAAACAGAAGTGTGTGGACTGCATTAATTTTACTAAAGTAGGCAACAAGCATTCGTTCGCTTAATCGAAACGCACTTTTACTCGAAAGCACATTCTCTTTGTTTCTCTCCCTTCTTTACTTTTGTTTTAGTTCTTTTGTTTCACAGCATCGAACAATGAATCAATTGAGTCTCATTGGCATGGTTAGATAACTATGATTTAATGTGACAGCAGAGTATGAGAGAGTGGGTAGTTCAAGTGGATTTTGTGTTTCGGTTATTGGAGCCGGATTAAATTTAACCCTGCCACATCGAGAAATTTGCCGTCCACGTTATGCCAATGGATCTCGAATTGAATTTCGTCTGCGTGAAATATAACGGAGATAGCCAATAGAGGAGAAAAATTGTGTATTTTTCTTCACTTTTTTTTAAATAAAAATTTAATACAGTATGATTTATGAACTTGTACCTTATGAACAAGAAATAGATTCGTTTGGGAAATTTTAAGTATAAATTTTAAGCAAGCTTTTAATCGAAGCATTCTTTACAAGATTAGATCTCGAGGAAAATTATCTCCAGAAAATTCTAGATGCTATAGGAACTTTGATTTTGCCCGTTATTTTGCTCATCTGCATCTTCTTTGATTGGAATCTCCTTGGATTTTTTAAAATCCTGCTGCAATACAACGTACTATGCAATGTACAGTGCAATGCGCTTTGGATATTATCGATTTATCGTTATTAAAACGCAAGGCATTTTCAAATAAAGAATTTACGGAATATTTCCCAATAATTATTTATATTTCGCAATAATACCTGCGATGAAGTTTAAAAGAGAAAATTTGGCATTTAGTTAATTTGTTCTTTGAATACTTGTCACCCTATGTACGCTCTATTTCGATAACTTTTAATTGTATCAAAATTTATTTTTATTTCATAATCTAGATAATTAAATTACTTCCCTTTTCATATGATATTTTAGGAATGAAATATTTAAAGTAACATAGTGTACTATGCATTTTACAAAAATCTCGGTCTTTGGCATTTATCTTCTCCGTGCAATTTATTTGATTTGTCAGCCTGTTGTATAACGTCGATACGAAAGTTCACTTATTTTCTATTACATAATATTAGAAGTATAAAAATATTTTTTAGACTGATGTGTTATATTGACAATATCGAACAATGTATACATTAAAAGATTATTAAAAAAGAAAAATATAAAATATCTTTTCCTTTAACGAATAATTTAGATCGAAACAGACGAACAGACCTACATATACATATTTTTCATATTTTAATAAAAATAATTCAAAGTTTAAGTATTTCAATTTTATCATTTGTTCCCTAAAATTTTAATTGCAGCAATTTACTTTTATCTTTTAACTTATTTACCTATTTACTGTTTTCATTTTTTAACAAAATTCGTTGAAAATCGAAGTCTTTCAAATTACATATCTATTTTCGAAAATTCTAATTTCAGCAACTCGATTTTATTTTTATATTAATTTTACAATCTACTTCGTGTATCCATTTTATTTTTTATTTTTCCTTTTTTTCTATAATATTATATGCCATTACGCGGCTTTTAAAACACGAAATATTTTTAAGCGGCACGATTTATTGTGCATTTTAATAAATGCTTCCAGGCAACGCTTGTAATATGCTTGTGTAAGAGGCATCGTAACAAATATCCAGTCATGGTGGAAAATGTTTTCCCGCGCCAGGGCTTTACACGTTGTAAAAATCCAAATACAAGGTATAATAATCGTTGAATTTTTGATATGTCGCTTCACTCTACGCCTGTAATCATGCTAAACGGAGCATGTAAACTGTTGACTGATAAAAAATTTAACCCGTGTGTCCTGAGCGTTCTTTGGTCCATTTCTCGCGACAACATGTTGCTCATACATTTCAATGAGAGCACTCCAACGGGTGCTCGGAAAACATGTATCATCAGCGTATACTTGCCGGAGTTTACTTTTTAAAATCATATTAAAGAATGATTAATGGCGTAACCTTGGTTATTATCATTTTCGCTGGCGCAGCAAACATCACGAATTAAATATACAATATTTTACAATATTCTACGTAGAATACTACTTTGGGTTGATTAATAAATTTATTCACTTTTTGCTATATATATATATCATTTGCATATATTCTATACCATTTCGAAGAATGCTATAAAAGTTGTTTAAAGACTTAATTAACAGCGCTCAACGTACTCTTTTGAGGAAACACGACTGAATTTGCTACTCGATCTAATAAATTATTATTCAGCCTAATACTATTCTGCAATTTTATAACGATAGAAAATGGTGGTTTATTTAAAAGTATTTATAAAGTTATACATTTTATAAGACCTTTCATCTAAGGAAATAAACAAAGTTAAATACCGATCTGTTATTTTGAAATATTTAAATACCATAATGTTTGGTAACATATTAGTGATACTTACCTCGTCAGAGATATAAGAATATTTTATTTTGATCGTATATGAAGTGTTTTAATTTATTGTTCTTTTACTTTATAGAACTGACATGGAAGCTGTATCTGGAGCCAAAAGTGGCACGTTAAAGTTCATACGCACTTTGACTAATATCTCGAGAGATGCCGGTAGTGTAGTGCACATGCGATGCGAGGTTGTCGGTGATCCTCCGCCAACTAGAATCAAATGGTACAAGAACGAAGCACCTCTCGAAGAAAAGCGGCCCAAGATCACTATAAAGAAGATACCTGCGCAGGTAATATCAACATTTATTAATCACAAATATTTACCTTTAATTTTTCCTCCTATTATAAATACGAAATAAACGGCAAATAAAAAATTCGTACAAATAACCTAACATTATACAATAAAAGGACTTTTTAGGAATATTTGCAATTTTACACGTAACTTCTAATGAGAATAACATTCTAACTTTCGTAATTATAAACATGTACCCATGAGACTACAGTGAGAACAGGAGAGTTAAAAATTTGTGCTTTACATTGGCCAAATGCAGAAATATGTATGTATGTATATGAGATGTAGAAATACCTATGTAGATGGAGTACGTTGTACCAAAGTATAGATCATGTTTATACTAGATAAAATATCTTGAAATAACATCAAAAATATTTTACTATTTCTAGCCTTGTTTTATGTTATTGTTTATTAAATATATTTTATTATACATATATATGTAATGTGAATAGGAAAAAAAAGAGAAAATATTTGTATTCCTCAGACACATGAACATGCTGCGAAGAACATCGCCGGAAGCCGCCTAAAAATCGTCAACTTAGATGTCTCTGACATAGGGTTCTATGCTTGTCGTGTAACGAATGGGAAGGATCAGATCCAAAGCGAAGGAACCCTTCGCGTCGATTCGTCCAAAAGCAGACACGGTGAGTCAAATATGAATTAAAAATATCCTACCAAATATTTGTACAACTATCCACCAATAATAATTATTCAACAATTATTTACTAGATCTTTGTTTAAACTTACTTGAAAGATATAGGAGTATTGTCACTTAACAAAGCATTCAATAATAGAAATATGAAATCAGCTAGAATAACGAACAATTAGAAACGAGATTAAAATTGCAACCAGATCAAAAACTAAAATTCGGAAGAAATAAAACCGAGATTAAAACTCGAAAGGGCAAAATTTAAAGAATGAAAGATAGATAACACTGACAAAATTCAATTGTATTGATACGAAAAACTAGATTTATTTTAGCTTTCTTCTACAGACACGATCATCAGTGAAACTATTTGTTTGCATCAAACTAAATATGTATGTATTTGTATCTTTATTCTTCAATCGGAGAGTTCGAATTCAGTCCGTGGGTAAACGTTTCACGATTTCGAACAAGTATCTATGATGACGAAGAAAAGCTTTTCGTGATCTCGAGCGAAGACGTGCGAAATATAGGAAGCTTTAACGGAGGATCGTAAAGCTGTCAATTCGACTCATCGAAATTCCCTTTTGACGTCTACTCGGCGAGGACGTGAGGGGAAATTGATTCCCCCGGGCAAAGTGATTCCTTTTAGAGAAAAAAACGTCGAAACGCCGACTTTGGCCATTTTTTTGGGACAATGTTTCGAATAAGGCAAAACTTGAAACATTAGAATATTGTTTAAATTATTTCAAAATATTTTATTTATTTTCTAAAAATACATGTTGCTGTACACATAGCGAATCAAAATAATATTTCTTTCATTAATACAATAAAATATAGTAGATATAAAAAATAGATAAAGGATATTTCACAATTTCACCAATATTAGTGTATTTTTTATTCAGAGATAATATTCAATTCATTGAATTCATTGAATTTTAATCGTTGAGAAATCTAATATTATTGTATGAATATGAGAATTTTTCTTTCATATACAGTAATACATTAAAGCTACTTATTTATTTCGAAGATGTCAGAAATCATAGATTTCTCTTTTCCTCATTTAAATATTCATAAAAATGTTATAACAATTTATAGAAGTACCAAATATTTATGTGGGTTGAACCATAAGATGTTTATATGAATGAAATATTTATGAAAAATCCATACGTATGAAAACGCTAAAATAAGTACGAATTTATCTGTCATCAATGAAGTTTATTTAACTATTTCCCAGTAGCAATTTCATGACCAAGTTTACGAGGATGCGACGTGCAGGGAAATTCCTCGTGCTCTTTACAAACGTTCTGACAAGTCGTAAACTCATAAAGCATCTGCTTCTGAAACACATTGCACGCAAAGTTAGCGAATTGCAACCAAATGAAGTGCCTTCATGATGTATGAAACTATATACGTATGAAAACACCATTTTCTAAGATGCAAATTCCTACGTCCGTCAGTTTATCAATTAACTTTTACTTTACTGCCAAAATTTTACGAGTGCTTACTCGAGAAACCTCAATTTATTTACAAAAGTCGTCACTTTACAGAATTATTAGTTTAATAGAAAAATATCGACACTTTCCGTGCATATTGCACAAAATGAATTAGGCAATAAAAACTTGAAATATCTTTTATCCTATTTTTAGTTATTATGATACATCTACTGCGCATCGTTCTTGTACAATAATTCGTAACATATATTATACTTTCTGGATTTTATTCTAGACTTGTGTTCACTTATTATCCAAAGAATATATATACATATAATAATTACTTATTTTACATTCTATAGTAATGTTTAGTTTGCTTTTTATTTATTTTCCAGTAGATAAAATGAATTTTATTATTAGCTTTTAATTAAAATTTTGTAATTTAAACTTTACATTTACGCTGTCTCTGGTCGCTATATCGATCGCTGCATTATTTTGTATAGTAATACATAATTTGCAACACACAATTTCTAGACACTGTTGAAAAATTTATGTTCATTTATCGATTCCTGACGTTTATTCTCTAAATAAAGTGACCAAATATTTGCAACGTTTCTCTAAAAAAAAGTAGAGAATTAAAAAGTTTTAGCAACACGAACGCAATTAAACCTCTTTCGTTTCTACTATCTCTTTCACAGCACACCTGCGTGTTAATAGCTCCTGTATACGGTTTCCGTGTACGGTGGTAATTAGAACAGGCCTACCACGTTTTCCAACAAAGTTCAAACGCGACACCATCAACAAGTTCTAATCTATTTTCACGGATGTGTCGCCAACGCTTGAAACGTTGGAAGAACCGTGCTGTACCGCTAAGAGTCTCTTCCAATTCCAGGCTGTTAGAGTTTCTTCTCACCATTGTTTTCGGCCCAAAGAAGCTGCAAGATGTACCGCGAATTCAATTCTCCGAACAGAGAATTGAATTGAGCAGAATGTACGACGTTGCTTCCTGTACGGAAAGCTCAGTGTTGTTTTTCGATACTCTTTGTGCTATTTCGAAGGACAATCTTTTTTATCAGAAGAATTTTTCTTCTTCAATTATATAATCTTCTATAGAATAGAATGGAACAAAGTATATCATGGAAAAAATTGTAATTATCGTGTATATCCTAACGTTAATTATACACGATTTTCCAAGGACGAAAAATTCCAATTTATCTATTAAAAGTCTCACAAAATCCACCTTAACACGTTCATCGCGTACCTTCAAAACTATACTGAGATTGTAAACACGAATGAAGCAACGGACAAATTACAACCTTATTCTAAATTTTTCAACGCAACGACAAGCCCAAGAATGTCATATTCCCCACCACAGAGACACAAATGTCCCCCCCTTCTCCTAAAAAAAAAAGAAAACAAGAAAGAATGAGAAGAAGAAGGGCGAAGGAAACAAGCTTCGAAGGCGTATTAAGGCCGATGCCAGGGCTAATTCAGCCTCATCCCCGTGGAGCTTGTCGTCCCTTATAAGTCGGTATTCAGCCGGAAAGTTTTCGCCCGGTGTCTCGAAGAGGAATTTCGCGCGAGAGGAACTTTCGAAACGCTGCCTTGCCCGCCAGCGATGAAACAAAACTGACAGCGTTCCTCTGACGAAGTTACCGGCCGACACCCCTAACAAATTCTAATCTAATCGACAGCGAGAGTGGGCCGATGCACGGAGGAGAACGTTTCTTCGCTTGTCGCCCCTCGATGGACCCGATGGCCAAAGCCTTGGAAACCCTTGGCGACGCGGAACTTTAATATTAGCACTCTGCAAGTCAAACTCTGCTAGTACTCTCCTCCCCGATCCGGCAAGATTCGAAGTTCTTTCCACTCGTTTCGATCCCCCGTACTGCGCCCCTCGTTTTTGATCCTTTGAGAGGACGCGTCGTTGATACGAGCCTCAGTGAAAATCCTGGCAATGATTTGTTTGACAAGTTCAGTCTCGATATAAGTTGCTGGGAGATTTTTGTTTCGGCAGCATGTTCATTTTCTATTTATTTGTTCTTTCTTTTTTTCTTTTTTTTCGACTAGACGAAAACCGAATGATAAGAGAAGAATGGAACAGAGAGTGGTGAAATTTTATAGGAAGAATTTCTGTTATTAAATTATTTACTATATAATAGGATAGAATAGATAGTGGTTTAATTATATCTACAAACGACGCGATTCAAAAGTATTAGTTTTTCAGAAATGCATGTTCTTTTAATTGCTGAGCGAAATATAGCACAGAGATTTACGATATCGTATTATTGTGTTATTTAATATCGCACATTAAACTATTAACTTGTTAACAAGTTAAGGAGGCTCTACATAAATAAGTAGATGTAACTAAAAGAACAAAAAATGAAAGGACAATTTTAATATTTTAAATATTTTAAGCCAAATAGAATGTCGTTAACGATCCTTTTATATATCTCCACAAATCTCAAAGATTTATTTATGTCGATAAAAAAAGATAGATAGATAAGAAAGAACAAGATAAAAAAGCAATTGAAAATCACCCGAAGTAATCAAACTGCCAACATTGATTTACTTGCTTAATGTAAACAAGACTTCGCAATTTCGAACTTAATCGTTGGATGGTTTTTGGTTGGAGATCAACGTCGCTCATCGCATCATCCTCTCTCTCTCTCTCTCCCTCTCTCTCTCTCTCTCTCTCTTTCTCTCTTTCTCTAATGTTTAATTCGAAAAGGGGCGAGAAGTCGAGTTAATTAACACGGTGCTCAATTATTCAGGGCGGGCCTAATAAGCCGTGTCGAAACTGTTTGCCGCTGGTACACGATCGGAACGAGTTTGCGTTGCGCGCGAGCGTCAGTGGGCCTTTTATGGCAAGGTGTTGCTTTCGGGGGATGGTGTTGACCTGTTTAAGTGGCGTGGAACGTAATGATTCGTGAAGTAAAGCGCCACTACAGCTGTGACGGAGATTTAAATGGGAAGAGGTAACGCTCTGTTGAAGAAGTATTCGGCGGAACTGGAACGTGTGTTCGAAACTCAGGGCTGGTACCGTCCCTTGGAAATGCGGGCAACTGGATTACATGTAATTTAGGAAGAGGTTGGCAAGTGGCTCACATTGATTCCTTGCGGTGAAATGAGGTTTTTTTGAACGTAGGAGCGTCGTGAAATCTGGAAAGATAGAAGGGTGAGTTTAGTGGTTGAAAGTAGACTTGAGGTATGTTTGAAGTTTTTAACAAAAAGAAAGGAAAAGATAAGATGGAATATTTAAGATGATACGAAATAGAAATCTAATGATTATAATATGAATAAAATTAAAAAATAATCATACAAAGTATATAAATGTACAATATTCAGACACCTTCTTCGCCAACCTTTTACGCAGAAACAATGATGTAGCATGCACAGAGAAGGGAAAATTGGACAAGGTAAATGGCTACGCTAAAAGGACGTCCGACCTGCACTTTCCTAATTCACTTATCCACGTTGCCATCGAGTTTTTAACGAAGAGGCTGAACACTTAGTTATCGTGAAACCCTGCCACCCAAGTTCTCGTGTTTACTTTAATCTGTCGGATGAGATCTTTTAAAGAACCTTCACGTGTTTGTTATAGTATCGCGTGGAACGTTTAAAACCGTGACTTCGCGGTAATAAAACGCAATTTAGATTATCATATATTATATCGTAGGCTGCGACAAATAGTGGCTACATTATTATAATTAGATATTTATTATCCTATCAGGATGTTATTAGAAGTATTTTAAGATTTTTTTTATAAAGCAATCCTCTGTGATACCACTAGTACAAAATTATACATACATATATATCCTTTTTTTAAATTTATTCCTCTTATTCTTGATTTGTTATTTGTTAACTAAATCCGTAATACTTTATTAATCTACTATCACACGAAAACAACAAACCAACCCTTTAATAATCATTACATTATTTGGGAATTATTATTTCCTTTTTCTCTAATAATAATTATTTTACTCTATGCAATAATTATTATAAATAAAACGATTATTAATTTCTGCATTTCAAATCAAGGTAAAAGTCTGAAATTGATTGCAATCTCTTTTCCACAGAAGCGAACAAAGTTCTCTTTACAGATGATTAAACGATTCAGTGATGAAACCAATTGCAATGGAAAGGATACTTTACACAACATCTATCGTAAAAAAGCCTCGCAAAATGCTTTGAGTCGAGCAAAATTTTCAATTTTACAAATTCAAACGAGGCCCTTGCATGCGCAACTAGGGAACGCTACATTTAAAAGAATAATACTACAAGAGTAAAAAAGGGAGTAAAAGAGAAACAAACAGCGATCATTTATCGCACCGAACGGAAAGAACTTTCCCACATAATAATTGTATTCGATTTTACGCGTCACCGCCGGCTTCCACGAGCGTTCATGTTTTCTGCATATTGAAAGAGAATCTCGCGAAATTTTCCGCGCTGATCGACCCGTCCCCGTTCGCCGTTCATCGTTCAACGTTGATGAATATTCAAGTTACTGTCCATAATTTTTCATATAATTCCGAGTCGCGTCGAGTTCTCTATTATTTACAATCGATTCTTTTATTTGCACGAGAGAAGGGTAAAATGGCTGTGAAACGAACACAAGCAGTGGGAAAGAAAAACGAAAGAAAACTAAAACTGCTTCTTCTCATTTTCTTTCTTTCTTATAACAAGAACAATTTTTGTAACGCACTTGAAAAAGTGCATACATTTTCGGTGTTATGAGCTCATGTATTTTCTCTTGCTTTAGAAATTATCGTTTTACTCTGTTCAACGATGATCGTATTATAGCTATTATAGACATAACTATTATGATGTTCACTCGAAAATTTCAGAAAGTTCGGAGAAAATTATTCGTTCAGTGAGTACTATACTGCTATGAATAATTATGGACTGAAACACACTATTTCTTCAATATCACCAAAATCTATTGATCATTCCTGGATATATTAAGTGAAATTGCTTTTGTAAAGAGTAGATTAAACGCTATAAAATATCAGAAGATGTTACATGCCGAATTATAGTCTTTTCATAATGGAAACAGGAGACGAAAAGACAAATTTTCAATGGGACAGTTTTCACACAGTCGCCACTACAAAAAAATGGTTTCAAGATTTCGGAACAGGATTATTACCATGAACAACATTGGGTTCTGATCTGAACGTGATCGAAAACCCGCAAGGGCAATTCTAGCAAGAAAAGTTTACACCTCCCAGCGTGGATGAATCACTCGCATACACATCAAAGTGTTAAAGTCTAAATTCGCCTTCAGCTATGAATTCTTGTATCAAAGGCCGAATAGATATTGAAATTTATTCGAGTTAAAGAACGAACGAAATTCTGCTGTAATACATTTCGTAAATCAATTTTCTACGGGATATGAATAATAGTCGTAAAATGTGATCAAGTACAACTTTTATCATTTTTCATGATTCTAAAGAACCCTGTAGAACCGCCAATTTTTCGGCATATTTTTCGAGTTGCATCGGTCGGTGGAGCGTGTAGATATACTCCTCGATGATTTGGAAATGATATTCAGCGAATTTGAAGGATCGCGTTTTACGGCTGATTCGATTAATTCACAATTATACCCGTCCTGGTTAATATCGATTCCGGCGGACGGATACTCTCGCTTCGCTGCCCCTTATTTCGACGGCATTCTAGCCGAATTTTAATTAATTCTGGAATTATTAATCCGACCAGGCCAGCTGGCAACTTTGATCCGCCTATTTTCGCGGAAATAATTGAAAAGGTTCCCTCACCCACGGAAAATCGTTCTCCACCATGACGGAGACAGTTCTCGATGTCTCGATCTTTTCTCGTTGCACATGGCCTCGTTTGTGACAGGGATGATTGATTAATCGATAGATAGTAAAGTAGAAAATGTGACTCTGATTCTTTCTCAATGGAAATGTTTCGAGACGTAAATATTCGCAGTGATCGATACACTGCCGATTTTTAAGAAAAATGTATTTTAATAAAAAAATGTATGAACATGACAGTATCTTTGTATTCGTTGTTCCGTACAAGAGGGGACAATTTAAATGTCGTGTTGCTTATTCTACGAAGATATAAATCATTTATTGTTTCTTGAAAATACGTAAACCATTTCGTTCTATCGATAACGTTTAATTGTACAAGCGATTTTTAACAAAAATTTACTTCAGTTTAATATTCGGACACTCACTTGCGTTCGAGCAAATTCATAGAAACAGTTCGAACTGCGAAATAGATTTATTTCGTATAATTATTTTGCGCAATCAGCCAATATTTTTAAGAAATTTATCAAGTTACGAAAAGGGGAGAGTATTAGTTTTGATAAAAAAGCAACTTGTAATTTATCATAGAGAAAATGGTAAAATTTATTAATTGCAGCAGAAATCGTTAAAAAATATAAAGAAGACCGCATGCAATTTAAGAAACGAGGAGGAAAGCTTCTTGTTTGTTGAAAATTAAATTGTACAAATTTAATTTTATTGTCAGGGAAAAATTGTTTACGTTAAGTTACAACGAATGATCTATGTTCTCAATCTATGTAGAACAAGCAGCACGATATTTAAATCATCCTCTTTCATATGAGGCAACAAATACAGAGATAGCGCTGTCTGCAAATATTAATAACGAATGTACAATGTACAAATCGCAACTTTAAATGTACAAAACTGTAAAGAGTATGCACGTACATTGCAATCTACCCGGTAAGCAATCAACATTCTGCAAACTACTTCCATAGAATTTCGTTAAACATTAATCACACCATACAACAAAACACATTAACTGAAACAGCGTTCACCGCAAACAAATTTCGTTCAGCGACGACGCGTTCATTATCAACGGCATTATAACTCGAGGTCGCGCGATGAAATTTTCCGCGGTCGCGTGCTGCGCAACCATCCCCTGCATTCTTGCAATAAGATCATGAATACGGCGCGAAAAACCAATACACCGAGAATAATCGAAAAAGTTCGCCTGTCACCGAAGACAGTCGCGTCCGGTGAACGCATTAACGGTACCACGGTGAATGCGCGTTTCTGCTCGCGTTGCACTCCTTGCTCAAAGGCAGTTCGATTTACGGACAAGCTGATGAACACAAAGTTGAAAGCGGGACAGATAGAGGGAGAGTGGGAGGGAGAAATTTTAATGGAGAGAAATTCAAACAGAGAGAAGAGGGACTTGGTACGCGGAATTTTAAAACAGTGCAGGAAGATCGATAAGGAGAAGGTGAAACGGAACTTCGAATAAAAATCTCTGTCGAAAGTTTTGCCATTCGAGAAGATTATTCTTGGATGACGTTTTATTCATTTCAATAACATGGAGGACTCTTAACCCTGCTGCGGTCTTCTAAGTTTTATATTTCAATCTTGCTCTCATTCCAGCAAATGAAAAGCATTTATGATGTTTCAAGAAGACGTTCAACGTAAAACTAAAGCGAGAAAGCATGCATTTCAGGAAGAATTTTTCTCATATTCCGTTTAAGCTGGAGATATTTTTAATGGTAGAAAAATAAAATTGGGTCGGTAATGGTTGAAAGAACGCAGCAGGGTGAAGAATTATGATTTTGTAATTTAATTATTTGTTATTAATTAATTAATAAAATTAGTTAAATTAAATTTTGTTAATTTAAGAATATATAATTGGATATCGTTTGGTTAATCTTGAATAAATTAGAGAAATTTTAAGGTGAACTTTGAATATGTGAAACATAAAGGGATTCTGAATGTAAAAGATACAGAGACTCGATAGAAAGAGATTCACATAGAAGAAGATTTGCAGAAGCTAAATGCAACAACTCATAGAGAGAAAGGTTTCCTGACAGTCAACAGAAAGAATCGAGCGAGGAGATTCACGGGAAGACTAACCACGAAATAAGGGAGGAAAGCCATGGAAAGGAAGTTCACACAGCGAAGCTCACAAAGAACGAAGAAAAGAGAAACTAGAAAAACGCCTGGAACAAAGTGACTATCCAAATGAAGGGACTCGAGAAAAAGCTGTGAAAGAAGGACGGCATTAAAACTCGATCAACACGAAAGATAGGCGAAATAAAATTTATTTAAACTTCACAAGATTTATCATCGAGGTGACGAAACACCTGGAGAAAGAAAGCAGATTAAAGGACGAAAAATGTATTATCCGAGACGTGATAAAAAATTGAAAGAAAGGAAATGTATTTCGGCAAGAATATCACCGACAAAGGAAATTTTACGAAGAAAGAGTCGTTGTTAGAAATGAAAGAGCAGAATTCACGAGTAAATGCAAACACATGTAGTTTTCAGAAAGCGTAGACAAGAAAAATTGTAAGGCTGAGAAAAATGGATTAAATATAAAGTTTACAAGATTTTTACCGTTCAATATTAAATTATTGCAAAATTTTGAAAAAACCTCATGCAGTGAAAATTATATTTTGGTTATTTGATAAATATAACTTTGAATTTTTTAAAAGCAATCTATTAATTCTCTGTATAATTTATTTATTGTATTTTATACAGTAAAGGAACTTTATATTCAAAGTTGTACTAGAACAACTAGATCCCCAGCACTTGTTACTTCTAAACGTTGATGAAACTTTCGCTCCACAAATTTTTAATAACCTGATCTTAAAGCTAATGAAAATTAAAAAAAAAACGCTGAATAGGTATATATTCGTCGCCTAACAAATTCAATTTTCAGCTACTTTTGAAAAAAGCCAATGAAATCTCCATAATCAAACATAAAGCGGATGCAAAATTTTTAAAACTTTGTATACGTGTTCATCCTGTAATAAATTCAATTTTCAGTAAGCTTTTAGGAAGGATAATATGACTTTCGCTCCACGAAATTTTCATAACCAAACAAAACTGATGCAGAATTTCAAAAAAGCTGTATAAATCTTCGTCGTTTAATAACCTGGAATTTCAGCACTTTTCAGGTAAAACAATGAAACTTTATAGAAAGGTTGCAGATTTTGGCTAATCTTTCTACATATTGTATATATATATACATAAAGCTACGAACAAATTTACAAACCACTGTATACTATACATCATCATTTAGTAAAGTCAATTTCCATCATATTTCCATAGCAATGAAAAGCAATGAAACCTTTATGCTACAAATTCTACTTTATCAAACGCAGAAGTACCAAAAAATCTGCAAACTACGTCGCAATACATCTTCATCATCCGATAAACATCATTCTCCCCGTACCTACTCTCGAAGGCGATAAAACACGCGCTCCACCCCGAACACGAAACAAAAACAACTCGCCAACGCCATGCTTCGCAAATTACTTCATCGACTATCTAATCACACGATCAAGCTCAGCCCTACGTATTTTTCCTTCCATTCCCACCTACGTGTTTCATTAAAATCCACGCGATTCTCTGGTTAACAAGATAAAAACATATACGTACGTGGCACGATCAAGAAAGAAAACAGAAAGGAGCGAAGGTCCTCGATCGAAGAACACGAGAAAGACAAAAGGGTGAGAAAAACGGGAGAAATAAAGAGAGAAAGAGAGAGAGAGAGGGTGGGAGAGAAGGTGAACTAGCAGAAACTCTGGTGAGGGCAGTGAAGCAAGTTGGAGAGAAGCAGTTTCAAACTACACAGCCGTGTAATCATATACAGATAAGAGACGTACATACATACGTATTCACGTGGTAGAGGGCAAGATTCTATCGTTGCAGCAGCTGCAACGTGAAAGAGGATGTGCCACAGACCTTGGTGAAAAGCCTCCACACCCGATTCCAACGTGATTTCGTAGGGTTATTTAGTATGCCAGGCAGAGAGAGAGAGAGAGAGGAGGGAAATGAAGCAAGTTTCGATTCGCGATACCGAATCGTGCACGATGATACAATGAGCCAAAGTAATACACCTCGAGATACGCCGGTTCGATAGCTTTTGTAATTCTGGAGAAATCCAGATGCGAAGATTACATTGGGGTGGAAAATTTTTCGGTGAAAAATTTGTTTGATGAAATAGATTAATTTAATGTTTTCATAAGATTTTATAATGTGAAAGAGTAGATACCGAGAGGCTAAGCTTACTGCGAGGTAAAAGATTTTTTGGTAAAAATTGGGAAATGATGGAATGTTTGGTATAAGAAAGAAAATAAGTTTTGTATGTAGTTTGTTTGGAAAGCAAGGAAGAAAGATTGGATTCATTGTTCGAACTGTGAAAAATGGAGACACGAAGATTGTGTCGATATCTCCGGGTGTTCTAACGATTATATTTGTGATTTCTGGAAATTATATTAAGAATTACGTTAACTTACGAAGAACGCGGAATAAGAAGAATAAAATATATATTTTTTCATTTATTTAAGAGAAACCCTAAGCGTCCGGCACTCGAGGAACTCCCCCTACTAATATTTTATATTATATACAAATTCCTTTTTTAAATTGTAAACCTATCTGTCTTGTAACTTCTATATACAATATTCGATTGGTTTTATTCATTACAAATTTTAGTATTATAATCACGATAGTCGTGCCTCGTTACGGTGCTAAGGAAATTTCAAATAATTTCGTATAATACACATAATATATTCATAGCTATTCTCTATGTTCAAATACCTTCGTGAGGTCGAAAGAACAGTCGATCCTGGAATTTTGTACCGAAAACACACGCATTTTGAATTGCACCCTGCTATAATGTACATTGTGAAATAAATTAATTGTCGTTACTGTAAATAAATGATAATCACGAAGGAAGATAATCATCACCCGTGCAACAATACGTTTATTTGTTAAAACAAAAACAAGGTAGAAATTATGAGAATTTGAAGAATGTAGGAAGGTTCGTTAACCAGACACAAATTGTAACAAACCGATTGGAGTGTGGTCCGCCGCGATCGCGAAGCATTTTCGTTAGACGCGACGAAGCGAGTAGCAGTTATCAGCGACGACTCAGGGAAATCGTGTAATTTACGAGACATCGTAGCCGTGAAATGCAACAATGCTCGTTACGAAATACATTTCCCAGGCCGCGAGTAATACCTATCTACGAAATATCGGCTACGCTGCAACCACCTACGATTTACAGTCAACCACGATTAAGTAGCTTACCTGGAAACTCCGTACTTGCTATGAAACGGAAACTTCGACTAGCAAGTTTCCTGATGCACTTGCAACTTGCGATTTGCCGGTCGAGCACGTTAATGAAAAGAGATTTACCAATAAAAGGAATGTTGAAAATGGAATGCGCTAGCTGGGAAAAAATGCTATTTTCCCAAACGCGCGAGTGACAAATTCCTCTGGAAGTATAAAAAGGTTGTCCATAAAAAGATCAGTAAATACAACAAACAGCGAAACAAGCTAGCGAGACGGTCTCCCCGGAAAGTTTGCCGATAAATTCCTTAACAAATTTCGAGGCGTATAATTAGAGACGGCCCGTCTGGCGTATCATTAAACCAAGATACCTCTCGTTAAGCACGTCCACGGTGAAATTGAAGCTTGCAGCTGGAGCTGGAGGCTCGAGCTTCGGCCAACTTTCGCATAAAGTTAAAGCCGTGCCCGAGGCACAAAAGCATCTTCGAGGCAGGCGTGACTGAACCCGCGATTCCAGATAAGCTCGATCTTCGCCGTATGTCTCACGTCTAGAGCTTGCGTTCCTCCTTGATCGACCTACATGTCGCGTACATCTTATTCTTTCTTTGGTATCCCTTCCTTCTTTTTGATAGTTAGCAAATGGTATGTGCAGTTACTCGCAAAAGTATTCGATCAGTGTATCTAAATTCGGCTATATAATAACACAATATAAATTCTACGATAGAATAAAAATGAAAATTATACGATAAAATTATACGATATACTAATATATACATATAAATCGTATCGTCATCGATTAAACTGATTCTTCACAGAATGACGAAACTTCCGTATATGTATCGTTCATGCATAAAGATCAGAGGGTATATATCGTACATGTAACTCTTGAATCGAGCTGTAGCTGTAACAACACGAAACCGCAGCGTTCGCCCGCAGGTGTGCGTGTGCGTGCGTGTGGGGGATCGGGGGCATCTGTTCCATGTACATTTAATGCACACGAAACACACAACGCGCCCCCAGGCCGGAGGGGTTGCAAGGATAATTTCGGATAACCGCACTGGTAAAACCTGAATACCAGGGGCGTATCCATGGCCACGGAACTGCGGGCTCGAATGTTCCGAATGTAACTTAAATCTTAATAATATTCCGCCTTATCTTAATTAGCTTCCGCGATGCGATGCGTGTTTTAATAGTGGCACCCACGGCTGCTTATCTCGTTCGATCAAAATTTATAACCGGTATTACGCTACTTGGCGCGTTAATGCCGCTCGGATACCCTTCGTCCTTTTTTTCCGAGGACTCGCGTGGACACGGTAAATCGTCCAACTTTTCTCCCCTTTTGCGATCGTATTGATCGTTCATTAGCGCTGCAGGACAAAGTATCGCACGTACGTACTAAGTACTCGGATTATAAGCGTTCGTCTGTGCTTGCGTGTAATGAAAAGAGCTTAAAATGGGAGTATCGTCGGATATGTGGGAATATTGATCACATGTTTCAGCTCGATATATAGTATGCGTCTAACTGTAAAGAATAAAGGATAGGCTGGCTAATAAAGTTTCTTGATGTATACGTATAACGCTGGTAATATTATTAGTAAACCGGGAATGTTTACGTATTTCTGATAAATTTAAGTAAATTTAAACGAAATTATACAGAATACAATAATAATTTATCTTTTACCTATAATATTTTACATTACTTTTTAACTTTAAATTCAATTTATTCTACCTAATCAAGCAGATAAAATAGCTTCTTCCTAATTTTAAAAAATACTTTTGAGAACGTTTTCCAAAATGCTCGCTTAAAACATTTCAACTCTTCTACAGATTTTTGTGCATCTATTCTGTTCATTTATTGGTTTGCTTATTGCTACTAACGTAAGTATGTAATAACGTTTCCATAACTAAAGTCTAAAGGCGAATAGACTCGTTACTATTACACGATCGAATATTAAAATTCTATAAACCATCAAGCTATAAAAACAGGATAATAAACATCGTCAGAGTATGTAACCATTTTAACTCTCAACCGCTCGCCATCTATGCACTTTCAAAAACGTGCAAACTTTCGAACAATATTATCCGAATTGTTGGTGAGTCAAACTCCGCTTTCTCGACACGTGGTCGCGCCAATACATTGCACTGGACGGAAGTGAAACGTAGATCATATCGAAATTCAGTACCGTTCGAACCAGGTGAGGGTGGAGCAAAGTTCTTTAAAGCGGGAACTGTTTACGATTCAATTGGAAAAGGCTCTCTCGACGGGCAGCAAGCGCAGCGTGACTAGCCGCACAATATCGGTTAACAAACCGTCGAGAACTGTCAGGGACTTGTTCCTAACTTCGATGTAACTTCGCTTTCGAACTTGTTCCCCGCCGCACGATTTAAAGACGACCGCAAGAACTCTTTTTCCTTCGGTCGAGAGGTTCGACTCGTGAAAGCACTCGATTTCAACCGCACGTTTCTCCGTTCTTCTCTCTTTCTCTCTCTCTCTTCCAGCCTACACTTCTCCACCCTTCTCCGTTTCCCAACGAGCGTGAAATTACACTCCAGATATCTAGCTGCACACCTAAACACTCGAGACACCGCAAGGATCCTGGACCTATCGTAATTAGTGCCCGAAGAATCGACAGGTTCGCGTTCAACCGTGTTGTTTGAAACGTTTTCGATCTTAGAAAAAATTTCGCTAATTATCTGCAATAGGTAATTATCTTCCAAAGTAAACGTAATATATAACGTAATAAAACGTAAGTAAAATGACTGAAACGTTCTAAATACTTGTGAAAGATCATTTTTCTTTGTTATCAAGCTTGTTAGTGACGTTCAAGACATTGACAGGTATTGGTAATTCGTAGTTCGTGCCTTGTAAAATTTTACCAATAATATTAATCCAACTGTGCAAGAGGAACCAGGATTAGATCAAAGAATCATTGAAATCGATCAAATGAATGTTATAGCAAATAATTGCTAGAATGTCTTTTCCGTGAACGTTCCTCAATGCGACATAGAGAATTTTGAATTAATTAAACTGTATCGAATATGGAAACAATTAGGGACCGACTAAGGCTAATCGATGACTCGAAAAACACTCACTTGTACAATATAATTTTTCGCTATCATCAAGCTTGTTACTGGTATTCTAGATTCATTGATATTGGTAGTTCGTGACTTGTCAAATTTTACTGATAATAGCCTACTGCGCGAGAGGACCTAAGATCGTTGAAATCGATAAAATGAACCCCGTGGCAAATAATTAGCAAAATTACTTTTTCGGGGTCGTTTGGAATCGGAAACAAGATACAGAGGATTTCGAATTAATCACGATACACCGGTAAACTGCATTGAATATCGGCAGCGATTAATGCAAATCGATGGTAATCAAACGTGGCAAAGAATAATATCGTGGCAACCACTCGATACTATCCTATTAAGGCGCTCGGTTACCTGCCTGGTTCGCTCGAGCGTATCGTATACGATCTATAATTCCAAGTTTCACTTTATAAATTGCACTGATAACGCGCTAATGCTCTGCCCTCGGACCACCGTAATCTTCGGACAAGAATCACCACTAACGATTGGCCATTTATCCGGCAACGCGTGGTACACTTTTCGAGGATGCTGTTTTGGATCGAAGGTAGATGTAATGGGAAATAATAAGCGTGAAATAGCCACTCGATTTTACGTGTTTTATTTTGGGCCGAGAAGGAAGACTGTGGGTTTTATTTAGAGGAAATTCGTTCATTCGTTTCCTTCGAGATTCCTTTTTAAGCTTCGTGGAAAATATTTATCTGCAGATAAATTGTTGTTGATTATTGAAATCGATAATATGATTCTTTGAAAATAATTGAAAATTGGAATAAAAAGAATGTAATATCAGAATACGTGGATATATGGAATTGTTTACATAGAGCTTACATACTGCTTACGCATTTTATATCCTGTATAATGTTTGAAAGATCATCTACGATAATAAAATACTATGAAAAAATTGTTTTTAAACTAGAAAGTCTACTTTTTAATTCATAGATATTAAAACAAACATAAATTATCGATTGCGTTAAAAATAAAAACACGTAGATCTTAGAAACTACCATATTCTTTTCATTCTAATTAAAATATCTGCGGAACAGTCGAGATTAATAATTTTACTTCTAGGAATCCTTACTAGCTTAAAAACCTTTATAGATATATTTTATTACCATGCTAAGTTAAACAAAGACACTATATTTCAGGGAAAAATTGTCTTTAATTAACTCGTCGATAATTTCCAAAAGCAAATAAGAAAAATATATACGAGAAATATTTTTATCTGTTTTATCGAGAAAGAGGCACGGACCTCGAAAATGAAAACCATGAAAACTTTTGTAGTTTGAATAATGTCTCCCTCAAAGCCGTTGGAACAAAAACCCCCATGTTTTACATTAACGCGTCTACCGCCTACAGACTGTCAAAGGAGGCCGTATTAAGCGAGACACTTATAAAAATAAAACAGATCCGCTGGTTATCGCTCGGCTGCGGGCTCGTTTCCATGATTTCGATCCTTTCCCTGTCGCGATTCTCTGGCAACGGGTGCAACCTGATATAATTCTCTTGGTGTCGCTATCAGCCTATTCATTAAACTCACAAACATTTACAAACATCTATAAACACTCACGAATGTACGCGGAACGCGTATTTATTACGGTAATTTGAAACATTTTGTTAAAAGTAATAAAATTTTGGGAAATATTGCGAAGTTTTGTTAAAAAATTGTGAAAAATTGATTTTGTTGTATGTAAGTATATATATAAATATATTTATATATTATATGTATATTTATAAATTTAAATATATATTTATATGTCGGAGATGAAAGGAAAACCGGAGTCTTCCCTTTGCAATTTTGAGGAAGCCTTCTAATGCTTTAGCATAGATTTTATCATAACTGTAATTAAGCAATTGTCATTTGTAATTGTTTGATATTTGTGAAAGCAAAAGTGGGTTCGAGGTGACAACTGGTCGCTGAACGTAGCCACGGTCACGGGATAAACGTTTTGCCTGACGAAGGTGTGGATCGGTTGTATTGTTCTCCCTAGAAATCACATAGAATTGTACTTTAGAGATGTCGATATAATGGGACACACGTTGTATTAGGAATCAATCTCCAGACAGAAACTGCCTAGCATCGGCGTTTGGATCTTTCTCGATGTTTCCAAAGAGTATACAACAAACTTTTGACAGAAATTGCCTAGCAACAACGATTGGAACCTTCTCGATGCCTCCAGCGAGCATATAACAAACAAATGCAGTCGTATAGCGAAAAAGATTTTCATCAGATATTCATTCGTGTGATCGCCTTGGAAAGTGATACATCGAGCAATTTACCGAGTGTCTCAGCAATCGTATTTTTGTGTTTAAAATTATTCTACGCATAGTAAAGAGTTATCCCGTTGACCGTGGATTCGTTTGAACCCCGGAAGATTGTTAATAGCGTTAATTAAATTCATTATTCGTAAAACCTATGAATCGTTAATCTCATTATTCGTTAAATTTATTATTCGTAAGACATATTATTCGTTCCTCTTATTGTTCGTTAAACTTATTATTCTTTAATCTAATTATTAGTTAAACTTATCGTTTGTTAATCTTATCATTTATTAAACTCATTATTCATAATATTTTTGTAAAATCTTGTTTATTCGCGTAAATATATTCTCTGTTTCGTAAAACAATGGCTAATTCAAACGAAGAATCATTACGCGCCTTAAATCCTAATGATAACCCGACATATATATATTTCAATAATATAGAAATTTACATTTAAATATATAGATGTAAACAATAAATTGAAAAAAGGATAACTACTGCTCAAAAGTATGCGATACTTGCTTATCATTGACGAGATGTAATTTAATTACAGTACATAGCGTTGCATCAATCTCGTTTTTATTAAAAGGAAGATATTTTAATTCAAATATTCTAGTCTTTCGTTTAATAACAAGATCGATCGAAATTTTGATCTTCTATGTTTCAGTAATTTAAAACGAAACAATTTATTTTTTAAATTCTCAGTTACGAGTTCGAGAAACGGTGAACACACATCGTGAACGTAAAGGTAGAAATGTCCCGGTTCAATGTTATTTAGAAATATAGTGATGATAACTGCTGAACATTTAATATATGATAAATTTCGAAAAAGCAGCTTGTACATCGGAGAGTTGAAAAGAATATTCCTCATAATGAAAATATTCGTGAAAAAGGGTAAAATGAAACAGAAAGTTAATTAAAAATTTGTTCTCCAGTGTAATATAAAACAGGCAGGATAATATGAAATTTTGATGGAATAAAATGTTTCCGATTTGATGAAGCAAGAGAAAATTTTGCCAGATATTTGCTAACGATTCTGCAAAATGTAATATGAATTTAACAAGTACGGATTTCATTTCGCTCATTATTTCGTACGAACAGTATTCTAAATAACACGAAGGCATTGTTTAATGAACAATAGAAAGGCATTTCATATCTCTATATTATTTCTGCAATTCGCGATTATGACTTTGAACGAAAATCAAATTAAAGTATTTTAATTGATTAAAAAAATATCAAAAAAATATGAAAAGATAATTAATAAGAAAACGCGTCGAAAACACTTGTATAAATCACGAAAAATAATATAACATAACTTTGCAAAAGAGAGAAAGAACACAATCTCATGAAAGAACATAATATTCGCTATCAATGAAATAGTACGAACAATAGCTTATTTTATAAAAAAAACGTTTACAATAGAAAGAAAGAAATTCGTTACACCGTAACAATATGAAACAATATGAATAATAGTTTATTTTACAAAAAAAAGCTTTATAAAATGGCCAAGCTTTATATCACCTTATAACGACGAAACAATACGATTGTATAAAAACGCGCAGAACCGGAACAATATAAAAGGAAACAAAAAATAAAACCGGGCGAAAGACACGCGGATAATAAAACATAAATATGTTCTTCGCCGGTACGTGCTAAAAAACCGACGCGAATCGTGTAGCCAATTTAATATCGGCGGCAGATATTCGAACGAAAATTAAATAGTAAAATTTAAAAAAGGAAATATTAAATTTCGCTCGCGTTTCGTTGGAACGTGTTTCATAAAATTGCGCGATTCACCGAGCCATTTTTCATCCGTGAAAATCGGACGCGAGCAATCGGTTCGCGATTTCGACCGTGCGATATTTTCAACAAATTTGCAATTTACACATTCGTCCCACCAATGTCGGAGCAAATACGCGTTATCGTGTGCCTCGGATCAATTTTTCGCACACGTAAACCGGAAACTCGGGGCTACATAATCGTCCATAAACGCGTATAGATTTCACGTGGCTCGAGGTAGCTACCAGGGCTGCCATCTCACCTCACCCCCTTCCGGAAAGCCCGGCTTAAAGGACTTAACAATTCGCGTTTCGCGTAATCTCGCATGAATCTTCATCGTCTACTATCTGGCCGCGCTTTCTGCAAAGCTCCAATCGTGCCACGGAAACCAAACGCAAACATCCGCCGTGAAATTGATGCCGCAGTTTTCGCTCGCGTGAACGCCTCGCTTGAATGCTTTGATTTCTAACCTTATGGTTGATATATCGTACAGCCTGTTTTAGGTGAAAATATTTCCCGTATATACTATCTATATGGTTTCCATAGGAATGTTTTTACAGACAGTCTCGTCTCGTGTACATATTGACACGTTGATTTGTCACTGTTATCATTCGTAGCGCGAAAAATGAACGTTTTAAGCAGAGGCGTTAGGATTGCCTGTTATATCGCTATAATAGAAAGTTAGAGCGAAAAGAAATAAACAATTCCAGATTTGAATATATCCCATAAAAAGAAGAAAAAAAAAGAAAATGAAGAAGTAGAAGTTGGAAAAATATTTTTCCATTTGCCTACATCGATCGAACCTTTGCTTTTTAACTTAACGATTTCAATTAATTTCTATCGATCTATCTTTTGCCGAATCCGTTTTCTGTCGTCTCTTCATTCACATTGACAGATCAGCTGCAACACTTTCTGTCACGATCCACCGAAACATTCTCCGTATGAATGACGAAACGTTCGGCTGGATGACAGATAGCGTGAACGGTCTCATCTAACACGCATGTTTCAATCTTCTGTCGTGGCGGTATCGGTACGTGACGGTCCATACCGTGTAATGTAAATTGACCTTAAAGTTTATATGCAGGTCAACACGTAATAGAAAAAAATTAATTTCTTAATCCTGCCAAATGAGAATAGCTGGCTTGAAAGAAAAACGAGCACACTGAACGACGCGAGGATAAAAACGCGTAATTGAAACGAGTCTCCGTTCACGACGTCAGCAAACGAACCTCCAATTACAATCTCGTTGTAGAAATCCAGGGGAACGGGATACGGTAACGAACAGGAACGAAGAGGTAGCGATCGCGATCGTATATACGATCCAAAGGCTAGAGGGGAAAAGGTGAAGAGACGAAAAGAGAAAAGAGGATCGTAGGTTACTCACGGTTAGCAAGAGGCGATGACCGGGCGTCGTCGTATTTTCACGTAACGGTTCGTTAAAGGGCAGAGAGTTGCAACGGTGGACGCGAGATTTTACCGCTCCGCGGTGCGTGAAATGGATACCGGGACGAGTGGGAAGCCGTGGGCACATCTAAACAATAAGCAGGGATATTAGTCTTGCTCAGCCAGGCAGGTGTAGATGCACATCGTGGTTTCACGTATCGCGGTGTCGCGTTCGGCTTCACAGGTATCTTCGTGCAAGACAGAAATTTCCCGGGGGCACTTTAACAAATTATACACGATCTTTGATGCCACTCTCCGCTCAGAGAACGCGTACATTGTCGGTTGAAAATACCTGACCACCCAGATTATTTTTCTTTCTCATTTCTCTTTTCTTTTCTTCTTTGTTCGAGCAGATAATTTTCTGCATGAAAAGATTAATTGGAAGAAATCAGGGGATCGAAACGGCAAACAAGATGAATTTTAACACGTTTTCTAAAATCCTCTTTCATTTTAACCCTTTGCACTCCTATGTCGACATCAGTTTTTATCTTAGGAGCTCCTTTGTCGAGTCTCACCCGACATTCTTTCAATCCCACCTTTTTTGTGAAACGTACAAAAGAAAACCAGGATTGCATGCTGGAAATTGTTTCAAGATATATCGTACATTTAAAAATTACAAAATACAACAATAGTGTGAATAAAACTGGTATTTAAGCGAATTTGCTTATTAATTAAGCTTATTTTTTAGTTAAAGTAAATTTCAAATAAAACACTTAAAGGCATTGGGAGCTGCTGGTAACGAAAGTGAAATAAAATTCGCAGTGCAAAGGGTTAAAGATAAGTTGAAACATTTGGCCTTCTCCGCGTCTTTCGCCTCTTACGATCACGTACACGCTTTGCCAATAAATAACGCGAATAATCAAACGATAGTAGATCTCTGACTTACGATAACCAACTTCCACGTAACATCTATACAACTGAATGAAATAGATACTTGACGAATCGATTAATTAATCGTCGCAACAGAATGAAATCTCAAATTCCATTGAGCAGCTCTTCGATGAACCAGTTTGTGACGGATAAACAGGTTTGCTTCGTCGAAAAAAGCATCAAAGATTCGGAAACGAAAAACTGGTAACGAGAATGTGGTGTGGGTGGGAACGAGATGGAAGGTATCGTTTGCGATTCACAGAAAGCTCGCACGGCGGTCGATTAATAGTGCAATTAAAGGGCGGCGTTCGGCAAAGGCACACGTTTGGAATAGCTATTGACAGGGGCTCGACGAAATTCCATTTCGTTTCAATAATTCCGCATGTACACGCGACGGTGACACGGGCGTTAATAAAACGGGAGTTAAAGTGCAGCCCCGTTCATTGAAAATACGTGTCCCACGACGCGTTTTACGCCATCCCATAATAGTATTACAGTTTATTTCGTGCCTTGATAACGAATACGCATAAATAGCTACGGATATCGGCCCGCGAAGCAATAATAATCGAGACTAGATGACGAAACGCATACAGATCGTAACTTTGTTCGTGATAAGATAAAAGTTGCAGGCCACCTGCCGTGTATGTAATCGAGAAAATATTTCTGCTCTCTGCTATTCACGGATTATAAGTGACGTAGACATGTCATATAAATTGCGAATAACAACGACCATCGTATTCCGAGTGCAGAAATACAGCTGTGGAATGTTAACTCGTATAACTAACTGTTATTTGAATACGTCGTTCATTAAATTAATAATGAATACCATTGGACAGCGAATACCATAAACGTAAAAAGAGGAAACACGGTACCAGTAAACTGTGAATACTCAAAAAACGTAAATGCCGAATACCCAATCTATGGGACCTATTCTCGCGACATGCAAAAAACCAAACATCCGAAACAAGAACGAACTCCATTTCTAAAATTAATCCTTCTCATCGAATCACGATAGTAATGCAACGCAAGTAAATGAAATAACAGTCGATACCAAACACAGCCGTAACACGAACAGATTTACGGAAGAGCGAGCGGACAAGCCGGTCGTTTTCACCGGAAGGAGCGACTGGGCCGATGATGATCGTTCACCCGGTAGCATGTAACATACGCCGTGTTACACGCAACAAAATTCACGGTCGGGGCGAATTTCGAAATTCACCGGGATGGTTAATGCCAGACTCGCGGTCCATTAGAAGTCCACCTCTTTAGAGATCGTTGCCGGTCGATCGGTAGAACCGATGCAGCGAGCCAGAGGCTGCCCTGGTCCGCGGCCGGAAGCCGGCAAAACGGATAAATTGGAATGGCGTGCGGCCGGCCAGCTTCGTATCGACATTTTGGATAATCCCAGGGCCGCGCAGCGGTGCGTACAAATGCCCCGCTGTGTAAACTATGCACCATCGTCCACTGGCCTTGTATTTATTAAACATGTCCGGTTACGAACTGCCGCTACCCTCTGGCTATGGGCCGTTGCTCGATACCCGAGATCCGTGTTAATTTGTCTGCGATCAATGGAATTGACAAATCAACTACTTGCGTTAGAACTTCGTTTCGGGGTAAAAGGGATAATTATTCTTTAGAGCGCAAAAAGATCTAATTAGTTTTTACGGCTAATCGCTTCAAAAGCCAATTTTTCTCATTTTTAACTATTTTATATCTAATATATAAAATAATTCATAAAATCGTCTTTTATATTTTATAGATATAAACGTATACGAACGTACAAAATGATTTCGATGATCTTTTTTAATACATCATAGAAGTCAACGTTTAGAATAATTTTTTTCTTTGCGTGCTATTCCTGCACTCTGTTAGTTTTCCAGATATTTTCAAGAAACTGTACCTATACCACTACAACGAATTTTGCTTATAATTGTGTGTCCGTAACAGCGTACGTGTTAAGATTGGATGTCGACCGTCTCATAGCGCGTGCAGCGGGATAAAGTGATTTCCTTGAAAAAAAAGCGGTCAAATTAACGTTACAATTTCTGAAATACATATGCTTCCATAATACATTCGTTGAAACATTCTAAATGTTTCGTATAACCCTCTCATACACCAAAACGCGTGAAAAACACATGTGAACGTTAAAAATTTGTTTCACGATGATTGCACGTAGCTGAAATTACCGAAGCAAGTAGGTAAATCAACTAATAGGTAATTTACGTTAACTAATAACAATACTGTACACGAAACGAAAATTTTCAAAAGTTGGACGAATCTTTTTCCTGCCTTTAACCATCACCAACCTACAATCTCATGTATTTACATAAAATATCATAATTAAGCAATTTTATTCTAACATCTACCAATTAAATAATAAAAAAAAAAGGAGGGAGAGAAAATAAATACACGTATAATAGCTCATAAAATCGACTCCGTTGCTTCATTAAATATCTCGGATGCAATTGGAGCAAAACCTTTCCCGGCACTTCCCGCGCCGATAAAGCAATAAAACCTGCGACGAATGGAGCACGAAGGGAACAAAGCGAAGGAAGAAACGCGGATCCAGATTGCCGGCAATCGGATGTCGGCGGCGGTGGATTCTCTTTTTGCATCGCTTACAAGTGGTTCCGACGATATTTAGGATCGGAGTCCGCTTACGTGAAGAGCCAGCTATCATTTATCTCGGTACATTCCCTTCCTTTTCACGATACACGCCCGTGTTCCTCTACACCTATGTATACTGGGTGATTCATAAATGCATGTCAATGCTTCGGGGGTGAATCTACACATCGAAATAAGTAAAAGAGACTCATCTGAACATACAATGGTTTACGAAGGTGCTCAAACACTCTTAGGTACTTTTTGTGTGTATTTTATTCAAAACGTTTCGAAATCTCGTTAGCAGTGTAACGAAACACGGCTCTCGTGATCGTATTGGTAAAATTTGAAACGGATCTGAAAATGTATATAGAAGTTACAAGATATTTATTGGAAGTATACCTACGCTTCGTTAGTAAATTTCTTAGAACGAATAAAATAACAAAATATCCGTGGCTTGACAAATTTTCAACGACACCAAGGACTTAGATAACATTGCCGGAGGAAAGATGCGCAAATACAATATAATATCTGGCAAAAATTAAATGATACGGAGTAGCATATTTCGATGTAACAATCGCGGCTCCCAGAACAAAATAGTATACATTGTTAAATTTTGTTTTATTTTTAAATTGCAGTCAACATGTGAAATCATCCATAAATCTATAAATCGAAAGCTAAGGTACATAAGATATATGTGTCCGTACGATGTTTTCTACTTATTTTAATATATGTAGATATATATTCATCCCCTGAAGTATAGAGTTACATTTATGAATCGTCCTGTAAATATATACGTATCTGCTTTTCTCGGAGTTCACCGGCGAAACGATCGCATCTCCTCTACTATGCCAGTGGTTCTCACCAACTTTCGACACTTTAATAACGTTTACCTTGCGAACGTTTCAACTTCGACTTTCTCGAGGCCTTCGGCTAAGAAAGTTCGAACGTGAGTTTCGTATAAGCTTCGTGGAAATCGCGATCTTTTTACGATCGAGTAGAGAATCGACTTACCGCTACCGATAGCTACAGAAACTAGAAAATATGAAAGTAAAAAACGTATTTAGAAAATCTGAGGAAGTTTGACCATTTTTGAACACCTTTGGAATATTGATTTTACTAATTAGATTAGATTTAGATGAAGTTTCTGTTATCCGTGAATGAAATCGTAATTTTATTTAGAGTCTAGAATATGTTTCCCTTTTTCATTTTCTATATCAAATTGTTAAAATGCTAAAGAACGACGAAAACTCTAATTTTTAAATTATTTATTATTCTTAACAATACTAATAATTGGAAAATGCTGATGCTGCTCTTTTCTAATTCTTTTCTAATTCTAATTTTCTTTGCTGCTGTTTACTAATTACATACTTCGATCCGCAATTATCAATTTAATCATACGGGAATATTATTAACAACGCAAACAATATTTTGATAATTTTCGTACCGATAACGAGAAATACAACATCGATAACCTTCAACCAGATAAAAATACCATCGATATCTTTCTACGAAGTATAACATTCGTATTATTATCTTCACAAATATAATATTTATACTTTCATAGTCTTACTTGTTGCAGCACAACTCGTAAGTGACACAATGATACATTCGGTTGTATTTTTTCGTGATAAAATTATCATCGTGTTTCTAGCTGCATTCCAATCGAGAATACTTTTTTCCCTCGTTTTCTACACCCGAAACTCTGCTATTTGGTACCCATAATACCATGCTAATTCCCGTCACGACGCAGTTGCTCAATTTCGTTAATTTATCGTCGCGCGCGGCGGCTGTTTAAACGGTGATTTAATTTCATTTAATAACACGGAACGAAATTACCGTGATTTATAGCGGCAACAATATAAGCGGAATTTGCAATGCGCGGCCGGAAACGGCAGTGTGTTCGCCATTTTCGACGTTGGACGGCTGGTCGCGGTTGGAAAGTCGAAACACGCCAGTAGAACAGAGAAAAGAGAATGAAAAAGGAAAAGAGTAAAGCAGAGTTTGAGGATGAAATTTAATTACATACGTGTCGCGTGCAAACTCTACACGGGAATTATGTCGGATGTCGAAATTCATCCTCTTCTTATTTTCTTCAGCTGTTTCCTGTGTTATAATCGCGTGCTTGCAACTTCCTTGCGTATGTTTTAATATGAACAAGCAATGTGCAAGACCTTTGGATGGACCACTGGCTTACATGAAAATTTTAACGCTGATAAGTTACATTGTTCGCTATACGCGGAATAATAACAAAGTACGATAGCTTAGAAAAGTTTTCAGATACTTGTAGAAACCTCTTATGAATATATTGTGTGTGTTACGCGAAACATTTTGAAATTTCATCATTCACGAGATTAAAATCGTGAAAAACTTCTGTGTTCGACAACTATGAATAATAATGGCGTAAAGCTAATATTTTTCACGATCAACCTCAAAGAAGAGATACTCTCACGAGTGTACGGTAAATCTTCGATTTTACACGACTTATGGGTAATCGAGTGCACTTGATGTCCAAGGGTGTCGAAGCCGCTATAAATTCCACGGGAATTATGGCGTTACTAAAGAGGCAATTTCCACCGGGAACTATTCGCCTGCAGCCAGGATAATCCGGGAAAAATATCAGCTCGAGGATTATTAGCCTGCGGCTTTCGCCGAAGTGTTTCCAATTAACCAGAGGAGAATTATGATCGTCGCTGACGGCCTGTTCTACCAACGATGGATTAAAAGTTTCGCTCGCCAGTCGTCATATGTATATGAACGTACCTTTAAATATGAATATAGTTTACCTAACAAGAGCGTGATGGTTAAGTTACAATGTAATGATTATTCGTCGTGTTAAAATGAAAATACAGTAGAATATCGAGTTCTGAATATTTGGTAAAAAGAAATGATATCGAAGCGAAGAATATTATTGTTGTTATTTGTAGCATGAATTTTTATTAATAATAAAATTATCAGGTGATCCGATTCAAATACAACTGGAAAAGTTATTTCAAATTGTCGACCAATTGCGCATCTTGTATTAATTCGTTATTTAAAATATCATTTCCTATTAACCAAACGAATTTATAATTTATAGTATAACATTGATTCTATTTAAAAGAATTAAATTGACCCACTTTTTTTCTAAGCAAGAAGAAATTTCCCTCTGAAGTACAATTTATCGGTGATTAAAAATTAATCCATTTTACGTATACATTTCTTCTGTAAAATTACTTAAAGTAGTATTTTAAAGTTGTCGACATCGTTCCACTTTACGGTCTGTGCATTACTGTTTTTTGACCAATTTCAGCAGAAGAAAATCCCCGAACGTTTAATTTAATTTTATTTTTTCACTCTGTGATGCTCTGACAAATCATGATGCAACAAAATAAAATGGAAAGAGAGGAGAATAAAATCGAGAGGTCGGTGTATCATTGATTCTTTCCAATAAAACCCGAACGATTTAATGAAACAGCCGAGCATCGATCCTTACCGTTCGTTAGCAGACTGTTGCCTCATCGAAACGAACGAAAAATTTCGGAATTATTTGTCGGAATGGAAATAAAGTCGTCAAACGACGAAGTTTCACCGGTGAATTCGAGGCGAGGGTAAATATTCGTGGTCGCGGAACCGTTCAAACGCCGTCCGGTCAATTCTCCTGGCTAAACCGCAACTGCGACGTGCCATCGACGTTCAGGAAAATTGAAAATCCAAAAAATAGATGCCAACGTCAAGGCGAGCCAGACAGGGAGATTAATGCACAGGGGAGAATCGATGGAGACGATCCATTTGCGATAAAATGAAGAGATCATGGTTATTGAAACAGAATAAAAGAGGAAATAAAATTGAAAAGATATTATTGATAAGTATATCGTGGATTTTCATGCATTTATGGAAACTTTGAAGATGCAAAAATACACCGGATGCGGATAACGTGCGAAGATATGTAAAATATCTAACGTAGTGCATTCGTTATAATATTTAACAGGTGAGAGAGATCTCTAGTGAAGTTCCAATTTTTTAATTATGACCAGAAAAAAATGTTTATTTGCATAAATGTCCGCAATCTATTGGTGAAAATACAAATTTAGAAGCAGGAGCTTGAAGAAAATGTATCTTCGTCTTTTTACAAATTTTAAATTATCTTTATAATTTTCCAGAATTCAAAGAATTCTGTACTTATGTACTAATTTACAGGTTACTGGCCGTCTCTGATTTGTCTAACATATTAACAGTCTAACATGCTAATAAAATTATCGGCGGAGAAATGAGCAAATATACAGTGGCTACAAGAAGTTTCGTCACGTACACTTATTTTCCAATCAAGCATTTTTTTGGTCAAATTGGCACGCAATAGTAGTAATTTGTAGTTATATAAAAGTTTACAAAAAGTGTCACCAAATGATACAAAATCTAGCACTAAAACTAACCAAAGCTGTAAAAACGACGAATTTCAGATCTTCTTTTTTCTAGAATTACTAAAAATATGTAGATATTTTAGTCAAAATGAATATTTACTTTTATCTAGATAGTGTCGCAATTACTTGGATCTATTTATTTCAATTAATATCATTTGAATTATAACGATTCATATATAGAATAATTGATTATATATTACAGATCTGTAGTTCTAGTATTAATATACGTGAACCTAATTAATTAATACGTAAATAAATTGTTGAGCTTGAGGTTGACTGATTGAAGAACTAGTGGATGAATTTGTAATAGAAAAGTATATTGAAATAATTAAAGGTATAAGTATAATGTATAAGTTTATGCTGAATGATAGGGAGCACGTTCATATATTTATAGCAAAAGAACATTACCAAAAAACTTAAGCTTATAGCTTGGGCTAGAGGCTACAGGGAACATAAATAGAAATCTGTTTATGAGTTCCTTTGTTGTTAAACCTTGCAACCCAAAACATAATGTATATTCAAGGATATAATAATATGCACCGCTCCTTATTTAGAATATTTCTTCGTAATAGCAATCTCCAGGTCACGGATGTACATAAATAAAGATGTAGAGTTTTTCTTGAAGTAGTTACTTCAATATAAATAATAAATAGAACGATACGTCAATATGCTTTTTGTGGTCACTGTAAATAATTGTTAATTTTCAAGAATTATTATTTCATATGAAACTTCATTTCACCATGCTACGTTTGATCTCTCTTTATCCCATATTCTCTGAACATTCCTTTATCGATAAAGCGTATACAATTACTCTATACATAATTAGCCTAAGCTCTCAGGAAAAATGTCTTATTTACGAAAGGACCTTATAATCTTCCTGAATCCACGGATTTCCACGCTCAAAACACTTCTGCCAAATTTCCCCCATCATCCTATTTACAATATCAGTATCCCTCATAAATATTGTATTAGCTACGCTTGCTGTATTAAGTACGATCTGCATACGCGAGTCTTGGATACTTTCGCGTAGATGTGCCATCAAAATAGGAGAGAGGCTTAACGACAGAACACCGTTACCGAGCTTTATTATAATTTCATGTAATTTCGCTAATGGGGATTAGCCGTTGGCCGGACATAGAATAATATTAAGGTGAAACTTCCTCGTCCGGGCTTTAAACCGTAATCTAGCTTAATACGACCGACCAGGGAAGGATTATTTTTCGGGGGTACAGATTCTTGTCTGCCTGGTAAGCAGTAAGGCTGGCATACACGTCTGCCGCGTTATATTTTCGCGGCTAATTTCCCTCACGGCTTTACTTCAATTACCATAAGTTTCCGGCCTCTGTCTTAAATTTTGTTCATTTTAATTATTCCATACATTTTTATTCAATATCGTATTTTTGGGATAAGTCTGAGTGAAGAGATGTTGACAAGTTGAATAGGATTCTTAACATGAAATTTGATACGTACAGGGAATCAGAAAGTTGACTGTCATTGAATTAATCCATTGTTTCGCATAATAGTTTACTAACTAATAATATTAGTAAATTGACAAGTGACAAGTTGAATAAAATAATAGAACGATTTGTTGTTGTCGTTGCTCTATTATTTAAAGTCACATCAACTGTCAGGGTTATTAACTGCCAGGATTACTTTTTATTTAAAAATTCCACATGTGTATTTTTGTTTCTACTAGAATGTATTAAGTTGTCCAGAAAGTGTCTTTCTTTCGCAAACATGTTTTTTACAACAGTGCACCTTCATACAAACGTGAAACCAAGTCTGTGAAATGTCGCGGTGTTCATCTCAACAGAATAAAATGGATCGTACGTAATTCGAGAAAATAATATAAAAGAAAAAGCGTTGTGCGTCTATTATTTCCTCATAAAACGAAAGAAACTTTTCCAACAATCTAATAGTACAAAACAAGTTTTTGCTTGAGACAATCATTTGCTTTATTATCAAAAATGTTCCAATTACGAAACAAAATATATTGATACTGATAATCGGTAACATGTAATTGTCACTAATAATATTCACTCGATAACGATAAAGGATCAATGTCTCATGCTCCCTAACAAAATGAAATACCAAAGACCATCTTTTTGTTGGAATACTGTTGCTCAAAGGGTGGAATCTGAATGATGCGCGGTGCTGATTTCAAGCGGAAACGTCGCTGATCACGAGGCAGTGCGACCATTAATATTAATGGAATACCGATACGACGCGATAAAAGCGATTTAATAGCGTAGTTAATGGCATTATATCATGGAACTACTGGAGCCATTAGCGAAATTACGGGGAAATTAGATGTACCGGGGGCTGGCCACGCTGATCGTCCTTTCTGAGCTGCATTTTTAACCAGAATCACGCGCCATCTGCGTCTGCTTTTCGTGAATCCTCGATGAAATTTCGATGATTCTAGAACCCTCATATGCAAACGCGTATACGATATTGCGTGCATTACTGATGCAAATTAATTACAACGTTAATGCACTGCCTTTTAATAGTGCACTGATTATTCTAACCATATTTGGTACATTAATTTCGCATGACCAGCTCTCGAGACTACTCACTGCTTTTGTTTTCGATTTTTGTAGGATCGTTCAAACTGTTATTAATCACGTTAGTCGTCATTTATTTCCTGGTGATCGAACGTTTGATTTTCCCTTGATTACATTTTTTCAAATACAACGATAACTTTACCATCTTCAATCGGTAATGCCGTATCAATCCAGTAATTCTAATTCAACAAATTGTAGTTGCAAATAGCGTTGTTCCAGACCGAGGTAGATACCTCGATACGAGGTAGCATGCCTCGAGTCGCTTGAAACGAATTTTCTTTTTCACCGCCTGACCGCGTCCTCGTCGCGTTTCATACGATCAGCAAAAAGCGCTAAAAACTGTAAACATTTGAACAAAACGTCACACGAGCCATCCACAGAAATCTCGTTCGGCAGCCAAGATTCCTCAGACACCCGATACGATTCAGATCTCGAAAGTCGTTTCATGTCGCGCACTTGATATAGCAATCGTCGCTTCCAATATTCAACAACTTCTGTCCTCGGCTGTTTTGGTCAGCCGCGAGACTTCCAATTAAAACGGACAAGGAAAAAACCAAATGAAAAAGGATAGAAGGCGAGGAAGACAGGAAAAAAATCGAAAGAAAACAAGAGTCCCGGCTTAATTTTGTATGCACTATGCTCGATAACAATTTCATCTCCGATATCGCTGGTCTATTAGTCGAATAACATCGAAGCAAGTGGAGGAACAAGAGGAGAAATAAGAAAAAGGGAGGACTAAGAAAAACAAGTGCAAGAAGAATAATAAGAAGAGAAAGAAAAAGGAAAGGCAAGGGCGACCAAGCATAAGAAAGGGAAACAAGGACGAAGATCCTGAAACCAGCCGAAGGCAAATCACGTACACTGCCGCCTTCGTGGGCTACTGAATTGAATTTCGGACAACACTTACCACGCCAGCCTCATGAATAATGCATTCGTTGGAGTGACTGGTCGCGGGTGTCGCGCACGGAAAAGTGTTGACCCTTTGACCAAGATGGATGAGGCGGTCGTTGATTATCAAAGACAAACGTGGCTTCCAGCCGCGTTTCTTGCACCCTTCTCCATCTCTGGTGCACACCGTACACCAGAATCGACTTGCTCGGGCTTTTGGCTTTGAAATATCCTCGAAACGACGCGATGCGACGCCTCGCAAGTCTAATCGATGCGCGTTGAACGACGATAGAGATATTGGTCCGTAGCTTTAAAACAGATGGGGCACGTCTTCGGGGTTCTCCTTGGGAGGTGGACGACGTATTTGCTCGGAATCTTTTATACGTCGCGCGTTTTAGAAGGACGAATCTTTTTGAAGGATGAGAACAATTACAGCCGAGGAACGTTCCTATAAATCCGTATCGAACTCGTGATTAGATTTTAGATTTTTATGTATTTATAGGAAATTGAAGGGTAAAACAATTCATAAAAGGCACACAATATGAGAGAAGTATATAAAATATCGAAAGTATAGTACTCGTTAGAATTTACCTAAATTTTTAATTCTATTCATAAAAATATGAATTTGTATAAATATTCACCATCTACTCGTAACACATAAAGCTTCGTTCATCGTGTTCGAACCAATTGTTCGATATGCGCAAGTTGGTTTTGCATCTCAGAACGAGTACTCTTAGTTTCAAGGTTCATGAAATATTTGGCAGGTATAATGAAACATTATTCCTCATAACGTGTGAGTAATAAGTATTCGAAACTTGCATTTGCATTTTATTCGGATTTATAAATAAATATCGAACTTGATCCCATCACTAATCGTATAACTACGGAACAAAATGACCAACTGATTTTCATTTCGCACGAACTTTATACTTTAAATGTTGTTAATACCAACATTAACCCTTTGAGGACGGGACCATTCGAGGTCAACTGCTCCGCGAGGCCGAGGTGCTGCTGCGATTGTTATTTACAACTGTCAGCACACATTTCTGCTTAGACGTGTTTTTCATTCATAGATGTTAACACTTTACCGACCGATAGCCGATTAATCGCTATTTTGTCGCCAATGCTTACCGACCGATAGCCCATTAATCGGCCTTTTGTCACTGACGATCTTTCTCATTATTTGAGCAGTAATTTGTTATTTAGTATTAAGGTACCTTACTCAGTTGCGCCAGTTGCGTTGCTTTGTAAGCTCCCACAGTTTTATACCAATTTGAAAAACTTACCGTTCGCGATGAACGAAAAGAACGGTATTGGAGAGTCTAAATCGAAAGAGAGCTGGCGCCAGGGAGAATCTGCGCCTGAGCTGCCAGTCGGACGTGCGTATACTACTGAACCGCTAGCAGTCGCTAAAGTGTTAAATTCTAGACATATGTACATGCACAGATTCTCCACAGGATAAATAAAATGACACACATATGAGTCTTTTGGTTCCATCAGTTGTTTTCGCCAAACGCGTATATCAATTGCTCGGCCAAATTGATAGCATACGCAGAACGCATATATGCGGCGGTAGTCGACAAAGGGTTAATTAAAATTCTGCTGAAAGGATTCAAGAAGAAACACGTGTAGCTATCCGTATTGTTGCAAAAATAGATTCCGGAAACGTCATCGTCCCGCGGAATAATTAATTCGAAACAGGAACTAACCCGATTGCCTGGCGTGTTTTCCGGGCTACCCACGCTAAAAGCGCGGGCCTCTCGAGAAAAACTAATTAGAATTCAGAAAGGGCGAACTATACCGAAACCCGACACTTTGCATATAATTTCGCTGGAACGGCGTGTATACGCGGCGAGTACTCGCGCGATACGCGGTGATACATTATGCTATTACGTTTCATTGCCCGACATTAGACGAGATTACGTTCCTTCCCTTGATATTACACCCGGTGCCCAGGGTGACTTAATGGCTTATTTCATCATCGCGACCGGCCGAATATTTTTCTGCCCCTTCTTCGGCACTTTTTCCGACGATCCGCGATATCTTCGCCGGCAACCACCCGAAAACCGTAATTTGTACCGTCGTAAAAGACGCCGGTGAGAATTTGCGAGTTGGCAAGATTCTATCGAGACCTACGCTAACTTATTATTCTTATCGGCAGGAGCGTTCGTTTAGCCTTTTCGACGGAAAGAATTACAGGTTCTTCGTACATTCGTACGGAGCAATTTTATCCTCTGTGATCTTTTTTATTCACTCGATAATTCAGGCACGATGACTTCAAAATGGAAGAAATTTTATTAATCGGATCATCCTGTACCCAACAACAATTTTTATATCGATGGAATTCAAAATTAACACTGACAGATCGATTTTATTCGCGGTTGATTCGCAGTACTTGCAAATGTTAATACGATGTAATTTATTTCGAAGAAAAATGAGAAAGAGGCGGTTCTTACTTGGTAGGTCTTTTGAGAGATTGACAATTCGAATGAGAAATTCGCTTCTCATCTTCGGTTAATATGTTCAAGATACGATTTAATCCTTTGCGCTGTAGTTTTATTAGGTTGCCCGAAAAGTTTCTTTCGTTTTATAAGGAAATAATAGACGCGCAATGTTTCTTGTTTTATATTAGTTTATTGAATTATGCACGAAATGGATCGTACCTGATTCAATAAAATAATACAAAACAGAAATTCTTGTTCATTTATTATCACCTTATGAAACGAAAGAAACTTTTCGGCCAACTTAATTATGTAATTCGTCAAGTTTACGTATTAAGAACAAAAGACAGAATTTTGCCCATTCGACAACGTGCAAAAGTTTCGAAAATATCAATTTTCTCCAATATCTTCCTTAAGATTATGTTCTAGCTTCGACAAAACAAAGACATTCAAAGATCGTGATTTTCATATAACGATAACATCATGAATATTTTCAAATCGATAGCCATTCATTATGTGACTTGATAATTACTTATTATCAATTACTTATTAATTAATACTTGATAATTACTTTGTTATCAAGTTATATTCAACAGCCTAGTAAATGAAAAATAAACGTTTATTTTCGAAAATTATGTTTCCCTTTAAAGCCCAACTTTTATTATCAAGCTATATTCAACAGCCTAGTAAATGAAAAATAAACGTTTATTTTCGAAAACTATGTTTCCCTGTAAAACCCAAGTTTTACTACGAAGCATAAAAGTATAATACATCTGTTATACTATAATTACGGATATTTAAATAAATATATATTATTTATATATCAATTTATCATGCAAATATGTATATACAAGAACAAATATTCCGATGCAAATATTTCGACGATGTCTCCGATAAGTATCGCGATGTGAAGGGAATTCTTATCGATGGAAACGAGTCGCAGCACGCGATCGTACCAACCAAAGTCGAATGCACTATGTTACAGAGATGCAGCAGCGGTTACGTGTCCGACCCACGTATTATGTATCTCGAACAGGAAGTGGAAAAAGATAAGACAACTTGGCGTCATTAATAACTCCTCCCCCGCGTTCCACTCGCATCTGGAGCTTGCTCTTCCTACAACTCCGTGGCCTTCCATTCACCTCGATGTTTATTCCTAAATAATTTCGACGCTTCAACGGTCATTTTAAAATTCGTTCTTTCAACAATATATTTCACGCGCCTCTGCGCTTCTCTTACGAGATCCTTTGTTAATTTCTGGGAAATTCTAGTTTTTCTCGGTCGTACAACTTTTAAATAAAACTAACGTAGAACGTCGGAGGAAATGGAAACCTTGGAGGAGATCTTTAAATTCTTTAGAATTTTTAGGCATTTCCAAAAGTGGATTTTTCCTCGCGAAAAGTTTAAGAAGACACGGAGTCTCGTAAGATTTGGGAAAATTTGTATATCAGAAATCTTGTATCACAGATAGAAATATTTATCAGACTCCCGTCAGTTAAATCGATTATTCTAAATTTCTAGAAACAAATTTTAATTCACGTAAATCACTCGCCGTTTCAAAATCGCGAAATATGTGTCGTTTTACCGTACATTACCACCAGAATGATAAAGAAAACAACGGTTCATCCTAGTTACTCTGATCGAGTAACTGATCTGCTCTATAGAACACTCATAGATGAACGCAATTCAGTCAAACGGATGCTTGTTGCAAACTCGCAAAACGGCCATTACTCTATTCTAAAACTCCAACAAATCCCCTCTAAATCCATCGAATTACACACGATTCGCATTCCATCGAGGTTCGCTTCCTCCCTGTACGCACGGCAACCTCTTCAATTTCGATCGAAGAGTGAAAAACAAAAAGCGAGAATTTAAAAAAAAAGACGAGAAACGCGATAGAAACATCGCGATGATGGCCGCGCATTGTCGAAGCCGTGATAAATCGAATGGAGCGCGACCGGAAGCTCGAGTTGCATCGCGTATCAAATTCGCGGCCGGAAATCATACAATGCGGTCCGTGTAATGAAAGATAATTGAAATCAAAACAGAATCAATGCGGGGAGCTACTGTTTGTTACCGTTGCGAAGCTACATAAAAATCCCACTGTACGACCATAAAGCAACCTGCGGCCCGCGATTTCGATTTTTCCTCACTTTTTCTCTGTTTTACTTTTATCCTCTTTTTTTTTTTTATCTTTTTTATGCACATCCTCGTATCCAGTTCGGCTTTATTACGTTTTCCACCGGTGCACAAATATTTCCACGATGAAAAGGTGGTCGCAATTACGAATGGAATTACGCGGATGCAGCACGCTCCTCTCCTTAAACAGAGAGAATTGTAGGATATTTTAATAAATCTATTTTCCATCCGTTTCGTGTATTTTATTTGTCGTGTTTAAAGTTGAATTATTAAGTCGTAATTCCCTGAAAGCGGAATTACGTAACGTAGAGTTTTTATTAGCAGGATATTTGACCATTGGGCATTTTAATATGTCTGCACCGAATTTAACGACGGATATTTTGTTAACATTTTTTACCTCATTGTAATGACGAAATTAAATTCTGTTCTACGTAGCGTGTTTTTCAAATAATGAACGACAATTAAAAGAACGAAAATACCTGGCCAATTTTCGTGTAGTTTTTGCATTCTTGCTGTTGAAATAAAATATGTATTACGTACAGCGTGGTATTGATTTAGACAATGAATCGTGAAATTATTTTAATAATTTCCTATTTTCATCGTGTATTTGTCGTTTATTTTACATGTTTCCATTGTACTTTCAATCCGTTCGAGTGGATTCATTTATATTCAGAATATTTTATTTTCTTAAATAATAGGAACATTTGAATACGTCTATTTTCCATTTATATCGTATTTTATTATTACCTTCAAATAATTCGATAATATTCTCGTTGCAACATTTTGAAATAAAATTGTGTAACATTTCGGTCTTCTCTTCTTAAATAATGAACAGAATTTAAATATTGAACGAGAATTTTATGAATATGTAAATGAACCTGTTTGAAAGTTTTAATACCACCTGATATCTACGTTAATCACGACATCGAAATTATATGATTTTTAATTTTGACATGTCGTTAATACAGTACATGGTTTAATATCTATTTTATGAAAATTTAATGAACGTTGAAATGTCAGCAACATAGCCTCTTCTCTCGAACAATATTCGTTATATCCTCTCGTTATTTTACACGACGATGATAATCCAAAGTGAAAAGAGCGTAAAGATTATGGATCTACAAGACACTTTATATCGCTTATAAGAAAATAATAAAACACTGCAGAAAAATCTGTAATTCATTACTATGATACGTTTCAAAGGTAAAGTCAACCATTTTTAATAAGTAAATACTTCTTCTATAATTCTTGAATATAATATTAAATAATAAAGTAACTAATAAATATGATACTTTACCTATTAATATGGAATAAATATTTCAAATATTATTAAATATTTCGATTATACAGGCTGGTTGGTAACTGATGGTACAATCGGAAACGGGGTGATTCTACGCGAAAAAAGAAGTAAAAAATATACAATAAAAATTTAAAAATTTTAAAAATTAAAAAAATAACGTCAATCCAGACAACGATCTACAGTGAGATCCGTTACAACGAGACGTGATAAAGTGCACGCGTACCGAGCGAAAATTCAAAGTCGATTTTCTCGAAAAGAAAGCCTCAAACGAAAAATTTTTATTCTATATTTTCGACTTCTTTTTTCGCGTAGAAACACCCCCTTTCCGCTTGTACCACCAATTACCAACCACGCTGTATATATGGAAATAATATATGCGATTCGATAGAATAGAAGCAATTTTCAGTCGAAACCCGATATATTCTCGCGATTACACCACAAAATTTCGCCACATTAAACGATGAACAGAACCGAGAATCTTTCCGAGTACGAAAAGTAATTTCGCTTGGTAATCGTTGGTAGTTTGTTATACGTAAATCGGTCCTGAGGGAGAGACACCCTCTGTGTTTGTTCGCAAGGTTCTCTGGGCTGGTGCAAGGTAAATAATATCGGAAATCTGAATCTACCCTCGAACGAGGCAGGAGGACCTCTCTCCACTAGCTTGTTGTGGACATTTCGAAAAGTTTTCCGGCGACGTTGTTTGAACGCTACTCATTAAGCAAAATCATCGATTTCACGATAAAAGCAAGACGAGTTCGATTTAATCGTACTTGTAGAGAAGAAAAGAGAAGAAAGGAGCTGAAGTTCCTGTTCATCTGTAGTAATGGGAGAGAGTTTTTCGATGGATCTCTCGTTCTTGAAACTTAATCCGGTATATCGTTCATTTTCTGCTTGACCATGCGCTTAAATATTATTGGAATAACATTATTTTATTATTACAATTATAACAGTGAAAATGCAAATTTCCATCTTTAAACATCTTTCACTGAGAACCAACTTATCTGATCGTTCTAATGTGGTAAGAAAATTGGCGTTTATAATAATCGTGTGGGACTATTTTTCACTTTGTTATTCGTTTGTTTCGTATTAATTTGAGAGGATAAGTTATCGTTAAATGCGGATTAACAAAGAGGAAACACGCAACAATTTTGTGCCAATTAAAATATCAACAATTTAATTGCAACAAAACTTAATGATCACGAAAGTAACTTAAAAAGCGTTCTATAGTCATAAACGCAAAAACAGGGGACCGAAAACAGAAGGAAACGAAAGAACAGCTGGAGCTAGGAAATTACAACGCGAAACAACGGTACTATACCATACGCCGCATTTAATTTCTCTAGGAATCACAGAGTTCATCCCTTTTCTCGAAATGCAAGGACGAGGTTGAAACTACCGTTACTTTTCCTCTTTTTCCTTGGAGAAAGAGGAACAAAGAAAGGGAAAGCAATGGGAAAAATAAAACAGACAACCGTACACACCGGGTGAAAAAAAAGAAAAAAAAGAAGAGAGAAAAGGGACAAGGAAAAAAACGCAAAAAATGAGACAGAGAGATCGAAAAATTCGACGGCAGGAAATTTTTAGCGAGTGCAGCGTACACCCTTTTCATCGTGTCCCAACTCTTTTAGAATTATAGCGGTACAAAGGCACGAGCATTGGCGGAGGAGGATGAATAAACCGTAGCTGCAAATGCAGGCTCGCGCGAACCCGGAGATTTTCAAAAGGACCACGCGACGTGCCAGACATACAAAGAGAACAGCAGTCCATCCTTCTTTCGACAGAAGAACACCTTGAACGTTGCACCAGAAAAATTTCAGTTGGTCCGCTGGTATCATATTTTTATCGGGCTGACGTCTATACCACCCCACCCGTAGGCATAACCGCGCGTCATATGGAACAAAGCTCCTGGTCAGGATTAATGTTGAAGAGAAAAATGAAGTATAGAAGACACACACGTAAACACAAGAGAGAAGGATTGATTGTGTTCAAAGAAGATGACCTTGAGTCACGATAGAAAAACGTACGATAATAAACAAAGATATTAGCACAGATGCGATTTTTCTGTACAATTTTTAAATTTTCAAGTTTTTTAGAGATAACTTTCGAACCTTTCAAGTATGTTATTATTTATTATCATTAAACGACTTTACCGTAAGAATTAATGATGAAAAAATATATAATGAACTGTTTCTACCGAAACATAAAATTACTCTAATTAAAAGCTAACTGTAGAATCAATACAAGAATTGAACTGTTTTGGAAATAAATAATTTTTGTTGAATAAATAATATAGAATTACTCGTCGCTGTATGTGATATAATTTTTTGAAAGATTTAGGAAATGGGGAACAATATTATGAATAATTATACAAATGCATTATGAAGGAAAAAAGAGAAGGATGCAGTTTGAGAGGGTAGATTGTTTCGAAGGCCAATTTTGAACTGATACGATTTTGAGAAGAGAATAATTGACCAGCTTAGGCATTGTAATAAAATATGAACAATTTTTAAACTGTTATCTAAAGAAATAATATACGTGACATAAATGAATAAAAATATTTAATAAACGTATCAAATGTTGTAAAGTATTTAGAGAACAATATGAAACTATATGAAATATTTATAAAACTCCGTGAGATATAAATTAAATTTTTAAGTGTATTAATGCGTTTCATAGGAAATATGTTTTTAATTTAAATAATAATTTATTTTACAGTTCCTGTACATCCCGACCATGCCATTAGTCAAACATCGGACGATGATAGATTTTCACCGGACATGATTGGTGGTGGCGATTTTATTGAAGGGTAAATATTAAATTTACGTAACACTTATTTATTATACAGTATGATGCCTTTCAGTAAATATCATTTTAGATTAATAAATGATAAACGATACTGTTTTTAAATTTATATTTGATAATTAATGATATCGACTATTATACGAAAAAAAAGGTATTTTAGAACGTTTATGTACTTTTAAAGAAATCTCTAATGTTTAAGAGAAATTTTAAGTTAAATACTTTAAATTTGAAAAATGTCAAATAATCATTGTTATTGTATCAAACTTATGTTATCATAAATTGTTATCACGTATCTACTTTAAACAGCTACTATTTTTTTTTTTAAGTGGTGATTCTTTATTTCACCGCCCAAAAACTGCGATTAGCGTCAGTTTACAAATGGACGCCGGGTGTGGTGTTAAATGACATAAGATTTTTCTGTTAAAATTTTTAAAGATAATTTATAAATATGAAGCTACTCTTGTACCTAGTATTGTTACAAAATACTCGTATTTTTGTACGTGCCATACATAGTGTCAAAAATGTTACAAATGTTACAGAAGCAAGGTGATCATTGTTTGTTTTTTTCAGTGAGGTTATAAAAACTGCCGCGAATTTTGTACGACAGTAAACATACAAGAATGTAACTGATATACGTTAAATAAAGAACCGAAAATATAAATTTGTGTTACTTTGTTTTTATTTTAAAACATTTTATTTCATGAATCAGGACATTCTATCTGTTAATAGTAGTGTTTGTTTTGTGCTTGAAGGTTATGTTTTGGAGAAAATAATCATGTATCTTTCTAAAAATCATGACATAAAATGTTCACGCAATGAAATAACAAATTGATATTTTTACTTTGCACAGCAAATGAATCTGTATATGCTTCCATTATGATAGAAATATATCATTCTCTAAAATAATAAAGCAAAACGTTTTGTACTTTTAACCTACCAAATTTACTCTATAAATTTCTATATTATTTAATGAATATATTGAAATAAACGCTTTTTTGTTTTGTATTATTAACAGCATTGGACCTGGAGATGGATTAGATCTCTCAGGAACTGGAATGTCAACTCCTCACATCTCTCATTTGGCATCAACAAATCCATTTAGTATATTATCACCAAGTCCACAACCAACTAGTTCTCAATCTAGTACTATCGACGTTCATACAATCGGCGGCCTTAGAAACGTCAATATGCAGTTATCTCCTGGGAGAAAAGACAATCATGAAGGAAAATGCGAGGTACGTAAGCAATTGTAAAGTCTTAAATTGGTCATTAAGTTATAAATCCTGTATTAAAGTTTTAATTCATTCTTTTAGGTGTATGTAGGGAAAACATGTGCACAATTTTTAGGAAATCAATCTGTTTATATTCCGTATCCAATGACCCAAGAGCTGCTTGATGATAAGCTAATGAAAGCTTTTGGTGTTATTAAATACTCAAAGTAAGTGAATTGTATATGATTGTGATTTCATCATACTAAAACAAAATAAATTTTTGTTTATGTTTCAGTGAGGTCTCATCGAATTGCGAAGGTTATGCAAAACCATCATTATGTTACTCTGCATTCCCAATATGTCGTGACCCTGCCAGTATTCTTAAACTTAAAAATTCTGAAGCTAGCGCAAGTTTATTTCATTTTCTGAATTCGAATCAGGGTGATTTGTCAAGAGACACAGGTGATGGGGATGATGCAGATGATATTACAGGAGTTCATGGTATTCCCAGAAAACGTAGTCCTACATTAGGTCCTGGCTCAGAATTCAATCCATATAAGGATGGGAAAGCTTCCAACAAAAAGATAATAAATCAAAGCTATGGAGAAGCACAGTCATCTAGCAGAAACGAGATCAATCGTAAATTACGCAGGATCTGTCGGCAAGAATGTGAAATGCTAGAAAATGATTTGTGTAAGAAAGAATACGCAATTGCTAAAAGACATCCACTGATTGGACATCAAGTGCCTTTAGTTGATTGTTCTGATTTACCAATGGAAGATAGCCCCGAGGCTCGTGATTGTTTAAGTCTTGGAATTTCCTCAGGAAACAATGTACAGGAAAGTACGTATTAAACTCCTTTAACAACTCCTTAAATAATAAAGCTACATTATTGTATTGTAAAGCGTTGTTTCATCTTTTTGTAGATGACTACTGTTACTGGGGAAGCGGAAAGTCTTATCGTGGTATTGTGAAGACAAGCATTAGTGGAAGACCATGTATGCAATGGTCGCATGGTGAATTCAATCTCCAGATTTCCGATTATCCCGAATTAGCTGGAAAGCATTCATACTGCCGTAATCCAGGCGATAAAGAATTACAACCGTGGTGTTACGTTTATGTCGATAGTAAGCCGCAAAAAGAATTTTGCAACATACCTAAATGTGGTAAGTTGTGATAATTAAATAAACAATCAAAGACATATTACTCATTAGTATAAAAGTACTGAATACATTATAACTTTTTTCTCCGCAGTTGAAAACTTATGGATCTATGCAGTCGTTGGTTTTGTACTAACAGGAGGATTTGTTGTCATATTAGTCTGTTACTGCTGCTGCTATAGAAGCAGAAAATCTAGAAGGCAAATGAATCATTTGCCATCAAATAAGGTAGAATTTTACCTAATTTGGAAACTATATTTTAAATGAATCTGGATGAAAAGTTTCTCTACTAAGAATAACAATACAAATTAATACTTTATTTTTTATTTAAAGATGCTGACCGGTATACAATGTGATAAAAATATATACGACGGAAGACGAAGTACAACGCAACCTATGGAAATGAGTTCTCTTTTAGCTGGTCCTGGTAATACAACTCCAGGAACAGGAACATTAAGTAGCGGTAGTAGTCGAACGTCCAATAATAGAGTACCACAATTTACTACCAATAATGTTGTCCTTTTGCAAGAACTTGGAGAAGGAGCTTTCGGTATGCATGAAATAGAATAATTTTATATTTCCTTTTTATACACACTTTACATAAACTATAATTTTCTGAACGTTTTCTAGGAAAGGTATACAAAGGGGAATTACAAACCGGCAATAAATGTGAGCCGCCAATTTATGTAGCAGTGAAAACGTTAAAAGAGAACGCAAGCCCAAAAACACAAAGCGACTTCAAACGGGAAGTTGATCTGATGACAGACCTAAGGCATCCAAACATTATTTGCCTACTGGGCGTAATATTGAAAGGGGAACCAATGTGTATGTTGTTTGAGTACATGACCCAAGGGGATTTACACGAGTTTCTCATTTGCCATTCACCAAGATCAGACGTCCCATTAAACAATGGAAGCGGAAAAATTTTAGAGCAGCCAGAATTTTTACACATTGCTTTACAAATCGCATCTGGTTAGATTAATTTGGAATTTATAGTTTTATTACATATATCTATACAATTTACTAAATCAAGATATCATATTAGGTATGGAATATTTAGCCAGTCATCACTATGTTCATCGAGATTTGGCCGCGAGAAACTGCCTAGTTGGAGACAATTTAACTGTAAAGATTTCCGATTTCGGTTTATCTCGTGATATATATAGTAGCGACTACTATAGAGTTCAATCCAAAAGTTTATTGCCCGTTCGATGGATGCCACCAGAGTCAATCCTTTACGGAAAATTTACGACAGAATCCGACGTATGGAGTTTTGGAGTCGTATTATGGGAAATTTATAGTTATGGCTTACAGGTAATAAAATAATGTTAAATAATAACACTATAGAATTAAAAAATTATACTTAAATGTTGCATGTTTAATTTACAGCCATATTACGGGTATAATAATCAAGAAGTAATAGACATGATTCGATCACGGCAATTGTTACCATGCCCGGAGGATTGCCCGACAATGATCTACAGCCTAATGATAGAGTGCTGGCACGAGGTAGCCAACCGCAGACCGCAGTTCCCGGAGATTCACCATCGCCTGCACAACTGGTACATAAACCAAACTTACCTGAGTGATTTCTGTAACGAATCTATCACCAGCTATTCCGGAAGCAGTCATAAAAGCACGAATAAAACCAATTCTACGCAGCTATCAGCGCCAATATACAAATGCGATCCAAAGGATATGAACTTCAAAGGGAACACGGAGCAGCCGTTCTGTAACCTGAACGACCACAGCAATGGGATCAAGATGCTGCCGCCGAGCTTTCAGAACGCGAATTCGGTCGAACAGAGGTCAAATTGCGGCTTCAATGAACACGGCACGCCCATGAAGGCTCCCATTTTTCCGAATCAGACGACAAACATCAATTTGAACGATTTCGATGATAAACAGTGTTGTTCACCAAAATTAAGCGGAGCGAAGAAAGTATTGCCTCCAGCACCTCAGCCAATGAACAAGATAAACACTCCTAATGGAACCAGACCAATGCAAAATGGAGCGCAACTAGTTGTCAGGTTACCAGACCCCAGTAAGGTCACTACCGAGACTAGGGTATCGAAGTGAACACGAACGAAGATTGTTCACTTGAACAATTTTTGTATGTATTCATGGTAATCGTTACACAAGGTATATATCTATACCGTTCGTTTCGCAAGTACGATTCGATTTTCGAAGCTTCGGATAACGTTCGTTAAACAGGATAGGTAACTCTCTCTTCAATACCTAATCACTGCCACGTTTCCGTATTTATTTCTTCAATTGGAATATACATATTTTATACTGTCGATAAACACGTAAAAAAACATGGTGTACAACCTTAACGAATTTTTTATACATACATACAACGTAACGGAATATACATACGTATAAATATGAATATATGCAGTATAGGATGTAGGCTGTACCGTTTAATATTGTCGCGTTTCCCTTGTATTATTTCGTAGTTACATCTTCAGTTTTATAACATTTTTAATGTATTGAAAATCACGTTAATACGTAATCAAACATATTTACTAATAACATCTTATGCCATTAATTTTGTATAAGTGTACGAGAATCTAATATTCCGTTATATTATAGTCACAATGTTAGTGATACTATTTATGCGACAAAATTTTGTAAGTTAAGCAAGTTCTGTGAGACTTTTTATACTATTAGTTTTATTTATATTTTTGCATACGCGAAACCGTGAATTTCTCGACTGATCTATTGTTACTAGATTGTAATATAAATATAATATCGCGTGTCTGCCAGATGGTATTCACCATCTAATACGATTCTGAAAACCTATCTCCAGAAATGGCACAATAATCAATTATTGGCTGTACGTTGTAGCAGTAAGTCGATTACGTGAAAAGCACAATCTCATTGTGCGTTTAATAGATTTTTAAAAAAAGTAACTTTATCTGTGAAAATTCGTGAACTATCGGTGATGATTCGTTTAAGAACGTAAAGCAATTCTAATCATATCTGAAGGCGAACAATTATTATGCTCAACCAACCAATCGCGCATCTTTATTATATAGAGCAAAATGTTTTTCTTACTCTTTTCATCATTTCATAAAATCTTGTATTTTAAATCGTTCGCTCGTTTCACGTAAGAAACCAAGCAAGATCATGTGCTCTTAACTACTGCCAGAATTTAATATTCTTTATAGAGTCTATTCAGTTAAACGATACTCGAGACAAATATGTTGATAATTGCACTGATAGCAAGAACTTACAAAAGCTCAGAAATTTCCGAGAAATTATTGAAAAGTTGTCGACATTATTAACATGTAAATTATACAGGATCATATTATTCATGTATAGAGCGTAGAACTTACGATTATATGGAGCAGGCGTTACAAACTGTATTCATAAACGGTTCGAAACTAGTCTCTAGTGAAACTCGAATAATAATAAAACGAATTAACGCCTGGTTCGTTGCGATATAGCGTGAATTATACAGTTAGAATCGTAAGCAAGCGAATTGTAGGTTATGGAAGTCTAGAGTGAGAGTGTTTAAACAAGATTGTATTATACTTTTTATAATTTTCTATTAGGAGAGGAGAGTCAAAGGGGGATGTTTCGTCAGCCGAGATGAAGCTGTCAAATGTTTAAAATCGATTTAAACGAGATGATTAGAGTAACGATTTAATAATGTATTATGTTAAAACGGAACTCTTTTTCAGAGATGGCGAGCCTACGAATCGGTCTTTGTATCATTATTAATTATTATTATTAATTGTATGGTAATCCTGACGTCCGCATCGAGGGCTCGTTATCCGTTAGATTTAAGTTAATTTATATCAATCGTTTTGAAGAAGGATCATAAATGTAAGATCTTTATATATTTAATCTTTGATCTTTATATATGTATATATATCTATATATATACACATACACACGATCAAGTACGATATACATATATACGATCCATGTTTTTGTATGAAAGCGATATCACTTCATTTTTCCCTCTTGTCACACCTCGATCCCGATCTATTTTCAATCCGCAGCAACATGTTCCCTGAATAAATGTTAAAATATGTACGTATCGTATTTATTGACTTCCCCTTCCTAAACAATTTCAATTCTTTTCTCTTAACTTGAAATAAGTCTTTTGCTTGGAAAAGAAGAACAATAAGCCATAAATGACTTATATTATTTACTAAAATGAGCATTATTAACGTACTTAATTGTCAGAAATAGTTACACAATTCGCAAATACTTGGCAGAAAATCCTAAATTTCTAAATAAAATAAATAGCAAATAATGATTTTTCAGATTATTTTCTATTACTTTATAGCATAGATCGATAAATTAGTAATTTCGAAGTATTTTATTGTATCTAAAAAAAGACCACATATTTAAAAGAATTCAAAAAGAAATTACAGTGACACAATTGCAGGTGACTTGACTTAAATTACGACCATTATTGCAAATTTCAGAGATAGAAATCAAAATCAATCAATATTCGTAAAAGCATTATTTTTTAACGTGTATCTTCTCCACGCGTTATCTTAGTAAAAAGATCATAATGTAAAAAGGTCCCCCTTCTACGTTATAACAGTAATATTTCGCTGATGGACAATCGCAGTACATACCGGAAACTAACGAGTTAACGGATATTCACGATGTGCGTCGCAAAAGCAAACGCATCAAAGATGCTTGTAACCCTGTTCATAATAATTCTTCGTTATTGCCGTGTAAAATGTCAAATGGAGAAAAGTATAATTTGGGACAGGAACCAACAAGATTTCGTTCAACTGTACAATGATTCAAGATTCCGCGATTTCCGAAGACAAACGATTTCCACGAGGCAAGATTTACATATGAAAGATATCAATGGAAAAGTTTTGAGAGCTTCTTACTACGAGGTTTTAAACAGATCCCTTATAAGCATATGAATTGCCCGTAAATTCGAGGCGTTGTTCCGCGAGACTCAAAGAATACTTCATCGTTATACTTTAGGAACAGGACTTAGTTATGTTTTATGAGAACGACACGAAGGTGACTGGAATCTGCGGCGATATATGGAACCTGCTCGCATGTCATCTCAACTTCACGTACGTTTTTCATATCACGTATAAATTATTTTTTACGTTAAGAAGGAAGATTTCAGAAGTTTTGTTAACAATTTCTAAAAACTGGTAGACATAGAAAAGGTAACTTGAGATTGTGTTTAAATTAAAAATTCAACTATTCATTGTTTCAGTCAGAATATTTAGTGACTTACAAAACTGATCAAATGTCTTGCTAATATGAATATTTGTATAATAATAACAAGAAAGATTATTAGTGTCATCGGGTTTTTATTTAAGCATGTTCAGGTTTTCTGATATTTCCTCAATATTTTTATTTCACACTGAAGTATAAGTATTAAATGTTTCTTAAATTATTTCATGCAGGGCAAAATAGAATTCACTAATATAGAGTAAAACGCAACGTCTATTATAATGCTTATACTAAGTTACAAGTGTTTATCTGCACTAAATGTTGTTTGTAATATTATGTCATATTTAATTATACATATAGAATTTACATTTGCAATTTTTACAAAAATACGAATTTTATACCTTTTATCATGGCTTTAAGCGGTCGTTCCATTTTACCTTATCCTATGGCCAAGGAAATATTTCAATACTTCTGGGAAATCTCTCTACTAAATTAAATTAACAAAAAGTCTTATTTTCTTATAATCTAAGGTTCAATTAAAACATCCGATTCTCTATTAACAAAATGCAAAATTGAATATTCCATTCTACCCTACTTTCTCAAAGTTATACATCTACAACATTATTCGGGAATTTCCACAAATAAGTATTAATAGAAAATTTTTAAACATTTTAATTATCGAAACACAAACCATAAAAAGTTAGTATAATATTGCTAGAAAAGTTAATTACTCTTGTATATTTGATGATTATCTATATTATCTTGTGTCAAGTATATCCTAAGTACAGCATTTTGTATGAGTGCTGGATGATTTGGTTTTTAAATTGATAATACAAATTTTTTAAATATTAAAACGAGCATTTAAGGTAAAAAGCATCGAGTTATTGGATTAGGTTGATACCAGTGAAATACGGGGAACATCACTTCGGAGAACACTTGGAAAACGGAAGCTACAGCGGTGTGATGGGGTTGCTCGATCGAAATGAAACGCAAGTGATTTTGCGAACAGGATATTATGCTCTCCGCACGAATCTATTCGACTATACGGTACCCGTTTGGAATACCAAGTAGGAAATCTCTTTTTAAATAAATTTTTAGTTGAAAATTATTTTTATTATTAAAAATTACTGTTGTTATTTCTGTATTTAGAGGTAGTTATCACAATAGTTATTATTTTATTCTTTGGACACCGTTCTAAGCCGAAAAACTTTATTGCACTTTCTTACATGGACTAGGGATAAAAACAAAAGAATATCCTAAACCTATCGATTATATTTGGAACTATTTTCTAGTTACTATTTATTGTAACTAGCGCATCTGCATATGGATGGTGAGCACGAACTCACGTTGTCATTTTCAACAATTACATTAAACGATTCTGTTAATCTCTGAATAGATATTTCTTTAAATTATTTGACTTTAAAAAAATAAATAAAGATCAATTACAATTTTTAATGCATACTTAAAATTGTAATGCTATATAGACAACGTAGATATGTGGTCATCTATGATGCAGTGATAGCAATTCAAGATTAAATTTATCATATTTATCATTTACGTTAGTCACATTAGTTTGATAGCATTTGTTAAATAATTTATTACGACTTATTTGACTGGCACACGTTAAACAGGTACCGATTGTATATAAGGCCAAAATACGCATACGACAACAAGTGGCTGTTGAGCATGTTCACACGCGAAACTCTGTGCACTCACATCTTTCTAATCCTGATATTTGCTGTCGCTGGTTACATTTTTCAATATGGATCACGCAAAAATCGCAAAAGAAATAAACAATCAAAGTCAAGGAGTGGATACTTCAATTTCGCCGATCATATCTTTTACACATATTCTATAATGTGCTGTCAAGGTTTCGTTATTTCTTATTCTATTATTATTCTCTTAATTTGACAAGAGTTTATTAATTTCTATAAATTCTATTATTTTAGCTACTATCCTAACTATTTATCGCGCTATTTCTAAATGAAATAAAATTTACTGGAGTTCAATTATAAAAGTAGAATTATTCTAAATTTGTTTTTCAATATTGTAGATTGATTGTTCTATGAAATAGCTAAAAACACAAGTTTTATTTTTTAGAAGAATTTCGTTCTGTTTAATATTTTCAGGATATCTTCCGCGAGGTTTTTGCGATCAAAGCAAGATATTATCCACATCGAAATTTTTATTCGCTTGGTTGATGCTGTTGGTTTTCAGCTCTAGTCTCATTTATCGAATGACAAATCGGACTATGACACCACCGTTTGTCGATTTTGATACGTTGTTGAAGCAATCGAAATACAACGTTCTAATTTTCGAAGGATCTACAATCTACGAACTCATGAAGGTATCAGGGCAGACTTCAAATTCCTACAATGCTCTGTATAAATCCAATTTTTTTATTTCGTTATGCTGTTTGTTAAAAGATTTTCTGTGCTTTTCAAAAGTATTTTAAATAAGAAATAAAAAGGAAAAAAGAGGTGGTTTTCAAAGATATAAATTTCGACAGTTAGTCCCCTATACAGTTATTTAATGTTGACTCGACAATGTACTTTCAGAATGCCATTCATTTGCCAATGTACGAGAGTTACAAATTATCGGAACGTATCTTCTTTGAGAAAAATTTAAGTTTCATATACAAGGAAGTTTGTTTTGACAAAAAATTAATCGCCACTTTAGAGAACGAAAACGAAGCATATTCAAGAAGCAAAGATTTCTGTCCGATCGTACCAGTGGGAAAAAGTTATTTTCAAACTTGGATTGGATTTGGTGTACCAAAACATTTTCCGTACAAACGTTCCATCGACACGTCGTAAATATACTTATGACAAATTAGATAATTACCTCTAAAAAATTGTTTAATTTTGAATATCGAAATTTAGAAAATGAAAATATATTATACAGTGGCTTACGAAAGTAATCGTATAATGCTAGAAATTCGTTAACTGTAACACTGTAACACGACACGACAACGTGGTGACTGTATTGATAAAACGTCAGACGAATTTAAAACTGTACATACGTAGAAATTACATTTATGGAAAACAAATGCTTAGCAAAAATCACCAAAGTTTATGAACAGTCGATCATTCACTATATTAATAATCCCGAATATTTAACAAGTCCGCAAAATCATTGAATTGTATTACATTACTAATACTAATTTTCTATACTAGTTTTTTACAAAGTGTACGTTTCCAATAAATGTCATGTAATTTCTATGCAAACTCGTTTCAAATTCCACTATTATAATTACGATAATAGTTTTCGATTTTTAAATTCAAAAAGTTTCGTAATAAGTGTTGAAATATACGTATACAAGTGATAAATATCGCGGTTCAAAGTTGAATGGTTTGAAAGGGGACACGTTTTCATGCTATTTTTCTTACTTTTCTTAATCGAATTATGGTTTTCAGAATAATAAAATTACACGAAGTTGGCCTAATAGATATCTTAAAAGATCGCTGGATGAAATATCGCAGAAATAATATAGCGAAGAGTCCTTTCAAAAGAATCGACATAAATCAAGTTTATCTAATTTTTGAGATACTTTTTATTGGTATTGTTCTTTCCCTCATAATACTTTCATTAGAAAATCTAATATTCTTTTGTAGAAAGGAGCTTACGTAATTACTGTTGTAGCTATGATAAATGGTAATAAATGAAATACGATAATATAACATTTTTCACCTTCGTTTCTTTTTTCCTAATTAAAATAAATAACAAACGATATTGAGTAAATATTCACAAAAAGGGAACCACTTCTGATTTTCATAGCTTTTTAATATGTTGTCATGATCATCATCCTGAGTAGTATAAAGGTATAAAGGTCTATTAAAGACTGATCATCAAAAAAGGTTTATAGAAAAATTATTTTGCATTTTCATACTAATTTTAAGCTAATCAGAAATGAGTTTCGGTTAAGTCTAGGTTACTTGAGAAGAAAGTCTCGGTCCTTCGCACTTTATTAAATGTAAATAGTGTTGGGGAAATTGCTTACTTTTGTGTAGACTTTTTTCGATAATAAAATGAAATTTTGTGAATATTTACCTAATATTGAACAATCTTAATATTGGCTACACTAGATCTACACATGCACATCTAATTCCTAAATGTGACCCACCAACTTGGCGTATTTATAATTTTCAAGTTACCACTAAATACATCCGTCTGAGTTGTCTCTTAACCTCCATATGTAGCGTTTCGTTCTAAATTGCAGAAACTCCAAGTGGAAATCTCAGTAACAGAAAAGAAGTTCCATTTTATACGATTTCTTTTCCATTGACCTGGCAATGAATAAAATTTCGTATTATAAAGTCGATCTACATTACTAAATGCATTTCTATCACTGACCTAAATCGTAGGTATGTTTTCATGTTACAACGATTTATCAGTATGAAATCGCTAGCGTTTAGCATCGACTGTGTTGCAGAAACGCGAGATCGTGAGACACGATAACATTTACCAAAGCAAATGTTAGAGCAATTTACCGTGACGTTTCGTTAGCAATATTAGCTGGAACTTTTTATTAAAATGGCAGCTTGATATGTGACACGCGATTAATTTTAATCGTTATGTTCAATCTTAACAGCGTAGATAATAACGCGTAATTACGTGGATTATTGGAAAGATTATTTAAATTTGTTGTAGAACTTTAAAATCATGTATAGCAAATGGGAAAACTTGCATGGAAAAATGAAGATAAGCTATCGAAAGACTGGAAAAGTAAAAGAATAATTTCTGTAATATTACGTAATATTGAATAGAATATTTTAAATCGATAATAAATTTATATAAATTAAATTATATATTAATTATTAATCTATATTTAAATAAATTAAATATAGATTAAATAAATAATAAATTTAGTAAAAAAATTTGTTTATCCTTCGAATTTAATTTAACATTTAATCGAAAGTTTCATTTACTTTTCCTTATTCTAAATTCAATTGAATTGAACAATATCTATAGATAGCTAATTTACAGAAAGCGAAGGATTCATTTACGTAAAATTAAAATTTTACATTTAAACTATAAATTTTTTCATATCTCCTTTCTATTCAATAGATATGAACAAGCTCCTATATCTATTTTATTTATATCCAATTAAAACTTTCAATAAAATATTGCATATATAATTACTTCACGTGTCACAGCACAATTACGATATAATATCTTCTAATGTGTGTAATGTTATGGAGAAATTCGATTTTTCTGGAAAGAAAAATGCGTCAAAATTATTTTTCTATAGCTCTGTTATTTTTTCCTTCTTACTCTATTCTAATATTAAAAATGAAATTTATACGATATCAACTTGATTATATAGCCAGCTATATAAATGAAAGATAGTTTCAATTATCTAACGATAAATCTCAAATATCTCGAAATAGTATTCTAAATGATTTCTTGTACATCTTGTAGTCTAAATGAATTAGCAGAATAGCTAGAACAAGAATCGAAAAGCAGAATAGATAGAACAAAAGACGACAGAGAGAACTTTTTAAAATGATTAAATTGATTAAAATCGACCTTACGACTAGCCACCAAATGAAAGAACAGAAAATAAATGATTTGATCGATTAAGAAGATAATCATATCGCATTAAAACGAAAATATCGAGCAACGTCAATATGTATAATGAAACTTCCTGCTAACGATTGTGGTTGAAGCAAACGTCGTTAAAGCAAGAGCAAACCTTACCATTGTCGTTCTTCGAGCAAAACAGTCCAAGAAACATTTTCTTCATGAGAAAGATACTACTACTCGTGATGATTCACGAATTACTTAGACCTGTTCGATCAGTGAACGGTGTGATATGGGACAAGAAACTACAGGATTTTGTACCGATTTTCAGTATCCCAGCTTTCGCAGCTGTAAACAACGAACTGCTGAGCCAAAGTCGAGGAGAGGAAATATACGATTTCCAAGGAAGAATCGTTAGGTTCTCTTATTACGAGGTAAAAATAATGTTTTCCATTTTCTGAAGGAGTATTATAAAGCTGATAATAATTATAATTGTAAAGTTGAAGCTGCTCTTTGCCTTCTGACTCATTTTATATAAATTTCTGCTGGAAGATTACAAACAACAATCGAATCATGGAGATCAGAAAGGCATTGTCATTTCACTGAATTCTCTTAACAAATTATACAGAATTATACGATAACAGGATCATTATAAATTTTATTTTAATTCAATTCTATTATACCTGTTGAAGCATAATTTATACCAAATTTATACCAAACGTCAAAATAACATTTTCATACATATTTATATTTTTATATTATATATTAACATAATATTATATAATATATATTTTATTATGTTAATTTTATTACAGAAATTTTATTTTGATGTTTGCGCTCCTATTTAAGGATGTCTTTAAATGAATGAAGAATTTCTGTTAAGAACTCATAAAATGTTGAACTTGTTCAACCACAGAGTCGATCATTATTCGAATTACTATCATTTATACCATATCTTATGATGTTTCTTTAGGAAAAGAACCTTATCAATAGCATAGGTAATGGAACACGAATCACCGGAATTATAGGCGAGATCTGGAATATTTTGTCCGAATATTTAAATTTCACGTAATGCTAAACTCTCTCTCTCTATTTCTCTTATTTATTAATAAGATTATTTATTATTTTTTAATTCAAACTTTTTAGAATAAAACCGATTCTGACGAACGAGAAGAGTACAGGAGCGTCAGATCCTGATGGCATATTTAGAACTGGTTTATTAAAGTATATTGCAGATAATGAAACAGATGTAATATCGAGGATGGAAGCTCATTCCAAGAGATTGACTATTACCCAGATGACGATGCCTTTATGGAAAGCCGAGTAAGAGTATTTTATAGTAAAAAGAATGATGTTGATGGTAATTATGGATATTATAAACATAAATTATAAAAACAAATTGTATAGATATAAACTTTACTCTCAATCTTTTTTATCCATTAGCAGCAATTCATTGCAAATAAATTCATTTTACTATTTTGAATAAGCATCGAAGAATCATAAAGTATCATCTCATTAAAAAGATAATAAATAAGCCACGCCGTCTGTCTTTTATAGGAAAGTAATTTTAAAATTAATTCAGCGATTATGCATATGCTCTCGCTACCTATATATTTTTCAATGTTTTTAGAATATTGATTGTCACAATATCAGCTATTCTGGTCTTATACGAAGTTTCTTGGATTTTTCACTTATTTTTAAACATAATATATATAATCGTAATATCACCCATTAAAGAAAAGCAATAGACATAAAAAGGGTATAAGAAAAATAGTATAAAAAAGAATAATGAAATGATACATTAACGTAATGTTAGCCATTAATAGGTAGAAATATTCTGTTAACCATCAAATGATATTAAAACTTAAAACCAGAAAATCAATAAATATCATGCTTTTTCCGTATAATCTTCAAATATGTAGAGTATCATAATTTACTTACAGATATCGGCTATATATTGAACGAGAAGTAAGACACGTACCTACTTGGATGGTGAAATTATTCTCCAAAAGAGTTTGGCAAGCAGTTCTGATAACATACCTTTTATTGAGCATGTGCAGCTATCTTTCTCACAAGGTCGAGACGAAAATCATGCTTAAGAAGTTGCAGACTGGCTTGAACGATCATTTTTTCTATAACTTTGGCATGATCTGTGGACAAAGTAAGAAAAAATACATTAGCGCAAGTTATGGCACATGAAATACAAACTTAATCTGCTTAAAATTCTTCTTTACGAAAATCTTTTTGTGATTACAAACTTTTATTTACACAAGGCACGATTGTTATTACTACCTATACTGTACAATACGCGTTATTAACATAGCAATAACTATTAACAGCTGTAATTAATAATAATTTACATTATCACAATACCAAACCGAAAGAAACGCAAAAAAAGGAAAGTAAAGAAAAGTAAAATTATCTCTTTCGAAACTGAGGTCCTTTTTTAAAAGCTAGATCAATGTACACTTGTGTACAGTTGTGTCTGTGTAAAAATTGAATAGAAAACAATTCATCAATACACAAGCTTTAACTTAACACTTTTTTATCGTCTTAAATCTTTTTTGCATTTATTACTACAGCTTTTTACTAAGCAATTAATTTATTACGAATAAAAGCTCTAATCTTTTACAGGCTTCTTTCCATCTTCTTCGACCAGAAGCTCAAGGATAATAGAATTATGGTTGGGTTTATTTTCTTGTTTGATCAGAACCGCTTTCAGTGCCCTTTTAATAGGCTATATGACGCAAACTACCTTCACACCTCCTTTCAAAGACATAGAATCTCTTTTGGATAATACTTCGTACAAAATTTTAACTTTAAATGGTTCTATACCAAATATTATTATCGAGGTACGAAAACATAATTTTTCCTGAGTCAAGAGCTCATAACAAAAACGATCCTTGCCCATGTTTGTTTTCTTCTAGGAAAACGAAAGAATACGAATTTCTGGCCAATAGGTTTTAGTTCTTTTAAACAAAATATTTATCGTATTATATAATTACTGTAAGTTATCTGTAATTAGATCACAGTAGAACTCTATTTAAGTCATTGAGTTGTGCAACTATGACAAGGATTATTTATATAAAATCGTTTAATTTTTATTGAATAAATCAAGGCGTAAGTCATTCATAAGTTTCTGACCATTATACAGGATGTATAATTATTTGAGAAGCTGAAAAATATAACAAGGGCCGTTTTTGTTATAAGTCTCTCAATTCCAACCACTATAAATCATCAGAAATGTAGGAAAATAAGAAAATAAGTGAGTATATATTAAATATCTTCAGGTATCAGGTGTCTTATTTAGACATGATTTCATGCAAATTTTGAGAACCATATATCATAAAAATACCATAAACAACTCATGAATCGAGTTTCTATATTAGAAATTGTAATTACAATATAAAATGTAATGTAAAGATGTAGATTATTCTTAGCAGTTTTATTTAAATATGATTATTTTATTACTCGAGTTTAGCGAGGAACAACGCCTATATACAAAAAAGTTCTTGACATGAAACGATATATTGTTATGAATACAATTGAGGAGATGTATACAAAAATATGTACATCCAATAATCCATACACAATATTCGAAAGTGAAGATTTAAAAAAAGCTAGAGGAATGTACTTCTGTCGATTGAATCCCGTAGGAATTCCTTTATTTTATTCATGGATAGTTCCCGGAATTTCGAAGACTTTTACACATAGAAGGTCTATTGATATCGGGTAAATATTTTAACTTTTATATTAATATTTATATATGTATGTTCTTTATAATATTGTACAAGTTTATTTGGTTCACAAAGAAATAGAATAATTTGACTATTGAATAATTTGAATATTTTTACTATATAGAATGTTGAAATTATATGAAGTTGGCTTTATCAAACTACTGAAACATCGCTGGATAGAGTCAAAGAACGTTGAAAAAGAGTCACTAAATGTGACAGAACCAATTATCTTAGAACAAGTGTATTTAACATTAATGATATTCATCGGTGGGCTTCTAATATCATTCATAATTCTTTTGTTTGAAAATATAATATTTTACTGCAAAATTAAGAAAATATCCTAAGAAAATTGTGAAAATTATTGTAAAAAAATGTAAAAATTAATAAAAATTTAGAGACATATTATTGAAAAGTTTGTAATCTTCATATTTGCATCAAACAATATTTTCTTTTAAAAGTATTTTATTCACCAATTAATAACTGCAATTTGTACATGAAATACAATTATTATGGTTTTGCATCAGTATGCTGTTCATCTAAAGTTTCTGGCGGTACCGCTTGAGCAACCGATTCAACAGCGCTATCAGATGATGAGGGTTCTTCCTTTTTCTTTGGCAAGATGTAAGTAGTTGCCGATATTTCGTTCGGTGTTAGCCAATTTGGTATAATTTTTCCGTGTATTCGCCAAGTACCATATACATTAGATATATGTTTCTCAAATACTATATAATCCAAAACATCTTTCTTCACTGTCTCACTACCTAATAACAATCGTCCAAATCGGTCATAAATGCAGAGAAGCTAAAAGATTAATTTTTCATATAATAATCTAAATATTATAAATATCCCATAGATATATACAATATTAAGATTTGCTGTTAAACCTGTTGAGTATGAAAACGAATAGTGACTTGTGCAAATAAATTGCTCCTTGAAATCAGACTTGTTACTCTAGCATGTACGATACGTGCTGGCTCCAGAGATTCCAAAAATTTCCAAACAATTGTTTTGTTGGCTACATTATGTATCATTAACTAAAATGAAATGATATCTATCAGTATATTCACACTATTGTATGAAGAAAACAACATTAAATTTAAATATATCGAGACATACAGGATATGCAGTTTCTGTAACATATTGTAGTATTTCATCTTGATCTTTACTGTAAATACAATAAATTTATAACTTAATCTAAACTATCATTAGCATAAATATATGATGTGTGATCAGTTTTGAAGTAATGTATTCCAAATAAATTTCAATAAACATTTCTTACCGACATAAAGCTTCATGTGCTTTTTTATAAACATTTAATAGGTTTTCTCTAAATGTATCAGATGAATAGTTATCCTCATATGTCTTAATCTTCCTAAGGGCCATAAAAGATTTACTCTTCTTTTCTATAAATTCAAACTTTTGTTTCGCACCCTAAACAAGTATTGAATGAAAGTATTTTGAATATATTGTCAATTCAATCTTCTATTTCTATTTCTAATTCAATCTTTATTAATTATATTATGCTATAAATAAATGTATTACATACCGTACGGTTAATCGGAGAAAATTTTCCATCACCTTCTGGAGCAACGTAACTATCAAATATTGCAGGTGTAGAGCTAATAAAAACTGGTCTTTCAGACCAATTTCTTTGTGGTAGAATTCCAGCTTCTTTCAACTTTGTTCTTACCTTACTGTTATTTTCATCATCATCATCATCAAATGTAGGTAATTTTATTTTAATGACTTTCTTTCCCCTTTCTTTGCGATACTTTGGATTAAAATGTTTCTTTATATTTCTGACTTGTTGAGAACTGTCGTTAGGAACTGGATAATTAATAGGACCTAACATTACTGGTAAATTATTCTAAAAACCAGTAAAATATGTTTACAGTTAAACAATCATTATAAAAAACTGACATTTTAAATTGATAAAATTATATCATTGATAAAGTTTGAAATTACCTGCATATACTTCCCAAAAATGCATATTGCATTTCTGTATCTTTGTATCATCTTTATAAATGTGTCTGAAGGCGTTGTTAAGTTACTTAAACTTATATTTTTCAAATGAAATTTATTTAATCACTTGTTACGCTTCCATCGAATACTATGTTTAGGTTACGTTAAGACTAATCAAAACAAATTAGTGAAATACACTATTTAGTAACATACGAATATATTTACATTAAGATACTTCCGTTAACTGAAAAAGTATATAATTATAACTAGTTTATAATCTTATATTGTTTAAACAATAAAAATATATGTATTATATAATTGAGAAAGCGTTATCAAATGATGACGTTATAATTAACAAATTCTATTAGTTGCTGCTTTTCGAAAATTCAAAATAATATAAAATAAAAATATGAGTTATATAATAAAAGATAAGTTACGGGAAATTATTTCTTAAATATGAAATTTACAAATAAAGTATGGTATAATCATTAAATACATATAGCATTTAATATATCTTTATTCAATATCTATTTAAAATATTCACCTACTACTTACAAAATAAATGCAAATAGGTATATATAGATATATTAATATTTTTGCCGAATTATTGGCATTTTTACCTATTTTCTTCTTCACTCTATCATTATGATATTACTTTTACATTGATTTGAAACGTAATGTGATTAATAAAATTTTATATACGTGTTTCTATGACTCGAAAGATCTTGACAACTCCGTGAGAATGATGTCTTGATTTCCGTTTCCTGATAATTGCAAACTAAAGTATACATATACACGTGAGGAGCGGTAATATGTTTAGTTTTAAAGAGAAACGTATCGAACAAAATCTTTCACAACATTGTTATTGAACAACGACGCCTTATTTTAATTTGCAATACCACGAATACACTGTATTCTGATTTTAAAGCTTTATAATCGCTGAATAATTTAATATATCTTTCTTTGAATAAGATAGGTTATGAATTCAAAATTGTACTTTATATTTATAAATGTGTATGATTATAATATTTAAAGAAATACGCTTTATTTAAAGAACGATGTTAATTATGATCCATATATATTTCGGAATAATATAAATTATTACAAAATGATAATTATCATATAAATTAAAGTTTCTTAAAATTAAATTAAGATATTTTGAAAATACATACGTTGAAAGCAAGAAATAAAAATGGTTAAAGCAAAGAAGAAATCATTATCGGAAGTTTCCCAACAAATACGTAATCAACAAAAGAAGAAATCTTTGAACCCATTTGAAGTGCACGTAAATAAGAACAAACAAAATGTATTAGGTAGAAAGAGCAAGACGGATGAAGGTCTCCCAGGTGTATCACGTGCAAAAGCAATTAAGAAGCGAAAAGAAACGCTTCTTCAAGAGTACAAATTAAAAAATAAAGATAATTTATTTTTAGACAGGCGTATAGGTGAAAAGAATTTATCCTTGAACGAAGAAGATAAAGCTTTGGCTAGATTTGCAGTAGAACGTATGAGAGCTCATAAAAAAAAGAATATTTATAACTTGAATGATGATGAAGTATTAACACATAAGGGTCAGACTTTAGAGGAAATTGAAAAATTTGATGACCCAAAAAGTGATGATGAATATAGCGATGATGAGAGTAGAAATGGTAAACTGGATAATAAGTTTGTTGGTGAAGCTCACTTTGGTGGTGGTATTTTGTCCAAATCAGGATCTGAAAAGTCTAGGAAAGATCTTATAGATGAGCTTATAGCTGAATCAAAAAAACGCAAAGCTGAGAAACAGAAAATACGTGAACAAACTATAGATTTAACAGAAAAACTTGATTCTGAGTGGAGGGATCTCCTTCCAATTGTTTCAGCAACTAATAAGAAAGTTAAAGAAGAAACTACAGAGACAAAGGCTGATGATTACGATATTGCAGTACGTAAGTTGAAATTTGAGGCTAAAGGTACACCATCAGATAGATTAAAGTCTGAAGAAGAGATTGTAAAAGAGGAAAAGGAGAAACTGGAAGCTTTAGAAGCAGACCGGTTGGCAAGAATGAAAGGACTTGTAAATAATACAAGTAATGAGATTAAACACAAATCTGCAGATGATCTTGATGATGGTTTTATGCTAGAAACTATAAATGACCAAATCCCAGCAGATGATGATGGAGAAAATTTAATTGAAGATGTACAAAGAGGTTTAAATAATGAAGAGAATATAAATATTCAGGGAGATAAACAATTAAATACTACTGCAATGAATGACCTTATTAAGAAAGAAAGGAAAATAGAGGAAAAGAATTCTGTCAAAAGGGAATTAGCTGAAAGTTCTAACGATGAAATCTCAGAATCTGAAAGTTCTGAAGAAGATAACTTATCGGATTTGAAAGAGTCAGAATCTTCTAGCGAAGAAGAAAAAGAGTTAAACAAAAGCAATATGATAATTGGTTCAAAAGGGAAATCAAAAACTAGTGTTCTGAAGTTGGATAGTGAAACTAGAGAGCAAGAAATTAGAGATGATCTTTTAAAAATGAAAAATATGGAAAGTGCAAGGAAGGAATTACCTTACACTTATAAAGTGCCAGAAAGTTTTGAAGAGTTACAAGAATATTTGCAAAATTATAATGCTGATTACCAGTCAATTATCGTAGATCGTATAATTAAGTGTAATCATTGGTCACTGAATAATACAAATAAAGAAAAGTTATCAAATTTATTTTTGTTTTTATTACAACATGTAAATGATCATGTTATAGGAAATGATGTTGAAAGTATAGTTAAAGGTTTCCAAATTATGGATAGGTAATATATAACTTTTTAATAAAATTTAGTTACTTGTATTATATCTATATTATATTACACATACTTATTTCAGATTATCTCCTTTTTTATACGATCTTGCTCATCTAAATCCACAGAATGCCAAATCTGTTATACAAGCAATAATCAAAGAAAAGCACAATGAGTTTGAGAAAAATAAGAAAAGACACCCTGACCTAGATACAGTATGTTTAACATATAATTATATTAAAAATATATTTTCGACAGTATTAATTATAAATATAATTATAAATATCTTTTTTTTCAGCTTATTTTCTTTAAATTGGTTTCTTTGTTATTTCCAACATCCGATTTCAGACATCCTGTAATTACTCCCTGTGCAATATTTATGTCTGAAATACTATTTAGATGTCGTATTAAAAATAAAATAGATATTTCAAAGGGTCTTTTTATATGTACTCTTATATTAGAGGTAATCGTTACTACTGGTGTTATATTTTTATAATCGAACATATTATGTGGAAATGCAATACCCTATATTAATAATATTTCATTCACATTCACAGTATACAGTATTAAGTAAACGATTTGCTCCATCTGTGTTAAATTTCTTGCGCGGAATAATTTACGTATCCACGCCTACACATTTAATACAAGGAATAAAAATAATACCGCCCTTTAAAACAAACGGAAACTCGAGAAATTTATTAATACTTGATGAAGATCATGCTAAGTTTGATATTAATCCAAGTAGTATTTATATGAAAGCGTCCGATCTGATAGATGGCCCCATAGATGATGATTTCAGAATGAGAGCCTTATTAATAGCTGTAAATTTATTGCGTGAATTTAAAAACCATTTGGAAGAACTGGAAGCTGTGTATTCGATATTTGAACCAATTTTAAAATTACTTAAATCGAATTCTTTTGACAAATATCCACCAAACATGAGAAAACATATTATGCAATTACGAAAAGATTTGGAAAAACTAAAGAATAAAAAATTAGAATACATTATGGTTGAAAAGAAGAAACCAAAACCATTAAGATTATACGAGCCACGAATTGAAGCAGTGTATGTAAAAATTGAATTTGTAATTTCAAATCACGTCGTTTTATAAATTCAAAAATGTTATTAAGTTTCGTATATTCTTTACAGATATGACGGTAAGAAACATAAGACTATGTCCAAGGAGAAAGCTGAAAGAGAAAAATTGTTGCACAAGTATAAAAAAGAAATGAAAGGTGCTATGCGTGAAATACGAAGAGACAGAGCTTTCTTAACGAAGCTACAAATAAAACAACAGATTAAGAGCGATGAAGAACGTAAACGCAAGGTGAAAGAAATCTTCGGCGAAGCTTCAATGCAACAGAGTGAATTAAAGAAATTCAAACGGAAGAAATAATAGTAATAGAATAAACCGCACATTCTGGAGTCTGTATATATTATCTTTCTTAGACAATATTGATATTTTGAATGATTTTGTGCAAATCGCTATATTAGCGTTTTTTTTTAAGATTATTATATATTATATTAAGATTATAATTTCATTAATTGTAATAAATGTAAATAAGCATTTTCATAAGAAAATCTTTTAATCTATTTCGTTTGTCAAAACAATACTGTAATTGTATGATACGGAGGTAATTCTTTATGGAAAAAAATTAACAGGAAACACAAAATAAAATTCTCTCGCCCGAGAAAATAAATAAAAAGTGTGATATAAAATTTGACAATCAGTTTTTCCGCTTAATTTTCAAGAAAATAGAATTTAAACGCGTTTAACACTAGAACTACCGACAGTTAAGACGTAGCTATCTCTACTAAAACCAGTCAAAATGACTAGTCTTTAAAAAATACGTAATAGTAGAATATTTTTATATTTATTTATTTATTATTATCTTACAAAAGGAACTCCATGTTCTGAGATCTTAAAAAATATATAATAACAACTATAATAATAACAATACGTACAATAATGAAGAATATTTAGTACCAAAATCTTTGGTAACAAGAATATTAAGATAAATTTCCATTGGTAAATATAATATATAATAGAAGTATAATATAATAATATAATAATAAGCGTAATAAGCGTAGTATAATAAATAAAATACAAATATAACTTAAAGTATTAGATACAAAAGTTATCATTCGTCACATTTCTTACAAACGTAAAGTTTCTTCTGCGTGCATTTTCCGCATACATATTTTTTACGAAGATTGCAAATGGTGGTGGTTTTATTATTATTACAGTACCCTATCTGACACCATTTGCGTGAATAAGGTGAGTTCTTTGACGTACCTTGGATCTCAGATGCTCTTTGTTCTATCCGTGATTTTTCATTGTCAGCGACGAGTTCTTCTGCTAATTGAAACATAAAATCTTTTCTGGATATCTGCTCACCTGTGGTTTCTTTATATAAAATCCAGGCATTTATGCCAGCCAAATCTAAAATATTAAAAAATACTTGAAGTGGCCATCTTTTTGATCTCAACTTCACGCTATATTTTGTTATCATTTGGCGTGCTATATTTACCCCAAATTTTGTTTCATTATAAAATTCGACCGTTTCAGGTAAGTCCTTTTCGCTTTTTCCTAAATAAGGAAATCCATTTACAACATACTTTGTTTGAACATCAGATGCCAGCCAAAATTTAATTCCGAATTTGTCGAGTTTATTCGGTAAATATTGCGTAAACCTGCATCTGACTTTGGTTGGGAAAAGTTGCTTGTCTAGTGTAATGTTTGCACCGGGTTTATAGCAATTCTGGCTGTTTTCAATAAACTTATCCCATACGGTTGATATTAGTGCAAATTTGTCATTTTTCAAACGTTGACTTCTATCATCTTTTTCGTCAAATCGAATAAATTTCAATATTTCAACAAACTCATTTCGACTCATTGTGCTGGAAAAGAAGCTTGGTCCCCATTTTGTATTCCACAAATATGAAAGTTTCAAATTTTTCACTATATATGCTCCCCTTGCGTACTATATTCCAAGGAATGCTTTTAATTTTGTTTCTGTAAGAATCCATTTTTTACCCAAAACTCGAGAAGCTTCTGATTCGGTGGAAGATATTATATGTTGCAACATACGGCTGTCAATTAATAGGGAAAATGCGCTAATTACTTTATCTTTCGATATTTCTTTTTGCATATCCTGTGGAGCCGGATGCGTCTTTGAATATAGTGTGTAATCTCCCAGAACCTGACCCTTGAATTCTTTCACACTTGGTTCCGTCTACGGCAATTTTATTTGGACTAGCTTGTACACTTCCACTACTTTTGCATACATTGAAAATGTTCTCTGGATTACTTTCTGAGGACTCATTTTCTTTGTCATTAATGTCACTGTTACTGTTATCACTACAAATTTCAATTTCTTTTTCCCCTGGTTCACTTCCTTCATACTCAGAGAATTCACTATCCTTGATATCAGAGCATTCCATTGGTATCCTTTTCAGTTTTTGCAACAATTCGGATACTTCCAATTGTTTACTCATTTTCAAGGCTTGTAAAATATTGCTTTATAAAACGAGAAATCAGATCTTATTCCAACGACTATGCTCTACAGAATGACCAGTCAATTTGACTAATACTGGTATAAATAGCCATGATACAAAATTACTTTTATTTTAAATGAATAAAACAAAATTAAAGTTTATTATATTATTCCTTTAGCTATCCCTGCAAAGGTCATTACATCATTGCGGAGAAAAAATATAACATGAAGTAAAAATTTTAAAATAAATTTGTTATACTAGTCATTTTGACTGGTGTGGTAGTTCTAGTGTTAATTAAGAATTGTCTTAGTGTACACATATGATAAATTTGCAAATTTATATTTTTCGGAAACAAACCGTCTTGTGAATAAATTTTATTCTACATTTCCGACTTATTTTCACATGTAGAAGAGTAATCTGATTATTTACTTCTACCTAGTCTGGAATTAGTAATGTTCAAAAAAACTTTATATATGTGTTTCTATGACTCGAAAGATCTTGACAATTCCGTGAGAATGATGTCTTGATTTCTGATTCCTGATAGTTCGAAACTGAAATATACATATACACGTGATTAGCGGTAACACGTTTAATTCTAAAGAGAAACTTATCGAACAAAATCTTTGACAATATTATTATTGAATAACGACGCCTTATTTTAATTTGCAATACCACGAACACATTGTATTCTGATTTTAAAGCTTTATGATCACTGAATAATTTAATATATCTTTCTTTGAATAAGATAGGTTATGAATTCAAAATTGTACTTTATATTTATAAATGTGTATGATTATAATATTTAAAGAAATACGCTTTATTTAAAGAACGATGTTAATTATGATCCATATATATTTATATAATATAAGTGTTACGTCCTGTGACCTAAACGTATGTTCTAATCCATCCTTCAGCCAAGAGGCTTAACAGCTGTTTTAACATTTGCTCGGACGCACAATATTCCATATAATCCCAAGGGCTATGGACAAATGGACAAATCACTATAGTCCATTCTTACTCACACATCTTTTGATCGATACAACAATTTCTATCTATCCTAAGATCTACTATCCTAATCCTAAGATACTGCTTGTAGAATTATTTTGCATTATTTACTAAAACGATCGAGACCAAGTCGAATAATCGTTGTTGCATCGAGACTGTATTACTTAGTGAGGTTAAATTTAAATAATGTAAATCCAATGAACCCTTGCCTGGCTATTTATACTATGTTTCCAAATATGAAATTAGCACGACGGTTTGAAGGTTTTGGCATAACAACCAATTGTTTTCATCCTGATCTAATAAGCACTGGAATCTGAAAAAGTGTCCCGCCTGCACTTCTTGGGGATTACATTTTTTGCTGAACACATTTTCCAAAACAGCCGAACAGGTCGCGATAACAACGATACATCTTGCAGTGTCCAATGGAGTTAGTGGGATTTCTGGCAAATATTTTTCGCATTGTTGTGTAAGAAAAAGTTGCCATAATTTTTTATTTACAAATAGCATTTCTTAAATAACGATGATATCGTTTACTGCTACATATCATTAATTTTAGAAAACCGAACTTCCTCACTGGTTAAAGAATCCATCTCAAGGTAAAAAGTTTTAGGACTCAGCGAAACCATGGTGAAACTCCAACCATCAGATCTAAAAATATAAAAGTTCACATAAACATATTTTATTAATCTATGTACTTAAAAGCCGCAAATTTTCTATAATTAAAAAGCCTCTAATTCGTTAAACTTTTTGTACGAATGATTTATATTCAATTATCCCGCAAAGTAACAATTGACAAATAGTAATACATTTCTCATGTTTTATTTATATATTCTAATTTCATCAAAGAAAAAAAAAGGATCACCGCACCTTATTGTACTTGTAACTTGCACTAAAAATATCCACTAATATTTACAATTCTTCGAAAATATTAATAAATACTTACTTATGGGTTTAATGTTTCACTGTACTTCGGACTGATGGTTCAGGAAACAATCTTTCCCATTCTCGCATTCTTTCAGGGAAGAACTCCGTTTTCATCGATGGATGAAGATTCAACTCTAAGAAATTGTTTTGCTCGGGTACAAATTTGTCCCACCTTACATTCTTCAGTTGACTATCGTGTTTAGGAATAGGTTCGCCATTTATAACGAAATTCGACCATATGCTAGTAGAAATTTCCACCATAGGAATCTCTGGTGCGTCGCTGTTGAAGTATGGGAAACGGCTCTTTATGAAGAAAAGATACTGCAGATCGTCATGATGACATACACCTGAGGGACACGTAAAACGTTTAAAATATGGTCCTCATTGAGTTTCCAGACAAATGAAGAGTAAACAGTTTTACCATATGGTGTAGTGGCGTTCAACATATAAAAGCTGTATCGTCCTTGGAACGAAAATTTATAAAAGTATACCGGCAATTTCGAATACGTAGCGAATAACTTGATTGCTCGGTACATAGGGAATGTAATTATAGAATCACAATATATCTGAAAAGGATTTGATATTTTTTTATGATTTCAATGGAAGACAAATTACAATTAGAGCACGAAGGGAATTTGATACGTACATCACCGAGCTCCTTGCTGTTAGCCGAGTTAATTGGCTGATCGTTGAAATAGAATTTCCGTAATTCCCTACTGATGTAATTCGATCGCGACGTATTACGTTCGTACATAAATATGATCGGAGCCAGAGTATTCCAATTATCGTTCAACTCAGGGTACACAGAATTACCTTCTTGTGTTGCATTTTCATAATCTGTGCAATTTAATGAAACAATTGGATATGCTCAATTTTCATATTTTTATAATACGTTTATACAGAATATCTTAATTCGAATACTCACACGCAACTATACCGGCAAATTCGTCTTCCGTAACTCCCATCATTAAAGGAACTTGATAGAATCTTCCTTGCTTTATTGCGTCGTACGGCTGTTCAGACAGGAACCTCTCGACACCAGGAACTTCCGGTTCCACAGCGGGTGTCCACAACAAAATGGGAGTTGCGTACCAATCCTGTTAAAAAAATAACATAATTGATATTTACACTTGCCAAGACTTTTATACAGCAGGTTTATATTGTTATATAGAACGTACGAATAAGGAGCCCAACGTGACTATGAAGTTTTCTACAGGTTTCGACCGTAAGCAATATACCATAGCGCTGGTCGAGTCAGTGGAACAATTCAATAGTCGTGCCTGCTTCTGAACCAGTTGGATTTGTCCATGTTGCGATATTCCCGAATAGACCTCTAGTCCTATAGCCGAAGAACTCATCGCGATAGCTCTGTGAAAAAGATTGCGAGACATTGGAGACACCAAATGCAACATAATACTGAAACTTCCTGCGCTATAACCGCATAGAGTGACGGAGTGTGGATTGCCACCAAAGGCAGCTATGTTTCTTTGAACCCAACGGAAAGCTGCGACTTGGTCCTTTAGACCCATGTTACCTGGTGCTGCACTGTCACCGGTACTCAAGAAACCTGAAATAAGTTCAATTTATGCTTTGAAGTAAGTTTTAATCCAAATGATAGGAGTGGATCGACTCATCATATTATAATTGAGGAGCTTCCTACTTTTAAAAAATCCTAATCCTAAGAAAATTACTAGATAATTTCTAGAAAAATGATTTAAAAATAAATTGGCGAATCGAGTAAATTGATAACTTTTGCAGGAAGCTCCTTAATTACTTCCTTGGTTTATTTCAAATTACCTAACGCCCCAAGGCGATAATTTATTGTAACCAAAACAATATCTTTATCCAACAGATACTGTGGTCCAAAGTTTATACTTTGTCCTGAGAAACTGTAAAAGCCTCCTGGATGTATGAAGATCATTACCGGTCTCGATACGTTCTCGCTTTTACACGGTAGCTAGAATTGCAAATGGACTCTTAATGCAAAGATTCTAAAATCATTTAATTATGCACGCTAATTTGGTATAATTCACTACCTACTTTGGTAGTATACACATTTAAACGTAGACAATCTTCCGATACTAGTGTGCCATTAGATTGAGGACAACTGGGTCCTTCTTCGGTTGCGTCGAAAACGTTTTGCCAATCTTTCGCTGGGATTGGAGGCTATACAGTAATTCAAAAACACGAAATAAGAAATATAACGCACTTATCATAACAGTTTTATCTACTATGTAATTAACAAAAGTTATCAACTATATAGTTAACAATTACACAATTTGTGCTTAATCTCTTAGGATGTGCGAAATTGGCAACTTTACTACTGTATATTGTATTGTGAAAATGAGATCATTTGTAGGGCGGCTTGTTAAAAATGATTCAATGGCATAATATCGCGAATGCGCTAAAATAAGGAAGCTTGTTAAAACATTCTTCGAGTAATTGTACGTGACATTAATGAAAATACCTAGTCTCGATTTCCATGTCTTACATTTTGCAAACTATACTTTTAGAAACTGTTTCTACGTTCTTTATACAAGGATAACGCATTAATTGACACTGACGTAAAATAACAACCAGTTAAAGGATTTTTTACCTGGAAGCGTTGGGATCCAACAGGTGGTTCGCCATATCTTATACCACGGAACGAATAAATTTCTCTTCCGAGTCTAGAAGTCAAAATAGACCCACGAATTTTCCCAATTGGAGCAGTGACCAAAGGTTGTTCCGCGGTCGACTGTTGAGCGATAGCGAGGCCAGTGATACAAAGAAGAAATACCGGAATGCCTCTCATCTTAGGACTCGCAGCTTACTGTTTTGCTTGTCGGAACTTTCTTCTCTTTGGACGAAGAAGCAAGTTGATAAGATCAAATCAATTCGGTCAGCCGATTTCAACGGTGTTCGTGCAAGCACTGTAGAATCAGCTGACGAATGCGCACATTTTATGCGACAGCTTTGAGGAAAGTGAGTGGGGAAACCCAGTTTCCTTTCTGAGCAATATAATCTTCAATAAACTTCCACACAGTGACACCTTTTATTAGTCAATCAAGCCAACCATAATATTTCTCGATTAACATATTGTATTTATGAATATTTTTATCTTTTAATTGCATGCATTTTTATTATAGTAATCGCTATATTATGTAAATGTCGGACTGTCTCTCTAATAATAAATATATCGTTTCAAAAAATCAGTGTTACAAATGTTGTGAACTTAACACTCATAGCATGAAAAATCAAACAGACGATAGCGAATACGCCTCGACAAACAAATAGTTATGTTCAGATTATCGCAACAGGGTTTCACGATTCGTATCTTCCAAATTATCAAAAGGAAAGGAAAAAAAAAATACTCGGCTGTTAATGAAAATTTGAAGTTCACATAAACGTATATTTTTGACCTATGTATCTAAAAGCCACGAATTTTCTGTCATTAAAACGCTTTGAATTCGTTAAACTTTCTGTACGAATAATTTGTATTAAATTATATACAGCAATGCTATTAAGAAATAATAAGATATTTCTCATATTTCATTTACACATTCTAATTTGATTGAGAAAAATAATAATAGCCATTGATTTTACACTCGCGTAATGTTCATCGCATTTGAGATTTAGGGTGCAGGGAACAATCTTTCCCATTCTCGCATTCTTTCAGGAAAGAACTCAGTTTTGATCGATGGATGAAGATTCAGCTCAAGGAAATTGCTATGCTCGGGTACCAATCTACCCCATCTTACATTCCTGAGTTGACCATCGTGCTTACGGATCGGTTCGCCATTTATAACAAAGTTCGACCATATGCTGGTAGAAATTTCCACCATAGGGATCTCTGGTGCGTCGCTGTTGAAGTATGGGAAACGGCTCTTTATGAAGAAGAGATACTGCAGATCGTCATGATGACACACACCTGAGGGACACGTAAAACGTTTAAAATATGGTCCTCGTTGAGTTTCCAGACAAATGAAGAGTAAAGAGTTTTACCATATGGTGTAGTGGCGTTCAACATATAAAAGCTGTATCGTCCTTGGAACGAAAATTTATAAAAGTATACCGGCAATTTCGAATACGTAGCGAATAACTTGATTGCCCGGTACATAGGAAATTTAGTTATAGCATCACCATATATCTGAAAAAGATTTGATATTTTTTTATGATTTCAATGGCAAACAAATTACAATTAGAGCACGAAGAGAATTTGATACGTACATCACCGAGCTTTCTGTAGCTAGCCGAGCTAAGAGGCTGATCGTTGAAATAGAATTTCCGTAATTCCCTACTAATGTAATTCGATCGCGACGTATTACGTTCGTACATAAATATGATCGGAGCCAGAGTATTCCAATTATCGTTCAACTCAGGGTACAGAGAATTACCTCTTAATGTGGCATTTTCATACACTGCGCAATTCAATAAAACAATTGGATATACTCAATTTTCATATCTTTATAATGTATTTATACAAAATATTTTAATTCGAATACTCACAAGCAGCTATACCGCCAAATTCGTCTTCCGTAACTCCCATCATTAAAGGAACTTGATAGAATCTTCCTTGCTTTATCGCGTCGTACGGCTGTTCAGACAGGAACCTTTCGACACCAGGAACTGCCGGTTCCACAGCTGGTGACCAGAGCACAATGGGATTTCCACGCCAATCCTGTCAAAAATATAATATTACTAATGTTCCTAGTTGTCCAGATTTTTACATGCTGGGTCTATATTGTTATATCAAACGCACATATAAGTCGCGTAATGTGTCTGTAAAGTTTTCTGTAGGTTTTGAGCGGAAACAGCGCACCATAGCACTGGTAGAATCAGTAGGGCAATCCAATAATCGTGCCTGTCTTTGAGCTAGCTGCATTTGTCCATGTTGCGATATTCCGGAATAAACGTTTAGTTTTATAGCCGAAGAACTCATCGCGATAGCTCTGTGAAAAAGATTGCGAGACATTGGAGACACCAAATGCAACATAATACTGAAACTTCCTGCGCTATAACCGCATAGAGTGACGGAGTTTGGATTGCCACCAAAAGCAGCTATGTTTCTTTGAACCCAATGGAAAGCTGCGACTTGGTCCTTTAGACCCATGTTACCTGGTGCTGCACTGTCACCAGTATTCAAGAAACCTGAAATAATTCGAATTTGTTTTAGCAAATTCCGAACGCGAGTAAATTAACTTTGTACGTTCTAATTGTGGAGCTTTTTTGAAAACAAAGTCTGTAAGACGAAGTGGGCTATATCAAATTGTAAAGGAAATTCGGTTTGTATTAGTAATTATTTCTTTTTATATTTACGAAATAAATAACAATTTCGTAATAATTTAATTATTCTTTAATTTCAAATCCTTTCAGAAAGCTCCCGCAATTACTTCTCTGATTTATGTCAAGTTACCTAACGTCCCGAGACGATAATTAATTGTAACCAAAACGATATCTTTATCCAACAGATACTGTGGCCCGAAGTTTATACTTTGTCCTGAGAAACCGTTAAAGCCACCTGGATGTATGAAGATCATTACTGGTCTCGATACATCTTCGTTTCTACAGGGTAGCTAGAATTGGAAATGTATGCTTCTTGCAAAAGTTCTAAAATTGTTTAACTGCGCATGATATATTTATATGCGTGATATGTGGTGCCTACTTTGGTGGTGTACACGTTTAGACGTAGACAATCTTCTGATTGTTGTATGCCATTAGCATGGGGACAACTGGGTCCTTCTTCGGTTGCGTCGAAAACGTTTTGCCAATCTTTCGCTGGGATTGGAGGCTATACAGTAATTTAAAAACATGAAATAGAAAATGTAACGCGCATATGATAATAATTTCATCAACTATGCAATTAACGAAAGGAGTATTATGCAATTTATTGTTAATCTCTTAAGATGTGCGAAACTGATAGCTTTACTTCTGCAAATTGTACCGTGAAAATGGGATAATTTATATGCGGCCTAGTTAAAAATGATTCAATGGCATAATATCGCGAATGCGCTAAAATAAGGAAGCTTGTTAAAACATTCTTCGAGTAATTGTGCGTGATATTAATGAAAATACCTAGTCTCGATTTCCATGTCTTACATTTTGCAAACTATACTTTTAGAAACTGTTTCTACGCTCTTTATACAAGGATAACGCATAAATTGACGCTGATGTAAAATAACAACCAGTTAAAGGATTTTTTACCTGGAAACGTTGGGATCCAACAGGTGGTTCGCCATATCTTATACCACGGAACGAATAAATTTCTTTTCCGAGTCTAGAGGTCAAAATAGACCCACGAATTTTCCCAATTGGAGCAGTGACCAACGGTTGTTCAGTGATCGACTGTTGAGCGACAGCGAGGCTGGTGACACAAACAAGAAATACCAGAACGCCTCTCATCTTAGAACTCGCAGCTTACTGTTTTGCTTGTCGGAACTTTCTTCTCTTTGGACGAAGAAGCAGATTGATGAAAACAAATCAATTAGCCGACATAGACCGTGCTCGTACAAGCACTGGAATAACCAAGTAGGCAAAAGCGAACAATTTATACTAGAGCAACGAGTTAAATAAGTGGGGAATTCCAAATGCCTTCCTGGGAAATATCATCTTTTGTAAACGCCCACACAGGGGCGCACTTTATTTGGCGTTGAAGATATCCATAATATTTCTCGACTAACAATAAGTGCATTTACTAATACCAATTCTCACCTTTTAATTACATGCGCATGTCACGTTCATTATAACTTAGTATCGCTATACTATAGTATATATATACATATAGTATATATGTATATATAAATATCAGACAATCTTTCTAATAACAGATTTATCGTTGCAAAAAGTAACGATATTACAAACGTTATGAGCTCAAAACTTGTAACATAAGCGCCAAACAAACGATAACAAATAAAGACATAAATATTTGCAACTGTGCCCTGACAAACAGCTAATTACATACAGATTGAAGATTCTTCAGATTCGTATCTTTGGCATTATCAAATAGGAAGGGAGGCATATTTCATCATGAATATCAATAATGATCTATATATTTATTAAATTGCTTCGGAAACAAAATTAATAGCCTTAAGAAGGACCATTCGGACTTTACATTGCTATGTTGCTTTGCTTTGTGATGCAGCGGATAGAGGAAATAATTTTTCCCATTCTTGCATTCTATCGGGATAGAAACCAGTCTTCATGGTAGGATTCAAGTTGATATCCAAGTAGTTACTTTTCTCGCTTTCAAACCTGTTCCACGTTATATTCCTATCATTTGGAATGGGTTGGCCAGTTTGTACGAAGCTGGACCACATAGATGTATACAGTTCCACCATAGGAATCTCAGGTGCAGTCTTATTAAAATATGGAAAGTTACTCTTTATGTAGTATAAATATTGCAAATCATCTTGATGTTCGACGCCTAGAATTAGAAGAAAGCAGTGTAATCAATCGTTCAACGTGATTATTAAGTGGACTTACCATAGGGTGTCGTAGCGTTCCACATTGTAAAGCTATAACGGCCTTGATAAGTAAATTTATAAAGATACACCGGAGCTTTGGAGTTTTCAGCTATTAACTTCGCCCCACGATATTGTGAAAATATAATTACGCTGTCCGCATAGAGCTGCAAATTGATTTTACAATTTCTTCGATTATCAGTATCGACGGTGAATTTGTTAAAGGAGTAATTTAGGAGTTCATACATGAGCAAGACCATTTCTGTTAGACGAACCGAGTGGTTCGTCATTCAAATAAAACTTCCGCAATTCTGTACTAATATTTTTCGATCTTGGCGTGTTACGTTCGTATATGAAACTAATCGGTGCTACGTGATACCAATTCTCGTTCATATTGCGATATATGTTGCCATTGTTTCTGGTGATATTTTCGAACGCTAAAAGAAACAAGCGATCCGTAATTAGGGAACAGCTTCGATTATTTTATAATTGTGATTCAATTTACCAACTATGCGACTTACTGACGACTATCCCACCAAGTTCATCTTTCGTTACTCCAAATATGGCTGGGACTTGATAAAACTTTCCTTGTCGAATAAGATCGATGGGTTGAGCTGGTAGAAATCGTTCCATTCCTGGAACTTCCGGTTCTACGACGGGTTTCCAGAGCACAATTGGATCTCCGTACCATTCCTGGATTGTAAGAAGTATTAGAAACCTCTAGGTATCCACTAAATTATAAGAAAGAAATCATTTCTCTTAGATATGAACTAACAAAAAATTCAGATATAGTCTTGGTAAAGTTGGCTACAGGCTTTGATCTGAGACAAGCCAACATGTCTTTGGTGTTGTTAATGGGACAATTCAAAAGTTTCGCTTGTTTTTCTGCGATATCTCTTTGGTGGGTTGGATAAGGTTCCGTGAGTAAGGGGGAGCCACTCATATCGATCACCCTGTGGAATAGATTTTTGGACATTGGTGATAACATGTGCAAGAAAGTACTGAGCCCTCCGACGCTGCAGCCGCTGATGGTCACGGAGTTTGGATCTCCTCCGAAAGCAACGATGTTCCTTTGAATCCAACGAAGCGCTGTTACCTGATCTTTCAAACCTAGATTTCCTGGAGCCAGTGAATCGCCCGTTGCTATAAAACCTATGAAATCCATATTTATATATTTTATATATCCTTGGATATATAATTGGAAAAATAGAAGGAAAATGATCATTGGTATATCGTGTGTTATAAATGCCTAAATGCCTAAATTACCTAACGTGGCAAGGCGATAATTTACAGTAACCAAAACGATATCGTGGTCCAGCAAATATTCGGGACCATAGTTAAAGCTCTGAGCGGAAGACTGGTAGAAACCGCCTGGATGGAAGAAAACCAACACTGGCAATGATACATTTTCATTTTTCGAAGACAGCTGCAACGTTTAAACAATTCCATAAATATATATTTTATATCTTGATGAATTAAACACTCTGTAGACGAGCCGGAAAAAGTAGGACATACTTTTTTAGTATAGACATTTAAACGCAAGCAATCTTCAGATATTGGCTCGATACGCTCCACATTTGGACATGCAGGACCTTCTTCGGAGGCATCGAAAACATCGTTCCAATCTGCTGCTGGAGTGGCAACCTGTATTGTGAGAAAATTGTAAGGATTATTCCCACCGATGTGCCATAAATACTCGCATAAAAGGAAATACGCAAAGTACTCTTTGTTTGCATAGTTGAAGGCTGACGATAAGTTTGACAAATGTCCACGAACGAGGATGTTTCCAGGATTAATAAAATTACGATAGAGGCAAGAATGAGAAACTCACCTGAAAACGTCGTTCTCCTGTAGGAGGCTCGGCATATCTCACGCCACGGAAGGAATAAATCTCCTTTCCGAGCCTTGAAGTTAGAACAGAGCCGCGGATTTTTCCAATTGGTGCTACCGCTTCCGGATGTGCTGTGCAATATAAAACGTTACCGATTCCGATGATACAAAACAAAAGCAGTAGCTTCATCTTTTCGTTTGACAGTAATTCTTTTCTCATGAATATCGCTGTTTCCGTGAACGAGGAAAATCAGTCAGCTAAATTATTGTGGACGGTTGCTCACGTAGACGGTTAAGAGACACTGAAGGCTAAGAAAGAGAGAAGAACGTTTTATACTCTAGTTGAAGGGAAAAAGCTAACCATAATTATCTTAATATATTCGATCGTGAAAAACCAAAACATAGCCATCATAGTTTTACAAATTACTGTAACATATTGTCCATCTGTTCTTTGATAGTGTATAATTAAATACCACTAGGTTATCGAATGTATTTAGTAACATCTATAACGTGAAAAATATAAAATCGTAGACGACGTAGACTCGCCGGTGATGAAAAATTGAAAAAATTGAACATAAAAATATTTATCGGTGAAATAACTAATACTTGTACTCGCACGTATATCCGTATCTTCAAACTACTTTTCCTTATTTACTGGAACTCATTTTTATAGAAATACGTGTATTGCGATACTATAGAGTTACATAACTATCTGCTATTGCGTGCAAGTGATAAGGAAGAAACGAAAAAATCATCAATTGTCTGTATTCTTATCACGTCTTTAGTTTTGGAAAACAATACGAAAAACACGTGGAAGATTAGGCACTGTTTAAAAATGTGCCTTTTTTTACTGTCTTTTTTTGTTACTTTTTATTTCTCTATTTTTATTGTACATTTTATTGTACATAATTTTTGCGTTATCTAGATTTCTTAGTTTCACTTTCTACTCATCTTCAGTTTCTTCAGTTACCTCGTCCGTTTCTCCTTCTTCTTTTTCCTCGTTTTCTTCTTCTTTCTCTTCTTCTTTCTCTTCTCCCTCTTCCTCTTCTTCTTCTTCTTCTCTTTCTTCTTCAGGTCTTTCCAATTTCTTTCTTCGCTTTGTCCTTCTACGATGCTTTTTGCCCAATAATTTCTCAGCTCGTTTCCTTTCCATTCTCTGCTTTTTTGCCAAGTCTGGATAGATACAAGGGTCATAGGTTGCTTCGTAAATAATCGGATCAATCGGCCGCTTTTTAACAACCCGCTTCTTCTTCGGCTCCGGACATTCGCCCATTTTGTATGGCTTTGTTTTTGGTAAAACTTTGCCGTAAACCTGCGACAAAATCAATAAATGGTTCCGTGGCTAAATGTTCAGAAAAATTGATTTAGTTTTTAATGGTTTTTACTTAAATCAACATACAGGCATCTCGAATATCGGTCTACCATATTTATCTTTTTCACGCGGCGGTCTTTTTTCAACAGGACTTCGAGGTCTCGGTGGTTTCGCCAAAGATTCAACTCTTCCAGAAGCTGTAGCCGCCAAAGCACTTCTTTTCACGGTAAAAGCATCAGTTCTGATAGTCTTACTTTTATGAATATTTGGTTTGGCCAATTCTTCCATACGTGCGGATGCTGAAACAAACAATAACGTACACACAAGCTTGTCAACGTCGACTAACTTTTTATTCATTTCGCCGCAGACCTTTAGCATTCAAAGCTGCTTTCGTGATGCGTGTGGGATCATCTATGCATGGATGCGGTGCGAATCTCCAAGCGTGTTTCTCGAGTTTTCTTCTTTTAGCTTTCCGCTCTTCCTCTTCACTTTTGTACACTTCCTCCTCTCCTTCATCCGCTTCTGTAACTTTTCCATTCTCACGGCTTTTAGATTTCTCTGTTCTCGTATCGTCGGGCTTACGCTTTTTTCCTCTTCTCTCGCCCTCTTCCTTTTCCCTGTATTCGGCGAAAGCTATTCTACCTCTCTCCTCCCCTTCCTCGATTATCATCTTCTTAAAAGCTTTTGATTGTTTGTCCTTTTTATCTTTTATCGTCTTGTACGATGGTACAGCCAGAAAATCTAACCAAGGAGTAATCTAGCGATTCAAGAGATTAAAAAGCTGTTTACCGTGCTTATTCGTGAATGGAATATGCACGTGGACATGAAATTAATGTAAATGTATTTTAGAAGTGGTCACCACTAAAAATTACAAAAGTAATCTGTATTGGATCATTTCAGAATCTACTCTTTTCGTTAACATACTGTTTTAACGCGCAAGTAACTATTTCATAAGCTTTCAAACAATTTCTCTCGAAAAACTTTTTTAAGTTGCGCCACTTCGAATATACACACGTACAAAAATTCATGTGCACATGCGATATAGATTCATTTTACTTGATAGGAAAGCGCAGTTCGTTTTATGCCATAAGGCGTAAATAGCTCCTCTATTTCTTCTTTGGTTAATTGTTCAGGACAATCGAGCAATTTCTTCGCTAAAGCCAGCTTCCTCAGTCTGTCTTCGTCCAGTTTTCGTTTCTCATGCGACATCAATCTGGATGGTTTGCATTCTTCGGGAAGAATGACACGGGGCAGGCTTAGCTCGATGATTCTTTGAGACGGCTGGTAGTTTAATGCTGCTGGTGAAACCTTGTAATAAACTCGACCAAAATCAACCAGTTTTATATTTGGTAGAGACAACAAAATCGTTCTCTTAGATGGAATTGCTTTCAGTGCCGCTTTCGAGATAGCGAGGTCTAATTTGCAGTGAATGCTTTCGTCGATTCTTTCCTTCGGTTTGGACAACATTTTGATTCTTTTCTTTAGCTGAGATAATGGCTTCGATGGACGAACCTGAGGAATGTTACACGTTGTAACGTGTAAAAGTATGTACAAATCTTTCAAATTTAGAATTTTTCGTATAATATTTAAATAAAGGTTTGTTTCGCCTATTAAATTATCAGGTATAAAATAAAAATCTGCTTTTTCAATAAATGCACAAATATCCGCAATTTATTTACGACTAACTATAGGCTCAGGTTGCGGAAGCTTTTTCGGTATAGCATTGAATTTCGCCCAGGCATTGAAACGCGCCCAATCAGCCGGTGTCGCCAGCCATCCTTTCAATCGTAATTTACGTTTAATTTTTCTAAAAGTCACAATGTTAAAAAGATTTTTATCTACTCGACACGCTGACAAAAAGATTACGCTTACTTCCCCTTGAGTCTCGACTTATCTACTTTTCTTAATCTGCCAGCTGCTGCTCTAGGGGATCCGCTTCTTGTTGTTTCCTTCGTTTCCTTCGTAATTTGACCTTTCCTCGCAACCGTGCTCCTTACGGGTTTTTTTACTTTTACAGCCATTTTTTACAACTTTTCAAAACTAGTTTCTAATCTCTACACGAATGCTTCATAACATGGGATTAGATTCGAGAGAATAATAGAAAATGAACTTCTTTATCAACGACACCTTTGCGAATTTAGCTCATTGTACAGGTTAAATGTTTCTTCAATTTACCAACGAAGAAGAGAATATTAAGATGGTTAACGGTGATACTTTTCGTTGTGCGTTACGATTTTGCGTTAAATTTCTCATTTTCGATATAGCTATTTCATTTTATGCGACTTTATTGTATCCGTGTTACGTGAACCGAGGCTGCCACGTTTTAAAAGAGATCAAGCCTTCGTTTGTTTTTCGCCGACGCAAATGTCCGTGTTAAATAGAAATTAGTAAATATCGAGACATTTTATAGACGTTCTTTATTTTATATTACATCGTTTATGGATTATGAGTTATCTTTTTTCCTGAAACGCGGATTTCGCGTTGCATTTTTTCATCATTTGCAAGTAATTCTCGAAATCGTCGTATGGCTCGGTACGAATCATGCAATTTTTCGGTTTCGCGAGTTCATGCAATCGTTTTGAACATCCTTTATTCCTAGCCGCAGTGATACGAGCATAAGTATCCAGTAAAAATCTCTTCTTCCTCGATTCTTGCGCGTCCTTCGATTGTTCGCTGCTATTTATCAATTTATGATGTCCTTGTTTCACTAAGGAATATTTATTATACAATTGCATAATTCCGTAGTAATAAATTTCGACATTTCTTTATGTACACCTGATACGTTCAAGATTCTTTCTAACTCGGGAACGAGAACTCTCCAAAAATCACACTCAGGATTTAACAAACCACCGCGATTACAAGCGATAAAGGAGATTTAAACGAATAATTCGCGATAGCAAATAAAGAAAGACTTTAAACAGGCCAAAAATGCAAATTAGCAAAACAATACATTGAAGCACTTAGTTTAGGGGGTTCTTCAAACTGATGAGGGTTCGATAAAAAATGAAGGTAACGCTTGGAGGGTTCTCTTTAAACTACCTGTATTTATGGGAGAGCTTTTAACGCTAAAGTTGGATATATTAGACACGTTTGTGCCTGGTTTTCGTTTAGGTTGGGCTAATTTGTTTAACGAATCCGTAATTTGATAAGATAATGCTCCACGTTTTACCTGTAATGTTAAGACGACTAAAATATTCCTCGTGTATCTTTATGTTTGCGATACTTACATTGAAGGCATTGTAGTTACTGGTTTTATCGATTCTTTTTCTTGGTTTCGCTAGTTTTTCAAATCTTGGTACATTATCTTGACAAACATCCGTGTTCATATCGTTAATTTAATCGTAAAATTGTTATCTAAATCGAGACTCGGGAAGCTGTAATGTAAATCGTGAAAGCAACAGAAAATTTAGAAAAATTTACCTTAGGGTTAAATGTTGATTGGTGACAGTGAAGCGATCATAAAATAAAGATGTTTGCAAACTTCAATTCTTTCTTGGTAATAGATCCAACAAACAGTAACCGTGAACAAAATTTCAAGTTCCCCCGCAAAATCTGCCGATTGGCGAAATTAATACTCTAAATTTCCGTCCTACGATGTTGAAATTCGAGTAAATACAGCGTTTTCCCATTTTCCTAGTTTCCTCATTTTCACTAATATAATTTTCCACATAATAGACACGAAATAACGCCAAAATCTGTTATCAAAAACCATCGTAATAAACGAAGAACTTATTGGTGCGCTCCTAGAAGAGTAAAAAGTACAGTTATTGTAGGAAATTTCGACAATTCGTTGACACAGAAGAAAAATATAAAAAAAGTAAAATACTAATGAATACTTTCATATCGTCGTATTTTCGATAAGTTTTTTTTTTAATTTACCAATAACAAATACTTCGAGATAAACAACAAATAAAATGCTATATTTATTTACAGAGGCATCATAAGAAAAAACGAAAAACTATGAAAAGCCTAAGACGCATTGATATCTTAGCGCAGCCTAAATCTATAAAACATAAAGTAGAACATAAGAATCATTTTTCTACAGTAAATATTTATCTTTCTAGCTTGAAAATTTATTTCGTGGTACTAATATATAATTTTTTGGTACATCAAGGTAAGCAAATCTGCTCAAAGGTATCAAATTCCAAAAAGGTCTATTTCATCGGATCAAAAAAGTACCATTTACCAACGTAAAACATTCAGAATAAAAAAGTTTAAAGGTACACGTGAGTTGCCAATGAACTCGACGTTGAAGGATTGTTCAACAATTATATTACCTAAGAAACTAGGTGTCCGATTATTTGCTTTAGGTTTTTATTTATATTTTTACTAATATTATTTTTCTATCTTTTCATTATACTAACTAGTCTAAGATTAATTATTCATTTATTCATAATAGTAAAAAAGAAACTTAAAGAATTAGCAAATTCTAACAATACGTAAGAAAGGCTGATCGAAGACGAGAAGACTGCAAAGTCGCGCAATATATCAGTAAGAAAAATTTTAAATGAAATGAGAAAATAATTGACGTAACTATAATGTACTATAAAACAACTTTATTCAATGCGTACAAAAATATTAATGGACGGCGTAAGGTACACGTATAGTTATACTGCAAATATAGTTAAATAGCAGTTAAATATCATTTTACACTTATCTAAAATGTCGAGAAATGGACGGATTATACAATAATCTTTAGTCGAGAACTATACGTTACGCAACTATATGTTACATTACCACATTCATTCGTTTAACTCTGAATCGGTATGTAAAATACGAAAAATATGATTAATTTTGTGAACACATCTCATACAAAGATTAAAAAACTAGTAAATATAGCTAGATGTATTTTCTAAAAGTTTTTTTTATCGAATGTACATATATTCATCTGTTAAAAAAAATTTACCTTATTTACCTACTAAGTATGTAAGCAAATATAATCATAGCTATCGTAGCTATTATCGAATGCTCTATAGCTGATGCACCGGCATTACAATCTACAATTCTTCTAGCTCTCATAAAGTCTGGGCCTAAATACGCACTAAACTCTCTTTTTTCTGGTGGTATTACTACTAACTGCTGTGTAGCGTCCTGGAAAATCAAATCGCTATAAGGCGGCTGACTGTAAAACATACTAAAACTAAATTCGTCCTGTTCTTTTCTGCCATAAAATTGTTGGGCGTAAATAAACAAGTTTATGTAAGCGTTTATTTGTGTCTCGTTATATCCATAATATCCACCACGTGTAACTATTGCATTCGCTGCCACTTTTCCTAAATTGCAATGTATGTAATCGGTTGTTGGTCGACGAGTGCCGTCTGGGCAAAGCAATTCAAAATCTTTAGTGAAAGTATTACGTGCCCACGTTTCTCGTCGTTTTCCGTCTGTATTTTCTGCGACTGTTGTGTGCTTCACAAAAGCTACATCTCCGCCCCCCTCGACTAAACATCTAAAGGCACCAGTATACCCATAATAATCTTCAGATGCATCTCTACGACAGTACTGGAAGCTGGCACCATGGCACAGATCACACATATTGTCATATGGCACTCCTACAATAAGTTAACATGCAACGTATAATTTTGCACAGATCTACGATCACTTATAGTTCAAGAATTGCAATTACCTGTATTGTATTCGGTACTAAGCGCGCCCGGAATGCAAGATTTACTAAAATATTCCGCAGCAGCGTGAACTGAATCACAACCATAACCCCTGATCCATGTATTTGAAATAAGATATGCTAACGGATACACCCAACCTGCCGCTGTATTGATTCCTGTATGACAAGTGTTCTTATTTTTTAGATAAGTTAAATCTGTGTTGTCATCCTCCTCTTTTGCCACTGCAACCACATAATATTCTGGCGTAGGTAAATTGTAAACTTCAGATATAAATGGAATCAAATCAAAGCGTAAACCAGCAGTATATACGTCGCTGGTGTCTAATACTGCCACATCAGCAATTCTAAAAAAAAAGGAGAATGAATTTTGTTTTACACTAAATTCTCCTATTTTATCTGCAAACTTTTTCAATATTACATATATACATACCCACTTTGTATAGCCTGCATGCAATGAATTTGACTGTAACCTTTGTGACAATTTAATTCTGGCTTCAACAATTGCGCCTTTAATGCTATCTAATATGAAAATAAACATTAATAATTATATTTAATTTAGAGGTATAATATTTATTTTTTTAAATCATTACCTTCATTTTTATACATTTTTCCATTTCTGGATCAGACGTAATACATAGGGTCATTTTACTGACGGGACAACGTCGCATTTCTAATATTACATCAAGGGATCTACCTAAATAACCAGTATACACTTGTTCTTTTTCACTTAATTCCATGAAATCTCTGGCTGTATCCTAAAATTATACAGTTTAAAATAAAATTATCTTAAAAAAGGTAACAATAATGTCAAAAAGAATATTGTATTTACAGAAAAAATCAAATTATGATGCATTCCATATTTAGGTGCAGATTCAAATAAATTGAAAGTCTCTATTGGTTGTATGTTTGTTGATTCTGTGTTATCCCATGTATTCAAATCATTTCCATTATAGCTTCTTTCATTCCCGTTACGATTTTCAAAGTTATCTGTGCTATATTCATTTGGATTAACATATTCAGTGTTGTTAAATCTATTATTAAAATCTGGCCGATTTTCGAAACGATTGTCATAAAATTCGGTCGAATTTTTTGCGTTATGTCTGCGTAGTACCTGAACTGCTGTCTTTAAAAATCGCTGATATAATCGACGGGTTTCGATTTTTGTAGCAGACGATGTAACTATAGCGCGTGATGGAACTATACCCCAATTACAATATTTGTATTCACTAATCGGTTTACGAGTACCATCTCGACAAAGTAATTCAAATTGCTCCTTCTTTACAGAATCTTAAAAAAATTGATATTATTTACTAATATTGTAATATAGTTTAATGGTAAAGCCCTTTAATTAAAAACATACTAAAGTCAAATGTTGTTGATGTCATCTCATCCACAGTCGTGTCTACTAAGAAAGCAATTTCTCCTGCTTCTACCAAACATCTAAATGCTCCCTCATATCCTGCATAAGGATCTGAAGTTGTACACCTCTCTCCAGGTATCTTTCCAATACACAATTTACATAATTGATCAGAGTTATCACCTAAAATTTAAAATTGCTATAAAGAATATGGACATTAGGTAAAGTTATTATCAATCATACCTAATGGATTATATTTATCTATCAATGAATTTACAGCACAACTGGGCCCAAAATATTTGATGGTAGATTTAACATGATTATTACAATCTATAATTTCTAATCCACCTTCTTTCATAAGCTGTATAAAACAGAAAAATGACCAATTTTGGTTAATACAGTATATATTACATAGAAACATAGTAAAAAGAAATAATATTTACTGTATAAATTGGAATAACCCAACCAGCAAGCATCCCAAGGCCAGCAAAACAAGCCTTTTTACCCCTCAAATCACGTAAACTCTGGACATCTGGTAAAGATCCTTTTTTAATAACTGCTACCGCATATTGATAATTGACACCACTTTCATATATTTCCTGCATTAATGGGATTAAACTATGATAGCGTCCTGCCATGAAAATTTCACCAGCATCTAAAGTGGTTATATCTGCTTTTTCTTGATCCAACATAGCCATGCATCCTTCTTTATTAAATGCTTGTTTGCATTGCACAGAAATGTAACTACGCCCAAAATATGTTATTTCGCGATCAACTGCTCTTGAAAATGCTTTGCACTTATCCTGTTCAGCATCAGATATTGTACACCATGTAACAGTATTGTTGAGGTTTTGTCCTGTGAATGGATTTAAACATTGTTATTAATGCTAATCATAATCATAATCGATTTGTAAATATTTTTTGCAATTTGACATTTGTTATTTTTGAGGATAAACAACAATTAATAATTAGACAATAACAAACGGTTAGTCATTAAACAAAGTGAATATCGCGATACTAAACTATTAAAAAATAAAAGTATCCTTTATACCATATATAAAACGACAGGATAAACTGAAGAGTATTAAAATTAGATTTATGCAATTGTTTGGTAGCATTTTTATACTTTCTTCGTCTAAGCATTAATTGCTACGAAAGGCAACACCCATTACTTTAGTACTCTACAAACTTACTATACTATTACTATACTATGTGTATTATTCATTCACAGTGCTATAGGGTGTAGCGAACTGTAGTAAAATATCACTCATTCTCCAATTGTTAATTGAATATTCTAGTATTGATACAACATTTTCATTCGCTTTTCATACATTTATATTAATTTTAAAAGCTCACTAATGATTATATAACTAATACAATTAATAAATAAATTGAATATTGAAATTAATATCATTGCACATTTAGAAAATATAGTTATAAAATTTACTTTATTTATCATAGAATTATGATACATAAAGTGATACTTTTGAATAATAAAGTAATCAGTTAAAAATATATAGATAATCTCTCATTTTTCAAAAAGATAATATAATTATCTTTTCTCATTTCAATTAACAAGTATTGTAACTACCGAATTGATTATCATAGCATTAAATAGTACAGGACAAATAATCTTGCAATCAGTAATGAGTACAATGTCAGTAGTACAATTTGTTCTTCGGTAATATGGTTAATTGTTTGTGTTATAGCATAAATGCTTTATGTATGCTCAATTGAGCAACGTTGAACATTGATGATGTCCAGATTAAATTTCTGTATGTGTCATAATTGTGAATACGATGAATTAGAAAATATGTACATTTGGTGCAAAAAACGTATTCTTCTCGGTCCGTTGACCGATGAATCTTTGAAGAACAAAGATAAAAAGTTTTGAAGAAAGATTGACTTTGTTTAAACAATCTATGAAAAATTATGTGAGAGCAACAAAATTTTGCTCGTAATTGCCTAATTTTTGTGCGTGATATCAAGGATACCTCACGTTTAACAAATCAATGCAGCTGTAATTTTTAACTATGCAAGCTGCAATGCGATTTGTATTAATTTTAATCACAATCTACTGTAAATAGGGAAAAGGACAAAAAGTATCAATGCTTTATAAACTTTCTCAGAATAAGAAAATGTTGCCATACTAATAAGTTTTTGTAAGACTGTTCAATGATTAATTTATGTATTTTTAAACTAAAGATACTTTACTTAAATACTTGTTATTCGGCATGGAAGTTGTTTGGAAGAATATAAAATTTAAATATATATTTGCCTGCATTTTAATTACATTTATTATTTCATGCCTGATAAGTATCGCACCTATAAGTATTGGTAAGTCTTTTATATATTTAATATAACAATGAATTACAAAGTGTTTAAATAAAATTTTAGATGAATGCAAGTGTGAAATAGCTACACAATCAAGTCAATACAGTAATAATAAATGGCAAAGTAATGATAATAAAATTTACAAAAAAACCTTACATCGTTTAGCTATACTTGTGCCATTTCGAGATCGCTTTGAAGAATTACTGATATTTGCTCCACATATGAAAAAATTTTTAGATAAACAAAATATAAATTATCACATATTTGTACTTAATCAGGTACATTCTGGTTAATTTAATTATTAATAAACTAAAACATGTTATTTAAATGTAATAATAATATCATGTATCTTTATAGGTTGATAGATTTAGATTTAATCGGGCCTCTCTTATAAATGTAGGCTTTCTTGAAATTAACAAAGAGTTTGATTATATAGCTATACATGATGTAGACTTGTTGCCTATAAATGATGAATTATTATATTCTTTCCCTAATAAGAGCCCATATCATATATCTTCCCCAGAGTTACATCCTAGATACCATTATACAACTTTTGTTGGTGGAATATTACTTATTAAAAGGTTCTTATTATAATAGTTATTATTGTATAAAATACTTATAAATTCATGTAAATTAAATTAACAAGAAAAATATTTCTGCAGAGAACATTTTATACAAGTGAATGGAATGTCTAATAAATATTGGGGATGGGGTCTTGAAGATGATGAATTTTATGTTAGATTGAAAGAAGCTGGATTAAGTGTTATAAGACCACAAAATATATCTACTGGAACACACAACACATTCAAGTAAGACACTCCGTAACAGATTTATATATACACTAAATATTAATATAAATAAATGTTCATAAATTAGTGATTGTGTTACATTTATTTATTGTAGACATATACATGACAGAAACCATAGGAAGCGAGATATGATAAAATGTTATAATCAACGGGAGGTTACTAGAAAACGAGATCGTCAAACTGGCTTAAATAACGTTTCTTATAAAATATTAGGTATGATTACAATGACTATTGAAGATACTCCATTAACAGTCCTTAATATTTCTCTAATGTGTGATAAAATGATTACACCTTGGTGCGAATGTGATAAAATACTTGGATCCAAGGATGGAAAATCAAAGGAGAAAAAGAAAGTTAATAATAACAAGTCTGCCACTGGATTGTAATTATTCTAATAAAAATTGTGTTAAAAGAAAAAAGAATACATATACACATATGTATAATCAAGTGTATTTACTATTGTTATAATGTCTTCTACCTTATATTATTCAAATGAGACAAATACAGGGTGACCACTTTCCTAGTTATTACAGTTACATGACATTATCGTCGTGGCACGCGACATTGCCTATGAATTAACCAGCGAAAGAATCACCCTATATAATTTCTCAAAATTTATAATCATATTTTTAATATACTATTTATATATTACCTATGTCATACATAGTATAAATATCTTCAGCGATGAAGTAATCAGATAGCATAAAATTTGAATATGCAGAAGTATTATTATACTATTATCTTTCATACATCTTGTGTAAAAGATTTTAATTACTATTTCATTACTTTGCCCCTTCTCTTTTTCAAATAACATAATTGAATTCATATACTTTTAACATTTTACTGATGCACAAATATTGGAGTATTATTGCCAATGATAAATTTAGAAGAACATCAGAAACAAATTTGTAGCAGATCTGTTTTTCTTATTTTACTACTAAAATATAAATCTTGTCAATAAGAAACATAAAGTATTGTATAACTTTAAGATAGATCGATAGACCATTATGCAGAAAATTATTTATAAGCAATGATTTAATACTGCAATCAATCACTTCAAATGGTCTTTTATATTACGCATATAATAATATTTGTACATATATATTTACATTTGAAGTAAGAACACTGGATTATACTATACAATAAATATAATTCTTAAGAGCACAATGGTACATATAGTACAATGACAAAAGAGATTTGACCTAAGTATTTATGATTTTAATATTACAGTTCTTAAGATGTAAAAAGAAAAATATAATTAAAATACAAAATTATGGCTACATAACTGCATTTAATTGCAGAATAAAATGTTCTCTTAATTCATTTGTACTAAAATCATCACCATCATTATTTTCATCAAAAATGTCTTGCACAGTTCCTGTTACAGTTTCTGCACTTTCATATTCAGTTGCTTTGCCAACTGAAGCTACATGTTCTGCGTCCTTTTCATCTATTTCAGATTCATTATTTGTATCATGAGCTTTTTCTGCTTTAATACTTATCTTCGTAGAATTTTGTGCCTCGTCTATATCACTTCTGTTAAGATCTGTAAATTCTTCAGTAAGAAGTTCTTCCGTTAAAGCTGGTAATGGTGGTAATGGAAACCCATAAGAAAGCAGCTTATCATATTCATTTTTCCCATAAAGTTCCCAAATCTCTGTTGCCATGGATAAAACCTTTTCTGAAAATTCTTGTTTAGAGCTGTCTAGTAACATTTCATTAAATTTGCACATTTTTTCATCCAAAAGCTTTCTTCTTCTCATAACAGTTTGCATACTTAACATCTTCCTTCTGTAAGTGTTCGTGTTTTTTTCTGCTCTTTCAAGATATTTAGATGCTTTTTCCAACTTCCAATTAAGTTCCTTTATTTGATTATCCTTTTGTTTAATTTGCCCTTCAAGCTTTCTTTTTTGCTGAGATGCCAATGTTACAGTTTTTGTTAATTTTTTATTCATTTCTTCAAAATAGTTTACTCTGTTTGATAAGTCTTTTATCAATCTTCGTTTGGATTCTAAATTCTTTTTATTAAGTATTGTAGATTGTATGTTACTTGATCTTGTATTAATTCTAGATGTTTCCACTTCTTTGACTTGCATTTCAGGTCCTGTGGTTTTTATACTGTTTTCAAATTCTTTATAAATAATTAACTGGTCAGTTAACTTTGCAATTACATCCTCTTGAATTTGTATTCTTTCTAACAGATCTTCATAATCTGAGGAAACACAACTAGGATTATTTCCCAAGGAAGTTTGAACACCTTGTGTACAATTTTGTGATAGTAAATTAGTCCTTATCCTTTCTTCGTCATCAGAACATGTATGTTTGAAACAAGAAGGATAGTATGTTTTAGAACTATGAGTTGAATTGAAACTTGTAAACTCTCTGTCTTCATAAGGAAATTGATTCATTAGTGAAGTTTCTTTACTTACATACTCATTCTTTATTAGTGGATTATTAAAATTTCCATAAATAATACCTTTCAGATCTTTTGGTGTTTCTACTGTTATAACAGATGTAATGAGTAAATCATTTTCCTCAATTTTGGTAGCAGTACTGAATTCTTTAGATATTTGTGTTCCTGTTGTGTTAAGTGATAACTCTTCAATAATTTCAGTCACATCATCAGGGTCACCAGTTACTTTGATAACAAATTTATCAGTTTCTATTTCTACATCATTTTTATTAATATCATTTGTTTGCTGAGAAAACAAAGGTAATTCATCTTTTATTTCTATTTCAGATGAGTCACTATTACTTGAAGAATTAATATCTTGATCTGAATTGCTTCTAAATGACTTCTTTATTGATCTCATTATTTCTTCTCTAGTTCTTCTCTTACGCTTCATAGCCGCTCTTATATTTGGTATAACATAAACTTCATCTTTAGTAAAATTTTCTTCTATGTCTTCATTGAAAACCTTCTTTTCATCTTTAATATAAATCATTTCATCATGTTCCAGTGCACTATTTTTCACTTTATTCATTTTTGATACAGTTTGCGATACAGATGTTTTTTCATCCCCACTTTCAGTACCAAATATTATTTCAACATTTTCTTCTTTGTCTGTAAGCATATGTCCGACTTCGTTTTTTATTGATAAATGATTTTTATTAACAGGCGAAGCAACTTTATAGTCATTAGTAGTAAATTCAACTTTATGATTATCAGTAGTAAATTCAACTTTATGGTTATCGGTAGTAAATTCAACTGTATGGTCATCAGTAGTAAATTCAACTTTTGTGTCCATTTTTTCTTCAATTTCACCTTCCTTTTGACTCTTAACCATCAACTTCTTCTCAATCTCATTTTTATAATTTTCATCTTCAGTAGATCCACCATCACAAATTTGTTTTAACTTCTCTTCAATTTCATCATAACTATCTTCAAGTGTGTTATGATCCATAACCTCTAATTTAATTTCTTTCTTTGTAGTGGTATTTGATAGTTGTGTAGTTTCTGAATTGTTCATAAATAAGGATAATTTAATTTCCTTTCTATTATTGTTTGGTTGAACTTTCAGACTGTATTGCTCCACTAAATTATTAATATCAGTGAGGTTATCATCAGCAATCATCACAATATTTTGCCTTTGATGATTAACCTTAATGTTTTCTTCTCTCTTATCTTCTGTATATTTATGGGTATGTTTAAGATAATCTCTAGTAGTTTGTTGTATAGATAGTTCCTCAATCTCCTGAAAATCCAAATCTTTCTCTTCTAAATGTTCAATAGATGAATGCTCTGTATCATTTTCTGTATATTCTACATTATATTCACCTTGCAGTAAGTTTTCACCTTTCTTATTAAATATCTTAGTTCTTTTTTTAGGTGATTTTCTAGTAGATGTCACTGTAAATATAGAAGGAATTGCGTTCTTCTTCAGTCTAATTCTTCCACTTTGTGTTATAGACCATTCTTGAGGTTCAAAGTGTACGTGACAAAGAAATGAGTTATTTGATGGTTCCCAATCAGCTCTAGCAACACGCTCTTGCCAAATTTTTCTATACTTTGGATCACGTGGAAAACATTTCATAATATAACCTTTCTCACTACGATTGTTGCAGCCAACTGCTGCACAGCCTGGCATATTTTGACATCCAGAACTTGTTAAGGTTTCTGCAAATTATAGATAATAAATTCATAATACTAAGATGAACAACTCAATTTTATAAATCTAACCTAACTAACAATATATTTCCATATGTAACAAGTTAATCAAAATTAATATTTATTTTCATATATAATATGTATATCAGTTAATTTAAAAATTTAATACGTTTAATTATACATAGCATAATTCAAACAAATATTGAATACAGAAATAATGCATAATGTAGATGCGAAAACATACTTTTTACTTTTCTAAGAATAAATTTAACTAAAAGATATTTAAAAGTACTTCTTCACGTGATGCAAACCTTTGTTCTTGAGTTGTAACTACTGATCGAAAGGGTTGACTCGGTCGTATACAAAACATTCTAAAAATTAGGCTATTCAAACGGTGTATTACGTTTTACAGACGCGGATAAATTTAAAAACTTCTTATATAAACTATTAGATTGTTATAACTTGAAGGAAGGCAAATATTTCTTGAATACTATAAATCTTCTGCCGGTAATGTATGGTGTAAAAAAACCGAAACCCGTTCACCTCACCCATTAACTCTATTCAAGGTCTATTATTACACGTTGCAACTTGTAAATTTACTATGTTATTTACTAATTTCGTGTGATCAATATTGACGCAAATATACAAAAAAAAAAAAAAATATACAAAGTTAAACAACCAGACAATGGTAAACTTGTGTTGAGATGTATTTCTCGCTACGCAATGGAAATGTCTGGACGTAATATGGCTACCTCGAAAATCGAATAATAAATAGGTTAATTGTTAACTTACGTTATCGAATAAAATTAAATATATATTTCTATCAATACCAATGTAGTCTCTGTACATTATTTAATCTTATTATACCTGCCTTTTGAATTCTATTTTCAAGTCATTATATGCCATCTTTATTGACGGTGCACAAAAAAATAAAAGATTTATAACAACCTGCACATTATATAAATTACCAACTATACTGCATTTTGAAAAATTGATCACTTTAATTATGTATGAACACTTATTTTTATATTCATCACATGGTGCACTACATCGTCTACATCCACCGTTTCATATTGTTTTATATTACATCATTTAAATAAATCCCACGTGGAATATTTTCTTATTTTGTTTTGTATTGATATAGTTTAAATAAATTGTTATCAAGTTCTCAAGTAAAAATAAAGAAGATTATACATACATTGCATTCATTTTATCCTTTATTGTGGAACGATAGATAGGGTTAGTATCTGAACAGCGGTTCTTTCACTTAAGCTTAAGAGTAACGGCAAATACGCATTAAACGTCTATTTCACCAATTTTCTTATGCCTCGTTCTTTTGTATAATTGAAGTGAGCAATTGCTTTTAGTGTGACGTTTGAATCGCAAATAAATATATTACCGAGCAGCATGTAGTTTTCTACGTACGATGTGTCTGTCATAAATTCGGCCTACATTATCAAAATGTAATTTGTCAAAACTGATTGATTTATACAAAGCGAGGAACAATTTATTAATAAATATTTGGCAAAATGACAACATTAAATAACGTGTTAAAAGCTATAGAAGCTTTAAAATCAGCTCAAGAGTCAAACACTCTTCTGTCAGATTCGAACGCAAGGTACAAGAACAAATTGTTTTTTTCATTTAATAATTGAAATGATCGTATGAATAAAATAATGCAAAACTTTTGAATTGAATACATTATTTTTGTTTATATAGTTTATAGCTAAATACCTGCAATAGAATTTTGTATAATTTGTAAAATTAGGACTTATATAGTTATTATAAAAAATTAATAAAAATTATGGAATGTAGTATGTTACAAAATTTAATATATCCTTTATTTCAATAAAAGGAAAGATAAATTAACATGTTGCATGACAATAACAGAAGGAATATGTTCACCAACTGTCAAACTAGCAACCAAGTTTCCTCAGGTACTTAGTCTTTCAATTGAAACTTTACTGACACTGTGTAACGATGATGAATCTGATGTCAGAACGGTAGCAGATGAAACATTAAATAAAATTATAAGGGTATGGATTTATATTTCATAATCTTTGATATTAAAGCTATAGATGTTTTAATAGTATTTTATTTTAAAGGCAATGGCTGATAGTAATATTGTTAAAGTTCAAATAGAACTTTACAATGAAATAAAAAGGAATGGACCTGCTAGAACATTGAGAGCTGCTCTTTGGAGATTTGGTCTTCTTAGTCATATGATACGCCCTACAAGAGGAAAAGCATATGTATCTAATTTGATACCATGTATAGTAACTATTGCACATCGTTCTGAGGAATCTGTAATTGAAACGCTATCGCAATCATTACCATTAATTATGAAAGCACTAGGGCCATTTATGACAGACAATGATATCAAGGTAATTTTCTTTTATTTTAGTACTTATATTATAACTATGAATCCATGCTTCTTTTTCAGACATTATTGAAAGCATTCTTTGAAAATATATCCTGTGTACAAGCAGCATTTCGTAGAGCTGCAGCAAATATGATTTTAGCAACATGTTTGAATTGTCGCAGACCACAGTTTTTTTTAAATTATGTACTGAAGCATCTTTTAGGTAAACTTATGAATGTTATACAAGTACAAGTAACATACTTTTCACTAATTAAATGTTACTTTTTATAGGTATTATAGTGCCTATAAGTGAAGATGAGAACCGTATAGCAGCTATTATTGGTATATTTGGTTGTATAAGAATAATTTTACCACATATATGCAATCCATCAGAAGATCCAGATGATGACACAGTAGAGACAGATAGCTTATTACAAATTTATGAACTATGTTTGCATTATACAAAATGGCATTCTGATCATAATGTTATAAATGCTGTTCTGGAGACACTGACTCAGTTTTTGAAGTCACCTCCAAAAGTTCTAGTATCATTATTATTATCAAATCAAGGTATAACACAGAGTAAAATAGCAGTGAATCAAAATGAAATGATGTTATCATTAAGTCAAGCAAGCACATCTAGTGCTGCAACTGCTTGTGGAGAAAATTCCGATTATACCTTAAATTTACTTGATTCTGATATACCTGAAATAAATCCAAAGATAGAAAAGTGGATGTTAGATTCTGAGACTATACCTCCTTTGATGGAAAATGTACAAATTTCAAAAGAATGCATAAATAATATTGTAGAAATGAAAGGAAAGATTTTAGAAAATTATAGTGATTTGAAGATCGGAGTCATTGACAGTAAGAGAAAAAGTGTAGTATAGAAAGGATATGTATCATTTGAAGAAATAATTGTATTACGTTTATTCCAGATGAAACGATCGAAGAAGGTAGTGATGTTGGAAGTGAAATAGAAAAATCGGAGAAAGTTTATTCGAGTGTACAAAATGAACCAAGAGACGTGGATTATACCGAAGAAGTCACATGTTCTATCGCATCTCTTAAAAAACTATCTTTAGATTTTTCGTTACGAGAAATAGACGTTGGAACTTTTACAGATCCTGACATACCGTTAAAATTCTGTTGTCGTTATTTGGTATCGTCTTTCCTCTTAACTGGCAACATTGGTCATGTAATACCAGATAAATATTTTCGTGTTAGTGTAAAGTCTCTTGCTTTAACTTGCGTGGCTTATATTTTGAAACTTTGTCCGAATCTATTTTTAATACCTGTTGCCAAAGAACCGAATTCTAACGAGAATAAACAAATGATAACGGATATCTTATTATTTGCAAGTCATCCAGATCCTCAAATTAGGGGTAATATATCAATTATTATTGGTACATTCCTGAAATCTGTATATACACAATATGGAGGTTCTTTTAAAAAATTTGAGGCAGAGATTACTGATAAAAACTTATGTGGAATTATATCACTAGACAATTTAATTAAATTACTTTTAAAGGTAAATTCTCTCATATATTGGAATGATTATTCGAAAATTTTGATGAGCATATGTTTAAAACAGGGATTAGAAGATGATTCTGCTACCACATGTCGACAAACATTAACAGCATTCAGTTTATGTCTACCAGAGTTGTTAGAGTCTGTTGACAATAAATATGGAATCACTGTGTTAACTGTATTACCTCAGCTAGTAAAGAATCCATATTTTCTGGTAAAAGTTAAATTAGTGGAATTATTGAGTGAGATATCGTATGTTACTATAGAACATATAACTGGTGGATCAATGTTCCAAGAACATTTTATCAATGTTATTATAACTCTGTTAGGTGACCAAGATCAAAGAATTAGGCATGCAGCATCAGATGCTATTGTAAAGTAATTATCGGAGTTTATATCTTTTGTTGTTCAAGTTTTAGGTGTCCTCGATTAACATAACTCTTTTTTTAGGAGTATTCCTTTATTACATTTCCAACAACCACATGATGATGTTATTACGCGAAAGGCCATACAATACACGGAGCAATATATGAGCGCAGTTACCCGGAGTTCAGTAGAACTGTCCTCTTGTCAAGAGAAACAAAAGTTCTTTATAAATACGTCAATACAGCCATTTGCAGCTTTAAACTTCCATAACTCGACGAATTATCGTCCAAATGTAGAATACTCGTTGTCGATTGTAATCAACATGTTGGCTGAGATTCTTGGAGTACAGTCATCGAAGTATTTAGTGTATGGCTGTTGTGAAGCTCTGTTTCGTTTAAGCGATGTATATAATACTACAGTATATATTAGAGGATGGGATTGTATTTCACCTAAAACATTGTTGAAAAGGTCTCATAAAAAGAACGGTAGTCGATTAGATATTAGCGAATCAAATTTTACAAGCGACATGATGCCATCGTCCGTGAGCAACAGCCTTTTATCTTTGGCTTTACCCTTACTGTCATCGTCTCCTATAAGCTTAGACTTGTTAACGCATAAACATTTGGTACTTCTTGCTGGCAATCTTGCATCAGGTTTAGCATTTTGCAATTTTAAACCCAATGATCCAACTAAAACTTGGTGGGGCACGTTTAAGGATAAACAAATAGAGTTGTTGTTAACACATATTACAAGAGTATTAAATATATTTGTTCATATAATCGACGACGTGCAATTGACACAAACTAGTACAAAAACGGCGTTATCGTCTTTGTCATCTACGCAAACGTTATCGCCGAAAAAGAAGATAATAATGTCTGAACCGAAGTTGAAAGAGAAAGGAGAAAAATTTGGAAGCTTGAAATTTATAAAAGAGCAAATGGGTGCGTTTGTTTCAACACCGCATTATATGAAAATGTACGAAAATCTTAAAGCAGCGCATTTGAATTACCTAGCCACACTTGAACCGCATGCTAGCGAAATGTATTTGTCTTTGTTAAATGCGATTCTAGATGTTCTTTCGCAAATTCTTGAAATTATATCAGTCAATGAAGCAGCTCAAATAGCAGAAGAAATTCTACATTATCTACAAAGCACTGTCGTATTATCTCCCACTGCAACCATTCAGTGTGTTCAACAATTGCTGAAGTGTTTATTCAGCACAAACGTGTATGCACAATGGAATGAATTAGATATACAGAAAAATTCAGACAGAATAACCGTACTATGGGATGACGTTAAAGGATTTTATAATCATTGCTTTCAAAGTCCTGCAAGGCAAATGGCAAATACTATAAAATCCATGGGAAACAATTGCAGGGGTGAAAACGAACCAGATACCGGGTAAATTTGTATTCTTGTATTCTAACTTGTATTTGTTTGTATAGATTGCTATACACAGTTATTTTATTTCAGATGGGTAGGTTTGTTACATAGAAAAGGCGATAGAAAATTCTCTTCTATTTTTAAGAATTTATCGCGATCGTCTGATCAAAAAACCTCTGTAGCTTCGTTCATTCGTCTTTTTGAGCCAATGGTTATAAAATCATTAAAACAGTACACTGTAACAAGTAGCGTGTCATTACAGTGTCAAGTATTGATGCTACTCAGCCAGCTAGTGCAATTAAGAGTCAACTATTGCTTGCTGGATTCCGAAAGAATATTCATTGGATTTGTATTAAAGCAGTTTGAATTTATCGAAGAAGGTCACGTGAAGCAAACGGAGGATCTATTGCCAAAGATTTTCAACTTTTTAGTTCACTTGTCGTACGAAAAAAATCATTCGAAAACTATAATAGGAATTCCAAAGATAATCCAATTATGCGATGGACTTATGGCAAGTGGTCAACCAGCGCTCACGCACTGTATACCAGCCCTGGCTCCAGTTGTAGAAGATGTATTTTTGATTAGAAACGCAAGTTCAAACCCAACAGAGCAAAGAGAGCTTGAGACAACAAGAGAAGTCCTAATTTCGATGCTTTTACGTCTTGTAGAATATTACCAAATCATTGAGCTCTTGGCATTATGTTTAACGGAATCTAGATTCAGCGGAGATGGTAACGGAGAAGAAAAATGGCGAAGATGGTCTAGACTGACAATGGACTCTGTTCTTCCTATGCTGGCAGCAGGAAAAGTTCGAATAGAATCGGAGAAAGCACACGTGGCTTTGATTAAATTATTCGCAGCTATTTCTCCCACGGTTTTTAGACCAGTCGATCCTCTTTTAAAGGTACTTCTCGTTAAACCAGACTCTCTGGATACTTCAAATTTGAGACTAAAACGATGGTTAGGAGTGGTAAATGTTGTTCTGTTATCCTTGATCGCGTGCTCAAAAGAGGAAGCAATGCTTGCGCGACTTTCCGACCTCAGTTCGAACATGTCCGAACTATCCCACTCGTTTCTTCATCCAAAATCGTCTTCTCAAACCATGGATCCTTTGAATGTTTTGGACAGTCAATCAGCTGAAGTACCGCCAGAAAGAATATTAGCTAGATTTATATTTAAAGTTATTAACTTGGTAGGCTGCAAGGTTTACAATCTTCTTGGATTGGTCGATCATAAACTCAGCGATCCATATATCGCATTTTCCGAATCAATGGAGAACGATTACTACTTGATCCACCAATTTGCATTCTTCTTGCAGTTATGCATTCACATGTTCGAATCTGGGAGTCACTGCAAAGTGGCAAACGCTGTTATACAAATGATTCAAGGTCGAAATGTTCTCGAAGAGGAGAAGCTGCCGATCTCCGATTTGAACTATTTAATGTTGAACATTGGAGACAAATGTCCAACGTTAACTTGCCAGTGGGCCTATTTAATGACTTTGTTAGGGTACAATGAAATGACTTTTTGGTCCAAAATATTGGGTACTCGTCGGACAGAATACGTCGTGCATTGTTCTCCAAATGAAGAGAAAAGTGTTGACCATGACAGCAGCATTAACATTCAAATTATTAGAAAAGGTGGTATAATATTATTCTGCGATTACGTCTGCGAGAATCTGTGCGATGCAGAGCCCTTAACGTGGTTGTTAGTTAATCATACGGAAGAGACAGTAAATAGTGCTATCGAGTCTCCTGTCAGAGATCTCTTGACGACAGCTATACACAGAAATTCTGCAGCTAGTGGATTGTTGGTACAAGCGATCGCGACCAAATGCACAGACTTGTCACAACCCAGTTTTGTCAAGCGAGTCTTGGAATGTATAGAAGGTGCTCATCATTCGCAAAGCGGAGCTGTTTTAATGACACTGATACCGAGATTGTTATCCACCAAGTATCTGGCTTTGTCGAGAATGGCGGCGAAAATAGCTAGTCGAAGAGTAGAAATTTTATTAACCACATCTGCAGCTGAAGCGACGAAGCAATTATCAAAAGAAGATTTCGCCAAGATCATGGAGATCCTGCAAGTGACCAAGCTTGCTAAGAAACACGGTGGATTAGTTAGTCTGTTGAATAAATTTGGAGTACAGTATTACGATTTGTCCCCTCTAGAACTCGACCAATGTAGACCGTTTAATCCATCCACCGTGAAAAGTATTCAACTGGATCGTAATTGGTTTTTGTCTCAAGTAAAATTACGATGTTGTAGTTCAAGTGCTAGTCACAATTTATCGGAAGCAGCGCAGTTACTTAGGGTTTTAGATTTCGAAGATTGCCTCGGTATCCTGTCTTCCAAAGAGTTTAATATCTCGATATTGAAACCCTGCATAATATTGGGTGTACGAATTAGCGTGGAGAAGTGCCAAAAATTAGAATTCGGTGTAGCACAGAACGAAAAGGATTTTAATTTCGAAACTAGTCCCTTATACAGCGCCGCGAAACAGAGTTTATTGGAGCACGTTCATTATGTCACCGATTTAATGCCAAAACCGCATCATATTTACAATCCAACGCAATCTAATGGCAATTCGAGAGAAGTGAAGTATGCGCATCGTTTTCATGAACTTTTAAACGAGTTTGTATATTGGGATGTACTTTTTATGTTGATACCCGCTGTGAAGATATACATGAAGACATTGCCAAAGCTAGCCAAGTATAATCTAGCGAAAATTGATAAAAAATCCGAAGAAGATCTAGCCAAATTTGCAATACTGTGTTTAGAATTAACACACTGGATGGTACACTGTGATGAGAATAAGATTAAAAAATTGAGACCAAGGAACATGGAACTTGCGTTAAGCTGTGCATCAGAAATTCTAAAACATCCTGGCCCAAGTAAAATTTTTGGGGAAAACCTGAAGTATTCGTGGGTTTGTAGTGGTGCTGCTTCACTCAAGAAAATAGTAGAATACCTGTTAACTACTGTGGACGTTTTGCCAGTTATAGATATACGTGCTTTAGAACCAGCGCTAGAAGATGAGGATACCAGAGACTTTGCTCGTGCTTGCATGCGAATGGCCGATCTGGTCGCTTGGTTGGAACAATGTCAAAAGAAACAGTTATCCACAAATATTCCACGCTATTTGTTTGACACGATACAAGATTTAATCGTAAGTATCAGTCGTCAACCACTGGTAAATTCATATATCTTAACACCACCGTTAGTTTGGAAACAAAACTGGAATGTCGTTGGTTCTGGTCCGACCAAATGTTACTTCCCGTTATTATCTTCGGAGTCGAATCTCCTTCAGGAGGTGGAAATTTTGGAGCAGTTCATTTACAGGATAAATCTGTTAGGCTGGGTCTCTCGGTTGCAATTCGAAGAGATATGGATGGCTCTCTTAGGAGTGCTCAATCTTTCACAAAACGAGAACGTACCCGTAGAAGATATCTCAGCGTTGATTCAAGCGAGCAGTTTAGCTGTACAGGCGATTACAAAATTGTTATTGAATACTTTGCTTCTTCCTTATCCTGGCAACCCAAGAGCCAGCACTGTGATTCATTATCCGAGAGATCCTCAGCTCTCGGTTCATAAGATCAGTTCTCAAAAATTGTACGCCATTCAAGATCTGCTTACGTGGAAGTACGAATGTATGAACGACTCAGAGATGATCGATGGCTTGAACATGGATCACATCTTCCATCGAGGAAACGTAGAAAGAGTTGCGAACTTGAACAAGTATACATATAGCCAACTTTCCGTTTCTTACTTGTGGTCGCTGTGCAACTTGTATGAGGATAAGTTGAGCGCCTCCGTCCTCAATTTGAAGAACAGAAGAAACGACGCGTTAATGTCCGCGTCACTTGATTTAGATTCCTGCCTTCGTTTCTTGATAGAACTTTATACGTCTTGGATGTCTCCGCAAGCTAATACACCTATACAATTGCTCACGGAGGTCGTTAAGTCTATTCTAGCAATTTCGGAATTGTTCGTCGAAAGAGCCCAGTATCAGTGGATGTTGGACATGTGTCTGGAATTGTCGAGAATTCATCCAACAGAGAATGTCATTTTACATCAATACTTGGTAGTTTCCGTGTGTAAAGCTGCTGCAGTACTAACACCGTTGGTATGTATTCTTCAAAAATATTTTTTGTAAGCTGTTTAACACAGTTAGGATTTCATTTTTCCAGGACTTTGAAACGTTAGACAAAGTTAAGCGTCTAGTAGACACGAATCTGAAATCGAGCTTCTTACCTGCGAAGGTATCCGCCCTTCACGGTTCATTGTATCTGTTGCAAAGTGCTGTGCTCGCAAATTGCGAAGAGACGATGAATATTATTCATCCGTTGGCAATAGAATACATACAGAAACATTTGGACGCGCAGGATTTGAACGGGTAAATTACACAAATTTCTATTGTGTATTCTACAACGCACGTGCTTTGTTGAAATTAATTACTCACCTAATTTAGCGTGTTAAGACAAAGTGAAGAGCATCAGGGTGTAATGTGGGCTTTGGTATTCTTTTTATTGGAACATGCCGAAGATACTCCGCCAGACACGGAAGCGCCAGCTGTGTTAGAATTAGTCCTTAATTTACTTACATCACAAAATATTTCTTGTAGCTTACATCAAACACTCTTGCAGGTATGTTATTGGGTACTCGTGTAATACTATGTATTTGTTAAATGTTCAAATTATGTATACTTGTAATGCTGTGTGTATGTAATTGATTTAGGGGCTCGAGCGACTCGTAGCAACCAAAAGCGTGATTGGAAAGGTAGCCGAACAGATAGTAAAAGTTGCGATCGATCGCTTAAAACAACCTAGTCCTATGTTATCGCTGCCAGCGTTGCAATTGTTATTGACTTGCATGTATACAGAGGCGGCAGATAGATTGAATCAACCGGAAACAGAGGAACCATTACCAGATGCTGAACCAGAAGCATTGGTTCGATCCATAGAGCGCGCTTCAGCGATTTTCGATAAGATCAGGAGAGGACACTCTATGGAAGTGGAGCTTTTATGTACAGTTTTGTCCGGTGTGCTCGGAGATTTCTTCCCACCGTCGGAAATCTTGACTAAAGTCATAGGAGAATTTTTGTCGCCGCAACAACCTCACCCGCGGCTACTTGCCGCCGTTGTTTTTAAAGTTTGTATTGCCGATGCGAACGCATAGCGATATACTAAAAATAATTGAGTATTAACATTATCGTTGACTGGCTATTTTATGCAGTTGACTATCGATTGATCAGCAATACTTTAGATTACAAATAATTTAAAGCAATAAGATTATTTTTCTCCTTTTTCTGTAGGTGTGCGAACGAGCGTGCACTTGCGCGCAAATGGAACTTCTTCAAGATTGGGTTGTATTTAGTTTGCCAAACTTTATTCAGAGTTTACCTGTTACAATGTCAACATGGTGCTTGTCTTGTTTTTTTATCAGTGCATCCACAAATCATTGGCTGAGAGCTTTGTATCCTTTCACATTTTCGCTAGTTTGTCAAATATATTCATTTGTTAAAAGCTTTCTTAACAATCTACTCAGGTTTCCATATATACAATCAAGGATCGGAAAATACGAATATGAGGATAAGAAGATATTGTGCATCGCTGCTTCGGACTTCTATCGAAAGGTATGAAATTTTATGATAAAGTCAGCGCGTGATATCAAATAACGTTATCACTTTTTAATAGTTATCTAAGGACACTCAGAGGGAAGCTTTCGTGGAAACTTTCGAAGCAGCAGCAAAGGAACCTGGAACTCCGTTCAGTGACATTTTAGCGTCCTTCTAGCTAGTCTTATCATCGATCGTGTCGATATGGGAAAGTTAAATCAAAATGAGAAGTATTCATCGTAATTCTGCTCTTGAGTCTCTTTGTAAATTGATGTACAATCATTGCACGATCTCGACTCGTTGCGTGTACAGTTGTATGTGTATGTAATGATATTTATTTTACATCTGTCCTGTCGGAAAGAGGTAACACTGTTTACAATAAACAATATTTTTTAAATACTTCGCGTTTGTGCATCTCGAATTCTCCTTCCTCCGAAAATGAAGGAGATGTTTTTAGTTATATATACTGATTGCCTTTTTCTTGCGTCTCTGTTTCATTCGTTTCACGTAGAAGTACAAATGTATGGTGCCATGATAGAATATTTCAACGAAGGATAGTACACTGGCTCCCAGAAACAATCCCGCCGCTCCTCCAACACCAGCTGTAACGAATTTGTTCGTTTACAGAAACTTTTATTTCTTTATATTAATATTTTTTAAATATTTGTTTAATGTACTTCAAATTATATCTTAACTATCTACATATTTATTTACAGATACGTACTTAGAAAATCGTGAAACCCGTACAACAATGCTCGATGATAGATAATTTGCGGAAGCTCGACGATTAAAGTCATAACAGACACACTTATCGGTGTATCGTTTCTGAAACAATCCAAGAATACTGTTTTACTATACATGCTTTATCTCTAATCGTAATATGAATTAGTTTCGATAAATACAGTTCGGTGTCTTCGCTATCTCTGATTTGATAGGTAAAAACATTGCAGTTTGGGACGCATTCGCAAGAACGGGGTGGATATTGGAGCAGAAAAAGGCTCTGCGTCGCTTTTCCGATACATCGAAGTTGCGTGGAATTGCAAGTGTCTACACCCTCTGCAAAACCATTAAATTTATATTTATTCAATTTTTCTATTACGTTGATTTTAATATTACCAACCAATGGGCCTGGCAAAATGCGGACGACAATTGCATTTATCCTGTATCACTTTCATCCTACATTCGGTGATGCACATATTTCTCGTATACACTGGCCACGTTTTTAAACCACCGTCGTTGTAAACTTTGCAATTTCTTTGATGAGTACGAAGCTCTTTAACGTTTGCGTTCATATTAATCTGAGTTATCGACATGATGGCACGTTGCAGCATCCTTGGTTTTACCCATCTCATTGCAGTGTCGTATATTACCAACTCAAAAGGATCGCATGCGGCGATCTGCAGCATCAAAAAAGAAGGAAGAAAACACTTTGTTGCCGATATTTTATCATATCTTTGTTTTCAAAGCATATAAAAACATACTCGTACCAAAGCCATATGCTCCACGACGAAATTTTCTTGCGTGCCATCGACGTTGTATTCGTACAATGGTAATTTGTCTGGTATAGGAATAATGGTCCAGTTGTCGTTCTTCCAGTAGCTTGTTCCATATGAAAGAATCATGTGTTTGAGTTGATTTAATGTTAATTTAACAGGAAGAGGACACTAGAGAAAAGTACCAACTTTAAAGTGGCATAGATTGCGAAGACGCTCCTCGTTGTTAAGCACGCGCCTCTTTCTGTCATTACCCACGTCTCATAAGGATCGTTCGCTTTCAGAATATTCGAGGAAATATCTTTCTTCAAGTCGTAAAGTATTTCTAGCCACTTGTTCGCTGGAACTTCGTCGAAGATAGGTGTATTCATCATATTTTCATAAGTGATGTTGCCAAGGAAGACGAAGAACTGTTCTGCCTCTGATGTGTGTTTAATACCGTGTCTAGATGTGCAACGTACTTAATAAAAAATATTTCATTTCATCCAGATATTATCGTAAGAATAAAGATTCTACTTTTCGAATACATGTGGAATCTTCTTTAGCTCGACGCTTGGTACCGGGCAAATAAACAGCGCTGGTTTCAATGTTACAAAATGGTCTCGATCAGTATCTACCACGATAACTGTGGCGTTATTCTGGTAACGATCCCAGAGTAGAAACGACAAGAAGATCAGGCACAATAGAGCTCCAAGAATGCAGAGGACGGTGAGAAATCTTGTAAGACGTATATTTCGTAAATTATATTGCAATTTTATTATCTCGTTAGTTTGGATATTGTCGAAGGTACTTACGTCTCAACGGGGTGTCTATTTGGCGCTACCAGATGATTCAAGCCATGTACAGACGAAGAACTCGCGAATTCTACAAAATATTTTCCCGCGTTCGATTTCGCACTGATAATTGGCATGCCTATATGATTTGGATAATGTTTGAATACGGATTTCCTTTGTTTCAACGTAGCTCCCCAACGAGCTTGGAAGTCCGGTAATATCTCATTTTCGTAGAAATAATTATTTTTCTCCTCTGTCTTCTCCGATATATTTTTCGGTATTTTCGGCATGCTTTTTCGTCCGCGGATCACTCTTTCCTTCGATCAAATCCACGCGAATGGATATTAAAGTAAATGTTTGTAATACAGAAAAAGATTCGCGTTATAATCATTCTCTATCTAATTCGTTGGTATTTCCATCGATCGATGAGAGACACTGCACGCGATGCTTCTATTAATTATGAATGATAACGTAATAAGATAGGAAGTAGATCTATAATAAAGATAATACAGCAGTTCAAGTCCTCGTGATTTATATGATAATTAATTCGCAATGAAACACGTACGTATATGTTAATACACGCGATAAAAAAGGTTTGCAGTATAAAAAAGTTTATTTCAAAAACAATTCTCGATCTTCCCCGTTACTCGCAGTGTTTATCGCGAATATTGCAAATTTTTCTTTTATATTCCAAATATTCCAAATTTTTCCAGTGCCTACTTTAGCGCTAGATTCCAGAGATAACAGTGCGAGTCAATTCTTTTTTTTTTTACAACACACGTTCTTTTCTTTTTATATCAGAACACGAACTTTACCTTCTCTGTATTTCTTCCCTTTCTTTCTTTCGTCAATTTTCTTCGATGGAAGAACAACATTAAACAGAACAGCAGATCTTATTATGAACGAAGGTGAACTTGATCTTATGGGAATCCGGGTTGTCCGGGACGCGGGCAGATGCGAATTCCACGGGAGATTCTGACGTCAGCAAGATTATGGAACGACCAGATACAGAAACGGTTAGGTTTTACTCGTTGATTAACCCTTAAATGCAACTGTTGCCATTTCATCCATATATGCTATCCCAATATCACGATACGATATTTATTGCATTGTAATTTGAATGTATGTAAACGATACGATCGAAGAAATGGTCCGCTCCTACTTCAATAAAGCTTTTATTTCATCCGTTTAAAAAATTCAAATCGTTAATTTCGAAATGTTTCATCCTGTTGTTTATGTTGATTTCTCGATGTACGTATGGATCGTCGTTAAACGAGAACACGGTCTTAATTAATAATTAAGAATAATTAATTAGGAGACTGAGGAATGCTACCCGGTGCAGAAATACCACGACGTTCGACGAAAACAGGGTGAATCGCATCACGATTTGAAACACAAGTGTTGTTTAAAATGTAACCAGCCATGGACTGAGGTCGGGCCATCGGAATTTGGAAGGAGGCGTAGAAGAACAAAAGATCAGCTGCAACACTGTCCTTCTTGTCACTGTCCGCCCGAAACAGTGAAATATTCGATCGGAAGAACAAAGTACGTTTAATTCGCCGTTGTACCTTACAAGATTAGAACGATTGCTTTTGCTAGCTGTTCGAAAAACATGGATGCGGTTTTGAACGAGTACGAACACTTGTTGACGACTCCGACGAGTCAAACGTTCAAGCATCAGAGATCTCAGAGCAACTCGATGTCGCCGAGATTATACGCACCGTCGCCTTGCAGCAACGCGGCGTATGCTCATTATCATTCGCGGAAAAGGCAACCGAGCAATCATCGACGTCAATGTAGGAACGAGCAGGAACAAATGCTTTCAATTATGAAGAACACGTTACATTCCGGTGGCAACGATCACGAGAGTTTTTATTGCGAATATCCACGGTCCATGAAAAACAGCTATAAGAAAGAGAGCTACTGTACGAAGAACGGTGATCAGGTAAAGATACTTCTTATTGGAGGCTGCGGCTCTTTATGCACTTATGTTCAATTTGCATATTACGGTTGTGATGTATAAAATATTATATGTATTATAATATGTATTATAATATGTAATATTATATATTATATGTATTATAATATTATATGTTATAATATTATATATATTATTATAATATTATTATAATAATATATTATAATTATTATAATATAATATATTATATATATAATATTATATATATATTATTATAATATTATTTTAATATTATTATAATATTATTATAATATATTAAAGAAACGGCAAGGCAATAGCAATTACGCAGCGACTAAATTTTATAACATGTACCTTACTTGCAATATTTTATATTACAATATTTTATACATATAATATTATATTATTATATTATTATATTAATATATAATATAATATAATATATAATATTATATTATATCATATTATTATTTATATATTATAAAATATAATATTATATTATTATATTAATATATAATATAATATTATATATTATATTATATTATATTATTATAATAATATATTATAATATTATATATTAATATGTATTATAATATTATATGTATTATAATATGTAATATTATATGTATAAAATATTGTAATATAAAATATTGCAAGTAAGGTACTTGTTATAAAATTTAGTCGCTGCGTAATTGCTATTGCCTTGCCGTTTCTTTAATTGCATTTATGGGACTAAGACTTTGTGTAAATACATCCGCAGTCTAATTAGTATAACTGAACATGTCCAAATTTCTAGAAGATTAACATGTTTTCGAAATAGGCAATGGCAGGAATTATGAAGACCGTGGACGTGGACAGCGAGACGATGGAACAGTATATGCGACACAAGAAGGAGCGCATTTTGAAGTCAGAATCACGAACAAAAGAGAGACACCACGTTGATAAAATGAACAGGATAAACGCGGATGAAAAATACGATTTAGGAGGACATAAGGACGACGGCTGGTTATACACTAAGGGTAGATTGAGATTCAATTTATCCAAGCACGAGAATGAAAATAAAGTAGAGGAGGAAGGTTTGGCTGAGGATCGGAACCAACAGGGGAACAACAGATCTAGCGTGCAACCGAATAAACTTTCTATCCTAAAAGGCAGCAGTTCGCAGACTTCGTCGAAAAATAAAAACGTCGAAGACGTGGTGAGTCTTTAATCACCGTTCTTTTATTCTCAGGTATGAACATTCTATCGAAGCTATTTTTTCACCTTTCAGTCCAAGCATAAAATTCTGACAATCGACGCAAACGGTTATTCGAAAGAGGCAGATTTGTCAAAAGGAGCCGAGATTTGTAAACCGTGCCAGCGATCCGTTGTTCAACAGAATTCTCCTCGCAGCCCTGGCAAAGAATCGATCAGTAACTCTGAAGAAACCAGAGACGAAAGCTCGTGTTCCGAATTAGTTAAAGAGGAAGACGAAGAATCTCCTTCTAGGAAGAATATTTACGCAGCTGGAGATCTCGATCTCGATCTTGATCTTCGTGCGACTAAAAGTTACATCGTTGATCTAATCGATCGGGTTCTTAGCAAGAAATTCGCCATCTCGCCGGGTCAGCAAAAGGTTTTCATTCGATTTCAAATGATTCGAAAGGCAAAATTTGCCCATTATTTTTCTCTTCTTCAATGCATCTGAACATACTTTTCATCGCGTTTCAGAACATAGAATCGAATCGAGAATTAGCGGAACAAGGATTCTCCATAGAAATAATACGTGCGTTGCGCGATGACTGTTGCGAGATATTTGCAAAGGATCTGTCGAGCCATCACGAAACATCGACTGAATATATAAAACGCTTGAAAACCCTTCGGTGGAAGCACATGCAACACATTCAGGACGAGTTTAAAAAGCTGTGTGATCTTCAAAAGTTTCTAGACGAGTATTCACCGAGGCAGTCGTTACCCTCGTTTCAATCTCTTTCGGGTGCGATCGAACAGAGGGTGGAGGAACGACAGCAACAGCAAGCGCAACAGCAACAGCAACAACAACACGAAGAGAAACAGAATTTGGGTACGATATCGTGAAGATTTCAAGGGTCGATTTAATGGCGTCAAATTTTCACGATTAAATAGCTCTCTATTATCGAAGAGATGCATTTCTATTCAGCATTAGATATAACGCAACGAAAGAAATAGATTTTTAGTTTACTACTAGTACTGCGTATCGTCTATTTTTTTTACCGAATTATTCGAGTTTAAAAGAACATAAGATTTTATTAATAAAACGCAGACGAATAAAATAAAATAAATATATTTCGATATATAAAGAAATAAATACTTTTAGAGCGTTGGAACGTTACAAACTTAACACTCTTCTTCTTCTTCAAATTCTTATCAGCCATTTTCTATAGTAAATCCATAAAATAAAGCGATCCACAAAGGAATCGCGTCGATGTCTTTTTGGCCACAACTTTCTTCTTCCTTCCCTCGGTTTTTTCATCTTTTTTTTATAGTCCCTTAAAATCTCCAAACTCACTAATCCTTCTCGTATACAGAAACTTGCAAAAGTTCTCCGTATACAAAAGTACCGTATACAGTGATATTCAATTTAAAATCTTGTATTATCCGGCATTTTCACAAAGTAAGCAACCTTATCCTCAGCGACTCTGTAATTGTGGATCCATCTAGATCCTTTCCTAAGACTACCATCGATTCCATCCTTCCACACTCCTGCAGGCAGATAAACTTCTCTCTGTCTGCTACCGGAATAAAGTACGGGCGCTACTATAAGTTCCTCTCCTACAGAAAATTCATCAACGACAACGTGACAGGCCGGATCCGCAGGATCTAACATCCACAAGGGTCGAATTATTGGTAGACCAGTGTCGAGTATTTCCTTAGCGTATTTCTTTAACAACGGTGTCACTGTCTTTTGTCTTAAGGTAGTCAACGTCTTGGCTATTTCTAACACAGATTCGTCCGAGTATTTGCTTGGTAAATGAGTGAAGCGTATCACTGGTAAAAACGTAGACAGCTGTAACCATCTGATGTACAATTCTTTGTCCGGTAAATTCACTTCAAAGTCATTATCAGGATTATTGTCAGACATGGGGAGAGCCACGTCTCCTCCAACAGCACCCGGCATAATGAATGGATAACCAATCATTCCATAGGTCAAAACTGTTGGTATAACAGTCTTGATGGCCTTCCACGAGGAAGAGAATGGCGGAAGGGAAACGAATACTGGCGGTCGTGGCCTAGAGATCGCGCCTGACACACCCATCACTGGCACGGATCCCAATATCGATTTTGTGAATATCGTTTTGTAATGATCCGGATTTGTCAGTGGCTGCTCGCATTTGTAATAGTGAGGCATGTCTTGCGCTGTGCCTAAGTCAAGGTAGAACGAGTCCACGTGGTACTTCATGATCAATCTTTCAAGCTTGGACTGCAGCCAAGGTAGAGTTTTATTGTTCGTGATATCTAGGACGCCCACGCTGTTACTCTGCTTGTACCTGTGAACAGAATTTCGTATCTTTATTTAATCTTATTTACTGTCTTATATATATATATATATGATTATACATATGGGAATATATAATCCGTTGGACTACTTTTTGTCGACTATTCTATTTTTACCTAGCCAAAGCGGGTATTCTCGGATCACTTCCTCTCTCAGAGATCAATAATCGGTTGGCCACGGCGTCTCTAAAATTGATAGACTCTGTAGATATAAACGGCTGTATACTGAACACGATTCTAAATCCTCGACGGTGAATAATATTAATCGTTTCTTCCATCGACGGAAATCGTTCCTCATCCAACACGAAGTCACCTGGACTAGGCTGCCACTCCTCGCTCAGCAAAACGTGTCCCTGTCTCAAGAAGCCCAAAGCTATCACGTTATCCGTGTAATTGTAAACCGCTGCTTCACTGGTAGGTGAAATTTGCCAGACTGGTTCAGACAGCAGCGAATGAACCGCGTTCAACTCATCCGGTTTTAAACCGTCCCACAAAGACTTCTCAGCCATGGAAGAATGCAAATTCTTCATATTATCGGTAGCACAGATCGTGTAGTTTAACTGAGGCAACGGTGTCAGATGATTAATATACGCGAAAGCATCATATTTCGCTTGCATACAGAAGTTGTTGCTTTTGTTTGCGTTAATCGACACGTAAAGTGGAGTTTCTGGATCAACCAGTACAGTAGCGCCTTTCGAGTTTAAGAAATATCTCTTGAGTACATTTCCAAAAGGATGTTTGGTAATGTCACCGGTAATAAAAGGACTTAAATCAAGTCGTCCACGTTCGAGAGGATAAGGCATATTCTGCACTTGGCCACCACCGTACCAATGGCCTCTCTTTTGCGACCAATCGAAGCAATCTTTGGGGTTGTAGTGAGGATTTAAACTTTGCCAAGTAACGTGGTAACAGTGCATGTCCGTGTGTTTTGTGTGAGCGAGATATAGACGTGCTTGTTGAAGCCACTCCATGCAAACAGAGTCTTGCTTCTGGTGATGAGATAGACAAGGAAATACTCCGGTCTCTGCAGGTATACCCTCGCCGAGTCTCGCTGCGATCACTTCCGTTCCGGTACTGCTGTATACGCGCATCACTCGTTTGTTCTTATTGAAACTAAAAATGACAGATTTAAAACATTTATTTATCGAGGCTTTCAGATACTGTAGCACAATTTACACCGTCGGAAACTTCTATTCTAAAAATTCATCAAAATGATAATTGTATTCTCCAATGTGGCATAAGTCTGATGTGTGACAGAGTACGAAGTTACGCAATAGAGAACAAAAATATACAAAAAGCACCATAGAAAGACGGTGTAGAGAATATACAAAACTATAGAAAATATTCGAAGCGTAGAACTCGTTGTGATATTTAAATAAATCTCTGCTTCTGCTTCTTTACTTATCATCGCAAAGACATAAATTGGCATAAATATCCGCAGTCTGGTAATAAGATTATTACATCTTCTTGCTTACCTAAATTTGTCGAAATAGGCCCTTTGAAGGACGTGCTGCGTATAATAAAAATGCGCAAATCCTACCAGGAAGACGACACAGAGGAACAATATACCGACGAAAGCTCGAAGTCTAAGAACAATCATCGAAACAAACGTTTAGACTCTAAGTCGGAAATTACTATAGGTAGTCACGTTTCTCGAACTTGTTTACCGATAATCGGCGTTCTGCCTCTTCTTGCTACTGCGTAGAGCTTGAGGAATCGACAGCTGAAGTTTTTCCTTGAGCAAACTGCTAATGCTGTTAACGCTCGTTATCGTGGAGTTGGCGCTCTGCCCTCCAGATAGTTCCATCGGATCGTTTCCTAATTTCTTATTTATCATTGGAGACATGGTTCTGCCTTTCCTTCGAGGTGGAGCTTGCAACGGTACTCTAAACAATTACGAAAGAAAATATGTAAATTTTCTTCTTTCAAGTGAAATATCTAAAAGAGGCAGTAAGCTTTATTCTCGTTTCTTCTTTTACAATACCTTTGCAGAGACACCGCGCTGCCAACGTCGTATCTTGGCATCATTTTCTGTTCGAAACTTCGTGAGAACGATTATTATCGACGTTTGACTCTCATGGAATTTATCGCCGAATTAATAAGCGATGGAAACTAAAACTGTGGCTTATTCGATTTCGCGTGCAAAGTGACTGCTAGAAACAAAGCGAGCGCGCGGTAAGCCTTAAAGTCTCGAGGGCAAACACTGCGTTAATCTGACCAAGTGCATCGTAAATTACACGAAGATACGCAACAGCGTACACGTAACACAAAGTACGCGGAAATCTCTTGGTGTTAAAGGCTGTTAATGGTCAAATACCGACTGACTGGCAGTCTGGTACGACGATTGGGAGAGTCTCGATCGTACTCTTAGTGCGATAACCCTGAAGCGATATAAAGAAGGTCGAATCCGAAGATGATCCTCGCACTGAGCGCACATAATTCTACGAAGACACGAATACTGGTTTTAACTAGTTAGACAAAGGATTTACATGTGATGTGACGAATATTAACGACAAAAGTTTCAGGAGTGTTCCTCTCTCCTTTTTAAAGGCAGTTCGGATTGACAGTGTTTAAGATACGATATCGTTTTATGATTACTTTACTATATGATTAATTATTGTTTTGTATTTATACGCTGAACTTTTTTCTACGAAATAAATATTTATATTCGTCTGCGAGCGTGTATATTTTTGTATAAAAACGCGTATAAAAATTTGTAAAATCTCGTACCGCAAAATTGGATTCGCTTACTATGTCGTATGGATAATTACAATATTTTATTAGCCTTGTCATTTTTTTACGTTCAAAGGGGACGATTTATTAACGTGTGATCGTATTTAAAAGACTCGCGGGATATTTATCAGCCGAATAAAAAAACTTACTTGGCCAACTCTTCGTCATTCGCTTCTTCCTCGGTCTCAGAACCGAGCGGACTTCCATTGGGCGTCGAACCGCTGTTGCTGAACGTCACGCTGCTGCTGTCGTCGCTCTCCGATCTCGTGAACTTCGAGGCGGTTCCCTGCGAAAGTTTGATCACTCGTGAACATCGAACAATCCCGAGAAAATCAATTTGAGGACAAGTAACAAGAAGAGAAAATTGAAATCGTTGTCTCGTTTCCTGTTTTATCGTTTCTTCCGTGACCTTACTCGTTTAAACTCTCGAAATGTCAAGTCACGATGAACAACGATGGAAAGTGAGACCTGCTGCTTCGAACGACACTCGAGAACTACTCTCACGGAAACGTAGAACGGCATAGCACAGCACGGTGAATGCATAGGTTGACGATGGTAAACATTACGTAATCACCGAGAAATCATACTTTTTCATCGACAAATCGCAACCGACTCAGAAACCGAAGCGAAAACTTTCGGAATTGGAAAAATGATATGTAATTCAAAAATAATTTTTATGCCAATTCCCACTATGCGATATTTGTAGCAGGTATCAGGCTGCGGAATAAAGAACAAACCTTTATCACATCCAGCTTTACATTCTCAGATAATGCTCTTTTCAGAGAATAGTGAGATATGGAATAGATAGAACTGCATTTATAATCCTTGACATCCTTCACATACATAGAGAATACTGTCTTGATCTTTTATGCGAATAACAAACACACACTACTATACGTATTAAAGGTTTATTGTGAATAATGCAGATATAGTCCAAATGAATTATTCTTCACTGGAAGAAACCAGTTTCCAGCTTCAAATTCCTTCGGTACATTTAATAAACATATATACGGATAATTATGACAGAATGACGACAGCTAACGCTGCTGTTAATACCTTTGCTGGGCTCGCACTGTCATTGATTATTCATAGTCAAGCTTAAGACAATGTTTGATTTGCGAATATTAGGAAGAGACTGTGTATGTGTTTAAGCAAATATTATTGAATCCCTGAGAAACAAGTATCGTCTTCTATTCAACTTCTCCGCGAACATCATATTCTTCGAACTTACCTTTTGCCTATCGATTCGTAGATCCTCCATTTCATCCAGATTACTCGGCATCGAAATACTCGTTTTACGAATTCGATTAGCTAGTATCGTAGGATCGCTCGTTTCAGTACTCTTGTCATTTGGAACTTTTATAGTTTCCGTAATTTTGTCTGTGGATGTGGCAGGCGCGTTTTCGTTATGTCCCGCCACCTTCGATGTATCTGGAAACCATAATTATTTTCTCCTTGTTATGTTGTATGTCTCTGAGAAATAGAAATATTTTAGAATCGTAAGTTTTATTTGCGAGTATAATTGAGTATGATTTCAACGCTGTAAGAGAGAAATATTACGAATAAAATATTTACTTATTTAAAGAAGTCATTATTTCTTCCGAATTTCAAACTAAAAACTATATTTTACCACAATCATCGATACTCGATCGACAGTGTTACCAACGTTACTTTGTTTTCGATATTGTTGCCTAAATGTCAACAACTCTAACCTCGACAGAGTACGTTTTCTATCATACCAAATGAACACAATCGACGAAGAAAATTATAAGAGAACGGTTGACAATCTTAAATACCAAAAAAATGTGCGATTGTCCTGCGGATAAAGAGGATGGTAGCAGAAAGGTTCCGGAGACAGTGACGCTTTTTAAAAAATGTGCAAAATCGTACCGTCCAACGAAAGACATAACCGAACCACCGAGCTGTGACACAATTTCGGATAAAGATATCTGGAGTACTGCGGATTCTTCGCAATCGGATCATAAATGTACTATCTACGGATCCCAGTCGAGCTCAAATAGTTTTAGCACTTGTTCCAAAGTGGTAATTTTATTCTCAATTTTTCATAATCGAACAAAACGTTTCGTCAGCTACATTATTTTTCACATCATGTAGTACAAGTTCGTCGATTTTGGGGAATGCGAGTGTCTCGGAGAAGCCGAAGAAGAACCATGGCATCCACCGATATTCAGTTACGAGCCCTGCGTCGAGGAAGAGGAAGTCGAAGAAAGGCCAGACATCGAGTGCACGTTGGCAATTATAAAACCAGAAGCAATAATCTATAGAAAACAAATCGAGCAACGAATATTCGAGGAAGGCTTCGAGATTTATCAAACACGATGGCTGCAGCTCACGCCAGAACAGGTGTCCGAGTTTTACTCGGATAAATATGGACAGCTAAATTTTGCATATCTTGTTGCCTATATGGCATCAGAACCTATAATCGTTCACGTTTTGGCGAAAAAATGCGCCGTTCATGAGTGGCGATTGCTCATGGGTCCGACGAAAGTAATTTATAAATAGGTTCGACCATCTCGAGAATATCTCGTTTAATTCTCCAATTACATTTAATTATAAATTACATTCAATTATTTCAGGTCACGGAAGCTCGTTTGTATTATCCTGATAGTATAAGAGCGAGATATGGTAGAAGAGGCGAGGATTTTAAAAATGCTGTTCACGGAAGTAACACTCGACAAGAGGCTGAGAAAGAAATTCATTTCTTCTTTCCTGATTGTATAGATTCTGTAGTTACGTGTCCTTTTCTCTTTTTTTTTTTTTTTAATCATAGATCATTTCGTTTGTTTGTTTCAGTCATAGTCGAGCCTCTGCTGAAGAATCAAATAGCAGTGGATTACTTGTGGGAAGTACTTAACCCTGTACTCGTAGAAGCACTATCAACAGTAAGAAAAACAACTTCTAGGATACCTTTTGTCAAACCTCAACGATTAGACCGGAAATTGATAATTTGTTCAAATTCCTTTACACAGTGTTGCAAATTAAAACCTGCAGATCCTGTCCTGTGGCTTGCCAATTGGTTGATTATGAACAATCCGAATAAACCGAAATTGCCGCAAGATCTTGCCATGATTCCATCGTGAATATCGAGAAATTTTATTTTATACTTCCGAAGACTTTGTTGTTTTTCGTAAATTCTATTTTCCTGATATTAATAAACTACGTGTTATCTCACCTACTGTGATTTTCTCCTTCTGAGGTTCGTGACGTTGACATGGCGTTCTTTTGTTTATTGCCCTTCTTTGCGTTCCGCTTAAAATGGGACTGTACCTTGAGAAAGTATCATCGCGTTAATAAACCATAACGACATGTTACAACTCTACCGTCATTTCTTTTTATTAATACTAATAATAGTCGTTCTATCGATATCGGTACCTCGAAATTACTAAATTTTGCACAACATTCACAAGCTGTTCGTCCTCAAAAATTCCGTGGCCGAGCGTTTCGTTTTCTTTGGTTAACGTGCACTGTTTCTTTTCGACGTTCCCATCAACATTCACCGCAGAATCCTTCGTTCTACCTCGTAAACGTTCTCCTTGTTCACGCGTAGAATCACAATTCCCAGTGTGACTCACAGTCGGTAAATGAATCGTATTCGACGAGTACAAATTATTCACTTTATGGGCACGATTTATTTCGTCCAATCGTGATCCCCAAGTGGAACTCCTACACCCAAAAAATTAATCCGTAATTCTGACGACTTTTCGATCGACGTGTTATTCGACCGAACAACGTGAGTGAAATCGAAATTGCGTTCTACCTAGGGCGTTCTTCGTTCACGAAACGCACTCTTGCTACTGTTCCACCACTCTGCTCGTCATCGAAATCATTGCACGTGATTTCCGGTGTCGCGCCGATTAATCCATTGTCGTCTGGAATTTCCAGATCGTCCCGGAGGTTGCCGTTTCTTCTCGAACTCTTCCTTTCGTTCGACACCTTCTTTCTCGCCGGTTTTTCTGGTGTTTTCGCTGGATAGTATTTTCCTCCACTTGGTGACCTTCGAAGTATATGCAAGATAAGGTTATTATATCGTTACCAGCGCGTGAAAACTTTACAGGGTCGTTTCGTCTGTTCCCGAAAATTAGGTCTAGTTCATAGAGAGCTTCGTATGCTTTATTTCCAGAAAGCTAGATTTAAATATTACTAAAATATAAATTATAGAATTAGACAGATGGCAGAGAGCCTCGTACGACTTATTCTCAAAATCTAAATCCGCGTTATAAGGAATGTCGTATATTTTGTCCTCAAAAACTAGGTCTAGACCGTAAAGAACGTTTTACAGATATTGCCGTCGAATTTTCCCCCAAAAAAAGGTAAATTTAATAGTTTTCGTGATTATTCTAAGTTAAAGGTGGCGATCTGAATTTAATCGAAAAGAGATGGTCGTCGATCCCTGGCGTTAAACGAACGGCAATCGTTTTACCTGGAAGAGTGCCAAGGATCCACCCAGGTGGGTTCCCCGGAGCTGGTTTCAACAGCTCCGCCAGCGGGAAGATGTTCCACCACGCTGCTATATGCTGGCTTGTACCAAGGTGACGGGATCCTGACTATTCTACCAGGGGACAAAGATTCCTCTGGCTTACTTCCGCTCTGTTGTGGCAATAAGAATGACAGGGAAACGCCTGGTCGTTCTGCCAAGCCGACTGGATCGACACTGGCTACACTGACGTCCCAGGGATCGACGATGGAGAGCAATACTTTCTGCGCAAAGAGAATAAGGATGGAGAGTATGTCGGAGGGAAGAGGGGCAATCAGAAGAGTACCGTCACGGGAGTTGGCTAGTTAAAGTTGATTAAAGTTATGTCGTGGTACCGTCAGTTGAGCCAAAGTGAAAAGAAGAGGATCATCTCCAGACGGTTGCGTCGTGACAAGAAACCTTCGTGGCATCTTTCACGGTTGAGCAAGGGAGGAACGTAAAGATTTATCGTGTCGTTGCTACTCAAGTATTAGAAATTGATAAATTTCTGGCCCTTAAATCCGAGTGTAAAATGTGATGAGCTTCGAAATCGACATTCGTGAAACTAAAAACTCGAAGGTTCTTTCGTTACATATTTATGATCGCACTCGAACGAGCTCGTTAAAGAGAAATCAAATTATGGTATTTACACTTCGTTAATCATCGAAAGTGGCATCGAGCTGACAGTTCAACGTATACGAACCATTCGAATTACATAATGGAAATTGATAATGGCTTGCATGTCGCACGCGTGCTATTTTCTTTTTTATTTTTAATGTACCAGACAAATTTAAAATTTTTTTTTTTTTTTTTTTTGAGAGGCTTAATTGTAGCTTCCGAAAGATAAAAGTTGCTCTATCTTGGCAAAATCGTCTTGGCAGATTTGTTCAAGGATAAGAACGAATCGGACGCAAGATGGAAAGTTGAATTAAGATCCGATTAAATAGGATATTTGAAAGGGGCAAATATTAGGTAATTAAGTAGTATAAAAGCAGAGAGATTGGCGTGTTGCATTTATTCGCTACACTGTAAATATATTTGCCAAGTGTACATCGAGCGGTGTAGTCAGTATTATCAAGGGGACCATATCTTGTTTACGTTCGGCGGAGCAACGGACAGAGTTTTAAACAAACTAGACAATAAAACAATTACAAAAAAGCCGTGCAAAGATTACATGTACGGTTTAAATCGCCGCAATTAGCGAACGAACAATTTTCTTAGATGTTCGTTTGTTACTTCGCTATTGATACACTAACATTTGATAAGAATAAAAGGAAGTATTACTTGTTGAAGATAAAGCGTAAAGCTACATACGTTGAATGCATGAGTCAGATTCCTCGTGATCCACGATACATGTATCAAGCTCTTTTCTCGTTCTACGAGACAATTCGTGTTTCCCTGATGTCATATTAGAATAACGTAATTGACTGTTAATTGCATGATTTAACGACTACCGTTTTCTTCTTTTGAAATAAATACATTTTAATTCAACAGACAGAATCACCATTACAAAAGCGTTGTAAATTTGCACGAAAAGAGTGGCGACGTTTGGGACGACGTTGCTCCGAGTGACCGTCATTGTTTTGCGTTTCGTTTACGATTCAAATCTCGAGGATTTCATGAATATAGGAAAACAAGGAGCAAAAATTAACGACGATGATCTCATTCGCACGGTTGATTCGTTTGCACGCAGAGATGCGAGTTTTCTATGAAATTAGGTTAACAACTGCAGAAACAGTAAGATAACTTTCGACCTCGAACGAAAGATCGAGTTATAACTCGATACAACAACAGTAGCAACACAAAGTTTTATCCTTTCCTCGAAACGTTCCGAGTCTGATTACCATGAGTTTTGGTACCTTCCCGTGGTCATTTCTTAGGAAAATTAATTATAATTTACACGATATGCCAATACTTATCGTGCATATTCTATACCTCGTGTTTAGTCCGATACGTAACATGCAAAGTATCGACATCCTATAAAAAACAAAATCAGATTTTTCACGTAACAAGAACTTTACGGACAAAGTTTAATTCGATCATGCAACTCTGTTATGCAAGCGATGATTTTGAAGGCCAAGGAAAATTGTTGAGACAACTAAGAAAGGCTGTGTTGAGTCCTTCGTCGACAAATATCACTGGCAGCAAATTCACAAATAGTTTGTCAAATTAGTTTCTATCGATCTATAATTCTTTAGAATCGTTCGATGTGTTGTACAACGATATTAGATAACGTGTTTCGGAAAATACAGGGTTTGCAAGTTAATTTGAGTACGTAACAGAAATTCAAAGAGTAGTCGATAAATCCGTGAATCAGACTGTCGTGCAGACTGAAATCAAATAAGATCGTAATAAATATGGAGTGGCAGTATCGTTTGAAATATTTATATTTTCGCGTTACTTTTAAATAAATTTGTCATGCTTCCACGTATTCGGACATATGTTATAGTTCTAAAGAAAAGGGGCTAATTAGAAATGCTAGATAACTTGCATGACGTCAGTAAGACTATTTAACAGGAAGCGATAGAATTCTTAAATAAAGATGATTTACGATAAGTGATAATTTAAATAGATTTCATTACTCGATAGAAGCATTCTGTAATTAAAAAACATTACAATTTATCATTACTATTTATCATGGCAAGTCAACGGCTAAAAACGCTTACAGTAAGAAGGTTGTTACTTTATACGATTCTTTTATATCGTTTCATCTTTGCAAATGTTATTCTTAAATGGGTCGGCAAAACCGAACGCAGCTTTGAAATGGTGTAAATCAATGCGTCAATTGTTGAGCAGTGTCAAAGTTGCATAACACTTTGGTCTGTTCGCACAATGAATTTTCAATAAACTACTGTACTTGTATATATTCGTTATACATATTGTGTATAATTTCAAGATACAACTGAAAAAGAACGAGGAGAATAATTAGAATGAAAAGTATTCAAAAACAACCACCGAGCTTAAGATTTAAGTCTTAAGATTCTCTGAAGTTGATCGTCCCTTTACACGATCGAAGAAAAATCCAATAAAAAACGGAAAGTACCGGATTCGCGAGAAAAGAAACATAGAATGCAATTTTGAGAAAACATACGCGCAACTTTCACGTAGCGTTTAAACGATTCTTATCGCTTCAAAGGCACAACGCGGTTCTACTAGAAAAACTATTAAAATTGTTATCGATCACGTTGCTCGAAATACGTTGCACTACGCTGTCGAAAAAAAAAAAAAAATAAGTAAATGGAAAAAGACAAGAAGGATGTTCACTCACCTTTTGATTGTCGGCTGTCTTTCGTTTCCTCTTTAATCTCTCCATTATTCTGGATCGAACGTTCGAACCGGTTGATCGCAGACGATTATCGAGCTTTCGAGCCTAAATTATACCGCGTACGTTGAGACGATTAGATGAGAGAACCTCCACCTTCGAAGACAGGTGGTTTTAGACTGATCTTCCGTTCCTTATATCGGCAACCACTTAGCGATATCTTCCGAGACCGCGTTCAATGTATCGGTAACGCGTTTGCGCGCGTATAAACGCTCACCGATTTGCAAGCGTTCACTAATACATAAAAATTGAATACCGCATACTTGTATATATACAAGATATGTCCCTCTTTCCGCCCACGGACAACTGATATCGATAAATCCCGTGAGTGACCAAATCGGAGCGCGTGAGCGAGCGTGTTTACGCCGCTACCGATCGGATACTAGTACAGTTCGCGATCCTTCGGTAGGAAATTTATATTTCCCGAGAAGACGGTTCGCAATCACCAAGGCGGCCCATAATCGCGAAATAAAAATTTCTCTTTTTAAATGTTCGCGACGAATTTTACGCGGCCTCTGGTATCGAAGGAGAAGAAGAAGATCGCGTTCGTAGGTATCTTTTTAAGGGAAAGCTCGTGGAAGAAGAAAATTTCGAGCATCGAGGAAAGAGCTTGTTGTATAGTAATTAGCGATTAGTTTCGAAGAAAGTTCGTAACTTCGGCAAAGATTTGCAACGTATCGATCTCGCGAGCGTTGTCACGGCGCTGTTCGAAACGAAGCGAGAGGAACTTGAGAACGTTATTTGAAAACGAATCTGTGCAACTATTCGTTTTTCAACTCGGGCATCGTTATACGACGCGCAAAATCACGGCACAATTTATTACATAAGCGACATTGTATATCCAGCGTAACCTGAAATCTGCGAAATTATAGAGAAGTAATAATTCCATGAGTTTAGCTGTGTTATCGAGCTGTGCAAAAAATATCAGTATCAATAAAGACGGATGTTATAATGTTCTCTGTATTTTTTTATTTTTTTTTTTAATTTTTTCTTCTTTTTTCGTAATTTTATTTTTCCCCGACTCTTAACAAGATGATCCGAAAACAAATCCAACAATATCAACGTTAATCCGAAATACCAGTTTCACAGCAAAAGTCGCAAACTAATAGTACATGATAAATTGCTTGGAGCATTTGTTATTACGAGCTACGATTATACATAGTACTTTAATTAATGTCTAAAGAGTTAATTGTAATGATATGGTCTTACTGTAATAATAATTAAATTAAACTACCTAATTCGTCATCCAATTTTACAGACTTCTTTTCAACGTGATTATTAATGAAGTAATTAATAACTAACCGCCTTCTTTTTTGGACGTACTGTCCCCTTAGTAGAGAAAAGAAATAACATCTTTTATATTCTTCGATACAAAAATACTACTGGGCAACGATAAATAAGTATAACTAATAAGTTAATAAACTTGATGATTTTCGCACAATACAATTACATATAATATAAATAAATATAGGCACGCGATAACAAACATAGATCAAATTTGGTAAATAATTTTCACATGCATGCTCTAAAAATGTAAAGCTAGTTCCGAGCAATGTAACTTGGACGTATATTTCTTTGCTTAATATTCTTTCTAATTTCCCTCGAAAATATTTCTATCGTCGACTACATGATTAACGTGTAACGACATAACTTCGTCAGAAATATTGTTGCCGCAAAACACATAATTGCTTATTCCGACGCTACCGATGAAACTCGAATAATTAATTATTTATTATATAATTACTTCATCGACTAATAGAATAATATATCACAAAAAAGACATGAAAATCTTACGGCCGTTTTTGCCAATCGATGCGACCTTCGGCTAGAGTCTATTAATGATATTTTAATACTTGTTCGGTACTTCGTGTACTGCGCTTTCACGAATTACAAACTTAAAGCAATAAATGTTCGCGCAGGTAACGCTTAATACGACCAAGCTACTAGTATTTATAGATTTTTGTTGGAAAAATTGAACAAAAACTCATAACTTAAAACAAGAGATAATCGTATTGGCGAACTTACAAACCATTGTTCGATGCTTGAATTATAAGCGAACTTCGTAGCATCGTGATACTACAATTTTCAGTTCCGAGCCTCGAGAAACCGAAGGTCCACCTTCGTTCGTCTTCGTTCAAATATAATTACGGGTGAATTTTCAACAATAACTTGCAGATCATTTTGCACAGTTCCCATATAGTAGAATTATTGATAGGATAAAAATCAAAAATCGTCATTGTGTACATCCCCGATTGATCGATCTATATGAGCGGAACAGATACATATATACGTAAGTAGATTTATATTTCAGACGTACATATTTATATATCTGATCGGATAGTACTGTGTTCAATGCGTGAAATTCCCATAAAAATAATCAAAACTTCCCTGCTTAAATATCGTACAGTACTGAACGATAATCAATCACCTTAGATTAATCCGATCAATCGAACTTGAATTATTAGAAATCTTTGCGAACAGAACATTCGTTTCGTTTAAACAAAAAGGTTCTCATTATTCTTACGGCACTTCAAGGATTATACTCTTAATGCTACTAACGTTATCTCCCTCTTCGATATCCTTAGGATAAACCATTCGGCTTCTGCTGCCTCAAAAATCACGCGAAATTCACTTCGAATAAAGTTTAAAAACATTAACGATAGTTATACATCTATTTCTATAATTATTATCTGCCGAGGCTTCTCTCGTTGTTGAACAAGCGAATCGTTCGGAACGGAAGTGCAGAAGATCGCGAAGCCTATCGATGGAAAGCAATTTGAAGAAGGCGACAAGGAAAAAATAGAGAGACCATAACGACGAATGTGGTGTTCCCAGCGATAGATTGGTTCCGAACAATTCGCTGTTCCATCGGTTAACACGACGAACAGGCCAAGATGCTTTAAAGGTGCATCAGTGTATTTACCGGTTTTAAAGACGCTAAAATTATTCATATATAATCGTTTCGTTCTTATTATCTGTATCTTCTTTAACAATGTCACTGAGTATTATCTTTCTTTGCTCACCTGCTATGGCGTTCTACCCATGTCTTTCTTTAACTCTTAACGTTTCTCTTAAGTCTTATTTATATTTGTGGGATCTTGACGCTTCTTGTTTCTTCCATCGCTAAATCATCGTTACCTTAAGTTTTATCTTTAGACAAACGTTTACACACGTTACGAATGTTGTCGTCGTATAATGAAGGATAATGAAGTGTATTTGTTTGCGAGTTTAACGATGATTTCAATGTCTAAGCACAGCTACGATTTTTAAGTTGGATCGCGTCTCGTTTACAATCTCTGATATACGTATATTCACCATTTGTACACTACCGGCGCGCGATTACACGAGATCGGATCGAAAACAATTTTTACTTTATACTTCTGCTTCTTTAATAGTAAAAATATAGCTTCGGGAAAAAGTAATCTGTGCTATCGTTCGAACCACTATTACGCTTACTTTACACACATGATAACATGAACTGGATGTTGGGAAAATCTCTACTTCGTTATCAAGTACATACAACCGTATACGTAGATGAAAACGGGCTGGAAAAAATGTAAAAAAAAAAGTGAAAAAATGCGCACAGAGTATAAAGAAAACTAACCCTTAAAAGATAATACTTGTTGGTTAAGTTCATATACTCGTAAGGATTTAACGAACGAAAGTTGGCGATACTTATTAGGCTAGTAGAAAGGAACGTCTCGTAATTCAATGATTCTCCCGATCGAGACCCAAAGATACGTTATACACGATGAACGATAGGCCAAAGAATAGGTTCATCTATTCATCTGGTGTTTTAGCATGATACTATAGCAACAATATCTTACATAGAAAGTAATGCGATCGCTTAGTATTCTTCCCTTTCTAACTAAAGTAGCGCAATCTACGATAGAAGTGTTATTAGCTAGAGATACAACGATACGTTTACATCCATCTGATGCTGATGTTTGCTCTTTTGTTTAGAACAAAAGGAAAATGTTAATTTTCTAGTAGTACTTTTCGTATTTGCAATACTATTAAAAGATCGTACACTAATACGTAACAGATGCACTGTGTTCGTAGCATCGTGAAACTAATCAAACAGGAGTCTGGTGTGATTAGGGTGTCCCGTTAATTTTTTAATCGTCTTAGAAAAGTAATCCTAATCAAAAAGTTCTTGCTACAAAGATAAGTGAAATGTGTCCGATGAGACGATACCTTTGCTATTATGCACCATACACGTTTTTTAACGCCGCACGTTACCTCATTCTCCTGGATCGTCCCACTTTGCTTCTTCGGCTATTCGGTCAAAACAATCTGACAGGAACGTGTACTGCAAATAAAACGTAATATGTTCGATCGTAAATATGCAAAATAGTTTGATTAAATCGTAACGATACAACACGAAAAAAGAAATGGAAAAGACAGATCATGAATAATGTAACAGCATCCTCTCACAACATATCACCTATACATAGCGAATAAACAGATTATTAACTATTGTATTATCATACAACATCCAGGTAAAAATAGAAAATAAAGAACGACTCGTAAAACAGCATTGCTCTGCCATCAAAAGAAATGACTGCAATCAATGTACAGTAACACATTGCAGCAAGTTATTGAAATTCATCTTTTGAATAAGAAAAAAGGGGGAACTCACTACTTACATAAGGTGTGAAAAGCTTTAGCCAACGCGGTGGACGGTTGTCTTGGCGCGTGTATTGAAAGCAGAACGCCATTCCTTCTTCGTCTACCTCCCATCGAGTAATGGTGTTCCAGTGAAATTCAACGACTTGAGATTCCAAAGTGCCGTCCTCCTTCGCTGCGTGTAGCTTAAATGCCGGTGTTCCAACAGCGGGAACAACGTGTCCTTCCTTTCGTGAGTCGCACGCGCAATGAGGGAACACGATATCGCCGTAACCGCTCAATTCTTTCGCTAGTTTTAGGTACTACAAACAAAAGAATAAAAAGGGAATGTGAATACAAGACTTTTGAAACTGACGAGGGTACAGCACATATTACATAGAAATAAAAAGTCGCTCGTACCTCGTGTTTCCTCGACGCGTCTTGCAATGCTTTCAACTGATACAATCTCTCGCCGGCCGAAATGTGTCCTCTGTTAACTTCGTCCACAGTTTGCCAGAAGGTCCAGGTTAATGCTTGCTCGCTGAGTGGTCTATTTACATTGAAAAGCCACCTTCTTATTGCTAAACACGTCACACTGGCGGTCGAGTAATTTTGAACGTACAAGGTATGAGGATGTTCATGGGGTTGCAGCTTTCTTTCTGCGAAACAAACGGTATTCTATTAAAACGAATGACATCTCTGGATATATTACAGTAGTTAACAATAGATCTTGCCACACATCTATATTTTCCAATGAAGCGCTTTTTATCAGATTCTACACTTCATTTTTAATATAATTATATATTCGTTTAACATATCCCTTTCATATATGTACTCTGATCTAATTAATTATCATGTAAATATTATAATAAATACAATCGTGTGTCAATACTTTTTTGTAACCACTGTATTAAATAATTCGATCTACTGAATTTACTTCCAAATTACGTACCGAAATTATATTCCACGATCTCGAAAAGATAAAAGTATCTCGCGGTTTCCGCGTCTAGTCCCACTCTACTGCAAACTGCATCGTATACGTCACTGACGGAGGCAGCTTTAGCCACAGTTATGGTAACAACCTCGCGATCCGGCAATAGTACTTTTAAATCGACAGCTGGACCTTGATCTCCATCCTCTTCGAGTCTATCGGCCAAGAATTCTTGCATGATATCGCTTTCGGCAATTACGCGCACGGCGCAAACCTTCTCCAAATACTGTTCTAATCCGCGCCTTCTCGCGTCCAGTTGAAGCTCGCTCAATCTACGCACAAATATGACAATATTTACATATAAAAATACATCAGACGCACGGGTCGAGCCGAAAAATTCGGAATTTGATGTGGATATCATACTGAAATGGCCATTTTCCTGGTAGCTTAGGGAAGTTAAAACCGATAAATTCCTTCTTCAGTGCCATATGCAGCGCAGCGAATTCTCGATAGCGTCGAGAGCACAAATGTCTGCCTGCCATGTGAACGTTGAAAACCACATAACGCTCGTGCTTCCTCTCACGGACGTGATAATCCGGCACGCTGATAGGTAGAGATCGCTTCTCGCTGTAGTCCACCGATGCATAACTAGGAGAAAGCGTAATCGACCAATATAAATGCGCGGAAAGTGAAAACAAGGAATCATTTAATACGCTTGAAAATCTATCGCAAGATCTTTAAACGCTCCAAAAGTCTCGAAATCTTGAAACTCATTGACATACAACATTTTTTCGCAACGGACGATCCCATCGCCTGATAGATGACTGTGCACGTCAATAGATCGAAAACTTAAGAATCCATCTTTAAGAGATCTTAGAAGATTTTAAGCACCTAAGTCTCTTTAAAATTTGAAGATCTTATCTCTTAAAGAGACTATCACGATAGATAGTAAGGCAACTTGCGTACCTTAAATCTTCGAAAGGTTCTAACTTTTCCGCTTCCTGCGGCGTAACGGAGATAACAGTCAGCGTTAAGACATCACCCCCTGACTTGATCAAATCCACCACTTGCTTGTGGGTGGCTCCCTCGACGTTCACATTGTTTCTGTAACAAGACCATGTCTTTATCTTCCAAAAAGTACATCTACAAATCATTTCACACATCTTTCTTTTACCCTGCCGTGATTGCTTTGAACCGCGAGTCAAGATTCGGTCCGCGACGTCCACGATTTTCCATCCACTCGCATTGAACTGCAGTGACATAACACGTCAACATTTTATAGTTTTATCACCACGATATCGAGAAAAAGTTGTCAACTGTTGCAAAATCAAAGCAGTGACTTGTTAGGCTCTGTTCGGACTACACTCGAAGCTACACAGCGAGGAAAGAAAGCAAATGTTGCAGTATCTTTCCTTCTTTCTTTCTCTGCCCAGTCGCGATTCCGTGGCTAGTTTTGACTTTCACAACTAAAAGAAACACAGGAGGAAAGGAAGGAGGAAAACAGGTGACCAGCCTTGGTCGAACTTCGAATTCCACGCGTGAAAGGACGACTGTTATTGGTCGCGAGAGGAGGCACGACTCTGCGATCGATTTGCGATCTACTACACTCCAACTAAGCATAAACAGTGCATTTTATACTTATCCCTATCGACCTCGTATCCCCCCTCCCCCCTTCACCTTAACTTTATTTTATTATCTTTGATTCTGTAGCGAACTGGGTTGGCCAGATAATGCCACGCGTTGTAAACAAAAAAAAATTACTATGCTTCTGATTATTAATACTCTTGTCGTATACGATGACTTTTCATCGAGGATCAATTTATGCAGCGATCGGCGAAAGTATTTGAATATTTTCAATGGAAAACTGTTACGCATATATTGCGTTGAGAATCGAGAGTATAATTGTTAAGCTCAAGTTTTATCAATTTATTGCGAAAGATAAACTTTCTTCGCAACTTTCCTGCCATGGGCTGTTAATAGACTCGTACGACAATGCGAGTATATTTAATGAGAGTTGCTATTTTTACAGCAAACCGTTTTTCAGGTGTTCTGCGCGTCTGTCCCGGATAAGTATCGGAGCAACAGAAAATCGCCTCGCTTCTCTTACGATTTAGAACAATGTAATTTGACCTGAACAGACTGTAATGAAATCAATGAAGGATAAGGGCGACTATTATTGATCAAAGATAAAAATAGAACTATCGAAACTGATTTTTAAATGTTTTACAAGTCTAATGACAATTTAATGTTCTCGTCAAGATCGGTGCTTGAAGAGAAAGAGAAGAAAAGAAGGGAGAAGAACAGAAGATAAGGAAATGGATTTACCGAGATATATGGGTCTCGATAAAACTATCGTTTGTTTCTTTATCGCGTGCTACTTTTCCTACGACGCAGTCTGGTCGAAAGAGGATACCAATCATGTAAAAATGTACGTAATCATGTAATATATAATTGGCAAGAATTATATAAACGTAAACTGCGGAACTCTTTGTTTTTTCTTTCCAGTTTAATCTCGCAAACGACCGAATACTTCGGGCGTGCTGAAAACGCTCCAAGATAGGATTTAATATACTCATCGTTGATTGATAACTGACGAAGTCTACAATTATCAACACGCGATACTATCTGCATTGCATCCACTGTTAATCGTACGTTGACCTTATCCAAAAGAAAAATAAATCCTACAGATTTGATCACCAATTCAATTCTACTCGTTTCCATCAAAGGCTTTCAGTTCTCCAGGCTTTAATCGACACAGTCGCGGACGTAATTGAAGGGAAAGCTAAGCAAGCAAATAGCGATGAATTCGCTGAATGAACGATAACACGGTAGTACTCGGTGTTTGTCCGAGTGTCGCAGAATCGATCATTCGTCGAGAAAAAAAATTACATACACGTAACGTGTTGCAATTTTTTTAAAAAATATCGATAAAATTCCTTTATCGAGTGTTCTTGTTATTAATCGCCATTACGATCACGTTATTTTTCCACAATATTTTTCGCACTTAGCGCAAGATGTAACGTAGAAAAGAGGTCATATACATATATCTGAATGCCAAGCGTATTTACATTTATCGGTATGTCAACCAAACGATACATTTCAACAGGAGCGAGATAATCTGCTATTACGATGAAAATGTGAACTAGTTATCTATTAGTAAGTTACCAAACACAATGTCATGAAAGAGTAACAGCACGGACGAAGTATGCATAACGTACGGTTAATATACATCGTGATGAAACTTCGTATTTCATCGATTTAGAACGATGAATTCGAGGAATTGTATTTGTGGCAATAGCTAGGCTGCGGATGTTTATGCATTTCTGAACAATTTTAAGATGTACAAATCTTTAGACTGTATGTAAAAATGATATATAACGTATTCAAAGCATAGTGTTTCATATAACGTTTAGCATTTGAAACAAATTATCACATAGATTTTACTTTTTCAGGTAGTAATGTAACCAAATTTGCATAAACACTCGTAGTCTGGTAATCACTGAAGTTACGAAATATCTAGTGCCGCATCGCGTGAAATAAATCATTCATCAATGATCATTATTTGCATTCTTGTGCATACAATTACGTCTGCGTAAAATTAACCCGTACATAATACATTAAACAGACATTAATAAATAACTTTACGCAGTTATTAAAAAGTTTCGAGAAAATTCAACGTTATGTTTATTTATGAATTTCTTATTCTTCGAATTTACAAAACCAAGCATGACATCTTGGTCTTCTTTATTAAATTAAGCTTAGATATTAGTAATACGATAACTACAAACATTAGCCTATAGACTAATTGAATAAACCATGTAGCGTTTCTTCATACCAGTTCATTCATATAATTACTCAGCTATTCCAATGAAACTGGTCCAGGTGCAACTAGTAAAACAGATTGCAGATATAAACGGTATCAGATGGATCAATGGCAATAATAAGATTGTACGTGATGAGATACAGGAACTGAAGAAATATTTTTCCCGCCGACTCTCTTGAACCGCATCTGAATATTAAAAAATAAATATTGCTTATTGAAAATTAGAAAATAAATATTAAAAAATAAATATAAAAAATAAATAAAAAAAAAATAAGCTATATAGATAAATAAAGTATATATAAACTTCCTATGTTGAACGATTAGGAAATTCTTCGATTCGATTAGAAATTAGCTAATTCTTTACAGATTAGATGATATCGTTATTTCTTACTCGTATCCACCTTAACAACTGATACGGAATTATCTCTAACATCCTACTCTTTCGTCTACATTTTCTGGTATTACTTCCAAGTTTCGTTTAAAGCTTAGCGATTTTCTTCTTTTTTTTCTGAGGCACATAATCGCGTCGAAGAAACACCCGTTTCACTCTAATTTAATATCGTGTCCTTGGCGGCTGAAAAGTCCATCCACGAGATCGCCACGCGTACGTGTAACCACTTGTTAGAAGCCGTACAAGGGACAAACCTTCTGCAAGCTTCGATGCTTGATGAAGCTAGCGTATCGAAGAGAAGAATCAAATTTCTAAGTCGACCTTGTCTCAATTTTACGTTAATTATAGTATTTTGCCAAGCGAACATATTAACTCTTTATGTTATCGAGTTGCTTTCTACAGAATTTGCTTTCTACTCTAATTACCATCGTCAGCGTGTGTGTAAATGATAAAAAAAGAAAAGTTACTGTAAATAGTAGATATAGGTACTTACTTACGTGATTAACGTCTGATTTCTCGAGTTGGTTCAACCAAGTACACTGACCTATTGCGCTTACTCAAGATAACGAATTAACTAATAAACCTTGATACATTTTTCCCTGGGAACAATGTCTTCTGTTAATCTTCCTTGGACAAAAAAACAAAGCCACAAAGCAAACTGTTTACGTCTGGGAATAGCCTGCTTATACAAGTTTTGTTTTCATAACGATAGTTATACACAGTGACTCGTGTGAATATTTCAACATCTATAGGAATGTTTTACAAATGCATTATATACGTTACGCGAAACATTTGGAAATTTCATTAACGCTATAGTGAGACACGAATGTCATGATTACAGTGATACAGACATGATACAATTTGGCACAAATCTGGAAGTGTACAAGAAAGCTAGAAAATATTTTTTGCAAGTATATATTTTACAGAGATCGTGAAATTATTTAGACATTTAATAATTATCGAGTGTTTGATAGAACCGTTTTTAACACTTATTATGTATATCGTGAATCGTATTTTCCTATTCGTTTTCAATGACGCCCTACGCGAATAAAATTAACAAACCAACAAGTTTACAGTACCATTAGACGATCATTATAGAATGGTTAGAATCCACGTATGTATTACCATATGTCTGTTCTTTTTTGCCTTGACATTACGCTTTATACCGATAATAATTATGCAACAGGCGGTAAATTTATTTGTCAGTCAGTAAAATGTTTTTAAGTATATCTTGCAGCTGATAATACATCTAAGTCCGTCCGCAAGTTAAATGACATATGCTTCGAACGGAACTTACATTTATTTTTTCCATTCTAATTGTATCGCAATAACAGCTGTTACGCCTAAAATTGTTTTAAAACGTTCATTGGACTTGTGGTAAATAAGGATATTACGAATTATACGCCAGAGAAAGAATTTAAAAAGCCATGCTCAATACTAAGTAGCTTTCCTATTGATACATCGATCACATAAAAATCAGAGATTGCACTTCCATTTCATAAATGGGGAATAACACTAAAAACAAAAAAATTAGAGTAGGAATTCCCGAAGAAATGGGAAAGAAAATTAACTTCATCCCAGTTAATGTATCACGATGTTTAAATTGATAAATTATCGCGCGCTTCGTTGAAATTCCAATTGCAAAGGCGATTACCGATCTTGCGAAATCAACAGCGAAAGATCGGGCCGATAATAATACTGTTGCGTTTTCTAACGCAGAAAAAGATAAGAAAAACACCAGGTCGGAAGTACCAGGAAATGGAGGGGAGGTGGAGAAGAAAAGGCTGTCGACAGGATACGTTCTCATATTTTGTTCGCGCGAATTTAAAACGATCGACCAAAAACAGAGAAATATTAGTCAAATATTGATCGCTATCTAGATTACAGCAAATACGCGCAAACATTTACTTTATTATTACAAAATATAAAAATAATAAAGTTGAAATGCAAAAATCGTCTTTGGATCCTGTTGCGATCCTCAAGTTTTTATATTTCAATTTTGCTCTCATTGCAGCAAACAAAAAGTATATTTTGTAATGGCTTAAGAAGATTTCAACGTAACATTTTTAAATGAGATATCATGCACACCAATAAGATCTTTTTCATATTTTGTTAAAACCTGAGATATTTTTCAATGTTAGAAAAGTACAAGTGGATCGAAAATGGTCGAAACAATGCAGCTGGATTAATGCCATGAGGTACATAAGAAGCTTCATTCAATTTAAATTCGTCTGGCTGATTAAGCAGCAGAGACTACTGTATCAAAACATATTTCCGTTATAAACAAGAGCGAAAGCGACGAAATAAATATCATTCCGAATTTTATTACATGTTGGTTATTGTTGGTTATTCAACAGTGTTTAATTACCTCGTACAGGTATAATTAGCATAATGACCGGTTTGAAGTAAGGCCAAAGAATAGTTTCAGTGAAGAGTCAAATGGGCAAACTTTTTCAACGATTCGAATCGACTTTTCGAAACGTCAAAACGCGCGATCGAAACTTGAGTAGTTTTGAATAACTTTGATCGCGACAATTACATAGTATCGCGTCGATAAAGCAGCTTTTCATTTAGAAAGTCGTCATTCCTCGATATAAATCGGAGATCTACACATGAGACTAGCATAAATCAGGAGAATAAATGCTATGATGTTTTTGATTTGCAAACTCGACATTGTGTCATATTCCCTTCAACGTGGAAACGTATTACTGTTTTATACTTATGAAAATACAAACAAAAGAACTTACTTACGAAGTAGAAGGCGTGTATGTTTGTCTGTACCGTTATTTCAGTTACATCGTTACGACAATTACGTTTCTAATCGAATAATATATTTTGATGCTTGAGAATTAAAATGGAAAACTCTCGATTGATCGGTATAGATTTTCCTTTCCAAAAGCGTCTGCTATACAAATCTTCTAAATATCTTCTAAAATATATGTCTATGTAGATAATACTGACCGTTAACAAAAGGATATACAACGAAAAGATCGAAAATCGAGTGAAACAAAAGCAGAATTAAATGTTCACTTCCTGATAGAATGGTAGGATCAGGTGAAATGTAAACCTAACTCAGAAACCATCTTCTGTACTGGGAGAGATTACGTCTAACCAGTGAAATTGATTAAAACGAGCGGTATCGATAAAGCTTAAAGCAAACAGCAATTCGGCTGTTCAATCTATGCGGTTAACAATTTTCGGGTAGCCCACTACAATTCGCACACAGTGGATACAACGAGTGGCTGTATGCGATCTTTATCCTGTAAATATCCAATAAGAAATACTCTTACTTCTCAGACGAGGTAAAAGTCGGTACTCGTTTGACAGGTAAACGTACAATGATCAGATCGTAAGCTAAAGAGCGCAGAGAAACAAAATGATCGGAGAACTTCGAAAAGAAAACAAACGAAGCGAGAGAGTGGATTACTCACACTTCTAATATGCGATCGCCTTTTCGTACACCGGCTTTCTCAGCAGCGCCTCGAGGTAATACAGCGCTGACATGCTGAAGCGGCGCGTACAATTCTCCGTTGATGCTTCTGAGCTGTCCACCCTCGCTGACCTGACCGCGTACATTGAACCCAAAACCAGTCTCAGTTTTGTAAATGATGACGCATCTTGGCCCCTGTTCGATCGGATTTGTCTGGTTTACCGGGTGTTGAGGAACGCGCCCGTTGGTGATCATCGTCACGCTCGCGTTTCTCGTTACGTCCTCGTCCGCGGCTGACAAGCGCTGCACCTCCGACTCGCAGTCCGCCATCTTACTCTCTGACCGCCCATTGATCTTTCTCTCATACGAAAATCCGCCGCAAGACTGCGCCTGTGTAGCCCGCCTCGCGTTTCTCTTTCTGTTTCCCCCTCTCTAGACGTCTTTCTTTCTTCCATGTTAATGAGTTTAGTGGTCGGCCGCCAGAGGTCAGTCTTTTGAATCAGCTGTTACCGCCAACGTTAACACTCTCTTTCCGTTTGTGAAATGATGCTCTTACTTTCCTTTTTATCGTTTCCATTGTCATATATACATAATAAGTGTGTTACGTTGTTTGTGTGTAAATCGAATCGTTGGATTAAGATGGATGTCATCTTGAAGAATCTTTACTTGTCTTTTGCTAACGCTGTTGGGATGATAATATTAGAAAACATAGAACCAGTGGACTCGTGATTTGAAATGGAGGACTAAGGTATGTAGTAATGTGTGTTGTATGTTGGTTATCATAAATATTTTTTAATCGCAAATATGATATTTTAAAGTTATGATGAAAATTTAACCGTTATTTTTAAAAATTATGAGATGCTGCGCTGGTGCATCGGCGGCGCTGCACATGCGTAACACTTTTAACCCCATTGCAAAATAACTACCATCTGATGTGATTTGAAATTTCAAATGGCGGATGTAAATTTGAATCTTGGGATTTTAGAAACCATAGAAACATAGAACACCATTTATGTTTGCAATATATTAAATAATTATTAGATACATTCATGTGCGATAGTTGTTTTAAAGTCATATGTACAATATTTCGTTCCCACTCTTAATTTAAATCTCTGTTGTTCGTAATATCTCAGTACGTTTTACCTTTATGCTTGAAACAAGAATTTCAATTTAATTACAGAGTAATCAGTTTTTCGATATCGATTCTTCCTTCCCCTCCATTTCTAACTTTTTTATTGTACAAAATCCGAGCGAATATCAATTTTTTGAATTATATTTCTAGAAAATGTATATCGTCAATGGAACTTCAGAGGTGCGGTTTAGAGAATCGTAGGACTCAAATAAATTACCAACGACGGTTGAAACAACGTTTTTACAGGAATGAGAATAATCGAACAAAGAGCAGAGAGAATACTGATCGCGCGAAAAGGGATAATGTTGAGAATATAAAATTATATAGGATCGTAATACTGTTGAATTGGTTAGTTTAATCTATCTGTACCCTTACTTTTTCGATAATGCGCAAGACAAAATTATTCTAAGGGGTTTAGAGCATACGTTACTCGCCCGAGTACCTTACAAAAAACTTTAGTACCTGTTCTGGTGGTTTCTTTCTGTTTTTGCGCATTTATCTCCGGTTTACCGATACACGTCTGAGGATATTATGAAATAGACACACACAAATTACTACAAAATCACACGTTACATCCACACTTAATTAGAATGAAAGAGAGCGAGAGAGAAACGACGAAAACATCGGGTCGGAATTTTCTTTTGCATACGAAGAAAATGAGAACTCGATAAAACCTCCGTATTCACAGACTGCACTTGTTCGCAAATAAAAAACGAATAAGAAAGAGAGAAACTCTGTGTTGAACAAAATAAAAATGTACTTTTTGGCATTGTGTATAACCGTAATATGATGTTTTACACATATACTTTGAATATTTTATTTTATTTGTTCTTCTTTTTTTTTTTTGCTTTTTAATCTCAGAACAAAAACGTGCTAAAAAATTTCGTGCTTTTTCTTAACTTAACGGATCGTTACGACTGACTCTTATTATGCAACTCTCTTTTCCTCCTTTCTTTACATTTCCAACTAGCAGGTTCTTAGAAAGTGAAACCCTGAGAACATGGAGGTTTAAGTGAACCTTAAGACTTCGTGATAGTATGTGCGTATTATGTACATCGTATGAATACTTTAAGATAATCTTTTTAATAAATATAATAGATAATATAAAAGGGCACTGTGAACTAATTACAAACGTTAGAGAAATATAATATAATATAATATAATAATAGCAGTAGTAGTGGTAATAATAGTAATAATAGTAATAGTAATAGTAATAATAATTATTATAATAATTAGTAATAATAAATATGATTGTATCGATAACATGCCCTTTTTAAGGTAACCCAAGAATAGGAGGAACGTGTATACATTAAAATTGTTCGAAACTTATTTAAGTCTGACTAAGCATTTAGTACAACAGCATTTTTTCCGTTTATATAAAATTCGAAGATATTCCTAACAAACGGTTCACTATCGATAGATCTGAGACGACGTATCGGTCGAAGTGACCCTACTAAATTTTGCGCATAATATACAGACTGTACAGAAAATACACGCATTGGGTTCTGGGCAAAGAATTTTCTCGGCAAAAAAAGATTCTCGTTCCAATGAGTTCATTGGCATCGTCTAGTGCGTAATGGCAAATCAAATCGTATAAATTACAAGATAAGTCGAACGGTAAATCTAGATTCTAGATCATGAAATTTAAATAAAACGCAAAACTCATAGTTAAACGTTACGCTAACATGGCAGCGTTCTTATAAACAAAAACAATTATAAATCGTATATCGAGAGCGGTCTAAACGGCTATCACATATTATATTCCGCGATGTAACAACAAATTCACCATGTCTCCGTTAAAATTCGTATCATACATTAAATTTAAGACGCAAGAAAAATTCATTGTAATATCAATTGCCTTTGTAACAACAATTTAGTATTACGATTTTCTTGCAACTATTATAATATACATTTAACAAATAGACGGTTAGACAGAGTGTTAGCTATAAATTGGACATCGATCGACATCGACATTCAGGATTTTTAAATCGTTTTAATAAGAAATTCTCAGATAAAACATCTATGCAAACACGGTCCCCAAACAGAATTTCTACTATTATTCTTGTTTTGATATAAGCGCGCTTCATTTCACAACGCACCTTTAAAAAACCTCTCAATGTTGCTTTTAACAAGTAAATGCTAAAAAATTCGTATTAAAAAGCGTTTGCATCTACAACAGCGCTTTTGGACACACCCTCAAATTATATCAACATTCGCATACTTTCTTCGTGTGAATACATTTCGTTTTCCGGCCGATAAGATTACGTTGTTGATAAAGCTATGGCGAAATGAAAGTTAATACAACCGTGTTGATCTATTGATTCTCCGATTAGTGAAATCAAAAATGTATATATCTTACGACACTTCGACAATATCAACCTAAATACTTAATGGCTCGAAACAAGTGGTCGATTCTCTAAAAATTTCAATTGTAAATCACACTGTTCTCTTTCTCTTATTCTCGTATTATACACGAAGGCTTTCGTGGAAGAGCGCGTTTTGAATTTGCTTCATATCTTTGCACTATAATCTTTAAAAAATCCTACCGTTGCTAAAACGAAGCACGTTTGATTCTCGAGGTAAACTAGTTGTTCATTCGCCCCTTTTAAAGGTTCAACTTCGTACGACTTTCCTAAATTTTTTCAACGTTTCATCGAATTGGAAGTATTTTTAATCTATGCAATGATCCCTGTTTAACAATCCCTGTAAGAGAATCTTTTTAGAAAGTGTCAGCCAACTATATCCAGACGCGATTCAATTGTAATTGTTCTGAGACGGTGTAGGAGATAATCTTTGGTTACCCAAAAATGCCTATTAAATACGATCGTCGATTACTTAGTTCCTGTATGACGGAAGCCGTTGTAACACGTTATAATATATTTGTAGGTCTTTAAATCTTACATATCAGTGACCGATCGGCCGTTTAAATTATATCGTCCATAGTTTTGTGATTTTTCGCAACATTCATATCTTTTTTTTTTTTAAGTTTCATTATACTTAGGTCTTCTTCCTTAATAAATCAGTTTTACAACTTTAACCCTCTCATATAAAGATTCTATAACAATATATCCTTAAAACTTTGTACTTGATAATTTAATTTTTAGACAGGCGTTCAAAGTATGAAAGACACGTCGTAGAAACAACAAAAATCAGCTAGCATTTAGTACGAGTTTAACAAAATAGACTCAAGTCCTACCAAATCGTAAATGACGATAAAAATGCGAAACTAATTATCGTAACGGAGAGTGCAATTAATCGTGGTTAGGATATAAAGTACATATTACGCGATAATGCAAGTAGCGATAAACTAAGCATACTATTATGAAACTACTATTAATTATTATTTATCTATCAAACGTATTAATTCGTATAGTAGTACACTAATATAATAAATAAAGTCTGTACGAATGAAACTGCATTTTATAGAGCGCCAAGTCCTGTGACTTTAACTCTGGTACACGTAACACAGAACACAAGAAAAATTCTTTAAACCTATGAAATAGCATAATTCACATACTTGTATACAATACATTATATATTAATTTAATTGACGTAGTAATTGTTCTCAAATGGAATGTTCATAAAGTAAGACGTTTCATACTTTACACGTTTTAAATAACTCGTAGTCATCTTTTAAAATGTACAATAAAATTTACATATGAGAGGGTTAAACTTGGACCGGCATCCGATTGTGCCACGTTTCACGCTATTACTCGGACAGCCGTTTCTAATTGGCACATTTGCGCCACTTAGAACGTCGTTTATTCTTAATATCGAATCGCTTGTTCACAGAGCAAAATACCAAGGAACAAAAACGGAAGGTTTCTGTTCGCACATATTGGCCTTGAAAAAACTAGTCTTTCTTTAGATATTCTCTAAACATATAGCCTAACATAAGAGTAGAAATCTGAAATATTACATCGATGGAGATGATAGCAAAAAATAACTTTTAGTTATTTAAGCTAGAAATAGGCTATGTAAGGAGATTGTTACGCATACTCGGGAAGAACATCAATCTGGTACATGATAATAAAGGTTACACCCTAATCAGAATCTTCTTCTATGGTTGGAGGTAACATAGCAAGATGTTGTGAACTAAGTATCCCTCTGGAAAGCGCATACTCTGCCAGAGCACGATGACAGAAAACGTATTGGTCTGGCATTTGAATACTGTAGGCCCTCTGTGCTCGGATTTTTTCCACAGTTCCACGAATGTCTACAGTTCCAGTATCTTCTAGTCGCGATATGCAAATATCTAATGTGCAAAATGTTCCTAGAAAAATAACATACCGCGATAAGTGTCTTTGTTCTACTCTCTAAACGTTTTCTTTAAAACTCGCGTGAATATCGGCATTTATACCTGTCCTTCCTATTCCTGCACTGCAATGAACAACTATAGGAGGTCCTCGCGGATGTCCAGCCCACGTATCTCCTCTACTAGCAAGTAATTTATTTTGTTGTTGTCTTACTAAGGCTAGAAACTGTAACAGAGCTCTGGCCGATTGTGGGACACCGTAATCCGGCCACGCGGTGTACAGCATATGGCAAACTTCCCTTGCCTCGTCAGTCTAAAATAAAAGCGTAATGTATTTATCGATTAGAAACTTCTAAACATCGAGGGCGTCAGTTCCCGTCCTTGAAAGTTAAGCCAACACCGAGACATACCTTGTTGTTTGTAAGAAGAAGCATTGATATCGTATAATCGGGATTCGTATCAACCTCAAGAGTGGTTACTGTAAAACCTCCCGCTTGTACTTCATCTCCCGGTTCCGGTCCCCAATATTGTGCACATTTCGTGCGACCTCTTTCCACCACTCTAAAATCCATCAAAAATTATAGATATCTTTCCGGTTGAATATCAAAGCAATCAGAGAAATGTGCCTTTATCGATCTACCTTGTGGTCATAACGACAACGAGCGTTTGCTGTTCCCAAATCATTCTCCAGAAATCACCGCAAGTTTTCGGCAGCGGACCCTGTGTGCTAATAAACGCGTTCTTCTGTTTGTAACCGTCAACAAAATTAGCATTTATGTAATCCGATGTGGCGTCCCCGTCTATTTGCGACAGGCACACTCTACTATGATCGTAGCAAAGCACGTCTGTGTACCGGTTCTTCGACTGATTCGATCTTAATCTGAAAAATGTATCGGAAATTGTTTGTTAAACGACGATTCGGTGATAATCCTACGAAACATATTTCTCAAAGAATACAGCCTTCGCGTACTTTGCATTATTGAAGGAACCTTCGGGCGGTCTTTGCCTAATTTCCGTGTACTCCGCTATGAGACCTGCGCGTCCTCTCGAATGAATCTCTTCGATGAGTTGTTCCATGCTAACGGCCTGAATGCCGAGATCCCCGTGTAGGCTATCGTCGTCGCTAAACCCTGAACTAGCTGAGGACGGAGGCTGTACTGGAGATGGTGCCTCATCGGTTCCCATCCAGATATCACCATTCGTAATCTCGATATCTCCAATATTGGAGATACCATTTTTAACTTTGTTTTTATCGATTATAGGACTAGTTGAGCTACTGACCGTAGTTCCATTGGGATTTTGAACCGTGTGGTTTTTCGATGTGGGCGAAAGAGGAGTACCCACTCTGGGGGTAACCTACACATATAAGAAATCCATGAATCATTGTTGAAGAATTCTTTTGGCATCTACTAGAACAAATGGAAGCAATTAGAATACTGACCTCACAAAGCTCACCCCCTCCCCTGTTTGTCATGGATTTAAGACAGTGGAGAAGCCATGCCTCATGCTGTATCTCCAATGTGCCGCCCAAGCGATGCGGTAATGATTCCCGCGGGATATGTAACGTTAATTGAGGAATGGATACGGTGAATACTCTGTCCCTCAACTTTTCACGCACGAATAATCGAAGGATCTTGAAGGGTGCTTTGAACCACAGCGGTGCAGTCACTATTAAGACTTTTTTTAATTTTGCTGGATAACCACCCTGAAACAATACGACATCGTTATAGTACGTATACTCGACCGAAATTATTATAGTTCAATATTTACATTTTCCATCTTACATGCGACACCGTAAAGTATAAAACTGAAAATAATGGAACATATGCTTATAAACGAATTATTTACGCAAGTAGTAAACTGCAGAAACAAAGTAATAAAAAAAGAATAATCGAATAATCGATCAGTTTATAACATACAGTTTATTTTTATATAACGATATTATTATAAAAAAAAAAATATTGCGTGCATCGCGCGCGCGTCTATGTGTTTGTGTTTAAAGATAAAAGATATTAAAAAACGATCGGTTAACGCGAGTGCATGATTTATTTTCGAAATGGAGCGACTTTCAAATTTGACCTTTGCAAGACGATGCAATAATAGAATAGTATATAAACCGAGAACTACGTTTTAGTGCCAACTGCAAGCAATCTTCGAATATATGTTTTACACGCGAAGGGGTTTCGTTCTAGAGGAAAACTACGGAATTACGTGGCACGAGTTTCGATCCAATTTAACGGTAAACCTGTCTTATAGGCTAGTTACGCGTTGCATCAAACGATGCAAAATTCAATTGAACTGGGACAAACGATTCATAGGCACGGGGTCGACGAACATTCAAGATTTCAGATCAATAGGGACGTGTAATGCGTGAAAAATTCTTTCTCACTTCTGGAGTTGTGCAAAATGCAGGAAACACGGTAACTTAACCCTCGGTACCCTCTGTGGTGTATATAGAGGGCGGAAGTACCGTAACGGCAACGACGTCAGCAGCAGCAGCACCACTACATCTTTACGATCTTAAGCGCACAAACTCTATTACATCGAAACCCCGCGAAAACACGACGAAAAAGTGTCGACGTCTTGAAGCTGTTTCGAATCGATTCAGAACGATTACCGATCGCTATACAAACAGATTTCCTATATCGAAGATCGTGACAGATGAAAATCGGGATCGAGGAAGTTACATACGAGGGTATTTTGGTGTGATACGAACACTTGAGCACAATCAATCAATAGATTAGAATTTTCGTTTACCGTATGTCGCGAAAAGGTGCACCGCAAGCGAATATTTTATCGGGCATCGATGACACAAGCTCGTTAGGCGATCTACCTATCAAACGACGGATCGTAGAACGTGGATTATCTAGTGTACGAACGAAGCGCCGATGTAACGATAAATCGAGCGCTCTCGATCGGCTTGAAATTCGATTAATCACCAGGGTATATCCAGTGGTCGTTGAATCGATGGAATCGAAATCACTGCCGACACTCGGTCAGTCAATCGATAGCGTGAAATTAGAATAACCGTTTTCTACGGTTGACGAGCATAACTCGCGCTGCTACAGTTCCCGATTGTTACAACGTCATTCTCGTGCCGCGGAGTGGTTGGTTTGCGTATTCGGATGGAACAACGCGACGATTCGACAACTCGAAGAAATTACAGCGATCCAAACGGTGGAATCAGGTTGTAACTTCTTCCGAACTGTGCACGATAATGCCGCAAAGGGGTCACGATGATTACTGACCACGAGCGTCGCGACGTTATCCCGCGCATGCGCGCCAACGACCCCTTCTTTTTACCACCGCTCTAGCATCCCTTACACGAATTTCTTTCTCTCCCCCCCTCCCCCCCGGTAAAGGTGCGATCCTACGTGCGGTGACGTATTATGTCAGTGTCTCTCAACCCGAGGACCTATTCTTGCTTCACGTCCGGTACTTTGGCAATCAGAATTCGTTGAAATATGTGAATCGTGTTGCGTACAACCCGGGGGTTATCAACCTCTAAAACTCGCCACCGCTAAAACTAGAACGTTCCGCATTATTTTTAACCGCAGATCTGACTACGTAAACAAAATATCACCTTCACCGTGTAGCACCTTTTTCTAGTTTTTAGTGCGAACGCCCTTGAGGAACGTGATTTTGAAACGGGTCACATTATTTTTACCATGATACGAACTTTAATTTATCAGTCCATAACCGATGAAAAGACGAAACTTTATCGGGAAAAGTAGTAGTCAGTCCGCGACCGATTATACGCTACAGACGGGCATAATAGAGCGGAAAATGAAAGAGTATCGGAACGTTATTAGTCGAATAGAAAGCGATCACGTACCTTTATGCATTTTCCTTTTATATACTTCCCCTAGACACGCGTTTCAGAATAGAATTCTACTTTATCCCCGGTTCCTAATAAATAATCCGACTAAACTGATGATTATTTTTACCTCGGTGCCCGGTGACGTAAAAATGTTCGTTAGAAATAGTTTCACGAATATCCTATAACTGCGTCATTTCGACCAAAACCTTTGAAACTCCCTTGCCTCGCTCGCAATGCGCGGCTCACTGGGCAATTGCAAGTGGGTTTCCGTGAAGCGTTAACGACCCCTTAAACTTCCCTGTTCTTTGAGATACACCCTTCTATGTACCCCACCAGCAGACACTTCGGAATTACTTTATGTATTGCTCCGTATTATATAATCGAGATTCTAAGCGACCCGCTCCTTCCCTTTTTGTCACCAACTAGGAGGTACAACGGTCCAATACACGCGTCTCAAATATTTTCTAGCGTGCAACGTTACGCATTCGCATATTAGGCTAATCTTTTTCACAGACTGGCGACACATGCGTGCATTACACGGTCTGATTTCGTCCGTGGTACGAATAAAAGCCAAAGATGTTGATTAAATTTCCTGTGTAAAGATAATGGCCTACATTCGGAACGATCCGTTGCTACCAACAAAGCCTCTTTGTTTCTCGGTGCTCTGTAAACTCCGGACGTAGATTCGTGAATGAGCCAAGGTGAATATCGAGAATGGTAAATTTGTTAAGTCGCGGGAGTATATATCAAGTTTCTGTCAAAGAGTAATAAATTTATTTATTCAGGATTTAACAGTGTTTATAATAACTGACTTAAATTTAACGAGGTGTGTCATCATTCTGGCGCTACTTTTTTGTATCTCGATAGAGTTAAATAATAAATATATGTACAAGGGATGCGTAGATCGTTTTGAGATCGCGCGTGCACGGATGTGAAACTTACCTTTAAGAGGGTGAGAATCTTTTGGGAGAGGTCATAGTCGAAATTCTGGTATTTGCTATCCGACATGTCATAAATAAAAACCAGACCGTGCTTTTGAGTTTCTACACTTTCTAGCGCTGCATCTAACTGGTACACCACACCCTGTAACGAGACAGTGAAAGTTCCATTATTAATAATTTACAACGTCTCTTATGGTATAATCTTCTATAGCTTTTGTAAGTACACACTCACTTGTAACGTTGTCTGGTGCGTGGTATTTTGTGGAAGGTGTAAATGTGCTGTAAAAATAGCTATGGCTGCCCCTGTAGCGTCCCTCGAAGGCTACAACATTTTCACAAATGCATCGTATAAACATCATGTAATCGAGAACGCCAGATCACATTCAGATTCTTTTTAACGAAAATTGGGAACTTACTAAAACTGTAAATTTTCCTGTGCGTAATTCACTGAGCAAAGGTTCCTGAGTAGGGTACAAAAGTGCAAGACCCTCTCGCCTTCTGGTGGCTTCGTGCTGTTCGTACAACGCTAATGCTCTCGCGACTTCAAATTTCCTCGCTGTTAAAAATTTCACAGCCGTGCTCCACGATACTGGACCGGCTCTTCTTCCAGCCCGGCATTTATTAACTGCTTCTATAAATTCTTTCGTGGCCTGTAAACACAACGAGATTGATCAGACATTTTTCAACAAAGCAGATCTTGTTAAATTTGAAATTTATTTCACATTAAATTTAACATTAACACAAAACACTTTCCTCTAATCATCAACTGCTTTCTCCGCTTAAATGGTTTTTTATATATCCCGACAAAAAAACGCTAATTCGTAGAATGCGCGAAATTCTAATAAGAGGAAGATGATCATTAATCAAAAAGAAGATTATACGAGACACGTTTGGAACAATGGTATAGTCTCGCAACATTTCTACACTGTCGAAACGCGTAACAGTCATTCGTCAATGATTTGTGTACATGCCCTGGGTACCGATCTAACTTCCGGTGCCCGACTACCTACCCACCGGCAACTTCCGCCATAGTACGCTCGCCGGGGACCGGTGTGGTAAATGGATAGATTCATTCCAGGGTCAAGAAATTTAATATCGTAAATCGATACTTTAATAAAGCTTTGCTAACCGACAGTTCACGCTTTGTTTTAATTCCAACGTCACGTTTTGCTTATGAAAGACGTACACATTCTATTTAATGCCACGATTGAATTTTTAGAGCGGAAGATTCGTCGTTTTCCGCGACGCAGACCATATAAAGCCACAAAATCCTTTTGTTTATCAACCGCATACTATTCGATGATTTATTTGTCACGATATATGACAATTTTTCTATCGAAATTGTACATAAATCTTGACATATTCACGAGAAATAAGATAATACGATGTTCCGAGAATTCTCAGTCGATAAAAAGATCGAACATTATTGTCACGATGACAATGTCTAGTTATACAAACATTGATGATTAAAGCACGATGTACACACGCGAGTCTATCTATCGCACTTGTTTAATATATTCAACGTTGAGTAGTGTAATCGCAGTTGCAATTCGTCGAAAGACATTCCTGAAGCTCTATCGAGCAGGAAGAATTTAGTTCTTTTGTCATTTCCGTTGAAAATCATCGGGAAGATTCAAAGGATCAGCGCCAGAGAAACGAGCAATGTTTATATTACGCGGTTGTAAACACGTACGTGATGTAGGGATCGAAGTAAAAAAAAGATCGCGATCGATCGTTTCGAGATGTCGGCGAGATCGGTTGAAACAATTTTTTGATACAATATATTCTATACGAGACGATAGATAATCGCTTACCTGTTCTTGCTCGACAGTTAACGTGGCTGCCATTTTGACTTAACGCACTGACATAACCGAAGAATCGCACTAGCACGTACTTGTTTTCGACTCTATCCTAACGATCCTCTGTCTGTGGCTACACATTTTGTTTCCACACCAAAACGCACAACACTATCCTTATGACCGACTGGTCGAAGCGATGACAAAAACAAGTGAATTGGTCCGGCACTCGTTCATTGTCCGACGCTTGACACAGCTATAGCAGAACCGCTCCGACCCGTTCAGACGCTCGATCGTCTTTCTCTCCGTAGGTTGAGCGCCATCTTGGAAGCGTGAGTGTGTAGGCGACACTATACCATACTATACATTAACTACAGATTTGTACCATAGTTTATCGGTCGCCTGTCCTTCTCACGCCGGATATGCTATCATTGGTCGAGTATAGTTAACGTCGAAAGCCTCTCTGACTCCCCAAGTCTTATACGATTTCGTGCAAATTCAACGCCGGAAACAAGCCAGGTGTGTTTTGGAACGGAAGCAGAATCGTTGTTAGTATATTATAATCCGCACACGTATCGGTACGTGTTTCAATGCGCGCGCTCGAATACCAGTCACGTATATATTAATATGCTTTCAGAGGATCTCGCAGAATTTTCGCAAAAAAGGCTCCAAAATTCTTGCGCTTTATAAATTGTATCAGCGAATTTGTTGACGCGCGTCTGGCAGATACACAAAATCAATTTTTTGTCGGTAACGTGGGGCAACGCAGTCAATGAACGAGCGGTTCATCCTCGTACTTCAGTCCCGTTTTGAACCCAATTTGAACATTTCAATCTCGAGCGATATATGGATCGAAATTAATTTGAATACGTCAGATGCCGTTGACGTGATTGATATTTTAATATCCTGAATACCACGCCGTTAATACGTACTACGATGCGTGAGAGAAATCACCGTCGAAACGTTGCCAATAAGCAACAAGTTAGCGTGCGAGCTATACGCAACAAGTCTCATAATAGAATTAAGTTTTTGTACGTTTGTTCGAACTTGGGAAAACAAAGTTAGATGTATTTCTTCGTATAAATTCGATTCGTGTCTAGGAGCGTGGTTAAATGTAACGAATAAAGGTACGCAGACTGTATTTTTTTTTTTTTGTAATATAAACATTTTTCTTATTCAAACGTATGTTCTTACATTTACACAGTACAAAAAATTATACTCAGACCTGCCGGCCCGCGGTTCATAATTGCTATGACTGGGGGCGACCGGTGATGGGGTAGTGTAGGACTTTGGGGGTGGATATTTTGTAGGAGTTTTAAGGGCTGTACAATTGTCTCATCCATTCCACTCCGCCCCCAATACACGGCCCCTTGTTCTCATTCTCGCTCTCACTCACTCGTGTATTCTTCCCGGAATTTCGCTCAAAAAAACAACACACGCACGCGTTTATGCAGTTACATACAAGCGATCTTTCGTAATCACCTTCATTTATACACTGACGTTCGATAGTCGTGCTTCGCATCATGTTCGTATTCAGCAACATTTAAATATCGGTATTTCTTCGTTATAATTAATCGTAATAATGATAATCATAATCATAATAATTAATTAATAATAATTAATAATGGTATAATAAACTATCTATCTACGCGTGTAAGGTGTATTCTTTTGTCCATGGTTTATGGAGTGTGTAATCCCTTAAAGCCTAACTTTCTTTCGTATTTATATATGTATATGTATACATATAAGTATGTATAAATGTATTTACATACACGTAGCGGGAGAACGAATAATAGCTTTGTCTGCAGCAATAATACACAGAGTATGCCTATTTGCTTTTTTTTTTTTCTATAACTTTATACATCGTCGTTATCATCAATTATCATTATCATTATCGTCGCTTGTGAATAATAAGGGTACTTTTTTTTTAATTCTTGTTATAATTTCCGTAATATTAACGTTACTTATCGACACTAAGAGATATTTAAAAATTTATTCGTTAAATATTATTTTAGTCAAGTCGTTGTATGCTAGAGACGAATGTTGAGATCAAAGAAATTGCGGATTTCAGGATTCCAGTGATTTGTTTCTCCTTATTTCTTCGCTTGTTGCTTGCACGTCGGTTTCGAGATTACCAGCAGTAGAGAACATCTGACGATCGATAAGCGCACCAACGGCGCGAGATGCTAAATCACATACACCTGTCCTCGAAAGCTGCTGCCTTCCTCTCTCTTTTTTCTGCTTTTTTCCATTCTCCATCTCCTTCTTCTTCTTCTTCTTCCTCATCTTACTCTGCTACCACTTGAGGTTGCGAACAAATCGTGAACGTTCAACTATGATATTCGCCGGTTTACGAGTGTGTGAAAAACGTCATCGTGGAACACAATGAACGAGGACGGCAATGGCTTTCAAGAATTCAGACATTGCGCAACATACCGTGAATAGCAGCGGTTTGTTCTATACGAGAACAGTTGAATGATAGGAACTCGGCCTCTCATCTGCGAATTCTGCATGACTAATCTGTTTCTTTTTGTTCTTTCTTCCTTCTTTTTCTTTCGCCTACCTATACACGTACGATACACAACGTGTAAACGCGTGAGACAGTCCACATTGTTCAACATTGGCACTTCGAAAATCGTTACAGCTTTACTTTGCATTAAATAATGTTACCATAGTTTATCGATATTAATTATAATACAATTAGAATATCGCTGCTCTATCGGATAGACGGTTTACGTGATTCGACAAAAATAACAGATCATTTTTACTTTGCTTTTTTTCTGCCTTTATCTTGTCCTCCTTTTCACTTTGTTTTCATCTTACTGTTCTTTTTACTGGGTCATCACTGGGCCACACAATATTAATCCAATCTATAAAAACATTAAATTCAATCGAGTCTATTCTCATCGATATCTCATATCCTATAAAGATAATATCGAAAGATTTGTTTAGCAATTTCCCTTGTTATTTTTGTTCTGATGCCTTAATTTAAACGACGGTGGTCATACAAACCTTCGGAGAAACTTTGCTCGGTATAGCCGATATATCTTTCGAAGAAGAAAAACAAACTGAAAAACGTATATATCCGAGGAAGCCGAACTGCGATTTATCGCGTGTAATTGCGTTAACGCGCAATGGTCGAGTCATCTTATTCCAGAAACTTGACCGTTGCGAACAGCTTAGGCAGTGTTTCCCTCTTACACTCGCCTCCCGCGCGAAACACAAGGACGATAGCAGGAAATATATATCGGCCATTTGGCAAAGCGCTTCTATGTTTGCTTTCGTTAAATCGATACCAAAAAAGCACCAGATCACGAGAGCACATAACGCGGATCGACAAGTATCACTGATCCAGCTAACAATTTAATCGACATCTAATTGCACAAAGGTACCTCTAGACGATCCTTTTCGTAGATGCTAGTAAGAATTCATTACACAATAATCCATTATCTACATTTATATAATATAGACAATATGTATTGAATACAGGCACGATATAAGTAATTACAAATAATGCATGATCCAAAGTTCTCCTCATAGGTATCACAATGATAACGGACACGGCGCGCGCGCGTTCGCGGGACCGACTCCATAACTTCAATGAAAAAAAGCCGCGGACTTCATGTCCGCAAGCACGTTGCTCGAGAGGAAGGAAAAAGTATGTGTAAAAGGAAAATTCAAATGAAACAACGAATAATCTCATTGGCTCAGCCAATATCGAAAAATGAAACTTTTGAGTTACTCGTCAAATATCACAACAAATTCTTGCACCTTGATACAGGTTTTATCAGAGTATCTTGGATTTATTCTCCTGTCGTCTCGAACCGATCCCGGGCATATGCTATTCGGGAGACGGATACACGACCCGATAAACAGGTTACGCACTCACTGCTATAGCGAGACTTTAGTCAAACAACGATCAACGGCTCTTGCGACCGCGACAGGGGGCCTAGGGCTACGTCTCCTCCTTCTTTATCTCGTTATTAGACTTAAGCTTGGCAAGAGTTTCTTCCTTCACGTTACTCAATACGGCCAGCGAATCTTTCACCGCGTGGTAGATTATGTTCTTGATTTGCAACTTGTCTTCGTGATTCGTGTGCGTGTCCGATAACGCACGGAACTCTTGCGTTAGGTGGAAGCAATGCGACACGTTTTCTGGAGATACGAAATCTTCGGCTACCTTTATACAATTGTGAAGGTTACGGACTTGATGCGGCGCGCCAGCTGGCACGAATACTGCATCGCCTAGGCACTGTACGATAGCGTATCTGTAACAAGGGAGAGAAACACATCTTTATTTTTACAAATACTTCAGAAAGCTACGAGAGACAGTGAGATCGTCGAATGAACGCAATGCTTACCCTTCGACGCCGTATTCGCGGTACAGCCGTTCTCGCAAAGGTCCATCAAGATAACAGCTTTGATCGTGAATTGGATCGTGGTGCGGCTCCAAACGAGCCCCTCGTTCCAAAGCTACCGCGTTCAATAGATCCCTGATCTTGTCGGCATCTCGTGCTGCGTATATGTGCCACAATGCGCCCGGTGCTTCTCCACGTTCACGAACACGACGGCGTGTCAAGATGTCACAGCCGGCTTCGTCTATCGCTCGTAGTGCTTCTATAACATTGATACAATCACGATTGTTAATTCTTCGAAATTTAATTTGCTTTAGATAAAAACAACACAAAATTATGGTAAATACCTTTGACGTATTCGTCGTTATCGGCATCCTTTGGAATTCCCACGTAGACCATAACGTTGACCGCATCGGAAATATCTAGATGGAGGTTGGTTGTTCCCTTATTGGGATGAAGAGCCGATCCGTAAGCGTTGTACATTTTGGGTCCCAAGTCTGGTCTCACGAAGCAATCCGGTAGACGGCTGGCCAGGTTCAATCTTCCGTTTCGATGGGTATACTCCGACAACGGCAAAACTTTCATTAAATCCGCGAATCTCGATGGCAATAATTCCGCGAAGTCTTCACCCGGCGGCCAATCCTTCAATTTCAATAACATTGGATTTCCCCTCTCATCCTTTAATCTCTTCGAGAAGTGTTCGAATCCTTCCCAGAATTTACGCATTGGTTGGTTCGGTACCAAATTTCCTGTCATGCAGTTGATCAAGTCGTTCTTCTCGTCGCCAAAGTCTCTAGCGAACGAATCCGGGTGCCACAGATTGATATCTAACGACTTCGCAACGTCGGACACGATGACTGGCTGTCCGCGTTTCCACTGGTCTTGAAATATTCTATAATTGTTAGGATTGTTTGGATCGTTTAACCTGAGCAACTTTCCATCACAGAGCCACGAGTGCGGCACATCCGGATACAGACTCTTACTTTCGGTAAGCGTCATGATCCGAATTGGCAACGGTTCTCTTCCTTTCTGCGTCCATTTGTATCTTCTAACAAAATGCTTCAATTCCCTCGGTTTCTCGTCATCCAGTTCACCTTCCCTCTCTTTCTTCACGCTGTGTTCTATTACGCTGGATATAACCTCATCCAGCGTGTCCATTTTCGACTTTTTGCCAGATTTCGCGACGTTGTTCTGCGCGTTGTTTCCGGAAGTAACGTTAACATTGCCGGAATTATTGGTCGGTGAATTCGATCTAGATCCACTACCGTTTGATTTATGGGACGGTCGGATAAGCAATTCTCTCAAGGTCGAGTAATTGCCATCTCGATCCTCATCGGAATCCGAGCTAGAACCACTTTCGTTTTTATCCTGATTCTGCAGAGCCACATCCGCCAGCCAATTCAACGGAGAGTTTTTGTCTTCGCCGTTCGTTTTGTTCTCCGACGATCCGTTCGATTCATTCACTTTCTTCTCTTCTTTGATTTCCTGTTTAACATTACCGTTCAGAACCGGTACCGTGTCGCCTTTTATCATGTTCCGTAAATATTCGTTGGGAGAGGTCTGAACGACTAGCGTGCAACCACAATGCTGTGGTATTCCCCATTCCGCGCGGCATTCGTGCAACCGTTGCCCGAGACGTGTCAAGCTATCGCCGGCGATAATTTGCGTGAGCATAAGTCGTTCGGGCTCGTGCACTTGTCTATTCGTACACAAAAGCCACGAAAAATCGTCTCTATCCTTGCCGCTCTCTCCCCAAATCTTGATCGTTCCATTCTTGCGTCCCTAATAACATTTATGATTTGTGAAATCGCCACGAATCAAAATTTACATATATAAACGCAGCTAACGTTTCACACGTCAGAGTTAAAGAGCTCGATTTTTATAGGTATAATCACGTGGATTTCAACGAACTATTTATCATCATGTCCTACGAATGAATATAGATTTACAAAGATGAAAAGAAATGTTCTCACCTTGTAACAATCGATGCATACGACGAAGCCACATTTTCCGCAAGCCCAGTGATAGTTGAACAGGGTCGTCTCGCAGACATCGCACATCTCTCGAACACCTTGCACCACTCTCTTCCAAGCGACTGTTCCGTCTACAAGTCCCGAACTTGCTGTCAAGGTGAAGAAACAATCGATACGCAAAGCGTTAAATCATGCGAACAAAGGAAATACTCCAAGCTAATTTTCCTCGCGTATAATTGCATGCTTATGAAAATATCGAATTAAATATTTCCAACGTAAATGAATAATATACACAATAATGAAATCAAAAAAAAAAAGCTAAATGACCATATCTCATGCTAAATATACTCAATTTGTTTTTTGTTTTAAATTTATTCTCGTAATATCTTATATATACGCAACATCGATACTATGAAACATGCGTGAAGACATATAAACATTGATTTTTTTAATTTTTACTCTGTATATTTGAATGACCATGTTACCTAAATGCTTGAATCCAACATGAAAAATTTACCTTCTGCCATGTGCTGTTGAAGAGCGTCCTTTTCTTGATGCAAGAGGTCACAGAACTGATCTCCGACTTGGCGAAGTAGTCTGTGAGCCATTTCCAAATCTAGATCTTCTTTGTCTCCTTTCTCTTTATCGTTCTTGTCGGACTTTTCATCCTTCTTCGTATCCGTATTCTCTTTTCCTGGTAACCATAATCGAAGATCTACCTGTAACACGAAAACCAAACGATTGTTCGTTATTCTTGCAAACGTGCCTTGATAAAAGGTGCGACAATTTCGAATACTTACCTCAGACGCATCTTTATGAGGGTCGCTAAATCCTGCTATAGCCAACTGTCCGTTTTTCGTGTACCGTAATCTACGGAATGCATAAAATCTGCAGAAAATATTTTGAGGAAGATTTTTGGAGCGCTGGTGCGGTGTCCATCTGCACTCACGACATTTAGCCAACTTTGGAGCAACTTCGAAACAAGCGCCGTCTTGCAACCAACTGTCACCGGTTTTTTTCAATTGTGATATCGGAGGTCTACGAAAGGGATCGCCCCTACCACCGCTTCCACCTGGCCCACTGTTACCACCGCTCGTACTATCGTCTCTACGTTCTTTCTTTTGACGAGGTTGTTGATCTTCTCCGCCCAATTCGTTACCTTTCGTAGTCTTTGGTCTTCTACCTCGTTTTCTCGGTTCCTTATTATTTCCTATTGAACAAACAGTACGATCTATTTGAGTAACGATGGAGAACATTTATTTAGCCATTTATACACAAATAACTTAGTTCAGTGTTAAAAAGCTCGTTATATTGTTTGTATTTCATAGATGCTAATCAATTCATTATTTCATCATCTTTTTGCCTAATAATTGTTATTAGAATATTTGAAAATAGCAAGCAAGGATTTTATATTGAAACAGGGTAAGTGTACGAAACGGGATAACAAGGGTTTCAAGAGCATGGCGAACCTAAAGAGTGTCAGGAATACAACATTTTAACTGTAACATGTATCAAACAATCTGCGTTATCGAATTCTATCGAATCTGCATTGTAATTATATTATTTAATTATCTATTTCAAAAAGTTGCTCAATATTTCTTCTGTTACTGAATCCTACTATTTTATAATATTTGAATTAAGTTCAATATTTCATGTCGCTACGATAAACTATTTTTTCTAAACTATAAAAATTCTTTAAACTCTGGTTTCTGCAATAATCTTGTATAATTTATCTATCATTCTAGCATATTTTTTGTGTACTTAAAAAAAAACAATAATCTACTTCACTTATGTTCCTCGATAATTATTTCAATTTATTTGAATGCTTGAATCCGAATGGATCGATCAATGGTATTCCTGAATTTCTCGAGTTCTCGCATGGCTCTATAGAAAGGATTAAGTGTACCACCATGGAACACGGATCACTTACCCTGCAAGTGAATAGTTAGTTCACCTGATGGGAAGTCCATTTACAAGAAGCTACGTCAACTAACCGTTTCCCGACGAATTGTTGGAATTGGCCGTGGTATGCCGCACCCTCGACGTAGGTTGAATGGAACCCAACTGTTCGCTGGTATCGCTAGCAGAACCAGCCTCGCTCTCGTTACTAGACTCGCTGCCTACACCAGTCCCTCCAGCTTGCTTGTCTTCCTTTCGCCTCCGCTGATCTTCCGCGGTCGTTTGCTGCCTCCGTGCTGCGCCCTTCTTTCGTTTTACCTACCACAGGGCACAGATTATTAAGTAGTCAGGAAGTTCATGCTCTTGCCGAAACTACTGCCAAAATACTACGAAAACCTAGATATACGCGCGCGCGCATGCAAAGGACACGCACGACGCACGCACACCGTACCGTATACATATATCGTTTACAGTATGGCTTCCTATTCCAAGCAAATCAATTTTCGAATCGAATTACGTTACATGCAATAAGTCTAGATAATTTCAAACGAATGGTTTAATATAGAGAAAAATAAAAAAGAAGCTAAAAAAGATAGCTCTTCTCTCATAAACAACAGAATAATTTAACAAGTTCTCGAAAGTCGAACATATATAACAGAATTCAAACAATCGTTTCGAGGTTAGGTTTCTTTAGTCGCGAATATATATAGGACGAAATTGCTTCACACTTTACCAATGCTATCCACTCAGAGCTATACATGTCGCACGGTCGATAATCGTTCGTAGAGCACGTATATCAGCGTCAAAGTTCGAGAAACTCGTGCCAAAATAATTTCATTACATCGTACGGACAACGTTCGAAGACACCTTTCTACTTGTGGCTTGTATTGGCAGAGCAGTATTATCAAAATGGCGGCGAAAGAGGCGGGAAATTCAAACGCAACCGTGGCGGGAAATTCAAACGCAACCGTGGCGGGAAATTCGAACGCGCAACTCTGACGCTACGTGGATTTCGCAGCAGACGTAATAATCGTGTACATGCTTCGACACAATTGAACTACTAATTATACGATATAACGATGAAAACCGTTACGAATGATACATCGAAAATCTACATACTACCAGAAAAAGAGCGTAGACATGAGTAAAGGAAAGGATGTAGTAGCTATATTCAGAACACGACCTATTTAGAGAACCATGCAAGAATAATGTAACAGACGCTACATTGAGTCACTACAACGAGTCCAAACGACTTAGACGTCCGACTCTAGAAAAGTAATAAGATAGATACGATCCATATAGATACCTTGGGTGGCTTCCTTTTCGGCGGCGACTTCCTTTCCGGGTCGCTGCTTGACGAGTCTTCCTGTAACGTTTTCGTGTCCGTGGCGTGTCCGTTTAACGATTCTTTGTTCGCCGATTTACGACTACTTTTGGCAGTGACCTTGCTTTTATTGATGCTGTTCACCGCCATACTACCGATATTGTGAATAGAGTTGACGGCGCTAGGCAAACAAGTGGTGGTCGTATTGCCGGAGACGTTCGAAGAGGTGTCGCGTTCTTTGTTGTTCAACGACTGCGACGGTGCTTGGGAGATGTTCATAGGCAAAGTGACACAAGTACCACTACCTACGACGCCCGTTGTATCTTCCGTCCCATCTTCGCCGGAATGCCTCTGAAGCCAAGCCTTCTTCAGCTTGTGTACGGGATAACTGGTACTGCTGGGTGGTCTAGGTGCGGGACTATTGGATTTTTCGCTATCAACCGTGCTCGGATTAGCTTTGGCGGGCGTGCCGGGAGCACTAGGTGCTGGACTGGGCGCCGTGGAGGGTGCTGGACTGGGAATGGGCGCGGGACTCGGTGCCGCGCTCACCGTCGGATTCAGCGAGCTGACGCTACCCGTACTGGCCGGTCTCACGGAACCATCGCCGCTGGCAGTTCGTGGCGTTGGACTGACCGCTGTCACGGTACGTTCCTGTGTCGTCTGTGTGTTCGACTGGGCCAATAGAGCGACCGTGGTGTTGACGACGGTGGTGATCGAGGTCGCCGCCGAAGCTATCAACGGGCTCGGTTCGCTCACTCTCGAGAGGACCGGTGGTCCGACGCATTGCAACGATAGTGGCTGTGGTTCCTCTGTTCTACGTTTCTTGCAGACTTCCAGCGAGACCGGTTGGCCGGAATTCTCGGTCAACGACGGAGTGGGCGCTTTCCTCTTAGGCGAGCCGGATCTCTCCACTCCGAGATCGAGCGGCTGCGTTTGGAAAGAGGTGTTGATCTGAGGTTGCGCGTGTTGCACCGTCTGACCGGGTTGCTGATGAGGACTCGTGTGATGCGCCGGATGCGCGATGGGCCTGGACAGGGGCGCTGAGGCTGCAGTCGGCGGAGAACCGTGAAGGGGTGGCGGTGGAAGCTTCGCGGCTGGCATCGAGCCGGTATAACCCCTAGGATCGTAGACGGATCTACTGTGCGCGGGCGGCGGCAGAGGTGGAGGCGGCGCCCCGTGATGGTGAGGCACTTGCTGGTAAGGCGAGCTACTGGCCTTCGAGGTGAGAGGTATCGGGGCTGCGACCGCCGGCTCGGAAGCTCTGCAGACCGGCGTTCCGGTCATAATACCCGAATTCGGTTTCCCGTAGATGTGAGGCGGCGCTGGGCTACTGACTTTCGGCTTAGAGCCTGCCGGCGCGGCGTAATGTGATGTCGGTGAGGCCGTGGGCGGATGCGGATGTGGATAAGAATACGAGGACTTGGCAGTAGCGTAAGGTAGGCCGGGTTCCGGCCTGGTAAGATAACGTGGTTCGGGTGGCGATGGATGCGGTGGCTGATGAGGATGTTGAGCGTGCGGCGACTGACGATTGTGCGAATGCGGTGGATGCCCGTGCGGACTGGGTAACTGCGTCGTGGTCGTAGACCCGCTACTGCTTCGGTGATGACCCTGAGGTATGCTCTTCGCCGCCTGTAGTCCGTCCAGGTGGTGAAGATGATGAGGACTCTGCGTCGGACTTCTGTACTCGTACGGTTTGTGCTGCGGCGGGACCGACTGTACGTTCAGATACGGCATGATCTTCGGACTCGGCGAGTGTTGCTGCGACGTCGGCACTTTCGGAAGCTCTCGACCTTCGTTCTTCACTATCACCGAGCTCTTGTGATCCGGCAATAAAGAAGGAGGATTCTGGAGAATCTCCCGACCGTGATGGTCTCGCTCGAGACCTCCGGCCAAACCGCTTTTACTCGGTAACGACTTGTGCGGTTGACCTACGTCACTCTTCACCTTAATATCGTGTATATACGGCGACTGTGGCTGGTACGTCGAGTAACTGAACAAGCCGACGTTTGGCTCCACCTTTGGCAGGGAACTGTGCGACGGCCCTACCACCGGTGGTGGTTTCTCGTGAAGACTGCTAACGGGCAGCGACGACTTGGAAGTTCTCGAGTGCGCCGGTGGTGGTGGATAATCGACTTTGCCAGGTACGCTCGACGGTCGAGACACCTGCGCCAAAACAAACCAGAATGACTACCATTAACGCGGTATTACCAATATTGGCATATACCAATCGCCGCAGAAACGGACGTTTACGCCGAGTATCGGCGATAGTGCGGCCGTTCTCTCTCGATCGATCTCTCGATCGTTACAACCACGCGCATACGTACCTGTTGAGTCGGAGGCGCAGTGGCTGCATAATAAGCGGCTCTCTGTTGTGCCGCGACATGGTCCCTGGCCTCGGCTTGCCTGTGCAGTCTCTCAGCCGCGACCAGGTGTTCCCTTATCCCCAGGTTCTCAGTTTCTCGTTGTCGCTGCTCCCTCGCGTCCCGCTCCCTCGCCTCGCGTTCCCTTTCCTCGCGCTCGCGTTGCTGTTGCTGCGCGACGGTGACTGGATGCGCCGCCGCCGCACCTGGCCCGGGATGATGATGGCCTACATGCGCTGTCATTGCGGAATGCGGCGTGGCGTGCGTTCTGCTTCCTGGTGGTGGTAATGGGATGAACGTGTTCCATGCCATCGAGGTCGACTGCATGTTTCTCTGCGGAACATAAGACACCTACTTCAATAAATACTGCCAATCAGTTTGTCGGTTTGACCCGGATGATCGTCACGCCCGTTTGCTGTTTCCTCCCCGATATCCGTCACTGTCCACGTGTGCCGGTCAGAGAGACACGAAACGCGATACGCGACTTCTATTTTCGCGTTCGTCGTCACAGTTGCGCGCGCGGGTGCACGCGCGGAAACGCATTCGACACCGACATCCGAGGAGAAAGCAATCTACTATACTCTCGCTGACGCCATCGTCTTAGCAACTTTCCTAATGATATACGATTATTAGTCCGGTAATATTTTATACATCTGTGGGAAATTCGTAGATACAAGAACGCACAGAATGCGCATAGTACGCGAAAATATACAAAATTTACAAAGTATAGTACTCGTTATAATATTTAGTCGATGAATCAAATTTCTGCTTAGTTGCGTTCAGAAAAATAAAAAATTGTAGAAATTCGCAGTTCAATGCGTGTTTTCAACTCGTTTATGTGTAGCACCTCTGCGATGAATGCAAAAGATTTCGTAGTCCGTATTACGTATTTTACATTTTTCCTAAGAAATTTCGTGCGAAAATCTTTTATCTTCTGTAGATAAATCGCGATCTTTCCGAACGATTGACCGAATATGATACATATAATTTTCTTCGAAACGTTGTCGATAAAGTAATCGACGCGTGAATCATTTGAACTTATATCGATAGCAAAAGACACTGATCAAACCACATTCTACCCGCAGCGTGTGTTCCTCTCGTCGAGTCTGTTGGACAGTCGTAACACCAAGATCTCGAGAAGTCGATTGGAAACGTGAACACGACTGGAACTTTCCAAGTATATAATACAGTCATCAATCCTATAATAGTAAATCTTATAAATCCAAGAAATCCAAGATTTCCACCTGATTTGATTCTGTACATATCATTCGATAAATACTCAGAACATCAAGATCGAATCGTTTATAACAGAATACTAATCGTCCAGCTAATTTTATTCCAACTTTTCCTCGAATCGATTTGTCACGATAGTAAGGAAAATCTCTGGCATTGGTATTTTTCTACGATTAATCAAGGCCGCCAGACCATCGAGTCACCAGATAAAATTTATCAACGACGATGATCCAGACGATCAGGAGGAGAGAACTAGAATGAACGACCATTTATGAAGAGAGAGGCAGTGAGAGAAGGAGGAAGGCTTTAAGTAGCTTGTCACGAACAGGCCGCGAATCTAATTATGGCCTCATCCTAGAAGAAGGTTTACGATGCTAATCGAGCCGTGAGCAAATGTCAACTCACGTGGACTGTTTGCTCGTTGTTCGCGTCATCTTTACCCGCGCGTATTTCTACCTTCTATGTACGTTCGTGGTAATCGCAATTTCGTGACTTCTCTAAAGTTTCTTTCACCTGCTATCACGACACACGCATTTCCACGCGAAAGGGAGTCGAAGCTTTGTCAAAGGTATCGAGCACATCGATTATCGCCAGGATGTGAACCTGCATCGCGACAAAAAGACACATTTGCATCTGACCAAGAGTAAATTACCGATGTATCATTGAAGAAGCATGTTCGCGTTTATCCAAAGGCAAGATAGCGTCTCGAAGATCTGCTGGCTGGCGAACAGAACACGAATAGAACGAAGATCGACGATCCTCGGTGGTATTCTGTTGATCGCGTGGAACGCGTCTGACCCCGAGCCTGTATCAGCCGAGATTGTACCCGTGTTTTGTCCGCGTAGGAGCATTATACGCGGTTGCGTTTTGTTCGCGTATTGCATTCCTGACAAAAGGCGCAGAGCGGGAGAGGAGACCGAACAAAAGCTCGTAAAACGCTCGTTAAAAGCACGAGACACGCGCGAGCCAGTCGACAGAGAAAGGAAGGGGAAGGGGGACGGGTGTTGCAGACCGAACCTGAGAGATTGCGCTTAATAAAAGCCAGAACACGGCATTCAGGCTCAATCAGGCACAGGGACTGGCTGCTATTGGTTCGTTGACTTTCTCTTCCTCGACTCTTAACCACTGACGCTTAATCTGCTTTTTGTTCCCGGCGAACGTGTTAGCCAGCGCGCTACTCCCAACTCTCCTCTTTCTCTCTCTCTCTCTCTCTCTCTATTTTATTTCTCCTTCAAGTCGTGCTCCAAATGATTACAGATCGAGTATCAGAGAATAGTCTATTATTAGTACATGCACGCTTTACGAGATGGAACTTTTCACGCACGATGACTCCTCTCTAAATATTTATAGGATATAGCAGGGTTGCTCGAAGCTGCTGCGAAGCATCGACGTTTTAAAATTCAACCTTGAACTTTGCATGGAATAATCAGACTTGTGTACACGGTAGTTACGAGTATGTGTCAGCTAATCCATTTATTATAACATTTACATACTGGTTAATTAGGTTCATGTATATTCAATTTTCAATCATTTATTAATTTCCTTTTAGTCGTTCTATTAATCATGGTCCGGTGGTGATGGCGATGACGCGAGACGCGTATACAGAGTCGACACTCACGACTCTCGTCTACGAACGTCACGCTTTTTAAACGTGCACCAATTTGCCCGTATTTCGCAACCGGCACGGATGTATCGCGCGAACTCCGCGTCCTAACGAGCGCAACGATTCATGCCGTGCGAGCAAATCTAGCTGGCTTGAGTCATCGCGTTCCTACTTCCTAAACGAGCTACCGCTAATGTCGACGATGCGTATCGCGCAAGAAACATTAGTCTGGCTACTGTATATCCGTTAAGCGAATCCAAGCCGATCGAATTCTCTTAATCGATACACGATAGACGATAAGCAGGATAACGATAAGTTGGTCGTCCAAATTTCGTTAACTGATATCGATGGTGGTTGCTTTCTGTTGTAGACAAAATTTCCAAAATTTATAAAAATGCCATTTTATTGTTCGAATAAAGTTAACGATAAGGCTATTTATTTAAGTATACTACGTATAATAACATATAGTATAACGTACTACGTATAACAACATACAGTAACATAATGTACGAAATAATATTATAATAATAAATGTACGATAATAATATTTCCTCTAATAATAAAATTGTTCTGAGATAGTTGGAATAAGAATAAAAACAGTGTTGTCGGAGAGTGGAAAATCTCTGGCGACCGACTGTATAAAACGAATATATAGTTAGAGGTAAAGAAATCGATGTTCGATCGAGGCTTTGAATTCCACGATGCACCTCCGTAGACAAAACACGTTACTCGAATCGCGACGAGATCGAAACGTTAAATAATACGATCGAAAGCGAAGGACTATCGTGGAATATTCCACTTGTAACACGCGGCGAAAATAACACCACTCGCATTGCAAATGACGGCAAAAGAACATTTCCTCTACTGTGCAAACTGCCTTTGAATTACAAGCAATCAACGATGACAGTCAAGTTTGCGTAGCACCATTAATCTCGCGGGCGAAACTTCTCGATAAGAAAGAAACGGAGATCGTAACGACATCCACGCAACTTTTTCATTCCAAGACTTAATGATACGAATGTTGAACGGAAGAGGAATATTATCATCGTTCCGGTGAACCAAGCAGCGTATCAATTATGTAATCACACGCGGCTCTTCGGTGATAAAACTCCCACGAACTTCCACAATGACATTTACGCGGTGCAAATAATAGTAGAAAGCTCGTTTCTTGCCTCTCTACTTTACGCTTTCGATCGTGTTACGTCGATTATCACCGATCCAGCACATTTCAATTCCATTTTATTTATCCGCGCGCTCGCTAATGATGCCGAAGCTGAAAACGTTTAATCGCCACACGATCGCCGCACGATCGTTGAATTAAAATCGTGCGCGCCATCGAGGCCACTTTCGTTAACTGGCCCAATCGAGCCGAGTGTTGAGTGTATCGAAAGAAATAACGGCATGGAGGAGATTGGACGCGAGATTAAAACGCGCATCCCCATCTCTTTGTTTCCTTTCCTTTTCTTTATTTATATACAGGGTGGTTGGTAACCGGCGGTACAAGCGGAAAGGGGGTGATTCTACGCGAAAAAAGAAGTGGAAAATATAGAATAAAAATTCTTTTTTAAATCTTTCCATCGAGACAACGATCTACCGTGAGATCGGGTTATAACGTACCGCAGGCGTACCGAGCGAAAATTCAAAGTCGATTTTCTCGAACACAAAGCCTCAAACGAAAAATTTTTATTCTATATTTTCGACTTCTTTTTTCGCGTAGAATCGCCCCCTTTCCGTTTGTACCACCAGTTACCAACCACCTTGTATATTGAATACTTAAGAGCTAGTGGCTCTTGCATATGTATAGCTAAGTTTCTCGATATGATGCTACGAAAACTTGTTAAAATTGCTATTGTATAATTGTATGTAATTGTCAGTTACTATACAGTGATATTTGGGCAGAAGAGAGAAAAAAGAATATATTAATATATATATATTGAATATTTCACAAAAATAAGTATTTCGATCAATAGCAGAATAATGACAAATTTAAATAAACTTAACGGAAATTTAATACACAGGGTATCAAACTGTACAACAAAGCACAAGCCGGAAGCAGATGAATCTATATACAAAAGTTAGTGGAAAATATAGAGTGACACTTTCTCGTACAGTGTTCCATTTTTGGACAAAATAGAGATTGAAAGTTAAGTATGTGGTATTCGAATATGGCTAATTTCGGACACGGCAAGAATAGATAATCGCCAGGAGTTTATCTTACGTGTTAAAGTAAGTCGGAAGCGCGCAACAAAGTTTTTTCACAAAAGGCTTCGTTTCTTAGAAAAATAAATGAAAAACTTGATCATAGGCGTCTACTAGGCCTTTAACGTTAACGATATTTCTTTAAGCAAATCGGAACACTGTGCAGTCGATATTCCCGACACGTTTGACATGTCGTGCTGTTTTTAAAAGGCCTACACAGTCCTTCAACCTGACAGTCTTCATTTTCAATCATACAAGACTACACATTACAACACACATTTTAAAAATAACCTCTAATTCCAGCTCAATGGGATTAAAATAGCACCCTGTCGTATTCGAATCTCGGTTTCTTTCATTTCCTCTCAGCCCCTGGCCCAGCGTCACCACTATGACATTCATTATTTATCACGAAGCGAGCAGGCTATCAATGCGGGGGTGGACTGGTAGAAAAGAGGGGTTGGTCGTAGCCGATGAACGAAGTAAATCATCCACAGTTATAGCCGATCCTCTCTCGCTTCGATTAATCAATTCGTCGATTTACCCGTCCGACCCCGAAACGAACTTTCTTTCTGTCTCGGCCGACTGAAATTTTAATGCCAGGAATTATGGGGCTCTGGCTTTTCCTTCCACACTTGGCAAAACGTTGCTCGTTCGCTGACCGAGAACCAACTTATCGGTAAAAGAAAACAAAGAGCGAGCAAGTAAAAATTATTAGAAAAATTATTCAAGGCTCTTGAAGACGTAAATTGTAATTTTGCAAAATACTTATCGCAATCGGTCATCGAACGACCTCAACGGATATATCGGGAAAGTCGACAAATATTTGTCGTTCGCAATAGTCCAACCGAGTTTATCGACAAAAATAAGACTGGACGTTATCGCGCTCATTTTACGCCGGTCTGAAATGAATGGCGAGCACCAATGATTATAGAATAGAAGATGATAAACGATTATTTCCCTTCGTATTTTTATATCGATGATTCTTATTCGCTAATTAATTCGAATACGGACAGATAAGCCGATAACAGATAAGTTTATCAGCATAGGTAACCATATAAATAATTCGCTTGCTTTTAAATAAATAACACGACTGAAATGAACTTCGCGTACATTAATCTATTCACCGAGGGAAACACGTCAAGTAAACACACGAATTTCTATTGTTCGAACGAGCTGCTTTGTTTTTGCTGAAATAAATTATATCTCTATGAATCAGTCTGAAATTCTGTTATAATTATTGGTTATAAAGATAATGAAGAAATTATGGTCGATAATTATACGGCAAATTCCTCTCAGCCAATTATTACATCACACGACGAAAGCAACGACTAGAGTAACAAATCGATATAATAGATCCACTTTACAGCAAAGCTTCATCTCATCCGTGTTATCAATCGAGTCGACAAAACACTTCCACAAAAAGTCACGATAAGATAGTATTGGCAGGCTATTATCGGGTTCTGCTGCAAACACTCGGATAAAGAAAATCGTAATCGAACGCGTGACCAAAAACATTTTGCGTGTGCGATACGTACTTGTATATCGTCCGCTTTACAAAGGTCGACACCATCTTTACGATACAAATATTAGCGTTCAAATTTCAACCTGACCGTGACCAAATATTTTCCTGAACCCTGAGAAACAGATGAACAAGGAGAACAAAAGATTAGACAAATAAATAGGAGGCAAACGAGTTGGAAACGACGCGAACAGTCATCGAAAGGAGTTCTAGCGTTAAATTCAAAGCCGCGTGGATTGTTTGCGAATAACATAGCGAAACGCTATCTTATCGCGACAGACGGGCCAAGAAACGTATTTATATTTCCAGCAAACAGATAGCTGGTGAGATGATAGGAGATAAGGGAGAAGGAACCGGAGCCGAGTAGATCTTTTTACACCTATAGTCAACAGCCGGCAAGCCGATAACCACACATTTAGTAATATTTGAGTACAGTTAACACGGTTGATTCACGTTGTTTACGAAGCCACGATGGGCCACGCACGAGATAACGATCACGTGAATCGACTATCAGGAATCTAGCGAATTCGCGCAATCGGATACGAAAGCTTTCAATGAGCCTCGTTCCTCGACTTCCAATGATATCGAATAAGGAAAAAGAGATAGAGGGTAATGGAGGAGAATACGAAAGAAACTTTTCGCGGAATCGCTCGCGAATAGGTAATCGACAGAGTAGAAGAAACTAAGAATGAGGAAGAGATTCGAAGAAAAGTTGGCGGGACGCCGATTGAATTAAGCATTAGATCGAAGGCTGGCATTTTATAGCTGGAGTTCTGCATACTCATCGGATTAACACGCCATGTTCCCCAATCGATTTTATAGAGCCGACATAGATTTAACTTTTACCTAGGCAACGTGGGTAAAAAAATGCGTATAATATTCGAGGCTTTAATATTCGAAACTTCTGCAGACAGCTCGACGTAAAAATATCAAAAGAAAATAAAAGGTTTGCCAGAAAATAGTGAATCCAGCTTTGAGAATGGAAAATTTCAAAAATCTGCCTGAGAGACATCGGTAGCTAAAGGCGAGGAACATAGATAGACGAAGAATCAAGGAAGGATAATTCGATAAGGATTACGTTCGAACGGGAACTAAAAGTTTTCGAGGGAAGAAGTTAGCTAACAGATGCGAGGCATATTTGCCGGAATCGCAGAGGCGCATTAAATTTCAGACGAGCTACGTCAAACGACTATAAGAGAGCCACGATAGCAACTTGCTGACGCCGCTGCGGAGAAACTACTCTCGAGGTTTCCTATGTACGTGCCTGGTCAGCAGGCGATGGGACTTGCTGACTGTTCGCATTTCTGTCTCTCCCCCGCGGACTCGGGCGTAACACCACGTTTCGCTTCGTCGAATTGAAAGGCAATGCTTAGAAAACGGATTGCCCGACGACACGAAGAGCAAAGAAGGAGGATGATAACAGACATGTGGCCAATTTTCAAACTCTTTTCTCTCGATTTTCAACGGTTCTATCAGCGCCATTAAAAGCACGTAACAATAGGGAAGATCTTTCGACAGTTGCTTCTTTTTAACAAGGTGTGTCTCAACTGGAAGATTCTCACTAACTAAGCTGCGATCATCCTATCCTTTGTAATCGTCGTGATAATATACAACCTTTAAACGACAAATATATACACTAGCATATACAGTAACCTCTAAACATATTGCCACTACACCGTTAACAAACGATTTGAATTTATAATCGAACGATTCCATAAGAAAATTCTAGCTATTTAACCTAACGTATCGCTAATTACTATACTTTAATTAAATTTTGATATCGATACTATACCATCACTGTGCTCTGTCCGTACAATCGACTGTTTCATTATTTCTTCTCTTTTTTTTCTCGTCCATGAATACCATCGCTGTTCAGTTAAAAAATTACGTTTCATAAAAGAAACCACTGTTCTCCTCGCATCTTAACGAAATCCACGATTCAACGTCTTAGCTTCCACTCTAACTGTGCCTCGATCCTCGTTCAGTTTCTAATCCAGTCAAAATACCCAACAGCATCGTGACAGTTCGTCTTCGTTCTTACCTGACCACTCTTCGACTCCGAATAATCGGTTATCTTTTTAAAGACGAATAAACCCGTCGACAAATAAAATCATTGACGAAATTATGCGCAGGTGAATCTATCGGCCGGATAACGCATCCGGCCGCGCGCGCACGAGCGCGTTTATCGTTTCATGAATTATTTATTCGAGGTCGTGCACGCGGTCCGCTCTCTCGCATTCCCCTCTTTCATTTCAACGTCTGTTATTACTTGCACGCCGGTTTTCGTGCGTGGTGTGCTTTTAGAAACGAGATCATTTCAGGCCAAATGCCTGCGGCGACCTACCTGTCTCTGTCACGATTTATTTCCCAATTATGAGGATCCTCGAACCTAGGGGACTGGCAAGTCTCCACCAGCCAGACACAAAAGGATACAAAGGTTCCAAACGGATCACCGACCTCCTCTTTCACCATTGGCTATCCCTCCAGTGTACGACTTTTCATCGGCTTTCTTTTCCCTATCCAAAACCACCGACCTATTTTTCTCACACACTTTCAGAAACAAATTCCCGTCCCATGAAAATTATTGTACTCCGTCCAACAATAGCGTATGGAGGTCTGACGTTTTACCAAAATCCAGTGTGTATCCAGTGAGACGACTGTGACGTTTATAAGTCCACGGGAGGTTTGGTTGTAACGTTGTACAAGATTTGTGAAATACGCTACAAAATGTGACATGTTGAAAATGTAACGCGATACAATTTCCACAGTTTTACAGCGCGTTATTAATATTGGATCGTCAGAGTGTACTCGCAACATGGCACGGAGACGCCGATTTAAGAAAAGAAAAACAACCGCGGTTAATATAGTAGAACCTATTAGGCTGTTCGAAGAGTATCTTTCTTTCGCAAACGTGTTTTTCACGACACTGCACCTTCGTATAAACGCGAAAGCAAGTCTGTGAAATGTCGCGGTGTTTGTCTCAACCGAACAAAATGGATCGTACGTAACTCGACAAACATAAAACAAAGATCGTTGAGCGTCTATTATTTCCTCGCAAAACGATTGAAACTTTCCGGGTAACCTAATACATAAATATAGTACCGTAAATTATCATCAGAATTAAGCCATTATTACGCTATCTAAACACCAGAGACGTTTCATCTCGTTTGACGAACCATTCGATGAAAATTTGAATTAACATAAACATGGGTTAGCTGTGGCACGACAGGGACGGTGGTATCAGGATCAGAGACCGCTGCATCGATTCAGTATGTTCACGAGGAGATGCGAGCGTGTACGCTGAGACAGAGAGGATTTATGAGAATAGCTTGCCTACAGAGGAATACCGTGGTAGTCCCGTGAGTTCAGGGCACGTGGTAATTAACTTTGCACTGGATTAGAAGGCGTAGGTACCGAGCAAATTTACAACGAACGAACAGAGGCGGTTCCGTGCTATCAAAGTCGAAGAGACACGAGGAGGAAGTCAGATGGAACTCGAAACGGCGCTTTTCAGCAGGGAAATAGGCCCTCGAGTGTCGCGCGTCGAGCTCGTCATCCTCCTCTTGCACGAGCGCGTTAATTTCCTCGATTCGCTGGTTGCAGCGCGCGTTCTTTCGTTTAACGAGCTTACCATGCCACCAGTGTCCGCCTCTTTTCTTTCCTCTCTTTTTCGATTCGCCTTTCTGTCTGCGTGATCGATCGACGTAGTTACGGCTATTAGCCGATGAGAATCGAAAACGGAATTACGCTCGTACCGTCTATGGATCGACGTTCTAAAAGCCTAGCAACCTAAGTATCGTAGAAATTGAGGAGTTTGCAGTGAAAATAAATCCTGTTAAATCTTCCGACCTTTTCACACAATGACGTGTTTCACCGATTAGCAACAAAAGCTCTTACAGTACGATTAACCGTCGTCGTAAGACAGGATCTACGCTTTGTTCTGACAAATCGCGTGGAACATTTCGCTAGCTGTATCTAAATTAATACAATCGTATCGCAGTGTGAAATATTCCGGGAACTGCAAAAAGCGTGGAAATAGCAAACAGCGTGCGATGTAAAGATAGACTCGAAGTACGTAAATTAAAAGTAAGCTTAAATTGTCAGACGAAATGAAATTGTCTCTTAGTTGTTGTTGAATGAAAATTGATGAATTGTCCAAGCTATATATCTCATCACAATAAACCAGTTGCCAAAAGTGAGTCGAGTTTTATTTTTGCTTGAAATATATTTAACAAAAACTAACGATGCCAAAGTGTGTAACTACTGCTCTCGTCGCCAGCCTATTATTATCTATTAACATCGTAAACGAAACTCCTCGATTGTTTAAAAATTGAGAGCGTGCGAGGCATTGCTTTCGAACGAAGAAATAAGCCGGAGAGTCGGCCACGACAACACACGGCTAGCCTCGTACATTTTAATTTCTGCGACTTCCTCGCCGACTTCCTTCGCTGCAATATCGCGTTGCACAATACACAGCACGTGAATAAATGGATGTTCGAGTTTCTCCTGATCTAGATAACCGTTGCTGCTTTTTACTTTCATGCCTGACCAACGTACGATATATCAACGGATTAAATGGCCGGCCAAACCACGGGTTCGACGTTTACGCCATTGAACGCAGGCCTATGAATCACTCGAATGTCATTCATTCGAGGAAGAAAGTCGTAAGGGAAACATCGGGCGTTTTGAAGAAAGAAAAACTGCACCACGCGTGTCTCTCCACGGGAGAACGTATACGGCCGCGTCCATACAACAAATTGTATATCTTCTAAAAAGTAGTATTATTATTTAAACGAAGTATAGACAACGTGGATATTAATAAAATTCTTCGTTCGTAATATTATTGCAAAGTTCTTGGTTTCCGTATAGAAATTACAAACTGCGCGCTGAAATTCTGTAGCGTTTTATTTGAACAAAAATAGACGATTTCTGTAAGTGGCTATCTAGGTCGTATTTATAAACTAACAGATATTCGTAGGATTCGTAGGAATTTTTTCTTTCTTCGTTTCGATATACGCGTATCTATTTTACACGCTTCTCCGTGATTTTTCTGATGCCGTGCATCTGGTAGCGTGACGAGTATGCGTAACCTCGACCAATTACCGCCACCGTAATCCCCACTAATTAATCCGCGTGATTCACAAGGAAGTGCGTTCGGGTTTATCGTGCGTTTAGAAATAATGTGTTCCAATTAGAAGTTTCGTCCCTCGCGCAACCGTAACTCGATACCATAACGGGCGAGATTAACAGCTGAATACGTCAACTTGGAGTTATGGCTCTTCGAACGAGAATTTCAAATTAACACGCTGTTCGTTGCAACACTGTGCGTGTCTCTATCCAACTAGCATTTATTTCAGTAGCGAACAAATTCTATCAAAAATGCTTGAAAAATACAATTTGTCAGACACGTAAAATTGTATTGTAACGTCAATGATCGTACGTAATAGAAATACTGTGGAAACGATCGAAATATGAGATTTGAAATCATCGAAGAAAGAAGAAAGCAACATTTTTATCCTACTATCCACTTTAATTCGGCTTTAAACGTATCGATGAGGGAACGATACACCGTAAGAGAGAAAGATAGTATTGTCGTAGCACGAAACACCATCGAGTTCTATTGTTGCGTACCGTGCAGTGCATAATTAACGACCTTCGTGCCGATCGAGTTTTGCATTGCAAATACCACTTGGAAACGCTAAGCGCACACCCTGGCGTCTCTCTCGTCACATAAATAAACCAACACCGCGTGCATGCGCGCTAGTCGTGTTGCTACAATAAACACCGTGAAAAGTATCGCGATCGAGATGAATCGCCTTATGCTGTTTGTTACACCAGATCGTTATACATTTAGAAATCTGGAAGCACTTTCGATAGACGAACGAAGATAACGTTCGCAAAAAAAAAAAAGAAAAAAAAAAGAAATAAAATATCTCGAGTGCCCTATCTTCCTATCTTCGAGAGTGGTTGAACCGCTTCTCTTCTACGTTCTGGGACAAGTGTGTTTAAAATTCCGTAGAACGTTTCTACTAAATTTAGAAAATTTCGCAGAACCCGCGTTGGATGAAAGAAGTGTTTGTTTTACTTTCTAGTTGAATATTTTTTGAAATAATTCTGGGAATTGTACATTTCGTCGACTGTGTCAAGTTGAAAGAGTTAACTGAGATAAGACATTGGCTTGATCTTAACGTAGAACGATAAAAAATGTGAAAAAATCTCACCGATAAGGATGAATAAATAACTCGTTATTTTTTTATATTCTGTTCGATATGAAAATTGCCAAGTTTGCATTCGAATAGCGACCTGCATAATAGAACGATGAACTTATTGAGCGACCTAATGCCTGAACCGATGCAGGCTGTCGCCACGTGAGATCATAGAAAAGAACGGAAAGAGTGGGGACTCGTATGAAGCTGCAAATAAAAGCTGCTGCGTACAAAGAGAGAGGAGCAAAGGGAAGCTTTTCGAAATCTGTAGGAATCGTCGACGAGCGTAAAATCCAGCCGACGTGTATAAATCAGAGGCCGAGTTTTCCATAGTGACAGTCTTCAAAGCGGCCCAGAAAACGTATTTCTTTCCAAGCTCGTGTCCGTTCTCGCGGAACGAACGGCGTACGTTTCGCTTAGAAAAAAAAAAAAAAAAAAGAAAAGACTAGCAACAACGGTTTCAACGCAACCAAAGAAAAGAATTTATCGCTGCGTACACACACACCGTTTCTGGCATTGTTATCAACCGTACCAGATATACGTTATCGCGGTGCAAACAGAACGACAACGGTCGTTCTCTCTATTCCTCGTAAATTTCCCAAGGTCGCAGACCTCGTTCGTCCAACCAGCTCCCTTTCAACCCTTTCTATTGGGTCACTTTCGATCCAGTTGCATCTTTCTATCGTTAGAAAGTTTCTTAAATTTCGGCGAAAGGTAACCAAGTATTTTTAATCTGAGTCGAGTAACGAAGAAAGAAACGTTATCGATAAGCGTGACTAACCGTTTCCATTTTAGTGCAACGTGTCGATCGTAAAATGAAATTTAAGCTTTTTCGTCCGGAAACGAAAGCAAGATCGCAATCTGCATGGGCGAAAGGAAAGTAAGCGTGGCAATCTGTACTGACCTTCGAAACGATCGCCTGAAAGCGCAGGGGACCCCTTTTTAAATCCTAATTCGTAGATCCACGTAGCCTTGGCGCGTGTTTAAAATGGCAATCACGTCGAGCACTGATTCACAAACAACGGTATCGTATCCTCTGCCAGCAATGTATATCACACGCGAAAATACGGCTAAAGCGTTTACCTTTAGCCGAATAAGCCGATAAATACGGCAGAAAAATTGATCAAGAGACTCGTGTCGAGCCGCTGAATCGCTCGAGTTTCTCTTGGCGACTCTGACTCTGACGAATCGATCGACGAAACCGTCCCCAGCTTCGAGACACACACTCGTTCGCGCACGCTATATCTGAGAGGCGAAATGGAAAACACTTGGCCGATAGCGCCGTTATCGTGATTTATCTATACACGACGCGACTAAGAGAAAAAAAAGCAATTTATGGAGGAAGTTGAATCGAATGGTATTTACGCGTAACACGAGATCGTGACTCATAGATTCGACGAAGAACCGTCCGAGCGGGACGAAAGCCAGCAAAGGACTGGCAGGACATTTTCGTAAGACGGGAGGGCAGGTAGACCCCGCTGGGCCCCAACCTGAAATGATCCTCATTGGTTTATGCACCCATACGAGTCCGCAATGCGTCGCAGAGGATCTCAACTTCCTTTCTAACTTTCCTTTTATTCAAGAATTCAGACGGGGTCGTAAAACCGTTTCGTAGGTTCGTTACCTGTTACGAAGGTTTCCTCTCGCTATTAACCAGATTGAGGAATCCTAGGAACGTAATTCAACGAACAAAGGAACAGGAACCTAAGTAGACGTTTATTTTGTTTACTAAATATTAGTGTACAGTCCCCTGAGTTACCATATCCTTTATTGTGTAAATTTCTGCATTCTCAAATTACCTAAAATTACCTGGAATTACCTATATCTGCGATGTAATTACGATACTAATCCGAACCGATTGGAAATAAAACTTGTATAATGTTCGATAAAGAATATTCCTTGAAAAAGATAAAGTTTCGATTTGTTTAATATAGCTTCTAGGAGTTCGAAGCTCGTCATTATCTTCGTTGCGTAAGATTTCCTTAGTGAAATTCAACGTGGAACGAGGCGTACAAGATTCAACAGCTGTTGGAAAAGTTTCACGTCATCGAGCGCACACATTCCAACGAAATCAATAGTAGGTCTGCTGCGAGCCGACGACTTATACGGAATTACGGAACATCGAAACAGAGAGGCGGATAATCGAGTACGTTGATAGATGTCGTAAATATAGGTATATGGGTAATATTATGCATAATGCATACATACATGTATTACGAAAGAATGTTACTGGTTAAGAAACCAAGAGAAAGAGGAAATGAGAAACGCTGCAAAGCAGCCAAGCAGGAAAGTATACAGAGCGCTGGGCAGGTTTTGGGTGACTGTCAGGGCTGTAACACGCACAAAAGGCAGGTGCTGGAATGCATTGATTGCCTCTGCCCCCTCTCGGCATTCCGTTGCCCAGCTCGTATCTGTTCTGGGAACACACCCTTCTCTCCCAGGGAAACGCATGAGATCCTGAATCCCCGGGAGAACGTCATCTCCTGGCTGCTTTTAGATTATCCCTCTTTTCCCGACACGAGTCCACCCTCGTTCAATCACCACGCTCGTTTTGCCCTCCAGCTTCTTCTTTCTCTTCGTTTTGTTTCTGAATGTCTTCCTGTGTGTGCGTCTATATGTGTGCGTGTTCTGTAGGACCATACAGATAGATTAAATTTGAATCGCTTAAGATTATAGCGGTTATCCGAGTCCCGTTTAGCCCAAGTTCCCTATTATACGAGGTGCTTTGAACCTTACCATAACTTCGTCCTTTTTTCTTTCTCTTTCCCTTTTTCTTTTTCTTCTCTCGAAATTTTAACACGAACGATACGAAAGTGTAATTTGTGCGAAAACAGCTAAACTTTCAACCGATCGGATAACGAATTAAACCTAAATACGTATTACGTAGTGGACATTTTCATATTTAGGTAACGATTTTCAGTGAAATTTGATTACCTAACTTACGACTTAATCGTAAGAATTTACGAACGTTTCTTTGCTCCTTGCGAATTGGGAACAGCAGATGCTGTGTAATTTGAAAGTGTGGAAAACTTGAACGAATTTTAGTGTAACAGAGCAGGCTTCTCGGTTTTCGAAAATTTCTCGTTACCACGGTGCATCGAATACAAAGTTGGTTGAAAATTCCGCAAACGGAATTTCCAACAGTTGCCGAGCCGAGGCTGCGGTTTGCGAGCGAAATACCCGCTTTCGGCGAGACAGCGGGTCGATTCAGTGCGGTGGTAAATGCGCTAAATTGTTTGCACGAACAGTTTCGGAACGAACTTCCGTGGCTATTCGCATTTGATTCGGCCCAGAACTCGCTGCTCTCCGAACAGCGTTGCTATTCCGCTTGCAAATTCAATAATCAGGTCGATTCGTTAACTTTTCAATCCCATCGCGTCACGAACTCGCTCTTCATTCCTATCGCCACTACTTTTTAACCAAACTATAGACATACGCACTTATTCGTTATTCTTATCTTTCCAAGATAGCAAATCTTCATATTTTCTTATCCTTATCTGTGTTGCCAAGACAATGGCATTTCACAGAAATGTCCTTATACAATTTTGATTGTATACTTGCTTATTATGAGTATATATTATATATTTAACTACCTTCCCAAGTATATCACGCGCACAAAAATGTGCAAATTTTTTTTTTTTATTTAATTGTTTACACTCACAATTTGTCCGATTTGGACATTTGGTAGAATTTTTTGGCTGTTTGATTATCACGTGGCTGGCTACCCCCAGCGGGGTACCATCTTCGTGTTTGTTGGGTTATGTCCTGCGTCCAAATTTTGAATCATATTATCCAGGATTATTATTGTAAATCTCGTTTGTAAATCAACAGAAACATGTCTGTTTTTTTAAGCGTTGGAAGGTTCAACGGCGCGATACAAATTTTCCATCTCACTAAACGAATCTTATTCTCTGTTCCCACGAGTTGTTCATCGCTAAAAGGATTAATCGAAACGCTCACGCTCGACACGCAACTCTAGTTCCCTGAAAACAGTTCCTCGGGCAAGGATCGAGAAATTACGATAAACCAGGCTGGATTAAGCTCGGAGCTGTTTTGCCGTCGACTTGAAATTCCAAACTTCCCTCGCGCGTTATCCTACGGAGAACAATTCCGTGATTTCTTTCCCTTAGCACCGACAGTCTCAGCGTTAACAGCAAATTGACGAACACGAATCGCTTCCATTCCATTCGAACATCTTACTTGGAAATTCGCAGCGACTTCCGTGGAATGCCGGTGCAAACAAGTGGCTGCTAGGAGTTCTCAGAATTTCCGAGACGTCGCCCTTGGACGTTGCTTGCATAATCGAGCTCGACCGTTAAATATTTAACGTCGGTTCTTTAGCTAAACGCGCGATAAAAATATTTCTACCTTTCCGGTTGCGAGTCGCCCGCGCGGCAACAAGAAGGCGCGACAAGTGACGCATCGCGATGTCCTCGTTAGCACCGAGATTGTTTGACTTTCGGGGTCGCGAGAAACTTAACTTAAACTTCCGGGATTCCTAGTCTATGTATCGTTCGAGCTTTGCTCGATTCTATTCGCTATGAAAAGATTAAGGAAAAGAAACGAAGGTCTTGGGGTACATCGAGTCTCTTATTTCTTTTCTTCTTTTTTCTTTTCCTTTTTCTGTAAGATACCAAGGTTACGGAAAAGAAACGCGACGACCATTAAAATAAAAGTACTGTTTTAACGTTTAATTCGTTTGCTTTTAGTATTCGATATAAAGAAATCGTATTACTCTTACTGTTTCTAACGCGCGCTTTACAATTCGAGAATTTCAAGAGATATTTTTAGAGGTACAATCGCGAGAAATAAGCGAGTAGAACGACATAGTTTGATATTTTTCGATTCCACTCGACAAAGATTATATTATAAAAAAAAGAGTCTCGAATTCGGTATGCTTGGAAACGAAATTCAAGCCAAGAAGAGAGAAAAAGATAGAAGCAGAAGAAATAGCAGGGCGAAGCTGGTGGAGCAGATCGGTTGCTTAAAGACGCGCATAATATCGAAGATTTTTTGTCGAGCATCTGTTAGACACGCTGCTCCAACGTTGGAGAAGCCCGGAGGTCGTTAAAAACACGCGCAACGGAGAAAAACAAGCAGTAAAGGCTGACTAACCTTTTGTTGTGCCAGCCTGAGGGACTCTTCGAAGTGCTTGTGAACTGCCTGCTCGGTGGCCCTTTGCTTCTCCAGCCTCTCTCTTTCCATCTTGGCCTCCCTCTCGCGTTCACGCTTCTCCAGCCGGGCTTCCGCTTCTCGCCGTTCCCTGGAACGCACACAAAAGTTTCAAGGTTACACATCATTCGACCCAGAACATGTCTCGAACGCGCTTTCCAGGCTCGGCCAACTTCTTTCCTCGATTATTTTTATTCCATCGCTTCGATCGATCGACATTTTTTTTCAGAATTTCCACCGACACTGGAAACAAGTTTCGCAGAAGTTGGCATTCGAATTTACCGCAAACGAGAATAACAAACACGGGTCTGAAGCGTTTGAATTCCTCTGCGGTGTGTCACGACGAGGTACAAATTGTTGAATCGCGATAAATGCTAATTGGCTGACGGATCCTTGGCTTCGTCAATCGCGATTTACGATAGAAGAGAGCTCGTCACGAGAAGGACAGGGAGTCGGTAGATGATCGTGGTATTAAGAGCACTATGTTTAATAATTTATGCAAGTACAGGCAAACGATTTTCCGTTGATTTACATCCATACGCCGCTCGTGGATTTAATTTAGCTATGTAAACCCGATTACGGTTGCGAGCATTATTGTTAGACTGCGGATATTTCTATACTTAGTGGCAACTTGTACACCTATCGAAAAACATACAGAATTTATACACAGCAACATCGAAGGTAAGATACTAATGATATTAGACAGACTCTGTTTTGTATAGAAATCGAAATTTACATAAACGCTCGTAGTCTAATGGTTACAGACGATATAATCGCTACGTTCTACGGTTGCTTGCATTTTTTCTTAGAAAGTAACTTTGAATGAAATAATGGCAAGCGCCGCTACTATTCTACCAAAGTTTCTCATTGTCTTCTCGAAACTTCCGTGTCACGAGGCACTCGTAAATAAGGCAAACGTTAGGTTGGAACATGGACTGGCACGTGTTTGTAAAATGCAGCGGTAAACATCTGCGTAAGACGCGAGCCTATGAATCATACATGTGACCCGCAATACCCAAAGGTTAGTTGTTCGGTCAACGATGAAACTGATTTTCCCCTGACTTTACTTCACTTCGCCAACACCGCATATCGATAAGTAAAAGCTAGGTATGTGTACACGCAGAGGATTTTTCAAAACGCGCTCGTTTACGCGTGTTCGTGCATGCAATCGGTTCGTTTCAATATTAAAATAGTCGCGATAATAATGCCGACGGTGGCTGGCGTGTGTATCGTGACTTTTTAACAGGCTTAGTCAGATAAGCATTCATTAATGCTTGCGCAAGTTATTTATATAGTTACGTGCGCAACGCGCGTGTTTATCTCGGTCCTCGGTCGGCGGACCTTCCAATAATGCGCGCGTTGGATCCGCGCGATAAATGCCTATTCGCTTGTTCTACCTTGCTATTTTTCACGCACTACAGTCTACACAGCAAAATATACTATTTCCTCGTGACGGATATATAGAGGCCTCCCCTCTTCCTCCGTGAGACCTCTTTCCTCTTCGTAGTCGTGGGATCTATCGTTATCGTTGTTTCGAACGGAGGAGGTTGTTATCTTTTATCGAGCTTCTGTTTGCTTCGCGACTATACTCCGACGAAACCCACTCTCCGCGCCCTTTGCACCGACTTGTACCGAGCGCAGGCTATTCCATCTTTCGCGCATTCATAAATCAACCAGGGCGTTGCAGTTTCGTATTATACGATGAGAAACGAGCGTTCCTTCTCTTCTAATATGAATGAACCTTTTCATGGTTTAATTTTCTTTACGACCTGCACTTCTTTTCATTCCTATTTGCCGGTTGTTAACACCTACAATAGTTCGAATCATCGACAGCTATTATTTTACGATTTTACAATTTGCAATTTCTAGTATTTACTTTGAAACCTTTCTGTCATATTACCAAATGTATGTCATTATTCTTCGAACGATTCGTTTAGGACAGTTATCGGTACAACGAGAATATTAGTCGAGCGTTTCTCATGTAGTCGGAATGAGCATTGTAAAATGAATCGGCACTCGGAAAATCAAACGTAAAATGAGGAAAAGCGTAGTCAGTGTAGAGTACAAGTATCTACTCGTGGAAAGGCCCAGCTGAACAGGAAACCGTGCAAAGGCGGTCGAGTCGTGGCACGACAATAGTGTGCTGAGAGTACACACTACGCACTGGTATTATTAATGCGCAAACAACGTACGCAGAATACGCGGGAAATAAATGCATCGAGCCTATCTGCGAGGAAAAGAGAAACGGGTGGACACGCGTTTTCCACGAGATACACGACGCAAACGAAACTCAACTGACCCGTACTGGTTCTGAGAACTAGCGCGGTTTATTATTACGCTTAGACGCACCGGAACCAGTTTCTGCGTCCGATTGATTTGCAAAAAGCGGCTAACTTATTCAACCGGTGCCGCATAAATCGACCTGGTGCTGCATAAATCGACCGGTGCTCTTCGTCTTAATCGCCGATTATCACCGACTCGACGTCCGTGTTATTTATAATATAACGTCGTTTCATATTTATCACAGATACCTCGATACTGGTTACGTCTTTATCTCGAGCCGTTTATTTTTTTTTCCTCAGAAATAAACATCGTTAAATATGTAAAGTAAAACGTGCGAAAAACATTCAACCAGAAGGTTGCGATATTTCAGATCGGATTACCTCGAGCTAACGTTTCCACTCGTTTTTTTTTCCCTCACGAGCAAAGATTAGAACACTACAGTCTGTATTTCCTTTTCGCATTTTCTATGGAAATTAAAATATCATCTTGGACAGAACGTACTATCTCGTAGATTGGAGGCAATAAAAGGAAGAAAATAGGCCGAACGAAGGAACAGGTTCTCGAGCGAACAGTTATACATAAATGAAGAGCAAGAAGTTTCCTCGAAGCGGTGGTCGATGTTGCGTAGGTGACGCGGATTAGGTCCAGCTTTTTAGAATCGAACCGCAGATTCGCTTGTTTGGCAAACTTTTCATTTTATGGGCAAACTTTCGTGCGGCATTGTGGACGGTAGTTTGAAACACGAACCGCTGGCCATAAAATAAAGGGAACACTTTTAACAGCGGAACTGCGTCATGTTGATTTAAACATTGCTTCCTGATGTTTAATAACATCGTCGAGAACGTATTTCCTTTACAACCGGTCGTTGAAAGATCGCGACAAAACTTTCTGCAAATTTTCATACGAGTTCAGAAACCAAACTTCCTTTATTATCCACTTTTGTCCAATTACTAGGATCGCTTCTGCTGCTCTGATTCCCAGATTCTGCAAATTCTTACACCTTGATATTCTCCATAACCGCACGAGTGTTCGCAGTCTGTATTCATATCTGCCGGAAATTTACGAAACATCCGAAGAATAAAAAATCGCAATTCTCAAAGAAAATCCCAACTACGTCTACCAGCTGGGTGAAATCGTTGATACGAAAAAAGAAAACGAAAAAAAGGTTAATCGGCGGAGGTGCGGAGATGGTGGAAGGTCGGCAAGACAGGAATTCCTTCTCCTTCGGCTCTTTCTTTTTTCCTTTTTCTTTTATCCTTTTTTCGATGTTGCTCAGAAATCGAGCAGAGTATCGGAGAGGCAAAGAGGCGAAGAGCAGCGCCGGTCGATAAACTAGTCCGGTATGGGAACAGGACAGGTTCGAGCTGCGAGCAACCTTTGAAAAATCCGGTCGCCGGAGACCAGCCTGACCAGAAGACCGGCTTTGCCGAGCAATACACGGCAAATATCACCAAAAAAGGTCTTACGCATCCTTGCCTCGCGGCCTCTTTTGTTTTGCTCGTCGAGCCCTCTCCTCGCGTGAACCGCTTCGCTCCTTTTGCTCGCGCGACCATCGCCGATGGATTTTCTTTTCGTAAAAACGTATGTGCCAAGGGAAAATAATCGTCTACGATTTGTCGGTAAGGTAGAAAATTAAACGTAGCAGATATATAGAGGATATGGTAGAAAAAGTGGTAAAAGAATGAGGATCAAGCTGGCGAAAGTTATGGTACGATATAATACTGGCTTTAAAACACCCATAAAGCAAGTTACACGAAGATTGTAGTTCACTTCACGATCGCTTTAGTTTGTAATAGCTGCAACGTAACGCGACCCATGCCGCGAACGATTATTACGGAACACTTAAAACCATTTCGGTATGTTCGACGATCGAGAACGATTGCAAGGTTTGCGATTTCCCCGCAAACGTTTCCTTCTCACGTTCACGAGCGTTTTTCTGAAAACGCCAACTCGTAATTCGATGGAACAGATTTGCAACTTAAACTACACAGTTTACAACCATACAACGACTACACAGTTTACTTGCACAACGTGAAATCCATTGTTAATCCACGTGGCAAACGCGTAACGAATTATCAAGATAACGATGGAATACGAGACGTTACCTGTCACTACGATTAACGTTGTTAATTCGGCGATAATTCCCGAGGAATTGTAAAATCCGTCGCCCACGAATTCACGTTTCTTCGATATTCTTGCCTGTGTATATAGTTGTGTGTTGACCTTCGCACTTTCTCTTTCCTTGGTCGAACAGGCGATTTATTTTCGTGCGATATTTACTAAACACGATACGCGACAGAGCGGACGAGACGATCATTCGAATGCGGCTCGGAAAACAGACTAAGAGACGAATTTCCTGGACAGGCCATTGATCGGTCGACGTTCTTGTTTACAAATCGTGACCCGGGTATACGGTACCAAAGATTAGTTTGTCTTAGGCGCTTGATGTCGAAACACACCTATACACTTTCGAACAAATTCCGCTGCTACGGACCATCGGATTTTCGCTTCTCGCCATCTTATAATGTTTACAAATAATTTTTACACCACGATCGTTTCGGTATCAGAAAGCTTTACGTACATGTGTCGTTGATACGAATTATTATGAAACTTTGCTCACGATTTCGCAATATTTACCTCGACTCGGTGTCATAAACACGTGACCTGTTACGCGGGCTTGTTTTCTGCAGCAGAAAATTCTATGCCGGTAGAATTAAAATATCGCATCGTAGCGACAAAAATATCTCTGTTGCTTGGTTGGGATCAACGTAGACGAGATACATACGTGTAACAGGGTTGCATTTTCTACGCTTGTATCGCGATGGGAATATGATATTTCACTCTTATTCGAGCAGAAGCGATTCGATTATGCTGGACGCTTGAATTTTACGGCTCATGAATTTTGTAGGATGTGCTGAATACCGCTTTCTTCATGCGCTTCGCTCGACCTTAGCCAGCAGCCGCCTGACATTCTGAAGGCGCACGCCAGACGATGAAGACCAAGATGGCTCGCAGACACCTGTCCGTCTACGTTTTTCCTCTCTCTTTCCCTTTCCACCCTTTTCTTTCCTTTATCACGCGGCCTGCACCGCGAGAAAGCAGCCAGCGTTCTCTCCGACCCGACACCAGACTAGCTGAAACCTATTTTTGCTTTCGTTTCGTGCGACTCGGTGCCGCTCCGCGCGCCGCTTCGCTTCGCTCGACGTTCTGACAAAGCGCGGCACGAAACGCCGCTGGAATTTTGCTTTTCCTCGGCGATGGACATGTCCGCGAGTAACAGCTTGAAATTCGCTGACCTTTTTACCCGGACGTCGACACACCTTACGGAAACGAGACTGTGCCATCTTACGGCAATAGAAATTCACGCTCGAACGTAAAGTCATTGAGACTAAATACGAAGAGACTGTACGAGTTTAATGTCATCGTTTTTTTCTGTTTGCTTTTCGAATTTACCTTGGAATTCACCGTTTACTTGTCTCAGATTAGTCAGATGAAAATAATTTCATTTCGTAAGAATCGAATATCGATCTTGGATCGAAAAAGAGCACAGGCTCCGTCGTTGTGCTCGATGCCTCATTAGCCTTATAACGCGAGATTAGCGAGGAATAAATGGTCGAACTGCGAGGAAATGTTTGTCAAATGACGTGTTCCAACGTCTCGGTAACTTAATTGGACTAGAGAGCAGACTTGGCAAAGGTCACTGGATTACTACCCGTACACGTTGCATTTTATCTTCTGCCTATCCAAGCGGATGATGCTTTCAATTAGGTGTCTTCTCACGTGTCGGGAATGCCGACTACGGCTCGCATTTAGAACGCGTAATTTCGTAATCGAACGTCCAGCAAATAGCAAATGTGAGATAGACAACCGTGAAGACGAGCCGACATAAAAGATTCATAATACAGCTTTATCGGTTCTCGTTGATCGACTTCCAATAATAGAATATCCGACGCGGTCCCTTTTACCGAGAATATTTCAGCGAGAAGAGCGAACCGCCTATAACACAGAGTCGTAAATATGAAATAAATTTAGAGTGGCAGGCGCAGGTATAAAAAGGAAATTTCTGATTCTTCCACTTCTTTTTGTGCCACGGCGATCTGTTTAACGTCAAATCGGTTAACTCCGCGGAACAAGAAATGGAGAAACTCGACGAAATTACGTAAGATAAGCATCATCGATCGCAACCGCTTTGACAGTAAAATATCAAAAATTTCAGAAACTCGAATTTAATCACTTTGAACGGCTCGTACGACGAATTAACGTTTGCATTCCTACGCTTTCTGCGCCCATCCTGTGATTACCATGATTTCTACGTGACGTAATTTCACCGCAGACAGAACACGCCAACGGATAAAAGTCGAGTTGTTCGAGGAAGGGAATGGGACGCGGCAGGGGGAGAAAAAAAAAGAGGTAGAAAGAGAGACGAAACGAGTTTTCGTGGCGCACACGTGCTGGTTCGAAGCTCGTCTCTCATGGACGATCGCACACCTTTGCGCCAACCAATGCATCATCCGGGCAGGTTAGCTTGCCTACACGGACACGTATATACGAGCTTCGATGTAACGGGTACACCTACCGGGTGAGACTCGAGCTTTCATCCTCTCATCGAATCGCACCATTCAAAATTTTCTTCCTCTCTTTCGAGATGATTCGATAGAAGCTTGAACGAGCAAGTTCGCCAGCCTTTTCTGCTGGCCATTTCGTGAAAATGTTTTTGAAAATTTTGTAAAATAGATATCCGTTTCGTCAGCGAGGTTCAACGTTGCATCAATCGGTTGGTTCTGCGCGTACCTCTCGCGTGCTGCGTAAAGTCCCATTAATCATTAGCGATACACTGCCAAGTTAATTATTTACGTAGCACGTGCTTCTTTTTTATTTCCGGCATATTTGAATATTTTTTGTTGTATAATCAGTCAGTTTGCTACATGATGTATTTAAAACGATAGATAACACGTGGATAATTAGTTACTTACTGCCCTCTGCTTACTACGAGGAAATAAATATAAACCAATGTATGATCGTTATTTTTTTCTTAACCTTGCACCTTGAAATCTGTGAATTACGTGATCGAGCTTGTCGGTTTCAATTATACTAATTAAGAGTCAGCAGGAAATCGTAGATCCAGAAATTGAAAGACCACGAGACTGCACGGACGACTGGTACTACAAATTTTTATGCAGATTCATATTTTTTTTAATCTGAACAGGAATTTTTCTTTTTTTTTTTTTTAGGATACTAAAAGTTATTACTTGCACTCTGCATAGTTTACGTTTGCATAAATGCATAAAAATCCGAAATCTATCGAGCTACGAACAAAGAAATCGATTCTTGCCTCTCATCGGGTTTTCGTTTCAGCGAAACCAAAATATAGGAGTAGAAAGTCGAGAGAGAAATAATAGAAAGAGCAGGGTGGCTCGCGATTTTCATTTGAACGAAAGTGTGATTTGCGCGCGGTGCATCTTCGTGGAAAACGTTTTTGTTCGAACGTGGCCGCGACAGGCTGAAACGAACGAAACTGAATTTACGAGACGTTGGAAGTTGGCGAAGATCGGCCGGTTCTATAGAAAAGATAGAGCGTGGCAGGAGTAAATGTCAGTAACCTTGCAAAAGGCAGGCCACCGGCTGCCACGTTTACTCGGAAGCCATTAATACGTCGAAAGGCAATGGGAAACGGCGCGACCGCCATCGTCGTTAATAACACGAATCAGATTTAGTTTCTACGTTCGAAGCGGGGAAAACGCGTGACTATGGCTGGCCTGAGTCGGCGTTTTATTGCGGCGCCGTAATTGAGACCTGTCACGTTAACGTTACGCGGGATTAACCTGTTGACTGGATCGACCGCAACAAGCTTCGTGCCTTCTCTCGCCATTGTCGCTCGCAATTATGCGAACCTCACCGACAGAGTCTTTCGGAAGTTGAGAACACTGCATCTACCAAACCAATCAACTTTCAGACCTTTTATTTTTACAATTACTGGAATCGTGCCAAAGTTTCTGACGATATTAGCGTCTGCTTTTATCACGACCTTTTCTAAGTTCACCGTCGACTATAGTATAATTAATCGTGTCATTAATTCATCAACCACGTACATAAAGTTCTACGACATAGAAACAGATATCGCGCGTATGACGTGATACACGACGGTTGTTTGTTAACGTTGTTATTCGATGCGAATGCATTTGCATTCTTGTATTTTACTTCGTATTTTACTTCCACGTTGAACGAGCGACGTCCCGAACTGTTGTTTTCAGACGCCAGCAAAACTACGACCGAATTATTAGAATGTTGACTTCGACGGAGCAATCTCTGGCATCGCGAACGACATATAACGCCGATGTTATTTTCGAACAACGTAATTCTACGACACCTATAATTGCTAACCGCGTGGCTATCTTTAAAGATGAAACCCGAGTTTAAACATTTTAAACACTCGGCACGATATCAGGGGCATGGAAAAATGACAACTGGCAGAGGGGCGAATCGAGCGAGATTCGTTGTTGGCGCAGTGTCTGTACCCGGAATACAGGCCGCTTAGAGTTTTTGACGAGTGGTCGATGCTCGTAAAATTGCTGTTGCTGCCGACCACCGGTGCCAAAACGGTCCACTATCTTCGTTCTATTTTTACCATGGTGAACAGGGGAACGCTCGTTTGGCTCGAGAGCCTGGGAAAACGACGCCCCTCCCTCAGAACTAACATTTTCCCGCCTTTAACTCATCGTTTCTCCTTCGCTCTCGTTCACAACCCAACAGACCTATTCTAATTTTCTTTGATTTCAAAAGCGTCTACGTTTGTTATTTCGATCGAGATTAAATCGATTCCCGATTTAGTACGACGTCGGTACGAATCGACCGTTTGCGTTACAATTTTTACTGCTTTCACTTCGATGCAAATCGCCGAACGGATGGTTTATGCATCAGCTTCATTACAATTTCATACAAGCCGCATTAGCATGCGTGGCTCGCTGTCGCTATAGAAATAACTTTTTGCAAGAGCCGGTCGGCAACGTTGCATAAACGGGACAGCAGAAGTAATCAATTATAAATACGTACTTTACAGTGCAGGTAATTGATACGCGGTAAGAACGCATAAATCGAACGACCCGGTGGTAACGCACGGTTATCTCGTGAAAAAGCGCTGATAATTATCACCGCACGTTTATTATTTCGCGGTTAACGTTATTTCTATATTTTGTCGTTGCTCGCGTCACTTCGTTTACGTCACAGCATAATTGATGAATTACCGATCATCTTCCGACCTAGTTTGAAGTCTACCGCATTTCCGAGAATTCCTGGGAAATACGCCGGTTAAAGAGAAGGACATTTTTAAAAAATAATCTACGTAATATTTCGAGCATGCATAAACAAAGTTCTTCAAAGTTTGTTTTCTTTCTACAACTACACGTATGTTTCCGACTATAATTATCCATACTTATGTAAATCAGAATACCTTTGTCTTCGCTTTACGACATGTTTATACACTAAGGTTAGCACCGAGTCATTCGCTAGCCAGCCGACCACGAAACAAATATTTTCCTAGCGTCTAAATACCATTCAGAAGAAGCAGAGAAAAGGGGAGAGAAAGAGAGAGAGAGAGCGAGACAGGAACTCGAGGGTAAAGAATGGCTCAGGGGGAAAGTTTGGTCCTCGACATGGATATTTCAGCGAAAGCCCGTGGACGATCAATAAAACCAGCGAAACTCGGCATAAAAGGTCGAATGGGTGCGCGAGGGTGTGTTCCGAGGGTTGATACGGTTGATCGATCGTAGGGTGATTTCACTGGAAACTTCGTACGGGACTTGAATGGAGACTTGGAAAGGACGTAAAATCGAATAATCACATGCTATCGAGGGGGACCAGGTTAGGTTTTCAACATCCATAATGTACGCCAGTAATCGTTTTCCTAGGTCGATACAGAAAGGGAACAGCGAAATAAATTCACCCTTTATGTCTGCCTGTCCGTTTCCTCGACCTTTCTTCTCTTCCACGTCGAACATTTCAAAACGAAAGATTACGTCGCGAATATATTTAATCCTACTGCGTTTCCTCGTTACTTTCGTTATCGTTAAAAAATTCCTCCAGTTTATAGAAGCTACGACAGTTTATCGTTATCGTTATCGTTATCTATGCCAAAGGTTTTCTTAAGATACCAAAAATCTCTTTAGTCGTGGAAACAAAAGCGAGAAGATAAAAATTCGTAGACCACAAGGTGAACCGAGTACTCGGCGCATCTTTCCGCGCTCCTTTACTTTCGACTCGAGTTTTTCGTCGCGACAGATTTTGGGCAATGGCCAAACGGTCACACCGAGGCGAACGGTGAATTTTAGATAATGACGCGATCGAGGCTGACGAGAATCGCGAGGTGTCCGAGCGTGCTTCTAAGAAATAATCGACTGGCCACGATGCGGCCAGTTAAACCGAGCGTGCCGTCGCTAAAGCCATTCTTTTCTCGCCGCGGGAATATAATTAGACGCTGAAGAAGCGATGGAGCGGTAAATCACTCGGGACGAGGAAAGATCAAGGGGGACGACAACGCTGTTGTCGGGTTACCAAACTCGTTCGGGTATCAGGATCGAGGACACTGCAGGAGAGTCTTTAAAAATAGCCAGCTGGAATCACCGTGTCGGATCGCAGCTCGTTTCGCGAAATCTCGCGGAACGAGAATAGTTTCCGGGAAGCGAGATGCCTGATTATTCGAGCGCATGCACGCTGCGTGTATTCGAAACAGGGAGAGACCTGAAAGAATCCGACGCGAGAGGTGTATCGAGGGAAAAAAAAACCTGTTCGACTTGGAGCCGCGGTAAAACGCGCAAAAAAACGAGTAATACTTCCACAGGTTTTTATGAGGCATCGCTGTAGGTTTTTACACTAGCTGGTATTCTCAGGTTACATTAAAAAAAAACGTCGCGTGAGGCGTAAACGAATCGGAGATAGACGGGCGGCTCGCGACTGACGTTGCTTAGCTCTTGTAGTAACAAGGAAAAAAGACGTGTTCCTGGAAAGATCTTGGGAAGCGATTTCAACGTGTAAATATTACGCATAGTTGGTTTGACAGAAATGTGTCTAGTTGCCTGAATATTTCCGAGTCAGTTTCTGATACGATTACGCACGCTATACTATTTCATGTATAACTGTGTCTATAAATTCTGCAGAGAGGATTTAACGGTGTAACCAAGAGAGAACAGGCAAGCATTCAAAGATGGCGTTTCACTTGGAACAGTGATTCGCGTGATACGGAATATCGATGTGAAATAAATTTAATGTAACCAAATGTCCACTTGGACGGATCGTAAGGAAATTGCGTATGTTCGTAGAGAATCGACGTTTCAAGTGACTGGGCCAGTTTAGCTCGCCAATGGAAACGGTTCCACGTAAATACATTGATGCAAATGCTCTTGGATTGACTTATCTCGCCAGTGGATCTCCGGCTTAAACATCAGTACGTTAGAAAAGAAAGAAACGTTCCGTATGATTTTCAAACGAGTAGTCGATCGTTACACGACGGAATAAATAATCGTCATCGGATGTTTAATTTTCTATAAAATATGGAGCTACATTTCTGGTAAATTATACGTGTATACATAATACACGGTGTAGCTTTTTAAACAGCGGGACAGCGAGAGAGATCCGTGCGACTCGGTGGAAAAAGTGGAGAGAAGAAAATCCACGTAGAACGAGAGAATCGACTTTCGTGGTCGAATTCTCGAGCGAGACGGATCGCGGCGACACATAGCGTATCACGTTTCCATAAACAAGTCGCCATTTATACGACAAAGACACAGTGGATAGCGAATCTCTTTTGTCTCTCGGCTCGGTGCGTTCGTAAATAGAGTCTGCCTTTCAACCGACTGCAGCTTCTTATCTCGCTCCCTTTACCCCGAGAGTTCCGTAAACATATACTTGGCGGCCGGCCAAGCGCAGAATGGAATACATTATTCTAGAAATTGCAACGCCGAACAAGTGCCAACAGACCGTGGCATGGTGCGCTTCTCGCGTGCGTAGATAATCTAATTGTTCCCCAAGTCCAACCTGCGCGCCACGCTCCTCCCTTCGATTACACGCGAACTACGTACGTCAACCGGGTCAAACTTGCCCTCGTTATTAGCTCCTCTAATTTAACGAATCAAACTCTTTAACGAACTAAATGGCATTCTAATTAAAGTTTCACGGCCTTACACATTTTTGCTAACCTCTGTGGAAAATTCTGCGATTTTCTATACAAACTTTAGCAAACATTTAATCGATCTTACACTTACTGTTAGAGATACGTTGCCGCGAGAACGAAGAAGCGTTTTCAATGGCTGCAACGTGACTATTCCGATTCTATAATGTTGCAATTATATTTCAACACAAAGGACGCCAGCTAAAGCTCACCCAAAAGATAACGCAAGTCTTCGTTCAGCTTGCCAATTGGCGTCTCCGCTGTTAAAGTATCAATTGCCAATAAATTATATCACGTTTATCCGAGTGTATTGCTCACTGGCTACTTCCTTCCGCATTTTCATCGGGATCTCTCAGTCGTCGAATGATCGAAAGCGAACTCGGTGGATTCGATAACGCGGCCGAGACTATACTTGACCCATTTAAACGATGGAACAACGTAATCCGCCGACTTTCCCAAACGTCCTGATTCGATTAAATACGCGGTTGGTACGCTGTTTCCGTGACGCCCTGCCATAACTAAACGCGCCAAATATACACGTAGATCGTTTAACAACTCGTGCGCGCAAAGTACCGCCACTTGCATAAGCATGTAACTCGAAAATAGAACAAGATATATTCGCGTGGAATAGCCGAGGAAGGTCACCAGGTTGTTGAACGTTACTCCGTCGATCAGCCAGTTCTCGTCTCTATCGAATCTCGAGCGGTGCAGCCTTTGACCTTTCGCGAGAATATCTGCGAAACTTCGTTCGGAGCTCTTACGATGCTCTCTGTCGCTTTGTTTCGCTCGATGATCGTGCATTTGTAATTATTCAATCGCGGGCGTGTGTGGGATTTATCAGAAATTGGAAGGTATAAAAAAAAAAAAAAAACGTAAAAACGCAGAAAATGTTGAACGCCTGAAAACTATCGTCAGAGAAAATCACGTTAGCCTTACCACGAATGAAATTCTTTAATCTCATCGATAGATTTTCTTTATTACAAAGATCGATAAGAGACGCAATCAAATGACTTATCGTTATTCGATATCAGACAGAAAGTACAAGAGTTAATGTTTGCAGTGGTTACAAACAACATTTTACCGATATTACGTGTATCGCAAAACGAGATAATATTGAAATAAAATATTTCACTGTAATTACGTTTGCTAAAATACGAATCTTTCACGGCCTTTAAAACGAACCGAAAATACCAACTTTTGAATATACATCCGCGCACTCTAATAACCACGAGCTTTTTATCAAAAGAACGCACGATTCGCACCAATTCCAGCACGTTCTATCTTCGATCGTAGGTCACCGAAGAACCAACTCAACTTGTAAGTTGATCTACGGTCGCGTTATCTATGGCGAAAACGGTTATTCCTAGAAACGTAATACGGTATCTTTAAAATAAACATTCTACTGGAGGATGAAACAGCGATCTGCGATCGACGATAAAGCATTTGACCCGAATATCGGAACTGCCAAAACACTGACCGAAAATAATCGGAACGCCGGAATTCGGTGTCCCTCTCTATGCCGTCGATATTCCAAATGCGAAATTATTTCACCCCCGCTTATTCACGCGCAGCCAGCTGGGAGCCGAGCCAACCGAGAACGCCCTCTTCCATCTTCTTCCTCGAATTCCGTGCAATCCGATCCTAACGAATGCACCGCTCGCAATTACGGCATCGCTTACACGCGTCTCTCCATCCAGAATAGATTCTGTTTTTCTAACCAGAACCGTCGGATTTGTTTCTTTTTTCTTTCTTCCTCTCTTTCTTTCTCTTTCTTTTTTTTGCTCATATCATTAAGCGAATGAGAAGCACAACGGTCTAAGTCTATCGCCATTTCTTGTTAAACTGTGCGTTCGCGTTTAGCACAAAAAGTTGGTCATATTTTTTGCAGGTACGAAAATGTACCGAGATGGCAGTCATGAGGTATACACGGCGTACGAAACGACTGTATTTAGCTATAAATAATTTCAGGGGATACATAGATCTCTCGCGCGGATTTATAGCGTGATTTAGAACATTCGTCTCAGATGCCATACAAGGCTGCACTTCCGACGACATGATCTGATGAAATCGACGTAATTCGCTGCAATCCTCGTATTGATGTAAATTAAGGAACGATAATGCAAAGTCGGAGCTTATCTGCTTCTTCTTATCTATCGTATTGCTTGTGTGTGTTCGATGTGGAAGAGATTATATGCTGCTTGATAAACAAATAACAATAGCAACTCGATGATGAAACTAAAGGACGATAATACGTGCTCAAGAGTTAAAATGATAATAAGTAGAAAATTGAAAATATAGATTGTCAAATCTATTTCGATAATTTGACAATCTATTTTAATCTATATTGGCTTATGCCAACTATAGAAATAATAACGCGTTCAATCTTTCGTCGTCTTTCCGGCTTAATCTTCTTAATATCGTAATTAAGTTATTATTATTATCGTTATTATCGTGCGCGATAATACGCAACTTGGCAAGGCTACGATGTACGCTGGAACGTGATCGTTGATTTTCCAGAGGCAATCCCGTGACTGGATCATTACCGATCGCGTAATTTGATCGCGCGATGTCTGTTTGCGTTACAAGAGCGCCACGCAATCGTGGTAACAAGGCGTGTTTTGCTGGAATTATATTCTCGTGGAAAAGTTGCGAAAGAAATGCAATAAAAGTTTTTACCCTACCTTCTGATCATCTCGTTTTCTTTTCCCAAACTCGTTGCAGAAGAAGAAAGAAAGATTAGAAGGAACGCGAATTTTTTCTGCGTAATTACGAGACCGACAAAGAAACGGAATGCGCGCGAACGAAAGTTACGTTCTCGGAATAAGAAAATATTTACGGAAGATGGGAAGGGGAATACGTTTCCAACAGCAATCTCTGTATACTTCCACGTTTGGATATTTCCGGGGAAGAAAACGTAGAAAAAGAGAGTGGAAAAAAAAAAGAATCGCAGAAAGAAGTACGCGAAGCAGTTTTCGTCTACGATGACAAAAAGATTGGCACACGTGTTTGCGGAGGAAACGAGTGAAAAATATCCGCTCGAACGGAAACTGTTATTTGCAATTCAATAGATTCGGCTCGATTTAGATACATCTCACGGTTTGCTGTTCGTTTGCGATTCGCGAAATTCGCGTCGATCAAAAATATCACCGATCGATTCCACTTTTCGATAAACAACGCTAATACATACGCGATTTCGAAGAGCTTCGGTCTTGGTACTTTGTCCTCGACCCTCGCACGAGTCTCCAACGAAAGCGATTCTTTTTATTTTTCAAGCGAACGCAAACAGCAGTGCAAAATTTGCTCACTCGGCATTTCGTAACTGACTCGTGTATCAACGAGAATTTTCGCAAATACGTCGTTTACTTGGAGATAAAACCGCGTAGAATTTAAACCCGAGTGGCTGGCATTGCCTACGCGGAACAACATGTACGCACATACATAGTTTCAAAATGACAAACACGTTTTGCAATATCGACGTGTCGACCCGTGAAACGATCGATAACCACTAACTATGAAAACATTCCTACGCTTCGATTAAAGTAAACAGCGAGAGTACTCTGTACTATGTGTATATCAATACACCTTTGTAACTTTCAATTTTCAATTATAGTAGATATCTGTTTATACGAACCCCACGAGCTGCTCTTACTTTAACGAAATTTTAATGAATGCCCTATTTTACGAACTTCTGACGATCGAATCCATTTATTGGAAGGGAAAGACAATACATGAACCATTATACACACCTCGGCACAACGGTCTTAACCCCTTACCCTACAACTACGGGCATAGCCCGTAGTACGATGATCGGACCAAACGTAAATATTACGGGCATAGCCCGTAGTACGACGATCGGGCCAAATATAATATACAGGGTGGTTGGTAACTGGTGGTACAAGCGCAAAGGGGGTGATTCTACGCGAAAAAAGAAATCGAAAATATAGAATAAAAATTTTTTTTTTAATTTTCCCATCGAGACAACGATCTACAGTGAGATCCATTATAACGTATCGCACGCGTACCGAGCGAAAATTCAGAGTCGATTTTCTCGAAAACAAAGCCTCAAACGAAAAATTTTTATTCTATATTTTCGACTTCTTTTTTCGCGTAGAATCACCTCCTTTCCGCTTATACCACCAGTTACCAACCATCCTGTATAATAGCTTGTTTACGTTTTCGGACCAAAATTCTCGAACGTAAATCGTAGGTTATCGTTATATTCGCCGGACAATTTGGAAAAACTAAATGATCGTTTAAAACGATATGGAGGCACGTTTAATCCGATGTTTATATAATGCGTACCAAAATTCAAGCTATGACACGCATACAAAGTTCACAATCCACGTTGAACGCTGCAGCTCTACGTTGAAGATACGTAGAACGTATTCCATGACTGTCAAGTAACAGAAGCGTATGTACAAAGTATAAGGACAGAATTGTACGATAGTTTCGTTCTGGTTTCGCGAAATATCCGTAATCGTAAAATATCGCGATTCTGCGTATGGAAATATCGGATATATCGTGGAACTCGTTAATTGGCACGAGATATCAAAAAGGCGAGAAAGAGAGCGAGAAAATTAGACGCATAGTGCAAAGAGAGTCGAGACAGATACGACAGATCGGCTTGCTACCTCTCACACTGATAACGCAATATTACAAGCTGCGTGTAATACAGATAAGATAAGACGATACTCCGGACAATAGTGATTTTTGTTCCACAAGGATAGAACCTGGCGATAAGGAAGAATAATGCGAAATATGAACATCGCGCTGATAACGCTGACTACCGGAGATGCGTATACGCGGTACGTGTATAAAGAGGTACAGTGCCTTTCACGACCTTCGAACTCGAGTCATAAGGTTGACAATACTCGAAGCTACACAAAGATACGAAAGCGACAGATAACAAGCCGCGCGGACTTGACGAGATTCTGCGACGTTTCGAATTACGAAAGGGGAATTTATCGAGCTTCTGAATCATGCTTGCCTCACTGAAATTGTGTTAATTAGTTGCTATATAGGAATGTACAGTTCGAGCGTGCTGCCGCCTCACTGAATGTCCCCTCCTCCTCCTGCAGAGTGTCGCAACACCTCGATCATCGATTTACCACTGCTCTACACACGCAATTCGGCCTGATAAAAGACCGAGCGAATAGATTTTCGCGATTGCGATAACATTTTTATAGAAGCAAGTGGTCGACTTACGATGGCGGATGAAAGAAAATTAAATCATTCGCAACGAAATAAAACGATGTAGAATTCGAGTAGAACGACGTAGAAAGTCGAATCATCTTTTTATCAAGGTTTTTGTTAATAATATACGATGCTTAATGCTATAGTCTTGCAGTTTGCTTGAGCGAGCCACGCAAGACGCCGATAAAACTAGAGAAACCGTCTCCTCTCTATTGACCTAGATCGTGGCCTCTGCAATTCACCGGTGCAGAGCACGAGGACGCACAATTGGAAAATGCATGGACTCGTCGGACTGGTAGAATCTAACAACGCTTTACGAGCGTCTCTCTTCCGCTACTACCGCGCCACGAAAACGACGACGACGACGACGACAACGATACTTGTCTTCTCTGTTTCGGTGAGCACGACTGGTAAAGCCAGTTACCGGAGAAGGATATTTGCGATTGTGATTCAACGCTGCACTCGACTGAGCGGCCATTGAGGAGAAAGGGGACTGGATGCGGGCAGAAAATCGAGAAAGAAAACCGACCACCGCAACGACCCGCCGGATATAATAACTAAACAAGTCATTTGCCAGACTTCGAGGCAATTCTTCCTCGGGCGCAACGAGATCCGCCGCCTCAGTGATTCTCATGCTGTTTCATCGTTTCAACGTAAACGCGAAAGAGTGGTGACATCGATGATAATGGATTTGAGAGTTTGACGCATTTACTGCCACGCCTGTGTTATATATAGTCTGTGCTGGGAGCTACAACGACTTAGAAAGTGAAAGAAAGCAGTAGATAACGCGTTACACAGCTCTTATCACTTAAACGTGAAATAAAGTAAAGTAAAGAAAAAAATGAAGTAGAGTACGTTTAGTGGAAAAGATTCCAGAAACGGAGCTGTACTTGATAGCAGGGAAAAAGTTTCGAGGAAACGATAAAAGTCGGTGAATCACGGGCAACCGATTAACCTAAAAACCACAGCACGTCGTGTATTCAACGACAGACTCTAACTAAAAGCGTTGGCGAAAAATGTAACAGGAAATTTATCGCAGGAAACGAGATCCAATTTCGAAACGATTCGCCACGGTAGAAGAAGCAGCGACAACAGGTTTCGTGGTTTGCAAGTAACAAAGCAACGCGTCGAGAACCGTGAGAAAAAGAAGAGGGAAGTATTTTCACTTTATCGCGAAAATAAACTCCGACACCTTCGAGCCACGCCTGAATATTTAACGACGTAGTAATATATCGACGAGGCGGGCCAAAATTAGGCCAAAATTACTCGTACTTGTCAGTCTCGAGGTGAGACATCGCCTGGGTCCCTGACAGTCGTTCTCCTTCTCTGCATCTTATTGCGGGTTGGACGCGTTCACGGATCTAGCGCGTGCTCTTTCAAGATAAGTCGCGAGAGAGTGGCCAGGGGAAAAAAAATAAAATAGAAAGGCAGAGAACAAGAGGTGAGAACAGCCGATCCGTCGCCATCTATTTTCATTCATCGAAGGTCAACCGCGGCTTACTACGTGTATTAAAGTTAGCGAGACTAGAACTCGCGTTCCTTCTCGGCAGGAATTCAACTATGCGCTGTGAATGATTTGCAGAAAGTGCAGTAATCGTTACGTAACGCGAACATTTCCCAACTTTTTTTTTCTACCTTGACACGTGAACCGTTAAGGACCCACGCATCGATCAACTTCATAAATTAAAAAGTACGAGAAAGCGGCGATGTTACTACATGAAACCACCGCTTTTTAAATTTCCCCAACAGCCATTATCAATCGCTTACTTACGTAACGAAATTCAGGAATTAATTGAAAAGCGAAGTTGATCGGGTCGACTTGCGAGATGCTGACGTAAGAAAGGACACGCACAGCCTTCGACAAGTCGCTAGATTTCGATCGAACGTCGCATCGATAAGCTGCTGTTGTTGCATGTTCGACCTCGAATGACCCCGAGAACACTACTTATATACACGCATCCTACGAACATCTAACTTCGCTCTTTCCGTCTTTCTCTTTATCTATCGTCTGATTTTTTCCTGTGCAGAGTGCAGCGTTACATTGTTCGCGAGCCACGGTTGAGAAGGGCAGGTAGAAACCCTCGGGATAACAAAAGGACCAGTCGTGCCTTTGTGTATTTCCATAGAATGCGGCAGACTTTCGTGATTTCTCTCTACCTGAGGCCAGCCCGCCTAACAAAGGGAGCAATGCCTGGCGTCTCGAAATTTTTTCTGCCTTCGCTCCTCCCGCCTGGTTCCCACTCGCTTGCTCGCAATGATCCTCTACCTTCCTTTCTACCCCTTCCTTCCTGATGGTCCTTACCAAGGAGCCAGGCGCCCGATTAACCGCATTGTTACGTTTTCCCAGAGCCCATTATAGCGCGCAGTTTATGGCACTCTCTGCCCCTGCCAACTCTTTTTCTCTCTGCTTCTCTTCTTCTACGCGTATCTCTCTAGGTCTGTATTGCCCGAGGACAAACGGTCTTTGCAAAAATCGTCCGGGTAGCTCGCGAGATGGGACCGGAATTCCTTTATTTTAGAAGCCAAAACAAAATTCTACTCGTGACACGATAGTCGCTCTCTCTCTCTCTCTCTCTGCCCCCTCCGGTTTCCTCCCTCTCTCTGTTTTTGTCACGGGCCATTCTTTTCGACACGTACACCTTTCAGTTTCTGCGAATTCTATTTTGCCATTGGCCGACTGATTCAAGAGTACGAGAGCTCGAGTGCTTCTTGGAACGTCGAAATGGAAAGGCGGATTCGATGAGAAACTCGTTTCGAGGAAGAAGATAATTCGATAATTCCTGTTATTCCAGAGATTATAGAACTTATTGGTTAATCGGCTCTGCTATTAGTATGGGATTAATTTTATTATCCGAGACATTATTGTTTGTTTAAAAATTACAGGCGAGAAGTATGCCGATTTTTGGTGATTTTGATATCGTTTAACGGTTGTTGAGAGGCTTAGAAAGGGAATATAAATATTACGCGGGAATTTTTGTAACCGCTATCCGATATTCCAGATTCGAGGGAATTTCCCAATTGAGTACGTTGTACCGTATCTGATGAATAAACGAAAGCTTTGACAACTATTTAATTTAATTTAATTTCTACCGGGATTATGCACGGAAGCCTGGAAAATTCAATAAATTCATCTACGTGAAAAAAAGGCTTTGCCACGTCAACTTAATAACTCGATGGCTCGAAAACGAAAGGCGGCTGGCTAATTAAGCGTGCCCGGCTGAACCAGTCCCGGTTTCACTCCACTACTCGACCATCAAACGTTTTCTCCGTGTTCCGGTTCAGGGTTGAGTCGATCGAGCGAGCCTCGTGTTCCGATCGATTACCATCGAGATTCTTTCCAAGAGGATTACGACTACGCCGCGCGTACCGCGATTAGAAAAACCTCCGTGAGCGAGTTCTCTTACGACACGCTCGAATAAATTACAGTCCGCAGATTCATGAAAATTTATCTCCACGATGGTTTTAACAAGGAAGCTGTACGGTGCAATGGCCATCGTGTGCTGGATACATCGCTAGATGGAATTCCAATCGGATGAAATTCGAAAAGGATATGTCGTCGTTGTTCTCATTATCTACCACGAGACCTGTTTCTCGAGGTTACGCGAGCAGTCTGAAATTATCAGCTTTGAGATCAGAAAATTTGAAAGTTACTTTCATCTGAACAGCGTACTCAATTCTGTGCATAAGAATACATTTGTAATACGATAAATCAGAGTGTTGAATTTTTAAGCGACGTCAGGTTCAAAGTTTTGATTGTACGTCGGTTAAATTAGACCAAGTTTCAATCTGATTACGTTCAGATCCGAGAAGTTATCAAAGATTGTCGAGTCTCGTTAAACATCGTTGACGTTCTAAAAAAAAGTTCGATCTTTCTCGGGTTCGATCGCCAGCGTTCTCACGTCCTCGTACAGCTGACAAAACAACGCGTAACCAGCGCACGGTAATCGAGACAAAAATAAAACGTAGGACTATGCAAATACGGTACTGTATCGAGAAGTGTATCTCGAAGGAGATCGTTCGCACGTCAAACCGATGCGATGGAACGAATTCCAATTAATTACGAGCAATGACGCGCGTCGAATAACGTGGATTGCAAATCAGACCTACGCCGTGTGCCGGACATTGCGCAACGGCGTCGACATTGTAAGAGAAACCAGTTTTGCGAACATCTAATATTTCGTTTGCTGCGGCGCTCGATCGTCGAATGGCAACCACGGTTCGCTTATCCGCCGATTTGTTGGAAATCGAGATCCGGTTATCGACAAGTGTTTCGATCGAACATCCATGTACCGTTATCAAACGCCAGGGGATCTCGTCGAGTCGAGGCAGCTGACAGCTCGTTGCCAGAGGCAAAGCGAGGACGTATATTCCACGGTATAACAAATTGCCAGTTGAAATACGATAAATATGGTATTGTTTGGTAAACCTGAAGTAGATTTTGTAGTGTTCTGGACGTGACCTTGAAGAAAAGGAAAAGTACGCGAGAAGAACGTGCGAGTCCATTTTTGTTAATTTCTTGATTTACAAGGACTCGCTAGCTTCGCAAATACAAGTCTCCCAAAGACAGGCGATGAATCTGTGAAACTTCGTGAACGAATAAGCTAGCAATCATTTTTCAAACGCGAAACTAAACGTAATTCAATGTCGTAGGCAATTAAAGCAACAGTTTCGGTATCGCGGAATCGATCGTCGAATATAAAAATTGTTTTCCCCGTGAAAAACGAGAAACATGACTCGTTGTGCTTTTCACACGTGGCCTTCGCATATTAATACGCGTATTACATATACGTTTGTCCGCGTCACTTTTCAATTTACCTTACGGAAAGTCTGACACGCGCATTTTCGCCCTTCCGACATTCAAATTCTAATTTTACTCGTTTACGATGGTCGTAAACGCGAATCCCAGTTCCGGGCAACGTAACTGACTCGGCCAGAGCGATTAAAGCGATCCCGTGAAACGCTCGAGTACATTCTGGCCCGTTCATCGATTCGTCTCTGCATAGTTCTTGAAAGGCACGATTTTCATCGAGATCTAACGTCGTACCCAAGAATACGATACGCGAACCGCGAGCCCGTCGGTGTTTTAGATTTCAAAGGCGTAACGGTGTTTCCATAAGCAGTTCGACCATTTATATTCAGCGTACGAAACATCAGAAACTTCCCTAAGTCCTCTGCGAAGCTCGTAGATAAAATAAAAGCGGATCGTAATTTACGCGAAACTTTGTTCGAATACAAAGTTTCCCATTATATCTCGGTAGGCGAACTTTATGCGTCGAGTGACTGGCACGTTCTTTAGAAGGAAAGAAAAAGAAAGGCGAGAGAGATCGTTCCCAGGAGGTTCAACGATTTTCCATGGTCTACCGAGAGAGGAGCCAGTGAACCTGAACGAAACCGATTACACCTGTATATACGTACTTGTCTTACCTCGCTTTTGATCGTTTAAAAATATTCTCGCGCGGTTTCCTAGCACGCAGCTAGACATATCCTTGCCGCGAGCGATTCCTTTTTAGCGAGCCGAAAGTACGAATGGAATTGTTCGACTGAAAACTGGCGGTGACAACCCGAAACGTTGACTTACAGTGCAAGCGTCGTGGCGACGTTAGCAATGTCTGCCGGCAGGAAGTTGCTCTGTTGGCTCGGTGGTTGATGGTGATGATGATGATGATGAAGCTGATGTTGCTGTTGTTGCTGTTGCGGCTGGTGCTGTTGTTGGTGAGGATGATGCTGAAAGGCCGTCTGGTGGGAGGGCGAGCTGCCCGCCGGCATCAAATTATACGGCTGATAGAGCAGCTGCGGCTGAGCCTGCGTTGCTGCGCCAGCGGCCGCCAGTAAAACTTGCGTTTGTCCCTGATGTACGTGATGATTGTGATGGTGGTGCGGGTTACCCTGCGTGGCCGTCTGCGGGCTTACCGGAAGGACCGCCATTGCCGCGCCTCCTAGCACCGGTGGCATGCTTCTTGTTCTACCTTCGTCGTCGCTGCGTTCTCGATGATCAGTACGGTGCTTCTCTTCATCGTACGAGCCGCACACAACGTTGCGGTGCGGCTCATCTCTCGGGACGGCCGGGAAGACCGTCTCGAGATCGAGAACAACGAGCTGCTGTTAGGCTAGCTCTTCTCGACACGTTCGACGAAAGGCAAGGGAATAACCTTTTCCTTTTTAACACTGGTGTTCGTCGTTGTCGTTATCGTCGCCTTGAACCGGCGCGGTTCTCGTTACTGGTCACGCGCGCGCCACTTGGGCGGTCACCAAAGATCGCTCTTCTACTGCTTTTCTTAACTCAACCGCGCACGCACGCACTATATCTCTTGTATCGCATACAACGAAGAATATTCACACTGTGTGGCTTGAATCGGTGTTGGGATTCTCGCGCGAGGGAACGATATCGATGCAATCACCGAGAAAAACAAGAAACACCATCCATTCGTTCGTACACACCGGCAGCACCCTGGCGCGCACTGCGTGCGACGATGAGATCACTCGTCGCGCGAGAGAGAACTGTACGAAGTCACGGAATACGATCCGTTACGAAGCTTGCCGAACGGTCACGAAGCGCTGCTAACAGACGTTGATCGACCGACGAACAATGGTCGCGCGAAACGTTTCTCTTCTCTTTTCTCTTTTCTCTTTCCTTACTTTCCCAACCGACAGTCGATGCACTTTGCTTTTTACCGCACTCCGACTCTTCACCGATAGATCGATTTGCTGGTCGTGAGCGCGCGCCCGACGATTCTTCCACGTAGCGAATCGAGAGACGGAGAGAGAGAGAGAGAGAGCAGAGCGAGAGAGACCGAGAGAAAGAGAGCGCGACGAAAGCCTTTATAAGAAGAACAAACGTGCCGAAAGGAGACGACCGCGAGTCGCGATCGAAATCGAGTCACACTTCCCTGCGAACCAGCACGATACACGAGCAGTGGCTCTCGTGACCCCTGCAAAACAATGGCGCGATTCTGCGGAGGACGCCCGCTCGTCCAACGACCGCCACGATTTCCTTTCCACACTGCACGAAAGAACGGGTTGACTTTTCAGCGCTCCGATAATACAACCGCTCTTTCAACCGCCAGATACATATCGCCGTGTGGTTCGCGACACTTCACTGTATAATCCAAAAAGGAGATCCTGTTTGAAGGCGGAAACGAACAATCGTTCGGTGAGAACGAATACGTTCGATTAATCCTTGGCACGGGACGATAAGGCGGATAAAAGGGGCTTGCTGTACACTGGTCACTGTATGGTCGGGTCGAATGCCCGCACTCGCGTACGAATCGGACAGACGCTCGAGAGGAATCTTCGGTACTCGAAACTCGGCGGTGAACGTGGCAGAGAAGGGTGTCAGAGTGATAATTCGAGGGATCGAAAATGGCCTGCGTATCACGTTCTCACATACACACACACATACACTCGAAAAGTTGACACACGCAGAAGAACACGACGCGGACCAAGATCAGATCGCGTCGAAGGCCGCTACTCTACTGCCGCAGCGAGGAAAGCTCGCCCCCCACCACGCCCTCCACCAGTATACTTCCCCGACGCGACGTTCTCCCCACCATAGGACCGATACCGCCGCGCCGGCCACCGCCACCACGTCGCTCAGGCTCTCCCTTCCCAGAGACACCCACGGTTCCACCTAACCTCTCTTGTTTCTCCTCCTTTCAGCCCCAGCCCCGGTATCCTTCTTTTCCTCTCGTTCCCCTCTTCCCACGTCTATATAGCTCGTTCTCTCGCCGTTTCTCTCTCTCGCGCACTCTAGCAACGTTTCTCTTTCTATGTGTGTGACCGAAGGCGACCGACCGAGCACGGCCAACTCTCCGCACGACTCTACTCTCCGCCTGCCGCGCCGTGGCTGCCGCAAAAAATATTCCGCGTGCATTCACGCACACGTGCTCGCGCGTGTTGCAGCACTGTCGTGCCTGCCGCTGTTTTGCGGTCGAGCGAAATGACGTTCGGTCTCGCAACGCCGAACTTCTGCCTCTCCTTTTTGCGCTTTTTACCACATTTTGTGGAACCTGGCCTGCTTTATTATACAAAATTCCGTGCAGCAGCAGCGCGTTGCTCGGCGACCGTGTAATGTTTCTACACACGTGCGAACGTCCTCGAAACGGACGCCTCTACTCGACGACGATTGTTCAACAAGGGAATCGCGCCCTTCTCTCCCCTTCGTCGAGTTGGCCGCTCGATTCTGCGCGCCAACGTACCGCTGCACGTTCCATTGTATATTTTTTTACAGTGTCCTTGCTCCGCGCATCGAGAAAAACCGAGACTTGCTCCCTTCTGTCCACGCACGCATAAACGAACGCATCTCGTTTGCATTTTATGCGTCACGTTTCCGCCTTCCTTCTGCTCCCCGATGGCATGCGCGTGGTTACGTAAAGCGAAATTATTTTCCACGGCCGATGCTTTAAAGATGTATCGCGCGATGTATCGCGCGCGTTTCAGACGGCCGAGTCGATTTTATCGCGGGACGCGGAGAAACGTGGGAGTTACGTGGATACTGTGGGTAATCGTGCGACCCGATCTACCCGAACTTCCATTCGGAATCGAGAAAACCAAAGTGTAACAATGCCTCGTCTCTCGCCGTTAATTGCCCGTCTCGTAACGCGTCATTTCGAAATTCCATGCCTCGAGTCGTTAGTGTACGAAGATCGCAGCAGACAAACACGATGAATACATTCTTGTTGATTTTCTGATTTTCATTTCCTTTTACCATCGAGAACAAGAAGGGAACTTTAATACGATATAATTGAAAATGAAAACGATCTGTCGCGCTCAAAGACGTACACAGCTTTTGAAAGTGGTTGACAAATTACTAAAACAACAGATATGATTCTTAAGACACGCAACATTCAAATATCTACGATCAGCGATATTTCTCAAATTCTGGAGGAAACGAGAAACAGGTTCAGCTCGGAAACCAAATACATACGAGACAATTTGTTTTCCCTTGTATATGTATATATAGATGTCTCCGATTCCGTGGCTCTCTAATACCGGTTATCTGTGGTTAATCCGCTGTCACGCGAGCTAGATCGAATCGTCAAGTTGGACGCTCGTAAAGATAAGATGCGTTCCCTTATCGGAAGCGAACGTGGCAAGCCTATTTACATTCTCGTTTCGAACGGTATCTCTCGGTGGTATCGAGCCAGCTCTCGCGCCTATCGACGCCGCTACACCGCGTGAAAAATGCCGCAGCAGCCTAGTGGTCAAGCGGTTTCTTAATAGCGCGGGTTTTTACGCCTCGCACTTGCGAAAGAAAGTTTCTTATCCAAGACCGGCGTGCTTCGACCCGGCAATTTATCATTATGTACCGGTACACGGCTCGTTACGTCCGTCCTGGGCGCAATTTGCGCCACCTTGGCGAATAAATATCCGCAATAGAGCACGATGTCGCGAACCGTGTTGCGCGCGGCAGTTCCGCAAGCCCACCATCGCGTTCCAATCGACACACCGGCGTAGATTCGTTATTCCTGGATGACTAATGTCTCGTAGTCTTTGCTCTTTCCACAACACCGAGCCACGTACGTATTCGCGAAACGAACTTTCGAGATAACGCTAAATGCGCGACGTACTTTACGCGCCTTTAACGTTACGTAAACCCAAGGCTCTGTATAGGTAGCGAAAAAAAAAAAAAAAAAAAGAAGAAAGGAAGAAAGAATCGTTTTGCACGCGACAAATCAACCGAATATTCTATCTAAAATCATTTGACCTCCGTATGCGTTGGATGCAGGCGAGTCAGCCTCATGTTTCTTCCATTCGAGAACGTGTATCACGCATGAATAAATGGATCACGATGAATTTCAAATGGCGACCGTGCTAAAACGCTGCCACGTCATCGACCGCTCGTCGATCGGCGAGAAAATAATCTGATAAGTAATTAAGCGTTCGCTCGAGCGTAACAATTCATGCAAATCGACTGCTTAACTTCGAACAGCGCTATTCGATCGAAGGTCGCGTATTAATTAACGAAGCATCGACAATTACGCTCGCTTGAAATGATCCGCGAATTAACGACCGAATGACGAATATATGCGCGTTAGTTCACAGACAGAGAAGAGCTATTTAAATCGCAAGAACAAACAGCATCTCCCCTCGATGGCGGCGAATAATGAAAGATGTAGGAAACAGCCAGGTTCCAGGCGGGTTTTGTAGCAAGTTGCCCGGCGAAGCTAGAGTAGGCCTCGGTGCTGCTGGTTTATGTAACTCGACTGAAGAGGGGCATTAGTGGTCGTTTCGAGTGTCTGCTGTCTCCCGCATTCCCGGCAGCTGGCTGCATTTTGCATGTGCACGCGCATGCGTTTCCACCGCGTCACTCGGTCGCACGTACACGCTCGCGAGCACGTTGCCTGCGTGTTCAAGGACAGAGATTTGCACAAGTGCCCACAGGAGCACGTTCCCGCGATCGTCTTTCGTGTTTTCGAAACTTCCTGAGAAAGATTCTTTCGGTGACACGGCGTCCTTTCATAAGCACCGTCGGGCTTATTCCCCATTCGAAACTTTACGAACTTCCTCGAGGGCGTCGAGATAAAACATCGATCTTTATTATTAACTCCATGGCAATCATAACGAGAAATATACGAGAAACGCATCCGGTCAGATAGACCTCTCACTTTATATTTCGAAAGCTTCGTATTCCTCAGTAAACTTTTAACGCATCGAAAGTTAACGGAGAACGCGCGTAAGATTCAGATATCGCGGAGGAACGACGAACGTTCCTAGAACGGTGGCTCGTTTCTATGGTATCGGTACCAAGCAGAGTTACTTCGGTGAATCATAAACGACCTCGAATTTTTACGATTTCTATCAGCGGTTTCGAACGTCTGCTTTCAACGAGCTGAATAAACAACGGGGGGGGGGGAACACTTGTGTTGGACGCGAGACGGAAATACTTTAATCCGGGCTGACTACGTTGTTAATTAATAACCCGTGAAGTTGGCGACACATGTAATTGAATTTCGCACGGGTAAATATCCTCTGGAATATTGGATTACACGAAAGGGTATTGAGTTACGAGTTCATCGCGTAAGCATACGGAGGAAACAAACCAAAAATACATCCCTTTCATTGACGCTCTTTACACATCGAACACGTACGATGGCTTATCGGGAGAATGTGCAACAGTGGCATTTTTATGTCGGTGTCATCGTTGACCTTGCCGCTTCAGCTATATCAGGCACGCACACACGCGTGCCCTTAGGATATCGGATACATGTAATTCTCGGCAACCGGGATCGATAAACTGCTCGCACGTTTCTCCTACGTACAGCAACTTACGAAACTATTCGAACCCTTCTACATACCTTTACAGAATATATTATGTAAGCTGTACGAAACTGTGTGCTATTTTGAAATTTCATTAGCGCCGTAACGAGAAGCGAGTATCTTGGTTACATTGGCAAAGTTTGCAGCAAACCTGGAAATCTACATGGAAGCTCCGACGTATGCATATATGTAGTGCAACTATATATCTCGCAGATATGAGAAAAGTATTTAAAACAGTCGGTCATCCGATATGTTAATAAACCGCAATTATTCCATGAGATCATCTGTATTAATCTTCGGCACGGGATGACAGTCGTGCTTCTCGTTACGATGCTAATGAAATTTCAGAATGTTTAATGTAACGTATACAACACGTACATAGAAAATTCTATCTAGATTTATGTAGATCTCTTCTAAATATTCAATCTGGGTTATGAAACAATTTACGATCGCCACTACTGCTAGAGAATAACATTAACCGGTATCTTTGTCTAGTTAGGCAACGAAACCGTACACACAGTGTAGGTGCAGAATGTTAGAAATTAAAGGCGGTTGCGGCGAGCTAACGGCCAGCATTTACCAAAGCAATCAGCCATTCTGTTTACCGTGGAAGTCGAAACTCGAGTGAAAAAAGGGTCGCGTGACACAGAAATAGACGGTGGCGCGGTAAAAGGGGAATAAGTAAATTGGAAACGGCTCGATTCCTTTGCAATAAACGACAAATGGCCTTGATCGAGGTTCTGCCCTATACGACACAGTTAGCACGCACGCGTACCAATGCTCGTTCGGTCGCGTGTGTCGAGCACAAAAGCCCTTTGTAGGTATTCAGACCGGCGGCTATCGATTATATCTAACGTTGGGGCTTCCGCAAACGTCCGTGAACATTTCCACTCTCTCTCTCTCTTTTTCCTCCGTCCCGTACTTCTCCGTTTGGAATTTTTATATAGCCAGACAGAGTTGTTCCAATTATTTTCAATGGATCGCTTTCAAACGTAATAGATCGCTTGAAAATTGTTGGTACCGAAATTTTACGAGTCACGGAGCAAATTACTTTGCCTGGTACGAACGATTCTGGTATACTTTGACCCAAGTCACCGAACAACTGCAGAAATTAAGCGCGAAGAATTCACGGCGACTAGTGTCGCGTAACGCATTCATTCTGCGTTATCGTTTCGTAATGAGATTTTACGTAATCAAAGTCTAGACGTTACAGCGATCGATTACCCCTCTGTCGTAAACGCTTGGAACACGGGAAAGGTATCGCGACACGGAGAAGCGTGTCGTTGTAAAAGAAGTTCCGTTCTGCAATTTCCAAGCGACACAGAGAGGACGTTATCGACGTAGTAACAGGTCTATAATACTCTATAAGCTGAGGTTAAGAGCCAGTGACGTGTTCTAACGCGAGTGGCGCGCTAAAAAATATTGCAATGCCTCTGGACGACTGCCCGTAGGATTAACTTCCCCAACCTTGGCGGTAATTGCAAAGTTGACAAACGTCTGCCGCGGCCAGTATTAAGTTTCAGCGCACGATCGCTTATGCATGAGGAGAGTTACGTCGGTCGCCAACTTTGATGGGCTAGCACGCTTCCAATCATAAGTTGTTCGCCTTTTCGAGCCGAGTGAAAATCACCTCGAATAGCCTCGCCACTGAAACAAGTTTGTAAATTCTGTTCGCTTGCACCCGCGTGCGATCGACTTTCGTTTCGATGGAACTCGTTTTCACTGGGAACTTAGAGACCTACAGGATCTTTTCGCACGACTGGTTGCGTGGATTCGATTATTTAAGCAACGTTGCGTTTTCATTTTTGCGTAATCGCATCGTTTGGAAAAGAAGAACGCGACTGCACAGTTGAAATCGCGTATCTTCGAAGATACGCGGAGCAGCGCATATTCTCACGAACGCGTGATAAATTGGAAAGATCGACGGAATTTGTGGAATCGAGTTTTCTCGCGGACTGATCGATCGGCGCTGGCCAAGTTACTCGGCTCGTTAACGTGCTTCTAATTTTCTTCGCTTAGTCCTTAGTTCTTCGAGCTCGTCAGAAATTCCAGAGCCTTGGAATCTGTCGGAGCACGACCTTGGCAGTCGATACGCGGGACTAAAGTTTCACGAAACTTGTTGGACAACTGCGAGCAGGGAGAAGCTAGATGCTCGGTTATATCGTGGCTCGACGGGGCCGTGCCGTGACCTCACCAACACAACGCGCAAAATTTCAGACCGAGTTCGAAGAACCGACACCGCCTTCGATCTCCGCCTCCTCTTCTTCCACTCTCTTCGACGATCTCGATACACCTCGATCTATACGCGTACTTGTCGGAATCGTATAGAACAGTGCGTTCAAGTTCCTGTTATACCTTCGATCTTTAACCTGTTCGACCGTTCGATCATACGTTTCGAAGGAACCAGTCGACAGGGTTTACGGATCGTGTATCATGGAACTGCGTTCCCGTTGTGTGGCGGCAGGGTTAATGCAAGGATCGTTATTTCCAAGATGGCCGAACGTTCGCCACGTGACCTCGGTGCGTGTGTGCGCCTTCCTCGCACATACCAGCAGTTTCTGCATGAGTGCCGTCTGCGTTTTCTCGTCTTGCACCGAGCTGCGTTTGTATAAGTATACACGTGTTTAATTCAACGAGTATCCTGTTCTTTACAGGATGAAGGTATAAACAAGCTAGATTATCTTGTTGCTGCTAAAATTTGCATATCTATCGACAAGATTGTTTGTCGGTAGGAAACGTAGTTTCTTTCGATCGTTCTGTTTCTTATACCAAGCGTAGAGTCGAAGAGCAAACCACCACGTATTGAACTATCGCCCAAGCATTGTAGATTTGACAACACAAAATCGTCGAGACTCTGGAAACGTGTCAGTAGAGCGTGTTGCTTATGCGACAGAAATTCTAGTTCCCTCGCGAAGCCATCGATCGATCTGGTAAACAGATATGACGAGGCGACGTGCAAAAGAAATAACCGCGCGTGAAGTCGATCGGATAAAAAGGAAAGGAAAGGAAAGGAATAGAAAAGTTCGAGCATTAAAGCTGTTCCGCGGCTTTAAGCGTTCGCCCGAGTGTCAGCGTTCGCTGCGAATGAGAAAAAAAAGCTCGTTGCCTGAGCACTGGAACGAGTGTGTGCAACCTCTCACGCACACGCTTCCTGCATTGTTACTTGGCATGGATCGCCGACGAACGAGCCCCTTTTATTATTACCATTTGTTGCCGTGTACGTGTTTCCTGCTACGTCGAGTAACACGAACGCGCGCTAGAGTATAATGCTCTTCTCTCTCTTTCGCACGTCTGTCCTCCCTTGCGGCCTTCGCGCTCCTGCTTCTCCCTTTTTCTCATTCCCCGTTCGTCTTCCTGCTGTTCGCCGATGTATGTGCAACGTCGTCCATACGAAATGACCCATATATCCCCGTGGAATGTTTCGGGAAAATAACGCGCACGCCTCTACGTTACGGTTATTTACTGCGTTACCGAGTAAATAATGGTTGAGTAAATATGGGACTTTTGCGACAACGAAATCGAATCGAGGAACGTGGGGATACACGAACACTACGACAGAAAAACACGACACGTCACGTTCCCTGTTTTCACAGTGAGCAATTTTAAGATTCGATACAGTTCAACGTCGTTGATCGATCTAAAGTCAAGATTTGTCAACTTGTCGGCTATCGCGTCTGCGATGTTCGCTCGGAGAAACGTCGAGCAAAAAGCAGCAAGTTTTTCAAGAAACGTGGAACATCGACGAGAAACCGCTCGTTGTTGCTCGAGCAAGCACGCAGCTTGATGCTTTGAATTTGAAATCATCGTAGAGGAGAGCAACGTTCGAAACGGGGAGAAAATCAATGTTCGCCGACTACTGGTCTTTACACGATTATTCCCCCGAGTTCGTGTGGGAAACGTCGTTTCAGAAGTCGCATGGGGACGGCGTACAGTTAGATACGACAGACAGGTTTTTGCAGTGCGCTCTCAATTACCTCCTTTTTCCTCGGTGCGTTTTTCTGCTTTCCTTTCGCGTGTGAATACGCGTTCCCTCGAATCGATGATCCGGTCGCAAGTGCGCGCGTTTCGACTCTCGGGATTACATAATAACGAGAGGCTTGACAATGAACGACGGAACAAAAGAATTCCTTCGCGTGGATCCGCCATTCAACACCGCCAGGAAGAAAGTGGAGGAAACGTCGCTTGGTCGACGTCCCTTTATTAACGCGAACGTTTCCTGGGAGCAACCGGTTGCGACCAGTCGATCGAAGACCGGTCTCTCTGCCCGGCCTGTCTGTCGTCTATGTGTTCGATTTACTTTTCGAAACTCGAGAAGTATTTCAGGATTTCCACGGCAACAGAAGTGGACGTCTCGAGTTTCAACCGAGAGTTCTTAATGGGCTGCATTAGTCGAGGCTCATTCAGAGTCAGCCTGGAGGTCATGACCCCGGCATTTTCTCAGCACCATCGGAACCGGTTATTTCTGCGAAACGGGACCGCGGCAACAATTGCGAAGGATGCAAAGTCCGAAAATAAAGAATCGCTTTCTATGCGTTTGCATGGCGAACGTACGTGAACCGTGGGTTACTACAACAACGTGGGTTCGAACAACTGCTGCATGGTTATCCGCAACGTGTCTGCACGAAAGGAAACTTTTTTTAGAGACTTTCTTTTAAGAAATAATTACTCTACGTAATAAAAAAAAAAAAAGAAACCGAAAAACAGGTCGTATCGAGAAAACGCGATAAGATATTTTTGTGGAAGGTTACATTATCCCAGTTCGACGGATGTGCTCTTGAAGTCACGCAAACAAGAGGCAAATGTGTTCATTTGTCAATGGCGGATAAAAGACAAGATGCTCCGACACGGCCGCGTGAATATATGCGTTTCGAGACGATCGGTATGCCGCGTGGAGAGACGGAAATTACGAGGCGTCGCCGGTAGGAAAAAAAGCACCGGCGAAAACGGAGGCGTTCGAGGCAAGGCAACGAACACACACGGAGGAGGAAAGAGAAAAGACGGGAAGGAAGAGGAGAAGCACAGAAGGAGGAGAATGGCGCGAGAGAAGGCGAAGGAAGGAGAAAAGGTAGGAAAAAAGCAGCTCGTTAAGGCATGACCTTTACCAGAGGGAACGTGGGAGGTTATAATACACTTAGTGCACGGTTTCGTTTATCGTTGAGAGAGTCGTGGAGGTTTTGTTGGGCGATGAATGCAGGTCGTAGCGGGCTGTACGCTCGAGTCGGCCGCGGGCTGGGGCTCGAGAAGGGGCGGTGGGTTCGTAACCGAAGGGAGGAGTGTGTGGAGGGGCAGGCGGAGAAGAGCGCGACGCGGAAACGAGACGGGAATAGAGAGACGGAAGAGTGGAAACGGCCGATGGAGGGGAACTTGATGTGCACGTGTATATACGTGTGTATTCGTTGTTCGGGAAAAAGAGAGAAACAGCGACGACGAACTGCAGCGCGCGCTATAACACGGCGGAGAGCCGCGCCGTGGAGAAGGAAGATCGAGCGGGAAAGAGCGAGCGAGACGCGAGAAGCCGAGACGAGAATAGAGAGGGTGGACAAGCGAGCACAAGGGAGAGAAGCAGAGAGAAACGAGAGGTCAAAGGCCTTCGTGCAGCGCCAATGTGCCATGAGTAACCACCGGCTGAGCCACTCCACACGGCATTGGCACACCACTACCGCTTTGCAACCCACTCCCTCCTCCTCGTCGATAACGTATTCCTTTGACACACAGCCACGCACACGTATACGCTCTCCAACGCTGCGTGCTTCGGCACACGAGAAACTAGTTACGCACCGTCTCTAACGCTCCGACTAATTCGATGATAGGCTAAGAATTTTCAAGCAACGCAACTGCCCTAACGAATTTATCACGCCCCGCGGAGTATTCTCGTTAACCACGTTATATACTGCTAACGAACGTTTAAGCGATAAATTAACAGAGTCGTTCGTTCGACTAACGGATTTCGATACCCCCGTTCCCAGACGAAGGAGAGGGAGCCCATCGAAACGAGCCGAGCGAGTAGCGTACCACGGCGAAGCTATGCTTCTTCCACTTTCAGAATATGAATCACTTTTCGCGAAACCATCGAGGATAGAGTTTCGTTCCCATCGCTCGTTCCACACAGACCGGATCGGAGAGCGCGCGCAATGTAGAGAGAGAGAGAGAGATAGAGACGGCGTGAGGAGAGGGAGGGAGTAGAAGAGAAGAGGAGAGGAGAGACAGCTAGAGAGGGGCTGCTGCGGGTTAGGAAACGTCGGGGAGAGCCGCTCCTCGACGTGGAGCGAGGAACACGCATGCGCGGCTGCACGCTCGGCAGCGCATTTAAGCGTCTCCCCGGGACGTGCACCCACCGCCGCATCATCGGCACGCATTTCTCTGTGTGTGTGCGCGCATTTACGATACCTCGTATGCCATCCACCCGTGCTACGTTCGAAGTTGGCGAGCCAGAGCCGCGGCTAGAGGGGGACAGAATGATGCGTGTCTCGACCCAGCGAGCAAGAATGAAGGCAAGAGTGTTTTCTGGAAAAGGTCAACGGTATCGGCCACGAAAGAGAGACGTGCCGAGCGAAGGTCGGAGCCTACCAACGTCATTCGATAGCACTTGGATTTCTCTTCATCGTTTAACGTCCCTACTGCGGATAAACGACTATATTTTAGGCTAACTGGTGCTCCGGCGAAGATACCCGAAGACCGCTGTTCGTACACTCGTAAAAGCTTATACGCAGGGTTTACAAGCCAATTAGTATGAGTCACCTTTCGGTACCGACGATTTGTCCCATATAAACAGCCTTTTGTTGTCAAAATCTCGGTCATTATATGGCCACTATAATGATGCCATTGCGATACAATGACTAAAGTGTTCCGACGATGGAAGGTTTTGACAACAAAGGGATATTTGCACAGGACGGGTCGTTTTCAAGGATAAGTAACTTACACCGATCGGTCCCTACGTATTTCGTTTGTCGGAATGCCAGTTCGTCCGAATGAACGTCCAACGTGAACGTGCGGTTCGAAGGAAACGCAACGCTAATTTCGTCCTTGGAAATAGGATCGAGTAAAATTCGTATTCCCGGAAATGCATATTCCTCGACTGGAACAACGTGTAACGTATCGTTTAGCATCTTGGCGATTCGTTTGCATGAAATCGCGACGGGGTCGACGCATCGATCCGTGGCGAGGCATAGGCCGCGGGCGCACGCAGGTGAATTTAAACAAGATTGGCCGAACGGTAGACGGCCACTTCAGCCAGCCGTAATACCATTTAAATATCTTCCTTTTCCACATTTGCAAACAAACACGGCCACGTCCGCAGTTTCCAGCGACGATATAAATTATTCAACCAGCTATATCAGTCCTCCGGTCTTTAGATAGGAATCGTTCGAACAGCGTTAGAATCTCGTTCCTCGCCTCTAAGTTTCCTTTCCCTTCGTACGTGCTATCGTCGCCTATTCAGAAGTGTATACGTTTACGTACACGCTGACTATAACACACTGCGAAGCGTAACTTCTCTTTCTCTCCCCCTCCCCCAAACTATATACCGTTAGGATAGCAGGCAACGACCCAGATCCACCCAGAGGACCCGGCGCCTCCAACCGGGGGATATTTTTTTCTTCCGATACAGAACGAACCACGCGCACAACGTGATCGCTTCCTCCGAGCGAAGGGAAGCGGATTACTCAGGTGAAAGCGTAATACTCGACTGGCCCGAAAGATACAGCTTTTATCCACGGAACAGAGAGGGTGTCGACGAGATACCAAGAGCAGTTTCCACTTTTACCGCGAACCTCCTCCTCGATCGAGTGCCTGCTGCACTGTTGCTGCTTCAACGCCTCCTTTCTCCTTCCTCTATCTTATTCCATTCTCTGCTCCTCCTCTTCCTGCTGCTATCGTCCTAGCCGTTTTCTTTCGTTTCAAGCGTAAGCTATCGTGCTACACTCTATGAGATTTCAACGACCGTTCGCTATTGTCACGGCGAGATAGAAGGAATTAAACGAAAAGCGATGGAGTCACCCACGGGGTTAATTTGTTAGCCGTTACGAGCATGGAGACCGTGTTTAACATCTTCCCGCCGAGTTTCTATCGCTATTATTCTTATTCGTTCTAAACGTTCAAGGTATCTGGCGAAATTTTCAGACACTTATGCAAGTCTCTAACGCGCAATCACTTGTTAAGTGTAACGTGCGAAAGGTTACCCTGGGGATAATAAACGTTTCGCCCGTAGATGATGCAAGTTGCTTACAGAGGGTTGATAACGATAAGAACGATCGATGGATCTCGTCGACTCGTAGCCGTACGAGGTCCGGATGATGACGGAACATTACGAACTCGCGCGAAAACCAGTAAGACCTATCAACGACAGCGGAGGGACGAGAAACAGGTTCTCGACGAGACCCAGCTCGAAACCAGTTCCACTGGTTCCACGAGTGAAAAACGGCCTCGCGCTTTTTTCCATCGAACAGGTTCAATTTGAATATCGTGAACCGATTATCCCGCGGATGGTATCGCTCGAAAGAACCGGGAGAACGAGGAGGGAAAAGAAAAGAAAGAGAGAGAGAAAGAGAGGGAGAGAGACAGAAAGAAGGAGAGCTCTCTGGTAACTGTAACCGCTCTCCGTGGAAACGTGTTCTAGCGTCGTGAGCTTGAATGAATCTCAATTCGAGCCGCCGCCTAGAGACACGGAGTGCAAAAGCCAGCGCGGTAATAGCGCAATTTATTGAGCCGTTAAGGAGCTAATGCACGCTGTTACGCACCCGTGAACTACTCACACGTATCGTTTAATTATACCATGTTACGCAATACGCGACGAACAATTGGCCAAGCAGCCTCGCGAGGAAAATACGTTGATCGTGGACCGATTATAAAACGGTCCACGAAATTTATGCGCGCGATAATCACCTTCTCAGGGTATCGAGAGGTTGGTTCGTACAAATGGAATGGATTCCGCGAACGAATCGTTGAATTTCCTTCATCGTTACGTCCATCGAAAACGAGTCTCTCCGCTATAATTAAACCTACATCGACCTTCCTACGCGAGATGTCGTTTGCGAAACAGAGAGCGTGTATCATTGGCCTCTGAGCTCCATTTACCGGACGATTTGTTCGCCATCCATCCACGTCGCCTTTCATTATCTTTAATTACTACGTGCTCGCCACGACGATTCGTGCTGCTCGTGTCGAGCAAGCTTACACGCTGATCGCTTATTTTCTGTGGAATTGCTTGAATATTAAGCGCCATTTCCTTGCAATTATGACAGAATACACGTTTGTTATGAATGACGTACTTTCGTCGTTATCTCGATTGATCGATATTTGATTGTATCCAAGTGGAAGCGCGTGCGAGGGAAAAAGATGAAGCTATGCAAATCAGATAGTAATATTCTTCCCGCTTCTGAACAAATGAGCATGTAATTAGACGTAACGTTAACCGCGTATCTAATTTGGTTTCTTAGATTATTCAAACATCGATACATTCAGCGTGAGATACAACGTTGCTCGATACTTCTTGCATCGAGTGTTACTTTAAATAGTATAATGGCCAACGAGGCTGAACGCTATGTATTGCCAATGTCGACCCGGCTTTTTCTTTCGCGTGAATAATAAGGAGAAGAAAAAAAGGCTATTATTTCTCAAGGTTGAACTTGAAAAACATCCGAGAATGTTGGATTACGTTTTAACGAGAAACAACGATTTTCGATGATATATGAGAGGCTGGTTGGTAAACGCAAAGCGACATACTTTTGCTATTATCATCGCGACGCGAACGCGACCTTTGGCCCACATCCTGTTGCCCTAATCGCAGCCGGGAGAAAAAAATTGTTTTCTCAGAAGCGGAGATAACGGGTCAACTATCGCGTACAGAATACGAGCGCTTGATACCAAAGGGACCCGATGCTGGTGCCCGCATGAATTCGTACTGTCAGCAATTGGAAAGCTCAGTGATTTTGACAAGTTGCATCGAACGTTCTAATTTGATCTGTCAAACGACCAATGCGATAACAGTTAACTGTCAACCTTTGGAAATAACAAGGAAGAAATGGAGAAAAAAGAAAGCTGTGAAATGATAACAAGCGAACTGTCGTTTATTTTATCAGTTATTTTCGAGCCTTTACAATTTGGAAAATTCTAATCCCTCTACACGAAGCCTCTTTAAGTTTCCGTTCGTTAAATCGTTGCTACATCGAATATTATCGTACTTCCTTATGGCTATTTTAACTGTTTTAATCAAATGATGATATACAAGCGTTTGTCTTTATCAATCAGCCTCGTGCAAAACATTCACCAAGCCATACTTCACTTTCGATCTTTGTTCTCGACTCATTATGTATGTATTTTATTAATCGCTTCTCCCATAAATGAATAAATAAATAAATAAATAAATCTTTCCCATCTTTCGTAATATTCGATAAGACAAAATCTTGACGATTCGAAGATTTTCTCTTGAGATTCGGTTTATCGTAGTTCGATCGCAATACTATGGCTAACGTCCTTGGATAGAAAGCGAATAGAAAAGGAAAATAATAAAGTAGAGGCAAGTAGAAGGATCGAAGGCGGTGAAATGGACGCGAAAGACATCGCAGGCGAAAAGCTTTGAAAACCGCATGCTCAGCGAGCTTACGCGTCGTCTAAAAATAAACGAGGTACATTTGAATACGAAGGACGACGGTTTTCATTACGAGCGATGCGCGATAAAAGAGGTAAAAGCAGGAAGCCATTGGAACCTCGGCATACATACATACATACATACGACCGAGAGTTGTAAAGTTACGTTAAGGCCGGCTATAAAGCTCGCGGAAGGCATGCGCCGGCCGACCGTTGTTTGTGTCATTATCGACGTCGTATATCGAGTGGCGCGAGACATTCCAAAGTATACGCTCGATAACGGCAGCTGTTCGCCGAACAAGCTGCCAAACGATAAACTACTAGTAAAAACGCCAGCTACTACTAAATGATAGGGAATCGTTGCACGAAGCAAACTCGTTTTCTTAGTCAGACACCATTCAATGGTCTCTCTCTCTCTCTCTCTCGACTTTATATCGGTTTTATCTGCAAATATACGTACTTCCAAAATCGAAATTAAATGGATCTTGAAAAATGCACCTGTGCGAATCTAGAAAAATTTCCGTGAAAAATTCTACTGTCATTTTTTTCTGTAGTATTATAGTAAACAACTTATAGTATAAGATTCTTATAAGAAAAACAGCGAACTGTCAGAATGTTCCATCAAATGGAATTGCCTAAAGCGAAGCACGAATATCTGAGGGGAAAGTAAAGAAAGAAACAATGACACTGTTTCCCTGCAAGTGTCCGTGCACCCTTTGCGTGGATGGTGTTCGTACGATGGGTGAAGGAGAAGGGGCAAAGGAGAAAAAATTAAATGTCCCCTGGCAGAGGAGTATCAGAAACACGACACTGTTAAAATTGCTGGCGACAGTGGCGCACGGACCAGCTGTGCCGGCTGTGACGATGAAGCTGTGTACACAATAGCGTGGATGGAACGAAGGGTAGTACGGAACGCTGTGTCGAGCAGAGGGATTATAGGGCAGTCGCAAAGAAGGGGAAGGTTTCGGCGCCCCAACGAGTTTGACGCGATGACGCGATACATTCCATAGACGAGGGTGGAAGGGATTCTCGCGTGTCTACGATCGTTCCCATTCTATCCCTTTTTTTTCTCGGTGTTCTCTTCCCTGCAACCGCACCTCACCCCGGGCTCCAAGTTCTTTGGTTCAACGCCACGACTACCTGCTATATCCCTCTTTGCCAATGTATTTCAGGGAACTGACGAACCTATGGGAACTTGATCCTCGGCCTCTTTTCCATTCTGTCGCTCCAACGAGCATCGAATGGCCCATAATCGATCGGCAGGGGTTCTCGTAGTAAAATAGGATTGTAGAAAATCCGACTATTAGTCAAAGTTTGCAGTAGCTCAAAACAGTTGCAGGCGAATGTTGTAGTGTTTGAAATCACTGACAGAAGTTAAATAGTAAGTTAGGTATGTTTGTTTGCCGTAGTGCAGGATTTAGTGTCAACAGGGATTACGGTACGAAATGAAGAAAAGAATTTTAGAAGAGGACACGTCGTACTAGAAGGATACCCGTAGTAGTAAAAAGATTAGATTGAAAATTCTGTCAACCTTCTACGTTGTCGCTACTTGAAATTCAATGCGCGAAAATCAGTCTGTCAAAATTAGTAAATTATAGAAAATAGAAATTACTTTTCAAGACAAGCGTTCGTTGTTCGATGTTTGATAGCGACGTGCTACGGTTAAAAAACATTCTCGATGAAGAATATCGCAGAAAGAATTCCTTGAAAATGGATCTCGAATCGAATGAAATTCGAAATTCAAACGGACAAAAGCTTAAAAAGCCAGGAATCTGAAACATTCCCCTAGATTCCAAATGCACTGGTTGCAATTGCGAGCCGATGCTTCGATTTAGGACCTGGTCGTTGATTATGGAAGCTATTGCGCGCGTTATGAAACCAGATTCGCGAAAGAGAAAGAGAGAGGGAGAGGGAAGAGTGGGCCAAGCGAATGGGATCTTGGTAGCGGTTAGTTGCGCAAACACCGCTCCAAGCTGGTTCCAGGAGAGCAGCAACAACATTTATTGCCTGTGGTTCGTATCTCTCTCTCTCTCTCTCGTTTCCGCGTTTCTAGTTCTCCTATCTCTGTTTCTCTACGATGCGCCAGACTCGGTGACTCAGTATCAGTTTTTTATCGTGGTTGTCTCGGTATCTTTGGATCGTGAACGTCTATTTCGAACGAAAGCAGAGATGACGATATGCTACAGCTACACGCGAGCTCGACACGAAAAAGAAGAAGAGGGAGAAGAACACGAGATAGGAGGAGAAACGGTGAAAAAGGTTGCTGGAGGTAGGGTCAGTGCGTTACAAGGAACTTGGGAATCGAGTTATCCAAAAGTCCCGCGGCTTCGTGTGAAGAAAAAGTTCGATACGTATCTTGCCACTGGCACAACCTTGAAATTCCCTCGCGTTTTATAACGTCCGTCGATGCTTTACAATTACACTGTCGCTGTCAACGATTTCAACGAGCTCGTATAATGTTTGAGTTGGCAACCTTGAGCCGACTAATCGCTAACTTTTTTTCCAAACTACGCTTTTTTTTTTACTTGTAACTAGTCGATCAATTATTAGTTTCTGGACGTGTTCCATGTTCTCACGATGTACCCGCAGGGACTACGAATTAATCTTTCGAAGGTTACCTGGGTCGTTTACACCTCCAGCGATATTTTACTCGTGATTTTCTTCGAAACGAATTCCTATTCTTTTCTTCAAACGCCTTTTCAACATTCTACTTGAAAAGTAACCGTGAAATACAATAAAGAGTTCGACAAGTGTCCCAGGATCTTTTCGAGCACCTGCGCTGGCTACGAATTTACAGATGAGCGTACCACAACGCTACGCTGTAACTCGTCGTGAGCCGTCACTCGAAACGAGTAGCCTCGGTAGAGTCGTACACGAAGAATTTTACACAGATGTGAATACTAGCTTTGTTTATTAATAATTTTGTTTAAAAACAGTCTGCAATATGTACTACCAACAGGCATTCCTTGCGTTCCCACGTAGTTTTACTGCATTTTTTCTGTTTCGCGCATACTCCACACCTTCTTCGTGGATTTTCATTTAGCCTTTGTGAGTGGAATATTCCTTGGAAAATGAATATTCCACGTTTTTGATAATCAGCAATACACACACTCTGTACAATTTGCCATCGTCGTCGGTCATCGCTGCTAATTGGTTAGAAAAACTGTTAGGGAAAAACTGTTAGGGGAAAAACGAAAACTGCAATCTCGCAATGCTGGAAGTCCATCGTGTCCCAAGGGAGGAACTAACCGTTACTATTAACAAAACCACAAAAAAGAAAACCTAAAATGCTTCGTGAAAATAAAGGACTCGACAGTAAACACTGAACCTTATGGTAGGTAGCTGGAATCAGTGGTAATAAAGACTAATTTTCCTCGGGGATTATTGCTGGTCCGAGTGAATACGTTGAAGAAATCGTAGACACGAGGAACAACAGAGAAATAAAAGTGGAGAAAGGTACGTGGTATCTTTAGAAAATTAGAAACGGCTACTATCAAAAAATTGTTATAGAAATAGAAAAGAGTTATAAAGTATCGTGCACGAAGAAATGGACGAGAGTATAACGATCAGATGTATAACACGTTGTCGGCAATTTTTTTTTTTTTTTAATATTTATTAAAATTACAATCAATTCTCGCGTTGAGAATTTTCAGTAATTTTTCTAGCGTGGCCAGTGAAACACAAAGACGTTCGTGGCACGTCTTCTAAAACCTGTAATAAATAGCTGTCGACGAAAGTTCAACCACGAACTTTCGATACATACAAGCGCCTCTGGCAATATTTCAATGTTGAACCAATGATGATGTTTTTACAGCAATCGTTAACGTTAACAAAACGCTCGTGAATAGAACAATCGGTAAGGTAGAATAAATAAAATAATCTGTTTTCAGAATTCCAGGTAACGACTGATCCTTGCAGTGAAACGGGGACAGGTAGATACAGCTCTGGTCGTAAATCTTGGAATATGTCTCGACAAGGTGTCTCTCGATTAAGGAAACTACATCGACACGGATTGCTACGCCCGTTAAATTAACGGATCGTCCAACTACAAAGTAAGAGCCGCTTTCCAAGCGATTCCTTGAGAATCTCGGTGATTTTGTGAAAAGGAGGTCAGCTCGCGTTTATTTCACCCGTAAACCAGCGCGAGTCAAGCAAAGTGGAAGCCGAGGTGTCTGAAGTTTATCGCGATGAAATCAGGCCGGGGCGGAGAGGAACCTTTTAGCAGAGGCGACTGCTCCGCAGATTAAACATCGATTTCTTTCTTTGAAAAACACGTTAACGAAGCTAGATAGGTTTGCATAAGTCGAAAATTCGGCCCTTTTTGATTCTGGGTTTCTTATTTGGACAACGCGCAGGTAAACGAACGGGACTTTTAGCAAAGGGGAGCTTCGAATTAGGAAATTGATGGTCAAAGTCGTTGGTTCTTTGTCGTAATTAAATAAAACGTTAATTACAAGTATATAAAATAAAAAATAATACCTTGCATGGCGATGGACAAAGTATGGTGGATTTTTTTCCCGAGGAGTGGACATTTTTATCAGCTGGAATTTCTGATTGGATAAAGGATACCCCCGACGAACCTTTTTCCCGACAAAAACTTGCCGCGCTTCGTTGATAGGGAGCGTGAAATTGGTTTTCGAAGAAACGAGAAAAACAGAAGCAGCAAAATCGTTGCTCCGGATAGGAAAAGTTCGTTTCGGCCGAACAATGAGTAACGAAACGAGTAACGGTAAAAGGTCTATGGCGTGCAGTCGGGGGAAAGAGAAAAAACGTGAAACTGTCACGGTCAACGGTCAAGACAACAGAAACGCGTCTCGCTCGTTTTACCGGAACAATCGACGAGGCTGAAAGAGACTGGAGAATCCTGGAACGTAATCGCGTAGCGCTCCAACTACGTAAAACTTCTACTTAAACGATACATCGCTGGTCGTGAAAGCACGTGGAAATTTTATGTACAATGGCGATCGTATAATACCAAAAGTTCAACTTAATCTTGTAGTTTATGATAGTAATTAACGTTCGGACCTCGTTCAGCAGCCATATCAAACAACTGTTATTTTTCGTTTTATACATTTCTCAATTTCATTACTCTGTGGCTACTCGATTAGTGTCAAAGAAACGAATTAATTACTTTTATAACTGGATGGTTTAAATAATCGTAAATTTCAAGCAGGTTTAAGAAAAATCCCTAACATCTGACATTTATCGAGTCGACCCGTATGCCTTTCGAGCGGCTCGTTTATTACTCTGGTTTTCGCTGATAAAATAAATCATACAGGGTGTACGAAAATTATATGTCACGAGTATCACGTGATTCAACACGTTTCCCCGCTGCGAACACGTGTAGAAAAAAGAACGTACATGTAAAGTTGTTCGTGACTTTGAAATTCAAATGTGCCCGTATGCGGCGAAAAAATTATGCTCGTAGAATTTAGCATAAAATATTCAAATGACTGTATACTTTTGTCATAAAGTGTAACTATGTTGGTCGAAGTCCTTCGAAGCATTTGCAACGCAAAAGCATCGAGTTATCGCGAATAAAACGATCGTAGCTCGCAGCAGAACTCACTCAATTAGCTCATCGATCGAACGAAATCGAAAACTGGTTGTTCGCAACGAGCCTGGACAAGATGGAGAACGAGACGAGATGGAGACGAGAAACATGCTGGAACGTATGCGCGCCAATGATTCAGGCTGACGCAGCAGCAGTGTAGTGTGTAAAAACTGGCCAGGAAAAGGCCAAGGTTTCGTCGTTGAATACGATGATGAAAACGAGGATGAATTCCAGATCCGTACGCAGGCAGCGTGACCAAAAAAAAAAAAAAAAAAAAATTGAGAAGTTAACGAAAACACACCAGACCTCTTTATCATGGATAATTTTGTAAACGACTGATTCGTTGGGGTTTTACGTCAAGTTTGCGCAACACGGTTTATCAAAATAACGAAAGTCATTGCGAAGAAGTACGATGCTTGCTAGAGCCGCGTGACAAGAATCAGACACGTTATTTATTATGCTTGTTTGACTTTCCGCGATCGCTAGTTACAAGAAACCAGCCTACGAGTAATTGCATATTTTTGCATCCGCTTGTTTTTTACATTTCACGTAACATCTCGCGATACTCTCGTCAAGTTGTGTATCAATTACGTGAAAATTACAACCAGCTAAAAATACTCCCAGCAATTTTGCGGGCCTTCCGTTATAAAGACACAAAAGAAAAAAAAAAAAAGAAGAAAAAAGAAATCTGAACAAGAAACGCGGCAGACCGTTAATTTCCGTCGTTATAAATAAACGTAAGGCAGCGATTCTAGTTATCGTCGGCTAATAGTCGCACGATTGGTCCCAGAAACGAGCCAAGGACGGGCACAAAGCAGCGAGAGAGACCAACTTTTACTTTCCGCAGTCAGGTCTCGAGGTTCTTCCGTGTTTCAAAAACGGCACGTGCCAACGGAATATCGCCTCGTTCGACGTACGTACGTACAATACGTTGGTCGGCCGTTCCATTTCTCTAAACTCGGCCAAGGCAGGGTTGTGCGACTTATACGTTCGTCCACGACTAGTCATGCACGCCGATGACGACAACGCGATAGCGCTCCGTCGAGAGCCGAAGCAATTTGCATAGGATGCACGCGCACACAGCCTGACCTATTTGTAACGCGCGTAAATATCTTTCTAACCGTTGCCGGCTACCGTTGAAACGCGCGTGCAACGTTTAAAAAATCGCGGCAATGGAGCCGCTATCTGTCTACTTTTACCGCTTCGAACGGACGCTTGGAAAAAAGTTGCCAGTCAGCGGTACCACGGTGGCGGGGGAGGGGACCGTTATTAAGAGATAATAAAGAGGCAATTTAGAGCTGTCGCGACAACACTCGTGTTTCTTTTTCGAGCATCGTTCAAGGTCAAGTGGATTGAGACACGTTGGAATTGCGCGCATGAACGGAGGGGGCAACGAAACTGCACTTTGTGGGTCACGTTCCTTCGTTCTCATCGATCATCCGTAGCGAGTATGCTTGTTCGCGAGAATCCTCGCGAGAAGAAACAGAGGAAACGTATTCCTCGCTACGTACCTAAATGAAAAATAATTTGGAAAAGGAGGGAGAATTTAGAAGGCTGGGAATCGTGCCGCTGAAAATCTACGAAATTACTGCAAGAAATTTGCAATCGATCGTCACGGCCGTTCTCGCAGTCGCAGCGTTGAAAAGAAAATGAAAGAACGACCGTGTGCGACGATTTGAGAGTTCGAAAGCACTGCAGATAGGAGCTGGGGCGAGCAGTAGGGGACGGAAGGCTATATAAGGAGCGCCAGGGTACAAAGGAGAGGAAACGTCGTTGAAACGTACATACGTAACCACGCGAAGGGAACGCTCTCGAGTTTTGTTCGCTTTGTTCGCTCGATGAACACGCGTGTGCGTTCCTAAGCGGAAAAGGGAGTCGGTCTGTTGGCCGGCAAGCTGTACGGGCAAGAAACACGCTGCAAGAAGGACACAGAGGCGAGATAGAGAAACTGGAACTCGAAGCTCGTTCCAGGGAAGATACACGCGAATCGGATTACGATCGTAAACGACATTACGCGTTATATTTCTATTTTCGTTGGAACCGTTTGCAACGAAAGAAGCTTACGCAAGGATATTCACAAAATCGAGTGTAACTCGTAAGAGTTGAAATGGAAGTTTCAGTTCTTTCTATGTATGTACGTAGCTACGACCCAATGGCCAATAATCAAGCGCTACTTGCATCTCAATATCAGAATAGAATACCATATCAGTACGAAATTTTGCCACGGCAGAGAATTTATTAGGTTGTCCGGAAAGTGTCCTTTTACAGACACGTCTTTCACAACGATGTATCTTTATACAAACGTGAAACCTAATCTATCAAACGTCGCGATCTTTATCTTGATAGAACAAAATGGATCATACGTAATTCGATAAAATGATATAAAACGTTGTGCATCCATTATTTCCTTATAAAACGAAAGAAGCTTTTGGGGCGACCTAATACATTTGGCCACGTATTTCGATATTTAAAGGTCTCTTTGGTTGTAACCTTATTTCCTGCTGTCTCATACGTTTTCGTGCCGTGAAAAAATATATAAGAATGTACGATTAAATAAATCAATGTTTCTCGATTAATGCGACGAGTAGGCTTTTCGATGCTCGTTATCGGCGTTGTAGGTGCTCGATTAAATCGATAGAGAACTGGCGAGAACTGTCAAAGACAGGGACCTGTCTGTAGAAAGTTATCCAAGTAGCGGGGGTAATTAAACGCGAAAGACAGGAGAGAAACGGCGTTAACTCGTTCCCCGTTCCCTATCTTTTCGCGTAATAACAGTTTCACTTCTATTACACGTTGCTGGTTTACGTGTGCACGGCGTAACTCGCGATGAGTCACGCTTGTGTCTTTTACGTATGCAGCCAGGTCAGGTCTGCGAGTTTTTCTTCGCGATGTTTACCTCGAGCTGCGACTCCAGGTTAACGATATTTTAGATAATTGGGGGAAACTCGTTTACCTAGTTCTCTCTTTGCATTTTCCCTACGCAATCGCTGACATTTGCTAAAATCTCTAAAACTCCAGAGCCCCTCGGTCAACTTCTCAACGTTTCTCCGGCCGTTGGTCGTCTGTCTGTTTTTCACAAGTTTCTAAGTAATCTACGATGTTCCTAACGACTTTCAATCATAGCCGAGGATGAGGCGAAGGCAGTTGTAATTTCCAAAATCGGTTTCGAGATCGCAGCCTTCTTAATATCCGACCCTTAATTCCAACGTCCATTAACTGGCAACAAATTACAGGCACCGGCCTTCTACCAAATTTTCCAACACCATATAAACACCACCGTCCGGTTTGTGCAATTTGTTTGCCAGAATGGAGGCCGGAAAGCCTCTGGCCCGTCCCTGGCCGCAAATCTTGCAACTCTATCCTCGCTGTGCCGTAGGAACCCGACTACAGGCTGGTAATGGGTTCAGACGGGCTCCCCGATCCCTCGAAACCACACGACCAACGCACAAGGAGACGCTGAAAAAACCTAATAACCTGCTGTCTATCGCGATGGACATCGATAGATGAGAAGGCGCGTGAATCTACAGCCGACACTCGAAAAACGAGAAAAAGAAAAGAAGGAAAGGGTGATCCAAGTCTTTTCGATTAATTTACGATAGCGTAGGACGATTTGTAAAATTTGTGGAATGCGTTCGAGACCAACGATCCGGACGATGAGTCACGGAATATTTCCCGAGGATTCTGTGTCGTCCGCAGATATTTACATTATCGATCAACAGGATTGGAAATAAATTCGCTGGGACAGAGAAGCGAGATGTACGATAAGAGCCTAAAGTAGGAAACAGCCATCGATCTGGTAAAAAGACAGCACTAGTCGATCTACTGACATTCGATAAAACTCGTATATGTCAGAAACAAGATGATCAAAATACCAAAATATAAATGAAATCCGCAGAAGCTGCTCGGTCACGAGGAAAAATATTATCAAAATACAGCTATCTCGGGCGCGTCGAATTAAAAAAGCAGATAAATTTCGCGAGATTTGCGACACGTTCGTCTGGATCGCGTTAAATTTAAACCGGCTACGAAAAGGAGAGAAAGAGAGAAAAAGAGAGAGAGAGGCTACACATCGTGGGTAGAGGCTGACGGCCGATGCCGATGCCGATGGCGATGGTCTATCTGTTGCGAAGAGGCGGCCACGGAAGGTGGAGGGAAGACAGGATCGGTCGTTTGGTCTGTCGAGGCAGAAACATGACGAAGGAGGAGAACGGCGAGGAAGGGAAAACCGGTTCGACAGGTTCGGCTCCCATTTACCTGACCATGTAGCGCCTACCTACGTTCGGACATTATGTATTATGCAGTCTGGCTGTATGTGTAACGCATAACTACGGTGTGTATCCGGCGAGCGAGGAAGAAAAAGAGTGCGGAGGGGACGGGGACCTGGATCCGAGGGAAAGGAGAGAAAAGGAAGAGAGCAGACCGCAAAGGTTCGTGGCTCACGATGAAAGCGGACCGTGTTTGACCTCCAGGCTGATCTTCACTCTCGTCCGTCGGTATTCCATCTTTCGACTTACCGATCTTTCATGTTTGCACTGCGAAAATTGACCGTTTTGTTTCCTTTTCTTTTCATCCGTTCCAGTCGTTCTTTTTACCCTAATCGATGTTGCTTTCGTTGGATTCGACTGTTTTCGTTGAATGGCGAAAATCTTCGATCCGAAGATCGCCTCGCGAGTACAAAACGCAACAGCATCGAAATCGAAAACACGTTCCGAAGCGTCAGCCTACTTTCTCGCGTAGAATCGTTTGCTCGCGAGTAGAAGATGAAGCGCAGCGATAAAGCGCCGTTATGTTAATTGGCCCGCCGGGGCGTTGCGTCTCGAGATTAATTTACCCCAGAAAGATGGTATCGCCGCGCCAATTACCGTATCCAGAGGCCGTAATTCGTTGCGCTAGAGGTGTGCAAGTTTAGGTGGCTCGTACCGTCGTCTCTTCGACTTTTCATTCCTCCATGACTCACACACCGTCTCCCGTCTACCTTCCCTAACCTTAGTGCCGCTTCGAATTCCAAGATACACAGTGGCTTGCGAAAATCTCAACGTTAAATCTTCCTTTATGTACGTAACGCTATTTTCCTTGTAACTGAAACTGATAACACGGATCGATCGCAAATTTTATAAACGCGAAGATAAACGACGATAAATTCACGTGTCTCTGATATCGATGTGAATAAAATTTCGAAATGTTCCATACAAGTACAGATGACACATCCGCGGCAGAAGAGTTTCAAGAAGCCTCCAAATACTTGCATGAGTCACGCCACGTTATATCAAAAGGGGTAGAAACGAGGGAAGAAGGAACGAGAAAAGAGTACGAGAGAATGGCGCACGAAACGGAGTGGCTTCTGTTGGCCTAGCAATTTCGAGAGAATCGTTCCATCCCGCTTTAACGCGAGCTTCCTCGAGCTCTCGAGCCGCGAGACACGCCACTTGGTATTCCGCTGGGCGAAGCAAAAGCGGCGCTCGCGCAGGCATTCCGCTGGAACGTGCTAGGCATCAGCCCCTACCCCCGTGTCACTCTCTCTCTCTCTCTCTCTCTCTCTCTCTCCTCTCTCCATGCTTCGACTCACTTGTGTGAACAAATTCTGGATTCTGAGCGCGCGCGCTACGTCCCCCAAACGGGGGAAGGGATTACGAGGATGGCCGGATGAGCCAACTTCTGCCGACAACTTCCGCCGGTTTGGAGGCTGTCGTCCGCTAATTCTGCGCGATCGTCGCGATTCTACGAGGAATTTCGAGCGAATTGCAAAACCATGAGCGTATTATACGCGGCGTAATAACCAGCTGTGAATAATTACACAGGGATTTTAAGAAGATGGTCGAGGAGTGCAGGATGGACCGAGTGCATCTGTAACCCAGAATACCTACTCGCTTCCAGTCACGAATCGAGTGCTGTTCGAACCAGACAGAGAAGGAGGGAGGAAAGTTTGCGGAGAGACGAGTCGAGGCGAGTCGAATAACTGGTTGTTCCAGTTTCTGGCGTTACGTTTGACGCTGGATACACCGGCCAGTGAGACTGGTATTGGTATGAACGAGGATATTCCGCGACCGCGTTTTCAATGAAAATATCAACGATCGATGGCAGACTAAGTATAGTACGGGCGTTGACTAGATCGTCTTCCGAGATACAGGTTGGTATCAAAGCCAATTAAATTACCGATGTTCAACATCAAATAGCTTCGGCGCAATCTCGATGATACAGAAACTTTTGCACGGTAAAAAGAAGCAAAGCTTCGATATCGTTTCTAGAGATCCTCGACAAAATAGGATCTTTAAAAAGGTTCTGCCACGTTCTCGAGAGAGACAGATCCTTTCTAATTTCTACAAAATTCCAATAGACTTATTGCTTTTGAAATTCGAACGACTCACGGTACACATATCGATACAGATAGCGAACATGTAGCAGAGGAAATGAGAAATACTATGTTCTCTTTGCTTGTTCTCGTTAAATCAATTCATTTCCCCGGGGAAAATTACGACGTGAAAAGAATCACAATATTCACTGGCGATCTGTTGCAATTTAAGCGAACGGCAGTGCCGTGCTCCGTAAAAATAGAACGAAAAGTTAACAGAAAAATATTCCTGGAGGAATTCAACGCCAATGCCAAAACGCGATATCAAAGTGGAACTCTTTTCCACGTTGAATAAGACGCGCTATTATTAAAAGGCCGAAGTGTCGAGAATCGTTGCCCATCTTGTTTTTCCTAGCCGTGAAACGCAAACAACCGACGTGCACCAGCGATCTCGAAAACGAATTCAGTCGGTCGGTTTATCTCTCGATCCGTTTTTCTTTCCAGCCCCGACACACTTTGCGACTTTGCGTCCCCTTTATAGCGCGCCAGCGAGGTTTACTGACATTGTTACGACCGGGTTAGTCGCGAATCGATTTGAATTTCGTCGCAGTCACGATTCACCAGCAATTCCTGTTCCTTCCTCTTCTCCGCCATCTCTCTAACGACCCACTGTCACAAACCAGTTACTTTTTTCTCCGAGATATTATCGTCATCTAACCGCAGCTGAAGTTTCATCGATGTTTCCGTCACGTTTTAACACGCATTTTTCATCGATCTTCGTCAACTGTACTTTGTTCGTTTCGTATCGGTACGCGCGCAACGTCTTCAACTTTTATTAGCACGATAAATATTTCTCCATATTACAGTTACCTTCCGCCGTATGTAAAATAGTTGCGTAGCTTTCGACTTTATTACGAAACAGTAGTACTCGTAAAATGTTTGCGAACATCGTTGCTCCGAAACACCGTTCGCGAACAGGTTTGTTGACGAGTACTTCATACATTCTCGGCAATCCAGCGTTCGCGAATTCTTGGAAAATTATCTGAACCCACGTCCTTGGCTGCGATTCTGGATTTACTTTGCAAAGAGCGAACATGTTTCCCTTTCCTCCGACTCTCCACCCACCGAAAATCTGTTTCACCACCTACGTTTCGCTCTTTCTCTCTCTCTCTCTTCTTGAACCTCTGGCCTTTTCTTTCTCCATGTTCGCTTCTGTGCGCGTGCGACTCGGTCTCGCCGTTTTTCCCCTGCGACGACTCTTCGATCGCTCCCGTTCGTCCGTGACGACCTCGATGCTAGGCTACAGCGTGTATTTTTAGAGGCGACGTTCGCGTCCGTGCTGTTCTAGCGAAAAACTTCTCGATCTCGATGCGATCCCGAGACCAAAGACGTTATGGTCAGACCGGTGTCGCGTTCGTAAACGCTGACCGAATATAGAATCCCGTGAAATTCGTTCTTTACCGCCAGACATCGACTACGGATCTGCAGATCGATATTCACCAATCGGAGAACGCTATAGGATAGTTGATCGCGTGGAGCTCTGTTCGCGATTTCCAGCTAATTAGTCGCTTCGTACTGTAAGGTCTTTACTATGATTAGTTTACTTACAATAAATGGATTAAGCAGATGTTGGTTAAACAAGAAACGATGGTTGTTTAAAGTGAACTGATCACAACAACGTATTATAATTAAGACAACTAGATAGTTACTTTGCAACTCTCGTCACCACGGATTCAACGCTAACTCTCACGCGGGTCACACTCTCTTGACAACGCAATTCGCACTCTCTGACTTCTCAACTAACACTCTTTGACTTCCCAACTAACGCTGACTGTTAACACGTTGACTGTCGCGCGTGTTTTCAACGAAATCTCCTTCAGGCCACCAGCGTGGAACAGATTATTCTGACCAAATGGTTTCTTATGCCACTACGATTAGAAAAGGAATCAAACGAAAACCGAAAACTTGGCATTCAACTCCTTCTGGCAATTTCTCTTGTAAACGCTTCGACGGTTTAGAAAATTGCAACAAGCAAGGATATAAATATTAGAAGATTTAGAGAATTATTAGCTGGAAAATTATTAGGCTTGTCTGAAAATACAAAAAATCTGTCTTCATAATATCGTCGTAATAAGTCAGCATAATATCGTCGTTCGGAAAAATGATTCAGGAAGAAGCATTAGACGCGCATGCAAACTATGTTATGCAGATAAAATACGTCGAATGGGAAAGATACGAAAGAATTTAAAGAAAACAACAACTTATTGTCCAAATTGTCCCAACCATCCTCAGCTTTCTATAGAATGCTTCAAAGTTTTACATTCTAAATAATTTTCTTAATAAACCATTTTCGTATTACTTTTAGAACAATTCAATAGTTTTATTATTTCCTCTGGAATATCTTATCAAATACCTACGACGATCCTTCGCAAGTAGTCAAATAAGCGTCACCCGAATACGGGTGACGCGACTCTATCGGGAACTTTATCGTCACCCGAATACGGGTGACGCGACTCTATCGGGAACTTTATCGTCACCCGAATACGGGTGACGCAGCCCGATCGGGAACTTTATCGTCACCCGAATACGGGTGACGCAGCCCGATCGGGAACTTTATCGTCACCCAAATACGGGTGACGCAACTCTATCGGGAACTTTATCGTCACCCGAATACGGGTGACGCGGCCCTATCGGGAACTTTATCGTCACCCGAATACGGGTGACGCGGCCCTATCGGGAACTTTATCGTCACCCGAATATGGGTGACACGGCAGTCAACAATTTTGTCTTTTGTCTTAGCCCCAGCACGCACGTGTTCCGCAACCGCTCGTGGCCAGAGTCACGCAGGGCTTTTCCGCGAAACTATTCGATCGAAGAACCGACGATACATTGTTGGGCCTGTCGGCACTTCGGTTGTCTCGCGACATTGTTTAAAGCTCTTAGGCCTTTCGTCCACGGTACTACAATACGAATAAGTTGATTATCAGTCTCGAATGTACAAATTCCAAGCTGAATGTCTATAAGTCAAAGTTTACTTATATCGTGAATAAATCACATACACATGGAAGAAGGAAGGGCTGAACGCGTCGCGGAAACGAATTTCCCAACATGAGAAATCTCGCGCAACAATTTGCCGATTTATCGCTGCTACCAATTCGACAAGTTGCAAGTTATACGTGGGACCACTGTTTTACAACATTTTTACATGAAATGGCATAATCAGGTGACTTGCGATTCGTAAAGTTTCGTTTCTTTTAACCTCGAGCTAGTTAACGTCGCGCAAGGCTATCTATCGATACACACCAATGACTCGTAATTTACGACACGTAAAATTCGGCCAACGTTGGTTCAATTCGCTAGTGAGAATGGACAGAGAGGAGAACTTTTGAAGCTTTTTCTTTATCGAATTTATTATCGAATTACCGTGCCCCTTGACTGGTTCGAATAAACGAGGTTCCACCGTGTCTAAAACTCTACTAAAGCAAGGACTAATATGTCGTCGACCACGAGAATGTTAACGCTCGGATAGCAAGAATAATCTACGCAGTTTCGAAGTTGAAAAATTCCTGAAAGTCCAGACACCCCAGTGGTCGTAAAGCTTGCCGCCGTTAAACAGCGTTCCACCTTCTCTCCGACACGATCGTTTCGTTAACTTTACCCGTGGAACGCGGCACAAGGAGAGGATGAGGAGAGAAGGGAGATGCGCGATGAGGAAGTTTGTTGCAAAGTTTATGCGATTTCAGGCTGGAGCCGAAGAGAGATGGAATTGCGGGGCCGCGCACGGTTTTATGGGCCGTTCCGTTTTACTTTCCTCGTAAAAAATGCCCGGGCCGTCGTTACTCTCGTTCGAAAAAGCTGGACCGAAGAGAGTCAGAGCCCTCTCCGTCGATTAAAGTCGAGCAAGCGTGACGGTTCGCGTAAACAGACGTTCGCGCCAGGCTAAACGCTCGATCGCGTGCCTCTGCAATTAACAATTATCGAGCCAACCGTATTGAGAAATTTCCACGATACCGTCCACAATACCGTTCTTTGTTAACGCACACACAGGGCGAATTATATCTTGATTCCTATTTATATTTTTGTCGAGCGACAGGCCGCTGGAAAATCGCAGTTAAAGCTTTTAAAGCGGCTTTCTGTGCGAACGACACGTACCACGGGAAATAGTCGTGCCACGTGTTTCGCCATGATAAATATTTATTCGCCTTTGTTGTATGGAATCGGAGGCCGGCGTAAAAAGGCCAATAAAATGGCGATAAATGTCGGATCGCTCGATGCACAGTGTTCTTTGACTGGCATGTTTGAAATCCTTTGGAAGCCACGTTTCAAGATATCGAATAGGGATGTACAGGTTTTTGATAGAATCAGCATTTTGTAGCATATACACGATAGTTCGAGTGAAAATACGACCGAGATGCTAAAAATTCTTCGTGTATCGGAACAAAAGTATTCGGCAGAAATCCGAGCGGACAACTTCGGTCGGAAAGGTAGGAAGAATCAATGTGCTTTTGGTGGAAAATCATTGTCGTGTTCCTTCGAAGCGGAATATTTCGGAAAAAACGGCGATCGCATTTAACGACGCCACGCGTATCACGAAACACGCTAATGGCAAGAATTAACCGCTAACGACTCGTAACGCGCCACTTGTCTCCTGCAACGTTTCTTCCAATAGCAACCGAAGAGAAAAGGGAGAGACGCGAGTTCTAAATATAATGCATTGGGTGCACGAAGTTTCACGTGACGCACACCTGCCACTGACACGTCATCAGGAGCTAGTCGTCTTCGTGGACGACGTAACCTGTTATAAGGATTGCGTGCGACACGCACCGTGCCAATACGTGCGAGCCAGATGACGGCGTTTTCCAGTTAATCAAAATCCCAAGACCAAGTATCCGACCTTGGAATCCGTCCCTCGATAGATTAAGCCGAAGCTTAGCGAACAGTTTGTTCAATGTGGATGACAATTTGCCGAGTAGCAGAATCGAAGCAGACATTGGCGAACGTTTAATCGTCGTTACGCGACGAGAGGAAAAAATCGCGCAAAACATCTTCACATGGTTCTTTCATCGACGCAATTGAAGCAACTTGGTTTCGCGATGGATCGTTCTGAATACATTGGATAGAAGAGAGAAGAGCACGGAGGAGCATCGCGTGGTCCTCGCTAGTAATTATTGACCCGTGGTGACTCACTAGGTTGAGGACCTTTATGATCCACGCTAATGGGCTCGCCACTTCAGCCACTCGGAGGAACACGCAGTTAGGCATCCACACGGACGAGCACGCGAGCGCGAGGAAGGAGCGCGCGTGCATCACGTGTGCGTGACGCGTTTTATGGCTCTCGGCCACGCAAATCTCGTTGCGCGTTCTTCCACTCGTGAAAAGCCTCGACCTAGCCCTCTCTCCTCTCTCCTCTTTCCACGACCAAAGAAAGGGTTGGATGGCACGCTCGTCTTTCTAATGGTCTCTCGAATTAGAAACCACCGCTTCATTTTCCTTTGCTGACTGTGCAGGATGGATCGTTACCCACGAGCACTCGCCATTGCATCGTTCGGTCTTCTTGATAAAAAATTTACCAAGCGGAGGAAAATCGAAAACGGTGATTTTACCGATGTCAACTGCTTTCGATTTCGTCTTTGCGTATACGATGGACAAATTCTTTTTCTCGGCGTTGCTCTGGTTTACGTTTTTCGGTTTAACACGGCGCGATAAGAGTTTTAATTAATTAGTCGGCATAGATGGCTAATTAAAATTGCAGCAGATGAAACACGTTGAGAATCGTTAATAGCGCTGTCGCATGCTCCGCATCGCTCGAGATCAGGCAACGTTTCAGGATCAAATATTTATGTCTGATCCGGCGCGTTTCTACCAGAACGTCGCTTCAATTATAGCAGATGAGCTATATATCCCGCGCATTATTATACGCCGGGCTATTTGTGTACACGATTTCGAGCCGAGAATACGGTCTCGAGGCTGGATTCCACTCGTTAAGTCACTGACCCGAATAGAGCCCACGTAGAAGGAAATAGGAAGTCATTGGCGCAACGCTGATTTTTCTCTCGACATGGGAGAGTTCAATCGAGCTGAACGAACCTTCGGAATCGGTTACACGCTGAATTTCCTCTTTCCCTCCACGTTCACCCTATTAACTTCGCAATAGGTCTCTTCCACTGTCTTCTACCTTTTCTTCCCTCGTTTATTTCTTTTTTTACTTCTTTTTCCAAATAGCTTCTGCGAACCTTCTCCGTCAGATAATAAAACGATATCTGTCCTTGATCCGAGAACTCGGCTCGCTAACTTCGAAGCCTAGAAAATATCACTTCTATCGTTTTCCGCGAGCTTCTAAACAATCATTTATCGACGTTTTGTATCTTCAAGATTGAGATATTCGTATCTACCGGAGAATATCGTCCGTACGATGTGAAAATAAATGCATCGAGAACGACGTGTTTGCTCGTTACGATACTCGTGTCAAAATCGTTGAAAGAAGACAGTGTTGCTTTGAAGAATTCGTTTCTATCGCAGGCAGTATTTTGCTATTCTCTGGTTGAGAGAAACGAAAGACAACGTTAGCCGTAACAATAAGCGGTAACCGAGTCGAGTAATTTAATTAATAGCCGTTTGTTCGCGACGATCCGGCCAGACTTGGCGAGGTTTTTCCAACTACGTACGTGGTTAGAGGTCGGAGAAAAAGACGTTTATTAGCGCATGCTGGTCTCAAGAAAATAGACGGTCGCTTATGAAAGGTACACCAGTAGATACACGTTCCAGATAACGTCAATAAGCATTGTTACTGGCAGCAACTTCTCGCGTCACGAGTGTAAAAACAGCGTGGCCGTAAAAAACCAGGCAGCTCGAAATTTCCTCGCGTATTTCCCTCCGACAGAATTAGCAGACGGATAGACAATAAACGCCGGCTATTTCCGCGGTCTGCCGGTAAAATAATCAAAGGTAACCGCAGACTCGCGAGACATAGCCAAAACTATTTTCTTTCCAGTTTCAATTTCTTTCTGTCTTTAAAACTGAATTTCAACATTTGGATTTTGGCCAGCTTTCTAGCTAGCTTTCACGGTGGCGTATAATCTGGCAACGGATTCGGCTTATTCACAGCGCGACAAGCGCCAATAGGCAGGTAATTACAAGCGAAGAGAAAGGAGCGCGAGACTTCGATAGAGGGAGCGAGAGGGAGATTTTGCACGCGTGTGCGTGACCAGCGTGCAAACCATCCGCGTTGATGGACGTGTGCCACGTGAACCGCATAACGACTGGCCATCATTGTCTGTGTTTCGCCCACATGGCCTTTGAACGTGTCCCCCGTCAGCCCGTGAGAGACGATAACGCGATGACCTCGAGATAAATTGCTCGTCCGCGGTGTTCAATGGCATCCCGAGCCGAACAAACGAAAGAAGAAAGTGTGCGCGTGATGGATACCAATTGGTTGCGTAATGAACTCATTCGAATCGTCAAAGAGGCGAAAGGACAATGCAGAGGCCAGCTACGTTCAACGAACGCAGCATTTTCGACTTCCAACCATTTTGTTCCATCGTGCGCTTCTTCTCGCTGCTGTGATATTTCGCCACGTAATTAAACTTCTTCGTGTTTGTTGGAATACAACGATATCAATCGCATGCAGATGAGGTGATTGATCGTACGGATTTTCTTCCCTTCGTTGCCCAGCGATATCCTCACTAGCGTGCGTTCGTGAGATGCAGCACGACGGCTAGCACGTGCATGCTCTTTCGAGAATTCGCCGGAAGAAGCGCGAGGATATGGATGGAACATTCTCGATGGGCACGTCGAGAAGCTACTAGAAGGTTCTTTGGCACATGTGACGCCACACAGACACCCACACAGGTTACACTCCTTACTGCATAGAGAGTGGGGTTCTAAACCTTTGCAAGGGCCATGGGTCACTAAGCCAGTCAGTCTGTGAATAACTAGCCAACTGTCTACATTCCACGATACTTACTTATATTCACTGTAACAATTGTTTAATAAATATCACATTATATTATTTCAACACAAACATTGTGTCTTCCACAGATTATTAATCTTAATTCAAAGATTAAATTCTAACAGTGTTTATCATGTAGCGTGCAACGAGTAACGCGTCTGTGAATCGATTCTATCCGCGACAGATCCTTCGTAACGTCGCGAACGCTGGAAAATTTGAACGTGAGAATGAAAGGAGACGAAACGGCGCAGGATCAACGAACGCGTATCGCGCGAATAAGCGTGAACGCGATTGGCCGTAACGTGCTCCAAGGTAGCCAAACGAGAACCCGTTCAATGGAACGAGGCGTATTACCAAGTGGCAGGAGGAGGAGAGAGAGCGTAGCAGGGAGAAACAATTTAGGAAAAACTGCCAACGACCAGTAGCGAGACCATATTTCTATGCAGATGCGATCCTTGACGAGACTGGTGGTACTGTACACCGGGGAGAGCACCGGTGGTCTTTTCTTACTACTGCAGCCTGGCTACGTATTTTTATAGCTTCCTGGCGAGCATTCCTTTCCCTCCGTACCGGTTAGCGAACGGTCTTGGACGAGGTCTTCCAGCATGCAAGAACAAGTGGAAGAAGAAGATGTGCGCGAGAAGAAGAAGATAAAAAGACAAGTAGCCTGACCTTGTGCCCAAATGCCAGTTTCTGTCGCCACGAATCGTCGATCGCCTCCTTTCTGCTCACGGAAAGCTTTAGGAGGGAAGAACTTGCATAAGCGTTAAATCGCGCCAGTTACACGTAGGAGCCACGTAATCGGTCGTATTTGGAGCAGAATAACAGCAAGGCTATGCGCTCGTCGGAGGAAAAAGGGCGAAACTACGCGATGTTTTGCCGCAGTGTGTTTGTTCGATCGTTGTGCCCGGCCACTTGGCTCGATACCGCAACTGCGCCACCGACAGTTTCGAATCGTCGCGTTAATTCGAAGCAGGGGAACGGAAGCTCGTTACCGAAATTTCCAAGCAGAAAGGGCGCCTCTCAGCTTCTACGGTATAGAAAAGAGGAGGAGGGAAGAGAGAGAGAGAGAGAGTGAAGCGAAAGTAGTCCGAGTTTCGCTCGGGTCGTAACCATACTCTCAACTTCGCGCCGTTAATTAAATCTTCGTCGTAGAACACGGCTGATACGAGGCGGAGTTAACTCCGCAACGTCTAACCACTCTCCGCCGCATCCTTCCAGGAATCTGCTGAATTTCACGCGCTGCACCGCTATAACACGCTCGTACTCAGGTTTGTCGATCGCCTCCTGGCGATAAAGATCGGCGCGGTGAAGTTTCGTGGCTCACGTGAGGAGTCGTGATCTACGATGCACGAAAAGTAACGAAACTATCGAGAAAGTATACGGCTCGTTCGTTCGAGTTTCGAGTGCGGCACGGTGCGTTCCGCAGCGGCCGACATGAATATCATCCAGCCTAATGAAGATCTCGCGTGACATTGGAAAATACAGGCTGCAATCGGCCGAGATCTGGGCCTCGTGCGAACGATCTATCTTGGATACGCGTGCTTGCCGATCTTGCTGGAAAAATTATTCAAGGATAAGGCACGAGCTGAATTAACGTGCCTAGGAATATGCACGAAACCAATTTAACGAAGCAGGAGGTTTAGAGCGGCGGTAGGTCCTGCTGTTGCAACACGGTTTTGTAGCGTGCAATCATTCGCAACAGGACGATATCAACTTGTTTTGTACCAGTAGGAGCTGGAAGATCGACCCGTTGTTAATTATTAGCCTGCCTTCTCTCGATTTATGTACGTACTTGTTCGTTTGCTCGAGAATTAGCTTGTTTACGACAACACGAAGAAATCGTCGAGTTGTACAGCTGGCCGCAAAAATACCCGTCGACGTTATTTCTTGCTGTACTTTATTACAGGACTACCAGAAGACCAGAAAACAGAGAAAAAGAAAGAGACGAGCGAAAGTAATTTGTCATTTTAGAAATATTTATTGCAATAGAAATTGTATTTCGCATATCCGATACGAAATAGTCAAGCGGACACTTTTGCCAGCAACTACAGATCCAGATCAATGTCTTCGCACAAAACAGAAGGGAAAATTTATTTACGCTCGACTAGAGACGCAAATACGATTCTGATAGTTTAAAATTGCCAGGACCTACGACTGTGAGGCAATTTACTCGATGACGCGCGTCGTTAAGTCGATGATAGGCGGCGAAAAGTGTGCGTAGGACGAACGACACGATTTCGACACTGTGATGAAACGAATTTACGCGACGACGATTCCTTTGCCTCCGTTACGCCACTTTTCCAACCAACGATCTCATTCTCCAGAGTTTCGTGGGATATTTGGTGCTTTCGCTGACATAAATAAACGACCCGAAAGCGATCTGTGGTATGTACTCGAGGACTGGTTTATTTTCGTCGAAGCTGCCAGGAACAAACCAACAAACGAAGGGCGCTGTTCAATACCAATGTCGCGGAAGAACGCGTGATCGCGGTAGCTTGTCGACCGGGACACCCTCTTCTTCCTTGCGCCAGATATGAGGCTTCAGATCTTTAAACATACGCGTTTACGTCATAAAGTCCATCCGTAAACTTTGCAAGCAAATATTTTTAGAAGGTTGCATTTTTTCTTTTCGTAGACGATTCGTTGAAAGGCACGTTTGGAAATCTTCACGTTTTAATACACTCGCTGCTACCGATACACACACGTATCGCGTTGATTCTTAAAGTCTACTTGAAATGAAGATTATATTTCGATAGATATTAATAAAACGTAGTGTTCAAATAATCGCATTTAATATTCGACCTACGTACTTGACTTACTACTTTTGCATATTTTACGCGAATGAAGTGTTTGGCCACAGACGCAACTGCTGCATTTTAGCTCAATTTCGGTAAGATAATTTTGGACGGGCAAACGCTGGATATCGTGCAAGTACGTTCGAAATAACAGGATTTTTCATGAAAAAAAGAATTCCGAGGATTCGCGAATACGTTAACCTACGACGAGTTAAAAAGACGCTGACGATAGGACAACAAGCTGAAGTTTGGTATTCTCGAGCGAAGAAGTTCACCGTCAAACTTCACCGAGTGGTCTTGAACCGTTCGACCCCGAGAGGGAAGTTCGTCGACGTTCGAGTCAGTGAACGATCTAGGCTTGTTTTATTTATATCGGAAAGCGAGGAATTTCGGGTCATTGGTTCGGTAGCAAAACCGTTGAATGGATTCGATCGGTAACAGCATCTTATCGCGATCATCCAACGGAAGTTGGCAGCAAGTAGCAGCTGCCGTCCGGAAACGCAGACAGGTAGACACTGCCACGTCCGTCTCCTTCCACCCTGGCTACTTTTTCGTCTCCTCCCCCTTATAGTCGGCAGTCACGCGAGAGAGCAAACAAAGAACGCTCGAAAGGCTGAGGTCGGGCAAGAAACGTTGCACGCAGCTGCCTTCGAGAGACATTCACTTCCCTGATGGCATTTCGTTTCCTGACCGAGCGGAATGCACGCAAGGTGCAAAAACAGCGCCGCTATTGAAACCGAGCCAAGCGAATCGAAAAATCGCCCCGCTAGCTTCTCTGTCGTTGTCGATGGCCGTGCCAGAGAGTGCGAGTCCTTCGACGTTTCGGAAATCGCTTTGACGGTATTGACGACAGTGATTGCTATGTTTATCGAAAAGTTGTGCACGAAACTGTGAAATGGTTTACTGGTTCAGGGATAAAAGAGAGTGTAGTTTCACAGACAATAGGTAAATTAGTAGGGTTGGCGATGGATACAACGAAGACGTTGTTTTATCGCATCTTCTACATCAGATAGAAGAGCCGATTTTATGCAATTTGAATAAGGGCAATTCGACGAGCTCGCATCATCCTATCGTAAATCGTATTTCGTCGAGAGAACGTCGTAAATCTCGTAAGTGAAAATAGAATTAAAACTCACCGAAGCATCCTCTCTCTCTCGACGATCTCCTCGGGAGTGGGTTGAGCAGGTCCGAGCAACGAGTGCGGTAGCGGCGGGTACCTCTGCGACCTCCAGAGCATTTCAGACGCAACGGCGGGATGATGATGACCAGGTGGTGGTGCGGGATTCTGGTAGCCGACCGGTGGAGCAGTTGCAGCGGCTGCCGCAGCCACAGCGGCCGCGGAGCTCGGTCCGGCGCTGGGAGGTGGTTGAGGATGCGCCATTAGTAAGGACGTGTGCTGTACGCTTTGCACGTGCCAGACTCTAGCTGGTGTGGCGGCCGCCGCTGGTGTCGAGGAGCTGGTGGTCTCGTCGACACTGAGCGCCGAGCTTCTGCTACCGCTCCTCTCGTCGCCAGAGCCGGCGCTCCTCAGGGAACTTACCCCGCTGTCGGAGCCGCTGTCCCCATAAGCTGCACTCGCGGCGCCGCTACCAGCCGCGGCTCCGACCGCTCGGATACCGACCGCTGCTGGCACACCAGCGAGCACTCCGCTTCCAGGTATCCCGGCCCCAGCCTCCACTTCCATGAGGCCGGCCTCATCGCCGCCCCTCGATGTGTGAGACTGCTGTTGCACCTCGAGGAGGCTCGACGAGGACAACTGATGATGATGCTGCGACTGCTGATGTTGCTGCTGCTGATGATGCGGACTGTTCGCTACCTGATGCTGATGCTGTAGCTGCTGCTGCTGCGGATGATGATGTATCACCGGACTACCGGTCGAGTAACGTTGCTGTTGATGATGATGCGGCGGCGTGTGGTGGTGGTGCTGATGGTATTGCTGCAGGTGATGATGATGGTGACCAGCTACCGGCGGTGGCGGCTTGTTCAGTCTTTCGGCTAGAATGACAGGGCTCTCGTTGTGCCGATTTCGCTCCTGCTCCCGTTGCTGCTCCAGGAGCAGGCTCTGCCTGCCAGAGCCGCCGCCGCCGCTGCTACTAAGCGGACTCAGCCTCTCCAGCACGGAGCCTGAGTCCTGACTGCTCGACTCCAGCAGCTCGACCACCGATTCGACGCTCGCCGCCCTCGCGCCGCTCACGCTACCCACGCTATCCTCCGTGCCTAGCTCGGTAGTCAGCTCGGTTCTTCGCGAGCCACGCTCCTCTTCCTCCTCTTCCTGCTCTTCCTGCACTTCCTGCCCTTCCGGTTCCTCTTCTTGTCCCCGAGCACGATTTCGATGTTCCCGCTCGTCCCCGTCCTCCTCCTCGTCCTCGCGCTCGTCCTCGTCCTCGTCCTCGTCCTCGGCCTCGTCCTCTTCCTCCTCGACGCTCTTGCCGTTCGAGCCGGACTTTAACAGGCTCGCTTCGGCACCGCTGAGGACGCTGTCTTTGTCGACCACCACCGACGAGTCGAGCAGCGATCCATTCACCAACACCTGCTGTTCCTTGCCGTTCTCTCTGCCGCTATCTCCCTTAGTTCCAAATCTTTCTTCCTTCTGATCCGCGTTCGATCGCCTCTGTTGAAGAACCGTGTCGCCTCCAGGGTCTACTACTTTGTTCGGAGGCGGAGGCTCTGGTTCTCTGTCTCGCTCCCTAGATTGACTCTCCTCGTTCTCCTCGAGCTTCTCGACCTCTCCCCCTTCGGCTCGCTCCTGCTTCCTTTCCTCCTCTTCCGTTTCCTCGAGATCCGACGCTATCTCCTCGCAACCTTTCCCACCTCCCTTTCGCTCGGATCTAAGCTTCCTACCGACCGGACTTGTCCTGAGCCTCTTAGTCAGGGGATCGCAGCGTTCCTGATCTTCGTCCTCCTCCTCGCCACGCTCGTCCTCCTCGAGTCTTCCACCTAGTCCTTCGTCTTTCTCGGCAGACTTTACGCCGCCCGAGTGCTCGGTATCTTCTTCCGCCTCTGTTTTCGTTTCCTGGCAACTGAGCCTCGGCCTTCGTCGCACAGGTCTCTGCGATGGACTCTCCACCGGACTCTTTACGGCGGTTCCACGTTTTCGCAGCTTCGACGCGCTGCTCGATGCGCTGTTCGCCTCTTCTAAGACGGTTCGTGGTATTCGATTGCTGGGCCTGCCGGAAGGTGGACCCTTGTTCTCCCGGTCTTCCTGCCGCGTCGATAAATTGCTTTCACCGTCTTTCTCTAGTCTCTCGCGACTCGCGCCCTCGCTCACGCGTCTTCGTCGGCTGTTGCGCGCTGAGTTCTTTTCTGAAACAATAATTGAATACCAGGTGAGTCGATCGATTTTTACAAAAACTGCTTCGCAACTTTAATTTGAAAATCACGTTCATCCTTACTTCGTTTATACGTAACAAATTAATGCTCGGCTTCGGATACACGAAATTCTAATTAGTCGAGCTTAATTTCAGTTATAATTAACGTATGTTCGGTATACATAATGCAATGACCGAATGAACGTTATTCTTTTTGTACGTACGAGGTAAATGAAAATTTCATAAGAATTTCACGATATACTGCGCTGAGAAGAACATTTTGCACTCGTATTATTCACCATGGACCTCTTTTCCGACATTCCCTTCATTTATGTCATCCAAGGTATAATCATTCTTATCCATCACAGCGCTGTGTTTACGTGATAAGTGGAAGGTTGTTCGTGTACCCTTGTTCATTCTTGTCGATTAAGGTCGATCGATTGAGCGCCGTAGCTGGTCGCTACGTTGTACACGTAAGCAATTACAGAGGAAAGTTGCTAATCTCTCCGAGTCGCGCATACTACGATAATTCAACGACTAGTAGGAAACACGTGTTCATCAAGCAAATGCGAGAAAATTCCGATAAAGAATGACACGTTGCGTTTGCAACGGGAATCCCATACGTTAGATCTAGTCAGTCTGACTCAGCCGTTTCAAGCTCACAGCGACAGAAAAATATACCGAATCGGCGGATCGACTGATTGGAAGATTAGAATTACCGATGACCGAACTGTGAAACATGTGCTACAGAAAATACATTTCGTAAAGAATCATTAGAATCTCTAAAAAATTACGATACAAGAAATTTGTCTGAGAAACGAGGAGCTGGTGGTTTCGATAAAATTGTTCGTTTCGAACGACAGTTGCAGTAATAGATCCACTGAGCGAATAATCCCCTATTTCGCTGCCTTAGATTCGCAGCGCATCTCATAGCTTTCATCTCTTTCACCTCAATCGGATCCGCAATCCTCGATACCATTGAAACGTTGCATCCGAGGAATTGGCTTTTCGTCCACGTCGGTATACACGCTACGACCCCAGGGAGTTTTCAAGGGTCGACTGGCTGTAAACGCGATAGCAGTAGAGAGAACAATCCGCGGCAACGCGTACGTTGGAATCTAACGACTAGGACGGAAACAATAACGCGATAGCGCCAGCGAGATGAAATGTATCGCCAGAGAAACACGATGTAGCGTGTACATCCTCGTTCATAAATATTAAGGCAACCGCTGATTTCATAGGAAATGTAATTGACGATTATTAGGTTGTTCTTTTGCAGACCCGTCTTTTACAACGATGCATCTTTATACCAATGTAGCGGCACTCGACAGTAAGACTTTCCGACGATTTCTAGTAACATTTACTTATTTACAATACTTACGTACGAATTATACTTATCTATAATAAGTATTAACTTATTATAAATAATTAGCCATGTTACTGCGCCACGCCAGAAACATTACTGAAAATTCTCAACGCGAGAATTGATTGCAATTTTAATAAATATTAAAAAAAAAAAAAACGATTTCTGTTCCGTGGCTAGCTACACAAAGACCCTATCTATGACCGGACGACGGGTAGAGCTGTGGTTAGCGCCGTTGGTTACGAACGTTCAAGACCAGGTTCAAATCCGGGCACTCTAAATTCGATTCCTAAATAAGAAGAAGCCGATACGAATAAAGACAAAAATCCTAAACCCCAGTAGCAAGTAGCTCACAGCGACCTATACACCAGCCGCAGCACTATCACCTAACCATCAACACCTCACAAACATGAAACCTAATCTGTCGAACGTTGTGATCTTTATCTTGATAGAACAAAATGGATCATACGTAATTGGAAAAATAATATAAAACGGAAAATTTCCTTATAAAACGAAAGAAACTTTCCGGGCGACCTAATACAATATCTCTAACTGGAGTCTTTACAAAAGAAAAAAGTATATTAGACGAAATCAGGTCTAGTTAAAAGTGTGAATTTTAATTACTGGACAATGGTACTGAATTATCGAGAGGATACAGCGAACATGAATGAGAAAGAAATCAAATTTACTTACACGTAATTACCCAGGCTAGTGTAATACCGAATAGATGAATTCTTCGTATATTAACATTTCAAACGATAATCGTCAAGAAGGGTTTGATAATTTCCTGACGATCATCCGCGTCAACCTAATTTTTACCATGTCCTAGTACTTGCGAACGGGGTTGTGCACGACGAGATACAGGCGGAACGGAAACAGTAGAGAGCGAAACAGGGGAGAAAGAGAAGAAACGGAGGAACGGACAGGTGGAGGAGGCAGAGGCCATGGCTGAGAGACAGCGCACGAGCAGAGGGGACAGAGGAGAGGGATTTATTACCAAGGATTTACTGTTATTACCCGGAGGGGGAGAAGCACTCGAGCGGGCAACGGCGTTGCATACGTGGGGTGCGCGTTTATCCGATGCGCAGACCTCTATGTATCCGGAATACATGGACGCGTGCATGTAACGTGGATGGTTGCATTCGCAAACTCGACGTTCCGCGTCTCCTAGCGACTGCGGTTTGTCCTCCTGTCCCGCCGAAGTCCGCATGCATTACGCTCTGCGTAATTGAACAGCGCCGACGTACTTTGCTTTACATTTTAACTCGCCTCTCTCGCTATTATTCCCGGGACACGAGCGCGGAACGTTGACCAGACCAGAAACCAACTTCCACCGGTTATTATTTCGAACGGGAAAAAGATGAAAAGACAGGGCAGACGCGTGGTTTTTATTCCTGCGATTGTTTTATTGGCAGTTGGCGTATCTCGCGTTTCGATAGCTAGCAGATCTAAGAGGAAAGCGTATTAACATTTAAACGATACAATTCTATTTATTTTGCATTCATGACCATTTTTTCCTTGCGATGTTCGGTTCTTTGAGCGATTAACCGGTCATTTACTCGCTTGCAAATCGCGTTTCTAATCTTGTTCGGGTCGTATTCAAAGGGTTGTCAGCCATCGGTGTAATAAATTAAATTCAATTATCAACATCTCGTGTTGGGTATTGAAGAACGTTTTACGATCATTTCGGATAACGCGAGCGTATGCGAGTTCGGTCTCGGCTTAACGTTACACGATCGGTTCGCTTTTAGAATGCAAACACTTTGTTTGCGCTCGTTTCGACGCGCTTTAAACCGGGTCACCGGAATTCGGCGCGACCTCAAAGCGAGACCGAACGCGTAATTTCTAATCGAACGGGTGTACTCGGGTTAGACTGATATTTGCTGCGATTCCAACGGCGCGATGGCGAGTGTGCGGCCTAAACTAAATATGTTTGTACGAATTTGGTTTTTAATTAGCGGAAAGTTGGCGTGTAGATGAGGATAATTCTAGAGAAAAAAATAGAAGTTGCGATTTACAGGCCGTGTTGAGATCGTTAAACGATGCACGCTAATTTAATTTCACATTGATTTTACAATAGCAAGTTTATTATTCGCATGAAACGCATAAACATCTTTGGCGTATTTATCATACTAAGCTTGTTACTATTGTACAAGAGAATTGAATTACACCGAGACTCGTGAAACTCCGTTAATTATATCGCTTTAATTATGCAAGTCGAGTCCAAGATACTGACAAGTATTTCGTGATTTATTCGAACGTACACGCTGAGAGAACGGAACAGCGAAGAATGGAACGATCCGAGCGGCGAATTTTCAGCGGAAAGGAGGAGAATTTCTGTCGGAGCTCGCGTCAGTGTATGTATTGAAAGTTACGGAATTATATGGTCGAGGATCCAGGTGCTCAGCGAAAAAATACGGCGCAGACAGGATATGAATTTTCGCTACGGTGAAATTTTTTATTTGCCTTTTGGAATCTCCCTTTGCCGGGATTTTCGTTCACGGTGTGGAATCTTTTTCAGGTAAAAAGAGCAGGCCAGCGGCCAATGTTTCACAGCGACAGTTCCAGTCAGATTTCATTTTCCGCGTTTGACGGACGATTAACCGACGAGAGAGTACTGTCGATATTCCGTCACGGTTTTTAAACGCGCAACAACTCGATGAAACGCAAACTCTTTGGTTTTCCCATCGACTCGACGGTGTCGTGCTACTGTGACCTGATAAAAAAAAAAAAAAAAAAAATAATCTATCCTCGTTTGTCGGATAATTGGTGTTTATACGGAACCGTAAACCTTCGAACGACTGCCCTTTCAGGAGGGTAGAGTTCAGAAAAACAACGATATAGATTCTCTTCGAGAGGGTCAGAGCAACCCCTGCTCCGATGGATATCGACTTGGCCAAACTTGCCTCTTCCTGGGGATCGGATTAAACAAGGTTGACTGAGTCTCGCGGCCATTTAAACGCATTGTCAAAATCCGAACGTCATACTGGTACGCCTGCACTCGAAAGTTTCAGGGGGGTTATTACGTTAGTTTTCAAACTGAGAGAAACTCGGTTCCGCAGAACTGTGCTTATGCGAGCTTCGTTCGAAGGAAATTTTAGTCGGCTACTGCCCGACTAAACGAACCGTTGCATTGAATCCATTCCTTTCAATATGAATTCCTATCGTAAGAATAAAAAATCACCGAAATAAATCGCACTTTCGCGAGCCAGTTTTGTATGTTTTATTGATAAAAAAAAGAAAAAGAAAAAGAATAGAGCCGTTTGGCTTGCGAGAGACTCGCGCGTACAAGTTACGATCACGTCGATCAGTCGAGAGGTCGGTGAATGAAGCGAGGAAAGGAGCGGAAGGCACCGGAGGAGAGGATCGGAAAATGGTTTCTCGAGGCTGGTTCGCGTCTCGTCTTGCGCGGTTATTTTCGACCCGCTCTATTTCTGCCGGCGCTCCCTGCAACGGCCGAGGATCTCCCGCGCGTTTGTTGATAAACTTATTTCGTGCGAAAGCGGGGGAAAATGGCGATCGAGGGTAGAAGACAGCGAGAAACGACACCGGGGACCGAGTATAAAAATAAAAGGGTTGGCCAGCCGCCAGAGACCTCCTTCCCTCGGCTCTTTTCTTATTCTTCTGCGGAGACTCGCAGGCCCCATGCCAAGCCGCGCGCCGACTGCCTAATTTACCCGTAAAACGACTAACGCCGATCCCCGCGTCACGTTCGCTTTGATAAACCGAGCTCGATACTCCGATCGATCTCGTTCCGCGCCAAATCGCAGTCCAATTGAACGTCGGAAATTCTGGACTCGCGCTTTCATCGACGATAATTCGCGTTACCGCATTAAAGGAGCCGGCTCCCTTTTGCCTTTGCCAACGTCGATTGATTAAGTTAGAAAAATTTACCAAATGTCCAGCTGGACAAATTGTAAAGTATAAATTAAATAATAATAATAAAAAAAAAAAAAGAAAACGTCGATTGACGGTCGCGTCTAGTTTTCTACCGACGCAATCCTGCGAGAAACCATCGAACGAATCTGTGCGGTCTCGTTACGTTTGACGAGCGAGAGAGTTTAGAAATTCAGTGTTTAGCGAGTATGCAACAAAGGGATGAAAATAAAAGTACGAGGAGGAACGAGGGAAGAAGGACACGTTGCTGGACGAGTATCATAGCGGTGTAAGTTGCTTATTGTTTTTTACAAAAGCGTTCCTGTTGTTCATCGTTTATTATTGTTTAAGCGTGGAACGAAAGC